>NC_137932.1:40675862-41275862 GCF_963969265.1 Rhamphochromis sp. 'chilingali' | reverse complement strand
TTTTTTTAATATAGTTCCAATTCTCTGTGACTCTTTTTACACTGATTGCAACAAATTTTTGTTATTCCCACCTTCCGACTTGCACTCAGAACATATCACACTTTGAGCTGTTTCACATGATCCCCAGAAAATATGAGGCTATTGTTGCCCTTTCTCTCATGTACCACTCTCAGGGGTCCGCTTCAGATTTTGCTATATCGTGTCCTATAATGTTGTCATTATCGTAGATTGACTTTCTCATATTATTGCAATGTAGAACAAACAGTCCGCACATTTAAAAATATAAAATTTAGTTTTTGCAGTGTTAAACTGGTGCTCTGTGCAGGGTGTACCCTCGGAAGACAATAGATGGCTAGATAATAATAATAATAATAATAATAATAATAATAATAATAATAATAATAATAATAATAATAATAATAATAATAAGAGCAGAGAATTCATATGCTGGAAAACAAAGTGAACATGTCTTTTCAAAGAGGTGAGTTTTGAGACAGAATTTGAAAGTAGTATGAGAGTCAGAGTTACAAATGTTTGGTGGGAGGGAATGTTTGCACACAGCTTTATTCATTTTATCAATTAGATCTGGTACTAAAATAGTTGCCGTGCAGTGGATAAGCAGTAAAATGTTGTAATCACAGCCCCTAAACAACCAACCAAAGCAGACGTGACGCCAGACCACCAACCTCTGACTCTCTCCCCCACCGATGTAGGAGCGGTGCTGAGCAGGATCAATGTCCACAAGGCTGCAGGTCCCGATGGCATCCCCGGGCGTGTTCTCAGAGCGTGTTCTGAGGAGCTTGCAGGAGTGCTGACAGACATATTCAACCTGTCCTTGGCCCACGCTGTGGTACCGGCCTGCTTCAAATCCACCTCCATCGTCCCGATACCCAAAAACTCCAACCCATCTTGCCTCAATGATTACCGCCCAGTAGCACTCACCCCCATCATCACTAAGTGCTTAGAGCAGCTGGTCCTAGCACACTTCAAATCCTGTCTCCCCCCCACCCTGGACCCCCACCAATTCGCATACCGCCAGAACAGGAGCACAGAGGATGCAGTCTCCATCGCACTGCACTCTGTCCTCTCACACCTGGACAACAACAACACCTACGCCAGAATGCTGTTTATAGACTTCAGTTCAGCATTCAATACAATCCACCCCTCACAACTCATCAGGAAACTGACAGACCTGGGCATCAGTTCCCTCATCTGCAAATGGTTACTGGACTTCCTGACCAACCGCCCCCAACACGTCCGGCTGGATAACCGCTGCTCATCTACAATCATGATGAACACCGGTGTACCACAAGGCTGTGTGATGAGCCCTTTCCTCTACTCCCTCTTCACCCACGACTGCAGACCTGCTGATGGTTCCAACACCATCATTAAGTTTGCAGATGACACCACGGTGATTGGCCTCATCAGTGACAACGATGAGGCCGCCTACAGGGAGGAGGTGGATCGTCTGGCTGAGTGGTGCGACACAAACAACCTGCTGCTTAACACCGAGAAGACCAAGGAGCTCATCGTGGACTACAGGAGGAATGCTGACCCACATCCACCCATCCACATTAAGGGGACGGCTGTGGAGCGTGTGAGCAGCTTCAAGTTCCTGGGAGTCCACATCTCCGAGGATCTCACCTGGACGACCAACTGCTCCAAGCTGGTCAAGAAGGCTCACCAGCGCCTCTTCTTTTTGAGGACTCTGAGGAAGAACCACCTGTCCTCAGACATCCTGGTGAACTTCTATCGCTGCACCATCGAGAGCATCCTGACCAACTATATAACAGTCTGGTACGGGAACTGCTCTGCCTCGGACCGGAAGGCGTTGCAGAGGGTCATGAAAACTGCCCAGTGCATCGCCGGAGCACCACTTCCTGCCATAAAAGACATCTACAGGAAGCGGTGTCTGAAAAGGGCTGGGAAAATCATCAGAGACCCCAGTCACCCATCACATGGACTCTTCACCCTCCTGCCCTCTGGGAGGCGCTACAGGAGCCTCCGGACTAAGACCACCAGGTACCGGAACAGCTTCTTCCCCACAGCTGTCAGACTCCTGAACTCTGCCTCCTGACATCTGACCCACGTTAACTCATGGACTGAACATACACACACACACACAATGGACAACTGTACCCTCAAACACACAATAATAACATGGAGTGAACCACCACTCACAACCACTAGCACTTTATATAGCCTCTGTAGAAATTATCCACACCCTCACTTACCTTAACTGCACTACTGTATAGCCCTGTGTAAACGATCATTCTGTACATACGATAATTTTTAACCCTACAACTGTTTACAACTTGCATAGTTCCCATTTCTGTATAACTGTATATCTCAGATTCCTGTAAAGTTATTTATTTCATATTCTGTATAGTTTTTCATATTTATATCCTGTTCATATCCTGTACATAGCTTGTACTCACTACAGCCTGTACATACTTATAGTTATAGAATATTCACAACATACTTCATACCGTGTACATTATAACATAATAGACCCATTTCTGTAATATACTTACATATCTATATTATTGCTAATATATATTGTAATATATCTATATCACTAAGCACTTCTGGATGGATGCAAACTGCATTTCGTTGCCCTGTACCTGTGCATGTGCAATGACAATAAAGTTGAATTCTATTCTATAATTCTATTCTATTCTATTCTAAACGTCAGCTGAATTATTGAATATTCAATTCTTCGGTTTTCCAAGTCCTCCTTTGCTTGTTGTTTAGGTTAGAAAAAAAGAATTGCGGTATAAATGATTCTCACTGAAAATTCACAATAACACAGTCTAGCAGAGACAGGATAAAGACATGATACAAAGTTCTATGGATGTGGCAAAAGAAAAAAGAGAATACCAATGACAAAAATAGAGTGAAATTAGTGTTGTGTGTTAAATTTGACATCTGTGTTTGGTCCATTTGCTTAGGCTGAGTAAACAAAGTTCTCATATTTTGGTCTTTCAACTTTATTGTATTTTAGTGACAGATCTTGAAAATGAAGTTTAGTTTTCAGATTTTTTCTTGCTGTGTGTCATTATGCCAGCAGGTGGCAGTACGTTAGTCCAGTCGCCTGTGTTGCTGCTCCGTCCACGCGCAGAATCATGTCAGGAAAAGTCAGGAGAAAGCACCAGAGTCCAATTTGGGATTACTTTGAATATGACTATGCTTTGCTTAAAGCAAGTGTCTTGCAGTGGAAAGAGACAAATTGAGGGGCAAATGAGGGACATTTCTAAAGGGAAAAAATCCCACAAACCTTAAAGTGCACTTGAAAGGTTCACACCAGAAGGCTAACCTAGCTTACCTTGAGAAGGTACGGGAGCACACTCAACCCTCATCCCCAGAAAACAGAAGCTAACCCCAGACAAGGCGGCGTGATGCATCCCGAGACAACAGGACGGGGACATCTACATAACTGTGTGAGTCAATTGCCCTCAAAAAGTTTATCAATTCACTTGAACCAAAATTACGAACACCCGGTGCTGCAAGAGTTAATAGTCTCAATACCCAAGGATAAGCACAAGAGCATGACAGATATGAGGAAACTGGGATTTTGTTACACTTAATTATTGCAGACACAACTAAAACTATAACTGAAACTAATCAAAACTAAACTGAAACTAAGGATTTTCAGAAAATAAAAACTAGACTAAACTAGCAAACAATTGGTAAAAACTAATTACAACTGATATAAAATTGAAAATCTGAAGTCGAAGCTGAATAAAAATAAAAACTAATGAAAATTGCAAAACGATTAAAACCCTGGTGCAGAGATTGGCAAATCTGACCAGGAAATGTTATAAAATGGATTGTCGGAACAGTCAGTGTTAAAGTCACCTTTGACAATCCAGACTAAGATGTCCGACGCCATGTTGGACATCTTCAGGGCGGAAAAGGGTTGGTGTGACCGAGGTGTGGTTTGGCTTGTTGTATGTATATTTCGAGATGATATGGCTCTGGATGGACCGGTTACCAGGGCATGGAAGGAGGACAGACTCATTAAATGAGGAGAAGGAATTTTCTGGGATTGGAGATCCTCTGGGTGAGTGGTTGACTAAAAGCATGCATAAAATAAAAGCTATTTTTTATTATTGATTGGTAATCGATTGATAATTGGCCACATTTACAGCTGTATTGACTTGTTGTGGACGTAGTCGACTTCAGGTTTAAACACTCTAATTAACAGGTTGAAAATAGTGACATTAAAGGAAGAGTATGCAGCACCACCCTGTCAGACGCCAGTGACGGTGGGGCTCACTGATGAATCAGGTGAGCTGGATTCATGGCTGAATCAAAACATAGATTCCCCTGCTGTGGTCAGTGAGGGGAAAAACAGGGGGAAATAAAAGTAAAAGAGGCATGGATAGATGTTTATGTGTCAAGTTTGTAAACGGGATAAAAAGGGGGTGTTTTACTGTCATTTTAGCATCAGCATTATTGTTACATCAGAATCATATAACAAGCATTGCATTAATCATTTATTGAAGCTTTTGACATTACATTAACATTTGTATTACGGTGATTGTTATAACCTCAGGTTAATATTCTATTTACAGGTGTCAGGATAATCATATGATCTTTCATTGCAGGTGTAAACATGATCATTTTTATACATATTGCAGTTTGTTGCTCATTATAGAGTTGTGCTCAAATTAATAAGGGTTAAAAGCTACAGTCAACGCAATGTTTGGCTGATCTATGGACTGGAGTGACTTTGGGCATGGAAGGCTGCACGCGCTTACATAACACTGATATCGTGTTTTTCTTTGTGATCTTTTATTCAGTCATGTCTTTTGCTAAGTTTTAAGTAGTGGCAGTTGATTAAACGACATTCATTTAATATTACATACCTGATTCAGAGCATTACACACAGATCAACTTAACAATCTGCAAAACCTTGTAGCTGCAATGTTGTGTCTCCATAAGGGACAGTTGGCTCCAGGAGATAAGTGGGAGTCAGTGCCTGTCCTCGAGAAGGAGAGCATCTTCCTTTGCTGTGTCAACAAGTTCATATTCAAGTGAAGTTCATATTAATACAGGTTTTGTTTCATGGCGATTCTGCGGACGCAGGCTCTGGGCGGAGCCAGGAGTTGAACAGATCTAACATGACAATTAAATTGGTTTCATTCCCTGGCACAGGATGACAGGACTGGAGCAACGACACTGGATAGGAGAAAGTCTCATACTTTCTGAGGTATGAGGTCACTAACCTTTTCTTTTAATTTTCTAGCTCCGTTGATTTGACACATGGGAATGTGTCAAAAAAGGGGGGAAGTTGAGTTTTAACATCAAACAAGGGTTATATGAACATTTTTATGACTTCATTTGTGTTTTTAATAACTTAGGTATGGTAAAGCTTAAGCTAATAGTGACCCAAGAGGTTTCCGGACTTTTTTAGAGAATCAGTGAGAAGCATAAATCATTATTTCCATGTTTAAGCATTAATCATTGAAATGAACTGAATAGCGTTTAGATGATAAAATGCCTGTGTTCATGAGAAGCTGAGTACCACACTGGAGAGGAAACCGTGGGACAGTAGGCGGAAGCAAACACATGATTTTTGGGGGGCAAATGTTAGGATTAAAAATGGCTAATTTGTTTTTGATGTCTTTTGCTAAAATGAGTGGTTTTAATAATTTTCGTACACACCTTGCAAATGTGCTTATAATGAGTTGGCACTCGGTCTTTTGAAGGTCATAAGCTTCGTTCGGCGTGATGGTCCGGACTGATAAAGTGTAGGAAATGCCTTGAGGCTAAATGCAAACACGCTTACACACACATAGGATATGATTAGAATAAGTCCCTGGGACATTCTGAATATTCTAAA
Organism: Rhamphochromis sp. 'chilingali'; assembly: GCF_963969265.1. Taxonomy (NCBI): domain Eukaryota; kingdom Metazoa; phylum Chordata; class Actinopteri; order Cichliformes; family Cichlidae; genus Rhamphochromis; species Rhamphochromis sp. 'chilingali'. The sequence goes on along the minus strand of NC_137932.1, from coordinate 41,270,014 downwards.
CCAATTCTGAATCGCCAGAAGATCAGTAGATAACAACATTAGATTATTAGAGTTAGGAAGAGAGGTGTTTTGGTTTTCTGTCTCTTACAGAGAAAGGAACAGACACCAGACGAGGTCACAGATATACGAGGATCCTTCGCAGCAGAGACAGACACAGTGACTGCCGAGATACCAACTGGGTCCAAGTGTCATGGCGTTTGGGCTCCGATTAGTCACCTCAAAAGGATGGATCCCATAAACACAACAATAACCATGAAGGGGGTGGCGGAAATCCAGGAACACCAGACCAACGAGGTTCGAGAGGCTCTTGGGCAAAAGGGGGACACGTTCCTGTTCCTTTTTCTGGGGGATACACAGGACGCACAGGACCCGAGGATACACAGATCGTTGTTTGAAATCGGGGCAGAATAATCCACTGATCTGTGCAATGACTGAAGGGTTGTCTAACCCCTGAGGTTGAAGAAAGAAGAGCAGAGGATCACCCAACTGGAAGGCACTGGTGGCTGCAGCAATAAAATAAAGGCTAAAAGCTCCTCGGACAGAGGTTCTAGTCTGAGTACGTCTGAAGGGTATAAGGTAGCACCAAAATAAAATGTCATCTGTACCTGCTATTGTTGTAATAATAGTTTTTCTTGCATCTGAACAGTACATGCTGGAGTTTTCTGCCTCATCTCAGCAGGAGCAGATAAACAGGGAGCCAAGGTCGTAGCTTAGGCGCTGTGTGAGAGAAAGCATGTGAATGTTGTAGAATATTTAGCTGGTTTAGAGTTTAGAAATGTGTTATCATAGAATGTAGAACTGTTGTAGAGAGACTGACACTGCCCTCAATATAATAAAGGCTGATTGTGTCGTGAACTTAGGAGTAGATTGTAGGAGACCCCTCCCCCACTTGAGCTGTGAAAGTAAAACAGAGAAGAGTTAATGCTGAGTGGAAATTCCCCAGAGGATGTATGGGTGGGGGTCTCAACATTGTAACTGGATACCTGTGGTCTGGAAGGGAGAGGGGTTTTATGACCTCTAGGGCGTTACCTATACCCATAGTGTTTTAACTGTCACGCACACACATTCACACGCACATTCACTTATGTGCACTCACACATACACACAGGTATGCGCACACAGACACAGAGTTTGCAGCACACCGTGGGGGGTTTTATGATAGGGTCACCCCTATAAAACTGTGTTTCACAGACAAAGGGGTGAAGATTTTGCAGAGGGACACCGGCCTCGTCTTCCCTTCTAGAAGTGCATGCTTAAATGAAGATGAATAAAGGTTTTGTGAAATGACTACTGAGTTTCGGTGCCGTCTCTGGAAGTTTCGACGAATAAAAGAACCGGGGTAAAACTGATTTCGCAACAATGTTTAGGCTTTTATGATAAGGTGGGGGCCACTAGAGGCTATAAGAGTTTGATCAATGCTCCACCATTTTGAGATCTGATGCTGTCTGCGTGCGGTGTCCATCTCCCACGCGTGTGACCATTAAAATCATTGTTTGACTCAACCCGGCCGGACCAGTGTTGTTATTGTGGTTTTTCCTCTTGTATCCATCCCCAATATTTGAATCCGTAACAATCTCCACACAAGCACTGAGATTTTACACCAGCTGCTATGTTTTAGGTCACAGTGATCCATTGCCTGAGGAAACAGTAATAAAGATAATTTTGTTCAGGTGCACGGATGCTGTTAGATCTTCCATGCACTCAGCAGGTGACCTTTTGACTACTCCAAGGTTGTTTATGCGACCATACTTTTTCCTCACACTAATCACAGATGCATTGTTATGTCTGATTCACTGATCACACAGTCTGCTAACAAATCCTTAATCCCTCAATATTTAAAATATACAGTAAAAGCATAAGCTAGGTAAAGTAGAGGCATCTATCAACCCCTAATTAATTAAATTAAAGTTGTGGCTCTGCTCCTTGAGAGGCCCAGGAGGAACAATTATGTCATTTAGAGCAAACGCACATTTATCTGTCTCAGCATAATGGTCTTTTGGAAGTAGAGCACTGTCCAACAGTAGCAGCAGTGGTGTACATCCAGTATGTGCGCACACAAAACAGCGGGAAGTGAAAAATGTGTCTCAGCTTTTGCAATATATTTCCATCAAGCTACTTTTGGAGAGGACAAAATTAACAATACTAACGTGATTCTGACAACGCTGCGCTGCTGCCGGCCTCTTGAGCTCACCTGAAACAGGAAATATGGCACTTCAAACAACAATCAAATCAAAACCGCCTCACCGTCATTATGTTCTGGCCCTGTATTTATAGAAATAACCTCTATGATTTACCGTTTCCAGTTCCTCTTTAAAACACTTGCTGGTAATGGGTGAATCATTTTGTTGTATCCAGGCTTTGAACATTACTTGTTTGTCGTAAAGAGACACTTACGCTTAAGCACAATAAAGAAAGACCGTAATTTAAAAAGGCAAACGAATATAAAATTGCCTTTCATTTGCTAACAAGATTTGTGATTTTCTGTGTTAAGATGAGTTTTTGTTCTTCTTTTCACAACTTTTTAGTGAGTTTTATATAAAGTGCTAAAAAACAAATTAAATGAAAAGTTAAAAACACATCAGCTCTCAGTGGGGAGAAAATCAGGCTGGATTTCTGTTCTTGTTCAGACTCTATAATCTGTCAGGATCCAAAGGATGCCGCATTGTTTGATGGAAATTTGAATTATTAACATATAAAAGGCTGAAATCTGTGTTTGTGTACTGACAAATTCAGGATGTATTTCTAATGAGACAATGGATAGTATCCTGAAGACGGCTCAGTGAGCTCCTGGACAGTCTGAAGTGCAACCTGGTGGTATTTGAGGGACCAAAACATAACGTCACAGAGCGCCTCTATTAGTATCAGGTGAGCGTGGGCACCAGTCAATGATATCAATTCCTTCATCCTCCAGGAACTGCCTGGATACTCACACCGCATCAGGCAGGGTGTAATCATGGCAGTGGTTGACCTGCCAGGTTTGGTATTCTACAGCAAATGTCGATCGAGCTCCATACTGCTGGACAGGGCCCACTACAGAACGTCAGGGCCTCAGGCCACCTTCATGAACTCTGTTTCTGATTGTTTGGTCAGAAACATTTACACCAGTGGCCTGCTGGAGATCATTTTATATCTCTAGCAGTGCTCATCATGTTCCTTCTTGCATAAAAGAGCAGATCCTGCAGTCCTGCTGATGGATTAAGGTTCACACTCCCTTTCTACCTACCAGAGTCCTCAAAGAGACAAAAGACTCTTCCTGTGGAGTTCCTGTTTCCCCCAACTTCCTTACTAGACCCCCACCATTTGTCTTACTGTATGAGTGTGAGACTTGTTAAAATCCAGTGGCACCAAGATATCATACAATAAAATAATGTGATTAATACATAAGTAAAAGAAATTCCTATACATGCCCCTTCCTGATTTCTTACACTTACATGTTTCCAATTTCAAATGTTAACACAGATGTTCAGAGTAAATACAGATTGTAGTTTTTTAAATGATGATTTCATTTAGTTTGGGGAAACAGCTCCAACTTTACCTCATGTAGAAAAAGTCATTTCCTTCTAAACCTAATAAGTGGTTTTGTCATCTAGCAAGAACTGCAATCAAGCATTTGCAATAACTAATAAAAAAAGCACTTGGGACAATTGTGTTGGTGACAGCTTTTGTTATCATATCAATAATATTCATATGAATATGGGATACTGTTACATGTTTGCACAGACTTTTGTGGAATATGGAGACACTCCTGGCATTATATGAGCAAAGTGAGACTCATTTTTTAGGGTTGGTGGAGATGAGTGTGAAGATCCAAACAATCCCTGTCAGTGATGGAGAAGCTTTGATGGAAATATTTGGTAAAAAGTTCACCAGCATGAAGGAAATGAAGTTTCAAACTTTCCTTAGGAGGAGCCCAGCACGCCTGCTTAAAGAAAAGTGAGTGTGGCGATGTGGATGCTTGCAGCGACTGCTGTATAGAGGCCAACCTGCTACACATGAAACACATCAGAGTCATAATTGTTCTTTTAGTCACGTGTTTGTTTTTTATCCTTATTGTTTTATCTGGGACTGTTTGCAGACATCTCAGAGAGAGGAGACACCAGCATCTGAACAGAGACTCAAACCAGCAACCTGCAGCTCCCTGCTTGGCTGCTCCAGTTTTCTCCTCACTCATGTTGCCCACCAGTGATTTCTAGCTGCCCACCCACACAGCAGGCTAGAATATGCGCTGAGCCTCAGCACCCAATACTTGGACATGTTTTCTTTATTAAATAATGAACCAGACCCCAAAAGTAAACAGCTGTTATTGCTAGGCAACGGGAGCAGCATTTGGTGATGCAGCACCTGACATTCCTGACCATGTGGGCGGAGCATGCATGAAATGGAATGTTTAGTAGAACTGTGCAACACAAGCACTTAGTTCCAGCATGTTTCATTGTATCCAGACACAGCTAGAGACACATCTACAGCAGCATCTCTGTGCAGGACAAACGACAGTTGACGAAGAAACATCGAAAACTTCACTTCACTCCTCTACAAAACGTTGGCTCCTTTGTTTAAAAGGCCAAAATGAATCAGGGGAGAACGAGAAGAGGATCGGCGAGTGCTTCACCTCACAATTCAGTACAGCTGATTAACCTGCAAGAAGAACTTCAAATGATACAGGCTGAAAATATCAAATTAAAAGAAGAGGCAGAAAAATCAAGAGGAGAAGCTAAAGATTCAAAGTTTGAAACTGATGTAGTATTGCAGGAATTACTGCATGTGGGTCTCAAACTTAAAGGAGAGAAAATGGGAAAACAACAGGTAGAAAAGGAGAATGAAAACATGAAGAAAGAACTGTTGGAAGCTCAAAAAGCATTGGAGGAAGAGAAAAGCACAGCACAAGAAGCCAAAAATAAATATCAAACTGCAAAGAAGGAGGCAGGAAATGTGATGCAGGAATTACAGGAGGTGCAGGAAGCTTTTGGAGAGGGAAAAAGGAAAATGCAGTTGGCAACTCAAGAAGCTGCAAATGTAACGGCTGAAGCTGAAACACTAAGGAAGGACTTACTGCATGTAAAGCAACAACTTGAAGAGGAGAAAAGACGTAAAGATGAGGCAGAAAATGAGATTGAAAATTTGAAGAAAGAATTGTTGGAAGCTCAAAAAGTGTTGGAGGAAGAGAAAATTAAAATACAGGAAGCAAAGAAAGAAATGGAAGATACAAAGAGTCACACTGAAAACATGAAGAAGGAACTGATGAAAGTGCAAGAAGAACTTGCAGAAGAGAAAATTGAGGTGAAGGTATTCAAGAAAGAAATGACGGTGACCAAGAAAGACTGCAAAGACGCACTGAAAGAAATGCGAAAGCACAAAAAGGAAGCTAAAGAGCTCCTCAAACACAAAGGGAAACTGGCCAAACAGCAGCTGAAAGAAAAATTTAAAGATGCCGAGGAGCAGCTCAACAAAACCTTAAACGAACTGAAGGCAAAAGAAAAAGAAAAGCAAGCCGAGGACAGGAGGGGATTCTGGAGCAGACTGCTGAGAAAGAACTGACCCAGCAGCATCAATAGTTTCTTCCCCCTCTCTCCACCTTTCTTTCAGCCCATCCTTCTTCTTGGGACGTTTGTTTGTTTTTTAAAAACTGAAATGCACAAATAAAATTGCCATAACTTGACCTCATGTTGCCTGCTTCTTTTCTTGTGTGTCTGTGGATGTAAAACAGTAACACACTTTCTGCTCTGTGTCTTTAATTGTAAATAAATGCAATATGTTTTCATTTTAAAATGCAGTGCAAAAAACTTCTGCTCTGAATCTTTTTTTTAGCAAAAAGCTTTTTTTTGCCTATTGTGGAAGTTTTCCATTTAAATAAAGCCTGCAGACGAGCGGTGAGCGTTAGCTAACATTCTTTGATCAAACACACAAAGAACAGACAACCAAGCTTGATGAAGTCCCTGCATGACCGCGGGACAGACGGTCAGCAGAGTCTGAGCCCAGCATGGCTCTCAGTTAAATATCTCCAGGAACAAAAGGCTGTACACAGCTGTTTCACACCTTAAGGTTCACACTCCCTTGCTGCCTCCCAGAGTCCTCAAAGAGACAAAAGACTCTTCCTGTGGAGTTTTCTGCTTCCCCCAACTTCCTTACTACACCCCCACCATTTGTCTTACTGTATGAGTGTGAGACATGTTAAAATCCAGTGGCACCAAGGCATCATACAATAAAATAATGTGATTAATACATAAGTAAAAGAAATTCCTATACATGCCCCTTCCTGATTTCTTACACTTACATGTTTCCAATTTCAAATGTTAACACAGATGTTCAGAGTAAATACAGATTGTAGTTTTTTAAATGATGATTTCATTTAGTTTGGGGAAACAGCTCCAACTTTACCTCATGTAGAAAAAGTCATTTCCTTCTAAACCTAATAAGTGGTTTTGTCATCTAGCAAGAACTGCAATCAAGCATTTGCAATAACTAATAAAAAAAGCACTTGGGACAATTGTGTTGGTGACAGCTTTTGTTATAATATCAATAATATTCATATGAATATGGGATACTGTTACATGTTTGCACAGACGTTTGTGAAATATGGAGACACTCCTGGCATTATATGAGCAAAGTGAGACTCATTTTTTAGGGTTGGTGGAGATGAGTGTGAAGATCCAAACAATCCCTGTCAGTGATGGAGAAGCTTTGATGGAAATATTTGGTAAAAAGTTCACCAGCATGAAGGAAATGAAGTTTCAAACTTTCCTTAGGAGGAGCCCAGCACGCCTGCTTAAAGAAAAGTGAGTGTGGCGATGTGGATGCTTGCAGCGACTGCTGTATAGAGGCCATCCTGCTACACATGAAACACATCAGAGTCATAATTGTTCTTTTAGTCACGTGTTTGTTTTTTATCCTTATTGTTTTATCTGGGACTGTTTGCAGACATCTCAGAGAGAGGAGACACCAGCATCTGAACAGAGACTCAAACCAGCAACCTGCAGCTCCCTGCTTGGCTGCTCCAGTTTTCTCCTCACTCATGTTGCCCACCAGTGATTTCTAGCTGCCCACCCACACAGCAGGCTAGAATATGCGCTGAGCCTCAGCACCCAATACTTGGACATGTTTTCTTTATTAAATAATGAACCAGACCCCAAAAGTAAACAGCTGTTATTGCTAGGCAACGGGAGCAGCATTTGGTGATGCAGCACCTGACATTCCTGACCATGTGGGCGGAGCATGCATGAAATGGAATGTTTAGTAGAACTGTGCAACACAAGCACTTAGTTCCAGCATGTTTCATTGTATCCAGACACAGCTAGAGACACATCTACAGCAGCATCTCTGTGCAGGACAAACGACAGTTGACGAAGAAACATCGAAAACTTCACTTCACTCCTCTACAAAACGTTGGCTCCTTTGTTTAAAAGGCCAAAATGAATCAGGGGAGAACGAGAAGAGGATCGGCGAGTGCTTCACCTCACAATTCAGTACAGCTGATTAACCTGCAAGAAGAACTTCAAATGATACAGGCTGAAAATTTCAAATTAAAAGAAGAGGCAGAAAAATCAAGAGGAGAAGCTAAAGATTCAAAGTTTGAAACTGATGTAGTATTGCAGGAATTACTGCATGTGGGTCTCAAACTTAAAGGAGAGAAAATGGGAAAACAACAGGCAGAAAACGAGAATGAAAACATGAAGAAAGAACTGTTGGAAGTTCAAAAAGCGTTGGAGGAAGAGAAAAGCACAGCACAAGAAGCCAAAAATAAATATCAAACTGCAAAGAAGGAGGCAGGAAATGTGATGCAGGAATTACAGGAGGTGCAGGAAGCTTTTGGAGAGGGAAAAAGGAAAATGCAGTTGGCAACTCAAGAAGCTGCAAATGTAACAGCTGAAGCTGAAACACTAAGGAAGGAATTACTGCATGTAAAGCAACAACTTGAAGAGGAGAAAAAACGTAAAGATGAGGCAGAAAATGAGATTGAAAATTTGAAGAAAGAATTGTTGGAAGCTCAAAAAGTGTTGGAGGAAGAGAAAATGAAAATAGAGGAAGCAAAGAAAGAAATGGAAGATACAAAGAGTCACACTGAAAACATGAAGAAGGAACTGATGAAAGTGCAAGAAGAACTTGCAGAAGAGAAAATTGAGGTGAAGGTATTCAAGAAAGAAATGACGGTGACCAAGAAAGACTGCAAAGACGCACTGAAAGAAATGCGAAAGCACAAAAAGGAAGCTAAAGAGCTCCTCAAACACAAAGGGAAACTGGCCAAACAGCAGCTGAAAGAAAAATTTAAAGATGCCGAGGAGCAGCTCAACAAGACCTTAAACGAACTGAAGGCAAAAGAAAAAGAAAAGCAAGCTGAGGACAGGAGGGGATTCTGGAGCAGACTGCTGAGAAAGAACTGACCCAGCAGCATCAATAGTTTCTTCCCCCTCTCTCCACCTTTCTTTCAGCCCATCCTTCTTCTTGGGACGTTTGTTTGTTTTTTAAAAACTGAAATGCACAAATAAAATTGCCATAACTTGACCTCATGTTGCCTGCTTCTTTTCTTGTGTGTCTGTGGATGTAAAACAGTAACACACTTTCTGCTCTGTCTTTAATTGTAAATAAATGCAATATGTTTTCATTTTAAAATGCAGTGCAAAAAACTTCTGCTCTAAATCTTGTTTTTAGCGAAAAGCTTTTTTTTTTTGCCTATTGTGGAAGTTTTCCATTTAAATAAAGCCTGCAGACGAGCGGTGAGCGGTAGCTAACATTCTTTGATCAAACACACAAAGAACAGACAACCAAGCTTGATGAAGTCCCTGCATGACCGCGGGACAGACGGTCAGCAGAGTCTGAGCCCAGCATGGCTCTCAGTTAAATATCTCCAGGAACAAAAGGCAGTACACAGCTGTTTCACACCTTAAAGATCTTAAGTTGAATGTTAATATCTATGTGCGAACGTATTTGAGGGAATTTTCTCAGATGTTTTATCATCAGCAGTTACAGTGCTGTGAAAAACTATTTGCCCTCTATCTGATTTCATTTTTGCATACTTTTGTGTTTGTGCCAACTGACAATAGATAGTGACTTAATGTATTTAAATGAACATCTTTGAACTTTCCATAATGCAAATTTTTATTTATGTTGTGACAAAGTACTTTACAAAATTTATTACAGTTCACGCTAAGGGAAAGATCCAGGAAAAACCAAATATGTCAATTCACGTGACAGTAATTGTGAAGCTGGCATTGAAACAGCTGATCGTTTTCTGTGAATTAATTACTCACAAACTAATTTTTTAAATTAGTCATGAGATCTAGTGTTCATAAAAACATATTGGCATGAACAACATGAAAGAATGGATCCACCCTGCCTCGTTCACACTGTGGGATATTTTGTTGGCGCACGTTGGGCCCTTTAGTGGCAACTGAGCATATAAACACTGCATCCTCCCTGAGCATTGCTGCTGTCCATCCCTTTATGACTCTGATGTACCCATCTTCTGATGGCTGCTTCCAGCATAATAACACACTATGTGAAAAAGTCATCTCTAACTGATTTCTAGAGCATGACAGTGAGTTCCCTGTTCTGAAATGGACTCCAGAGTCACCAGATATTAAAGCCGCAACTTTGTGATGTGCTTCACATCTTGTATCTATTTTGTATCATTTTGTATCTTCACATTTTGTATCTGCAACCGACAAATCTGCAGCAACTACGTGACGCAGTACCAAGTCAGTACTAACACAGCGTACCAAATAAAGTGACCATGAGTGTATAGCTGTGGTATTGTGGGAAAACTCAACAGGTCATTTATAACCCTGTGGCTTTGCAAACATCTAACATCACATTTAACAGACAGTTTAAAGATTCATTTGCTTATCTGTAAATATGAGAATTATTTAGCAGCACAAAAAACATTAATATGCATAAAAGCTTAACAACATGTTAGGCCCCAGGGTAAAGTCAGACTTTATTCAAATACCCACACAGGAAATCCTTTAAACAGAAGCTGTAAACTCAAAGGGGTCTGGTGTGTTTACAATACTCTAGAAGCTGCACATCATAGTGATTTTATTCAGGATTCGTAAGGTATAAATGTGACTGGAAGTCCAAACCAAACACTGCAGCTCTTAAACCAGACTCGTGGCATCTTTTAAGTGTCATTACGTTGCCACTCTTCAAATGATGAAGGAGCCTGACATGAGTAATGCTCATCTGTGTAACGCAATGTAAAAAGAGCCGTTGAATGGGACGTGGCAGGTCATTTTGTTCTTCTCAGATGTTTGCAGCAGTAATTGAAGACCGGGAATTTCTCACATGTTCAGAATGACCGCAGGCCAGGGATGAAAATTGGAAAAACAGTAACCATGAAGTTACAAGATCAGAGGCAGAAATATTACTCTGAACAAGAATATTTTCTGATATCCTGTTTTTTGTGAGAGGTTTTACTGTTTGTTTAAGTTTAAGCTTTTTGTCCTGGTTGAACTGTTGTAGTAGTTACTGCTGGTAACGTTTAACATGACTGGTCACAGAATTAATGTTCATTCCCTGCAATGTTCATTAAGGCCCATACGTTTTCGGACAGTGACACACTTTTGTAGTTTACCATGCTGGATTTTAACTCAATTGTTCAAGATTTGACTGAAGTTCATTAAAAGTATGTATAAAGTATCAAGTAAAAGTCGTGGACATCATGTTTGTTCGCTTGGATGCTCTGTCAGGGCTTCACTGCAGTCAGCTTCAGCTGCTGCATGTTTGTGGGTCTCTCTATTTGATAACTAAAAAGCTTGCTGTATTTGACTGTGATCAGGTGATTGAGGTGGCCATTGAAGAATATTGCATTTCTTTCTCTTAAGAAGTATTCGTTTTGCAGTAAGCTTTGGGCCATTAGCGATTCCCGCTGTGACAGGCTGAGCAGAGAGCATATTGCTTCATAATTGATCCTGCTATTTCTATCAGCTGTCACATCATCAATAAACAGTAGCAGCCCAGTTCCACTGAGCCATACATGCCCATGTCCTAAGGTAGCCTGCTTCATGTTTAAAATATGTTGTCATACGTTTGAGTTCATGAAGTGTGCCTTTCATTTTTGTATGACTCTCATCGTTCTTTCAAGTTAATCTTGTTTTAATCTGGCTGAAAATATTATTTGATACACTCTTTTCTTTTTCAGACGACTCTTTCAGATGTTTTTACGTCAAAATCTAATCTGGCCTTCTTGTTCTTGAGAGTAACCAGTGGTCTGAACTTTGCTTTTAAACCCTCTGCATTTACACTCAGGAAGACGTCTCTTGAAATCCATAAATCCTCGAGAGTGTTCTTGACTTGGTTAGAAGTTGTTTTTCCTAACCATGGAAATAATACCGTCATCATCCACTTCCACCATAATAAAAAGTGAAAGTCTGCTCTTAAATCATATCATGATTGTTTGACTTGAAATCCACTAAGGTGGTATCCAAGTGTCATTGTACAATAACTGTTTACTTTGAGTGTTACATTCACTGACAACAATATTGTCTGTGACTTCTTAAACCCTTTTAATGTAAAGCTGTAGCAGCAGAAAATGCTTGGTTTGCATTGACAAGTGCATCATTTTTATTACTACTTTCATCACTGGGTTAGAGTCTCAGTCTATGTTATGCTGTCTGACAGCAGACTGTGTCTTTATTTATTTATATAAATATCTTTGAATTTTCCACTATAATGCATATTTGTGTTTCATGGATGTGAAACATCTGCAGCTTACAGCAAAGCCCCTGTCAGTCTGAGATGCAGCAGGCATTTGCTTTGTTTTTGCATCAAACATCCATCTGTCCTTATCCCAGCTACATGTTTTAGATCATCAAATAAAATTTATTATTAGACAAAAAACAGAGTAAATACAAAATTCACTTTCTAAATGATGCTTTTGTTGTCTTTGTCTACATCTCAGCTTTATCACACCATTTATCATGTCATCACTGGTCTGGTCCAATCACCTTCTCCCGGCCTTCTCCAGGCCAATCAGCATTCATGACACGTACTTTTAATCTCACTGTGCATCTGTCATTCTCTATGCAGACGCCTGCGTGCAACCCACCTCCTCGCCATCACTGCTTCTCTTCACTAAGGCTCCATTCAAGCCACCTTCGTCTCTGGGGGGGTCCTGCTATAATGCCTTTCACAGCTGGGGTTCTGTTCCACTGAGACGGTCCTAACAGTCAAAAACCTATATCGAAATTCTGTTCATCAATAAATCATGTTCATTCTTTCCAATGATCTCTGCTTTTGTCTAATGGTCTAAAACATCTAAGCTTGACAAATAGGCAAAAAAATAAATCAGGAAGAAGGCAAATTCTTTTTCATTGTATTTTATATAGAATAGGCAAACCTCTGGAAAGTTAATCTGAAGTGCCTTAAAATGCCTTGTTTCTATGGCCGACATGAGGTGACTCCTCGGGCTGTAAAAATAGCCCATTATTAAACGCTTAGAGATCGATCAGAGAGCTCACTTGATCTATGACCTCAGTATTCATTTTCCTAATGACTTTATGATTTTATTTGCTAATTTCAAGTCTCATTTAATACAAAATAGTGTTCATTTTGTTAATGATGGTCCTAGTTTATGTAAATAGGTAATTAAACAAAGTATGATGAGTCTTTTCTTCTCCTCACGTCAGGTTTTGCAAACCAAAATGGTGATGAGTGTCCCCAGCCCTCTTATAACTTCCAATACAATTTCAAGTTCTGTGATATTCGCAGAAATATTCACATGAATCAGCCATAGTTGTATGCATCGCCAAATGAGTTGGGGGAATACAGGGTAGCGGTGAATAACTTTGTGCAGTGGTGTGGGAGGAACCATCTGCAGCTGAATATATTAAAAACCAAAGAGATGGTGCTAGATTTCCCACAAAAGGCCCCTTTCTCAGCCAGTCTTCTCAAGGGGGTTGAGACTCACGTCCTCTAAGTACCTATGGCTCCTACTCAACCACAAAATGAACACCAATCTTCGCTACTGGAAGTGGTTTTCTGCACAAAGCTGCTACAGAGTTCGGTTGGTGGTTGCTAGCAGGATTCTCTATGCAGTGGTACCAACAAGAAGAACATATACTGGCTGAATAGAATAATCAGGTTGTTGGGCTGAAGATGGACCCTGTGGAGGTCAGAGCGAGAGCAGAGAGCACGGTTCAGGTTTAAGTCAGTCATAGGGGTTACTTTCCACCCTCGGCACTCTGACTTCACAGAGAGAGAGTATATACAGCAACAGCCTGCTGTCTCAGAGCTGCTGCACAGATAGACTGAGAAAGTCTTTTGCCCCCTGGTGATTAGACTGCACAGAAACTCTGGAGGAGAGGGACGAAGCAGGGGGCGGAGGAAGTGAATGACCCGATAGACTTTAAGGATGGGATGGACAGTAATGAGTTTGTGAGCAGCTGACCACCACTGATGGATATTATAAAGTTTTATTAAATGAGTTGCTCTGTCCGTCTTTTACACACTATGTAATGTGCACCTGTAATTTTTTGTCAATTTTAACGTGGCCAGACACATTAAAATTATTTTATCTACAAAAGTGAAAACAAAAAGGGAGACCAAGTGGCTTAAGAGACAAATATAAATCTTAGTGTTCCATATTTGGACTCTGAAGTGTTAGAATGCTTTAATGCAATGAGAAGTCTGGCTTAATGCACCCTGTGTTTTATGATCTACAGCACAAAAATGTTTATTTTGTCCGCTAACAAAGTAAATCGAAAAGCAGAACATGCTGGTAATTTATCTTACCCACATAGTGTAATGGAAAAAGCTGTGGTAAGCTCTCCTCTCTGCTCCACTTCTGCATGGTCTAGGAGTCTAAGCGGCACTGTCACAGGCAGTGAATTGATGCTGTCAAAGACTATGAAGAATGCAAATTCAGCATTAATGGTCTGTGTCTTCCATCTTTGTAAAACAGCCCTTTTTCAACATTACGCCCACAGAGCAAAGAGCTCCTTGCAGTACAGAAATTAATCAAGATCTTAAGCGTCACAAGGTTAATGTGGAAAAGACATCACATAAAACATTTGTCACGCAAGTCTTCATCCTCTAAACTGCGTTGTTTTGTATGCAGACACCGACGATGTGACAACATATCGGCTTTCATACTCACTTAGCAATTTTTGATCCTATTTCGAGCAAGTTCATCAAACCATGATGTGGAGCTTTTACTAAATAACAAGCTGAAACTACATCAGTCCAGCCATTAAAGTCATTATCAGCCACAACAGCAGTGTGTCTGTGTGTGCATATGTGTGTCATGGAAATCACCTCTAATGTCTGTATCAGGACCAGTCGACCAACATAGCCACAAAACTGTACAGTTGTGTAATAACAGTCGAAATGAAGATCAATATGCAGGCTGTAGAAGAGTTTCGTTTCTACTGATTTCAAGCTGGGCCGGGAGGCAGTACGTGGGAGTTGACCCAAATGCAGACACAAGTCGGACAGTGATAAGTTTTTAACAAACAGATATGCAATATAACAAGACCTGTGAACATAGCAGGAGCTCTGACATGAAGGCACTGAAACAGAGTGAGATTAGATGCTGAGTGGGCAGAGCAATTACTGTGGAAAAGGTGAATACTGAGGAGAGTGGGGGGCTGTCGAGAGGGTAGGAGGGTGAGCATCCGAGAGGAGTGTGATCGACTGAGGTTTCAACCTTATGTTTCCAGGAATCCAAGAGTGACAGGCAGGTGAGAGCAGTGAGAAGCTTAGTTTCCGAGAGGCAGGTTGTGGAGCAACGCAGTGAATTTTGCTAAAGTGACCAGTGTTCAGAGTCTTGAGCTGCAGGTGAGTAAACGGCGTCGTGACTAAAACTGGAAGCACAAGGAAATCAAGGCAAGTACAGAGCATAGACATAAGTCTGGTTAGCACCAGAGGTAGCTGACGAACTGACGGAGAGTGATTTACTGCGTCGGCCTTGAGTATTGCCTCACTCATTGCTGTCAATGGATGGTAGGTGAGCAGAAAAGGTGAGGAACTAAGGCTCCGCCCACAAGGTGGACATACAGGATGACAGTGGAAAAACACCAGACTCCAGATGATGCCAGTTGATGGCTTCTGTGACCTTTGTGACTAAAACATGTCATGGTTTCTCTTTTTACCTCTTTCCCTCATAATGACGACCTCTACCTTTAATAATGAGTTTTGACACCTTAGTATATATCAACAAAGATGTGGTTTGATGACCATTGGAATACTTTCCAGGCTTTTCAAGGGTAGATGTATAGGCAGAGACCACTCTCACTAACATCTGATTCAAACCCAGTCACTTTGTTCCATAAGCAGGGCTGAAATGTGACAGAAACCACTCAGTTCAGAAAAGAGCATCAAGGGTCACTTCTAGTACGCGTACGAGTTCTCAGGCATCAAACTGAACAGCACTTCAGCTCTGTCTGTTTGGTAAAGCACCCCATAACTGAAATTTTCCCTGTAAGTCCAAGTGCTCGACTTTATGTTCCTGACTCTTCACACCTGCTTCCTTTCTCCAACTCTCTGCTTGAAGTTGGGATTTAAGATTTGGGTTGCAAGCTGTGAAAAGGAAGGTTTCATAGTAGAACAACCTGGTACAGCACAACATCAGCACACCTTTCATTACTTTTTTGCACTATTTATTAGTGACAACTAATGGCAAAAACTTTATTGCTATATTTTATGTTCATATTTTATGCAAATCATTGTGTAGATTATTGGAAAGTCAGGAACTCTCATTTGTGTTCATTAAACATCAAAATGACCATAAATTATGACATCGCCAGAGGCTGCAGTTTAATTTGTTCTTATTTTGCTAAAACTCTATGAGTTTGGCAGTATTTGCTTTAGCATCAACACCCACAGTGACACCATACCCACCTCCACCTGTTCCACTGCAAAACGCAGTTGGTGGATTAATAATTTCTCCTCCGTTATTGGTTTTTCATTCAGGCTATTAACTCCTTTTTTTTTTTTTTTTGCAACTGTACAGTTTAATCAAATGTTTGAGGCTGGAAGATGCTCCACATTTTGTCAAAGCCTTTTTTTTCTTGTTTTTATTTTTTCTAGCATTTGATTCAGTTTTATTCTCTTTGATGTTTTTGGTTTTTGACCCTTGTCCACTCCAACATCAAGCGTTTCAGCTCTCTTGAACATAAATCGTGTTGATGTCTTTCGTTTATGCACGCACATTTTTATGGACCAATAACCCATCAAAGGAGAGTTTGGAGGACATGAGGCCACAATAAATCTGCATCGGCCAGTGGAAGTGTGACAGGCCTGAGTGTGCGACGGCTGGTTTGTGTCTGGTCTTATCTTGTACTGCACTCATCTGCAAACACATGTTTAATTTCAGTACCAAAGCAGATTGCATCTTTTAATGCAAATGTTACTCAGATCCATTTTGTGTTAAAGTGCGACTAATTTTGAAAATCACCAGTGAAGAAAATCAACTCACTCGACTAAACGTCGGGTTTCAGACTAAAAACAGGAGGAGACTCTTGTTTTGAAAGCCAATCATTCCTTCCATGATTTAGGATTTTGGATGCTCAGAATAAGCGGTTCTCAAAAAGGGGGATTATATATACACTCAACAAAAATATAAACGCAACACCTTTGTTACTGCTCCCATTCCCCATGGGATGGACGTAGAGACCTAAAATTCATTCCAGATACACAATATAACCATCCCTCCCAAACAGTGGTCACAAATCAGTCCAAATGTGTGGTAGTGGGCACATCTGCTATATTGAGATAATCCATCCCACCTCACAGGTGTGCCACATCAGGATGCTGATCTGACATCATGAGTAGTGCACAGGTGTACCTCAGACTGCCCACAACAAAAGGCCACCCTGGAATGTGCAGTTTTTTGCGCTATTGGGGGTCTGGGGACCCAGAACCGGTCAGTATCTGGTGTGACCACCATTTGCCTCATGCAGTGCAACACATCGTCGCATGGAGTCTATCAGATTGTCAATTGTGGCCTGTGGAATGTTGGTCCACTCCACTTCAATGGCTGTGCGAGGTTGTTGGATATTCGTGGGAACTGGTACGCGCTGTCGTATACGCCGGTCAAGCACATCCCGAACATGCTCAATGGGTGACATGTCCGGTGAGTATGCTGGCCATGCAAGAACTGGGACATTCTCAGCTGCCATCTGCCCTGAACAATGTGAACCATGATTCATCCGTGAAGCGCACACCTCTCCAACGTGCCAGACGCCATCGAATGTCAGTCAAGTCAAGTCAAGTTTATTTATAGAGCACATTTAAAAACAACCAAGGCTGACCAAAGTGCTGTACAGTAAATACAGATAAAAAATACAATAGAACACAATTTCGTAATAACACCTCGCTGATAAAAATAAAATAAAAATATATAAAACAAATAAATTAAACCTTTCTAAAAGCCAATGAAAAGAGGTGAGTTTTAAGAGCGGTTTTAAAAGTTTCTAGGCTTTTGGAGAGTCTGACGTGAGGAGGTAAACTGTTCCACAGTCTGGGTGCAGCCACAGCAAACGCCCTCTCTCCCTTTGTCTTTAATTTATACCTGGGAACATCTAAAAGCATCAGGTCGGCTGACCTCAAAGATCTCCTGGGGCGATAAGTACTAAGGAGTTCTGACAGGTAAGAAGGTGCAGTGCCATTTAAAACCTTAAAAGCCAGCAATAAGATTTTAAAATCAATCCTAAAGGCAACTGGGAGCCAGTGGAGAGAGCAGAGAACCGGAGTGATGTGGTCTCTTTTTTTTGAACCGGTCAACAGGCGAGCGGCAGCGTTCTGCACCAGTTGAAGGCGATGTAGACAGGAACGATCTAGGCCAGCATAGAGGGAATTGCAGTAGTCTAGCCGTGAAGTAATAAAAGCATGGACCACTCTTTCTAGATCGTTCCTGCAAAGGTAAGACTTGACTTTGGCTAAAATCCGCAAATGATAAAAAGATCCCTTAACTACAGAGCTGATTTGTTTATCAAGTTTAAAAGCATTGTCAAAAATAACACCAAGACTCTTAATGGAAGAAGTGCAATCGGAGGTTAGGGGTCCCAAAAAGTCAAGAGAGAAGTTTTAGTCTGAAACCCGACGTTTAGTCGAGTGAGTTGAATGTGAGCATTTGCCCACACAAGTCTGTTACGGCGACGAGCTGGAGTCAGGTCAAGACCCCGATGAGGACGACGGGCATGCAGTTGAGCGTCCCTGAGACGGTTTCTGACAGTTTGTGCAGAAATTGTTTGGTTGTGCAAACCAATTGTTCCAGCAGCTGTCTGGGTGGCTGGTCTCAGACGATCTTGGAGGTGAACCTGCTGGATGTGGAGGTCCTGGGCTGGTGTGGTTACACGAGGTCTGCGGTTGTGAGGCCGGTTGGATGTGCTGCCATATTCTCTGAAACGCCTGTGGAGACGGCTTATGGTTGAGAAATGAACATTCAATGCACGGGCGACAGATCTGGTTGACATTCCTGCTGTCAGCATGCCAATTGCACGCTCCCTCATTGCTTGTGGCATCTGTGGCATTTTGCTGTGAGACAAAACTGCACATTCCAGGGTGGCCTTTTGTTGTGGGCAGTCTGAGGTACACCTGTGCACTACTCATGATGTCAGATCAGCATCCTGATGTGGCACACCTGTGAGGTGGGATGGATTATCTCAATATAGCAGATGTGCCCACTACCACACATTTGGACTGATTTGTGACCACTGTTTGGGAGGGATGGTTATATTGTGTATCTGGAATGAATTTTAGGTCTCTACGTCCATCCCATGGGGAATGGGAGCAGTAACAAAGGTGTTGCCTTTATATTTTTGTTGAGTGTATAATAGTAGCAGTAATTTCTAAACAGCTGATGCATAAATACTCAAATTAAAGCTGTTCTTTCAAAAAAAAAAAGTGTCAATGTCCAAAATGACCCATCCATCAATCCCAGTTACCACACGGCATGAGGGAGGGTACACCCTGGACAGGTTACCAGTCTGTAGCATCCAAAATGACACATATATGCAAAAATAAACAGGGTTTATCTTTTGGACTATGCTGCTTGTCGATGAAATTGTGATCTGTAGTGAAAACAGGAAGCAGGTGGGGAAAAAAACTGGAAAAGTGAAAGAAGTGCTGCAGGGGGAGAAGAATGAAGTCAGTAAAAAGCAACAGGGAATACATGTGTGAATGAGAGAGTTACAGGTGTAACAGTGAAGCTGTAAGGAGAAGGTGTGTTGAAGCTAGATAAGTTTAAATACCTGGGGTCAACCAAAGCAACAGACAAAGCACAAGAAGAGTGTGCAGACAGGGTCGAGTCTCAGGGGTGATCTGTGACAACATCCCTCTCAAGTCAGTTCTTTTATAAATGATCAGCACACTGTTCCTGAAATATGACTGGTTATTTTAGATTGCATTTATATTGACTTTTTGTGTTTATTTACAGAATGATTTATTTGATGTTTGTGTTTGTTTGGTGTTCTGTGTCTCATTCTCTCTTAATTGCCCTCTTGGAGATAAACACAGTGTTGTTGTTTTTTATTTAAATATTCATTGTTTTGTCTCTAGGTTTTCAAATCATTCAATTTCATGTGGGGTCCCAGCTGTTTTGGAAACAGTTTTGTATCTGTTTGTAAATGTGTAACATTTACTCTCATTTTCAATATTCAGTCTACTGCATCAGATGTTTAAAAGCAGTCATCTCGACTTGTCACAGCAGAAGAATCACAGTTGTTCCTTTAAACATGAACAACTACAGCAATTAAAGTCATTTTTGTCATAGTGCTTCATCTACTGTGACAAGACAACATGTCTGCTGTGAGAAAGGTCTGTGGCTCCTGCTAAATTTAAAAAAAAAAGTCTGTTCTGTGTTTGCAGAAAAGTCCACATCAGCGAAATGTCACGAAAGAACGATGCTATTAGACCTGCCCTTTTCATCCTGAAGGCTTGAATGTCAATGTGGGCTTTGGCCTAGCCTAAAATTTTAATACACATATATTTTTAAAATCATGAAGCAGAAAAAAATCAATCTTCAACTTTCCTGTGAGCTGACAGTCTGCCTCAGTAGATAGAAAAGCACACTGACACGAGTGCAAGTTTGTATTTGCAGATTTAATGTGGTATGGTACACAGGGGTTAAGAATGGGTACCAAGATACAATAAAAATCTGCATAAATATGTATATTGCTCTTTGGTGCACTCCACTGCAGAGAAGAAAACTATTATTTCAAACAATATTCCTCCATTAAGTGCTTTGAATTTCCCACTTGTTCACTTGTAGAGTGACTGAAGGACATAGTCTATGATTAACATATTTTTCCTACTCAAAAAGCCATCCCCTGGCCTTTAGAACTCTTTACAGACCCACTTTACTGCATTTACCATATTTATCCAAGATTTTTCCAGGAACACTGAACTGCAGTATTAACATGGTTATTGATAGATTTTCCAAAGGTCATGGCAAATGTGAGGCTGCTGTTTATAAATAATAATATCATACAGAAACAACTGGATTAGCATATGCGTTCCTATGATAATGAGTGTATTATTATCCAACTGTTAACATCTGGAGGTTTGACAGGTTTTTAAATTCATTATGACATTTTTCATATAATAATGAAAGTCTTCAGCATCAAGATACTGACCACCAAACTGCTGTTAATACGGTTGGTGGAAAAGAAGACCAGAGAACCTACAGGTAGTGCTGGAAATGGTGCTGAGGTTGGGATAATCTGACAATGCTGTGTAAGTGAAAACCTGGATCTAATGCACTGACCTACACTTCCTTGCTGGCTGACCAGAACATTATGTCATGACGCAAAAACAGAAAATCTACAATAAAGTTTACAAAAAAGTAATGTGCAAAAGTCTTGAACCCTCTCTTATATCTTTTATAATTTGTTTCCACGGAGCCCAATGCCAGGAATCATTTCTAAAGTGCTTTTGAGCAATAGCTCTTCAGGCTTTCTGGAGTTGTTTGTTCCTTTGTTTGTTTGTTAAGCCACTTAACCCTGACCTATGAATCATTCAAGCATAAAAAAGACCAGGAACTCAAGCAGTAAACTAATGTTCCTTCTACACATAAGTACTGTGTTGTTAGCAGCCTGTCACAAAAACATATAATGTGGGGGTTTTTTTTAAAAAAACTAAATCTATGAAAAATGCCAAATATGACACATTTTGACAGGCATAAAACAATATTTTTACTCCAAGTGCCATCAGCCAAGAACATTGATATAGAAAGCTGACAAATTGCTTATAAAATTGGAGGAAACTGGATAAGTGGATAGCAGAAAAAGAGGTTGCAGGCCTAAGAAAACAAAACTACCTACAGCAAGTGAACAATATCTGAGAAACAGGAAGAAAAAAACAGTGAAGAGCTGACACAGGACCTGATCAATGCACCTGGTGCAAGCGTAAGTAAAGCAAAGCAAAGCAAATAAGTCAAATTTATTTTTTAAGTGATTCTCACAGACAAACAGTCACAAAGTGCTGCACACACACACACACACTGAAAGAGTGAAATAAATAAGAACATTAAGGGCCACAACAGCCTATTAAAAAGACACAGTAAGACATATAAAAACTAAAATATGTTTAGTTTAAAAAATAAATAAACAATTCAATAAAAATTCTCATCAGAAACCCAGTTGGGACCAAAATGTTTTAACTGCTTTTTAAAGAATCCACAGAGTCAACTAAACACAGTGGACTATCCCACAGTCTCTGTGACTCATACTGAAGTTCAGTATACTTCAGTATGAGTCACAGCTCATATGCATCACTTTTATTTTATAATGTGCTTCATAATTAGGTCACATTAGGTCACATACCTAATTATACCTAATTT
Organism: Rhamphochromis sp. 'chilingali'; assembly: GCF_963969265.1. Classification (NCBI taxonomy): domain Eukaryota; kingdom Metazoa; phylum Chordata; class Actinopteri; order Cichliformes; family Cichlidae; genus Rhamphochromis; species Rhamphochromis sp. 'chilingali'. Next base: position 41,248,245 of record NC_137932.1, on the reverse strand, counting down.
GTCATTTTTAGAAAAGTCTCAAGAGCATTTTCAGGATTTGGTTAGACTCACAAATCATTCTGACGGTCTTATCAATCAATATTGACACAGCCACGATAAATCAGTATTTCTAAACCCTGGTCTTGCCATCGACTCCCAGACTCCCTCATAAGTCATGCTTGAGATTTCGATGCGTATGCTGTATGAGCTAGTGACAAACAAACCTCTGAATCTGTTTTGTGTCCTTAACTTATCGACGCTTCACCAAAAGAGTGCAACAGTTCCTGTTCAGTTCAGACTGAAAAGAGAGTCTGCCACTGTTTGGCATCATCAGTGTTGAGTTGGGTCACTGGGAGAATTTATTTTGTGCGCACTCTGTGACTTAAACTGCCTGAGGTTACATCTTCAGGTGCTCCATTATTAAAACACTGTTATCATCGACCTTTTGTGACAAACAGACTGAGATAAATGACAAAATCTTAGGTAACCAGCAGGTAACAACACACACGCAGAGATCGCATCCCCTGCAAGCCTTTCATCTGCAGCTCCAGATGCTATAATGGGCTCCCTCAGGAAGATATCCACCACTTTGCTTGTGGCAAAAAGTGGTACAAATCACGTCTTTAGGGATTTTATTATTTGTACATTAAAGCTCAGCATCAGGAACCTTTTCCTCTTCACAACACCATCACCCAAGGACTGAATGTTCCCCTTGAGTGCCTGAGTGTACAAGAGAAAAATCCTTTCATGATCGGGAACATCATGTGTACAAGCCTCATCCCAAGACAAATGGAAATGAAGCCACACGTGGCTCTGACGGCTCTGACAGGCATCTGACAGCTGCTCTTTGGTAACATTAGTAGTAAAAAGTAAATCAGGAAGTCTTGTGTACAGTGAATAATTAAACAACACAATGGTTTATTTTGTTCTGTTCCATTCAATTCAATCCAGTTTTATTTATGTAGTAGCAGTTCACAGTTACTGTGATTTCATTTCTTTTGTAAGGTAAAGAAAACGCCAACAATCAGAAGATCCCCAACTGGGACGCAGTGAGAGTAGAAAGAAAGAACTCCTTTTAAACTGGAAGAAGGCAAAGAAAGCGAAGGTTCATGCCACAACTGCCTGCAATCCAGTGATCACATGAAGAGGAAAAATCACCACAGCCCCAGAAACTAAAACACTTGGTACAACTTAGAAAAGTAGTAAAAAAGATGTCTTATTTTTTTGCCTGTCCCGTTTGGTTCTTTAGCCATCAGAACTGTCTGAAGGTGGATCATCACGTCCTTGCCGTATTCGTCCATTTGATCGACCTTTGTTATTATTATTTATTTATTATATTTTATTTTCAGCTGTTACAGACAGGAAAAAAAATCTCCTGGATCACCTGTTGAGAGGAGAAAAAATAAAAAAAGAGACAACAAGCAAAAGAGAGAGCAACATAATAAACACAGCACCATTGCAATAATCTGTAACTAACAGTAAATACTAAATATTGAATGATATTGTGTAGCACGCAAGAATGACAGCACACAATGTGCTTTGAGGTAACAGCCAAGAAAGGTGTAGTTTGTGTCTGTGTGCACCTGTGTGGATGAGCTCGCTTGTATTCAAAAGGTTTCTCCATGTAACGATCTGCTAGAGGGAGTAAAAATTCTTAAGCCAATCCTAAGACTATCTAATTTATGAGGTACTGGACAAAGTACATTGGAAATAAAGTCATGACTGTCCAACAATATACGGAAAAACATTAAAGAGAGATGGGAGACTGATAAGAGGAAGAAGGACTGTTTTCTTGGCAAGCATTGGAGAAAGCAGCAAACTCCCTTTGTATTGATCTTGTAGATGAATCCATGTGGGCAGCCAAGCAGAGAGCGATGATGAGTGAGTGATTCTGCATTTCAGTGTGACTGTCACCCAAAACACCTGAACTGGTGGACATGAAGGTAAATGTCTCTGAGGCCTACAGCATAATGAGAGCAAATGTCTGTGTCAACTAATCCTATCTGACCTTTGTTGTTTTAAGGGACTTTGCATTTACTGTCATGTTTTTAAGATATCCATCTACAAATCAGATGTGTTAGAGACAGAAATGTCCTGGCTAAATCTGATTTTAAGGAAATATACAGTCGGTGTTATTTGTTATGTAAGTTTTGCTGTCGGTGCCCATTTCTGTATGTCTGAGCCAAGCAAACCTTGAATAACATGTGTTTTTATGGAAGGTATCGAGATGTGCAACGCTTTGCTGTCCCCATGAACTGTGGTAAACACAAAGGTGCTGGCTGGAACCAAAAATAGTTGTTGGGAGTGATTCTGTCGAAAGATTTTCTTTCAACGAATAAACTTTTGGCTAAAGTTCAAGGTAGAAAGAACGAATTAAATAAAAAAATATTAAAAGAAATTTTTCAGCATCTCACAATATAAAGCTGTCCAATATCTAATATTAAAATTTGTTTAATGATCTAAAAAATGTAAGCGTGACAGCAAAACAACAAAATAAGAAATTAGGAAGGGGACGAATACTTTTTCGTGGCTCGTTTAAAGCTGTAGAGAATAAATCTGACAGGCAGGAGAAATAAGTGAGGTAAGACTCATCCTTGAGTAGAGAGACGGATGCACTTTATTCAAACTACTTTTTCTTTTTTACAAGATGATGAATTTCTAGCAGCACAGGCAAGGACTTCTGGGAAACCAATAAAACATCACATTGAACCAGATCCAGAGAAATAAGCTGTTCTGTTCACTCAAAAACAGAACACAACACACCGCTGAGAGTGAATAATTGATAGGATACCTCCTCATGACAAGGTCAGGAGAGGGGAGAACAACTCCCTCCATCTCAGCCCACCAATGCAACCGTCTCCTCCATGTTAACACTGACAACTTATTTCCTTGCTCGGGAATGACTCTATGGGAGTAACTATTCTGTGACGTGATGTGCTCCTGCTGAACCAGGTTCTCTTTGGAGAGAAAACACAAACATCAATATAATGACGGCTCCTTATGAAAACATATAAAGTCTCAATAACCAGCAGATGGAGGGTAATTATAAAAAACCAGGCAATTTCCTGCTTGATCTATTGCCGTGTAGATGACAAGTAGTCATGCTATGCTGGTATAGATTTTAGCCTCAAGTGATGTAACCCCACTCACTGACCTTGCAAGGGTAACGCCTCAGTACCAAACCACAATGTGGTAGTTTATACAAACACCTTTAGTAGCAATAACTTTAAGTAGTTATTTTCAGCATAACTTGTCATCTCTCAAGTTAATGTGGAGAAATTTTGGCCCACACTCCTTTATAGCTTTGCTTCAGTTCATTGAATTTATGGATATTTGTTTATGCATCAGTCTCACTCTCAAGGTCCAGAGGGCCTTAAGAGGGCCAGCTCTGCTCTAGGATGCCCTCTGGATGCAGCGGATGTGGTGAGTGACAGGAGAATGGTAGCTAAGCTGTCATCCCTGTTGGACAACATCTCCACCCCATGCGGGAGACTCTGACAGCACTGAGCAGTCAGACTGCACAACAAAGACTTCACAACTGACCAAACACACACATCCACACATGTGCAATAGCAATAACACTAAGTGCAATACTCTTTTTCTGACAACGTTGTATTTTACTCAGTTGTATATAGTATTTTATTCTATTCTATTCTATTGTGTACAGTTGTGCACAGCATCTTATTCTTATCCTATTCCAGTGTTTTTCTAATTTTTGCTATGTAACTTTGCACTGTCCACTTTCTGCTGTAACAAAACAAATTTGCCATGTGTGGGACTAATAGAAGTTATCTTATCTTATCTACCAGAGCATTTGAGTCAGACTGAGGTTTGTAACATTTTGAGTCTTCTCTTTTTCAGCCATTCTCTTGCAGATTTGCTCCTGCTTGTTATCCTGCTGCATGACCCAGTTTGACTTCAGCAGAGGCCTTCACAGTCAGCTGCAAGAAGCCCGGGTCCTGTGGTTGTAAAACAAGCCCAAATCATCAGCCCTCCACCACCATGCTTACAGTTGGTATGAGGTGTTTACACCGGTCTGCTCTGTCAGGTTTTCACCAAACATGTAGTCGTGCATTGTAGCCAAATGTCTCCACTTTGGTCCTGTCTGTTCAAAGAACATTGCAAAGCTGTTTATGACATTCATTCATTTCATTCATTTATTTGTTCATTTTCAGGCACAACAAATACCTATATTGAACATAAAATGCACAAAACAAAAAACAAAAATTGCCTGAAAAAGGAGTGGGACGAAGAAAACTTATTAAATCCATCTGGACATGGACTGATATTTGCAGGCTATAATTTTTGCCGTAGGTTGGTTTTCTAAAATTCACAGTCCCCCGACTGTTGGGCAGTAGAATAATTTCTTCCCCTACATCCTTCTAACCTTTAGCTGAAGAGGTCATCCTCCTACCTTTTGCAAACTGATAAGCTGACATTTGCATTCTATTTACACAGAAAGTGGGCAGTTGTTGCAAAGGGGAGAAAGAAACCACAGTGTGAACTTGTAGCTTAACTATGATATATTTCTATTTCTGTAATTTGAGCAACTGAATGCAGTGCTATTAATACCTTCCAGTAATGACTGTATTTACTGATAAGATAAAGGTCATCACATCTCGCTGCTCAATGATGGCTCAATTTGCACTCCGGTTTTATGTCTGGCCTTTCAGCTGTGACATAAATGGAAGAGTCTTGTTCAGACGAACAAATGAAATTGCTTTCATGTTTTATTCCAGTGGTTATTTCAGTTAATGAAATGGCTACTTGAGATTGCCTCTCAAAGTGAAACATTTCCTACAAACAAAATGTTGTATAAAAAATTTATAAAATGTATTTTATACAACTTCACAGAGAAAATAAATATGTTCATAGACTTGTGATCCAGCAGGGCGATGATCCCATAAACAATTTAAGCTTGGTTTTTCAAATGAAGCAGGCTAATATTAAGCATCAAGAATGACCTTCACCCCAACCTCAACCTATTGAAAATTTCTGCACTGTGCTTAAATCCAGGTTTACGCCAGGAAATTAACCAATTTAGATATAACTCTACCTATTCTGACGGGAGTGGTCAAATATCCAGACAGACAGAAGCTTGGCTACCAAAAAGGTCTCGCTGAGTGGCAGTTTGCTGAGGGACATTATATTAGGGATATATTTATACTTTTAACTAAAATGCCAAATAAATACAAACTTATGCTCTCAGTTCTTCTTTTTTAAAGATGCATGTTTCCCAATTATTCCACGTGGAGTTCAAAGAAATCAAAAAATCCCAAACTCACTATGACATCCATGCCTACGATTGAGTGCAAACTTCTGAGCACAACTGCAAAATCCTTTCATTGATAAAATGAATTAGACTATGCATGCAATCTCAGCACATGCAAACAAAACTGCTTCTGATGAAAGAACAGTTCTTGTGTTTTTCTACACTGCATCCCTACATGTTCGTGTTGAACAGCTATCTGTATTTAGATAAAGGTTTGGGCTTTTGTGTAACAGCTACGCTTACATGTTTGTTAGTTTGTGTGTATTTAAATAAAAAGAAACAAAATGTATTTACTTTTTAATAAAACGATCAATAATATTGAAGTTGGTTGTTCCTATTTAGCTTTTACAATCCGCATGAGTGAGAAATGAAGAAAATCAGTTTCTTTTAAAGAAAGAAGGCAATATACTTTAATCTGTCTGCTGCCGGCTTCTGAAATTGTCTGAGCATAACTTTATGAAGTCTGTGAACAACAGACAGAAGTTTCAGCCAAATGATGCATGCATCAGCACTATTCTGTTGACTTCCTTTCAGAATCATTTCTGCCTGTTTTTACTCAGATTGACCAGACTGTACTGCTGGTTGATTGATCCGCATTGTTTTTTTTATTGTCTTTTTATTTATTTTTCCTTAGATCTTGGCTGCAACTGCCGTTGTTGGCATAACGCACAACAACAACAACAACAGTTGCTGCAGCTTCTGGTTTTGCCACAACAGCAACGTCATTGACATTATTTAAAATCAATACAGGAGTAATTATATTCTTTGTCTGCCAAACATAGAGGCTGAGAAATAAATGGCGACAACAAACCCTTCAGACACGTAATTATTCCTTTTCAAAGACACTGTCAATATCGCTTCAGTTTATTCTTTTAGTTGTGTTAGACCTAAAAATAAATGTAACTAAAGTCATTGTTTGTGCTATTTTAAAATGGGGATATTTAAGCTTTCCCAGAATCTATGCAAACTCACTGCAAACAATCATTCTTGTTTTCAGTGCTGAAGACTGTGTGGAAATGATTCCAATGTCCTACCCAGCTTTACTTGCCTAGAATTTGTCTTGTGTGAGACTGTTTACAGTTTCTAGTGTGAAAAATGCCAGAGCTGACTGCAGTTGTTCTCCACTAGAGCTCTTGGCTGACATTGGAAACAGATGGAGCTTCAATCAACCACAAAGCAGTTTTTACCAGCAAGCTCATTTACGCAGAGTAATTCAAATGGGCAGCACGGCAGCACGGCACATGCATCATACAAACAAACTGGTTCAGTTCAGATTTACAGTATGTCTTAATGTTAGACCAGACAGAGACCAAACAGACTGGATTCTGGTTGGCCATGTGGTCTAGAAAGTTTTTAAAGTGCATGCCAAGTGAGCCTCATCATCATTATGCACACATTAATAGGGCGATAGGCAGGTCAAAAGGCATCTGGACGTCTGGCTTAAAGCTACTACTGTGTTTTGTCTCAGCAGCAGCCTGAGCAGAACAGTGACTTGGTTGCTTTAAACCCTTCTCTAACAGCATTTTAATGACCGTGCTAACGTGTAATTAAATTCTGCTTTTCAGTCAAATAAAGTCTAATTTGAAACCAGATGCTTTTTGACTAAACACATCAGACTTATTTTGGGCATGCTAGACATAAAATTTGTTAATGTTAAATTTGAACAAAGGGTCTTTCTGTAATTCTGGAGAGGTGGCATGTTTTGTGCAGAGTTAGACAAGCTACAGTAAGAAGAATCTAACAACAGTTGGACTCTAAATGAGACATAGCCAAGATTTCTACAAAAGATGCTATGTTTTTTGTAATGTTTGCGTGAATGCATGTCATTCTTTCTGTCTGTAAACACGATAGCTTGAAGGTTTTGAACAAATTCTGATAAAATCTTGTATGAGTGTAAAACGGGATCATTTTAACAGTCCATTAAAATTTGGCTTTCAACAAAGAAAACAAATTGAATATATACAAAATATGACAATATTCCCTTACTGCTCAGAGAGTGAGCTGCCCTGGCGAAGGTTTGTGCTCTTGGAGTGCTTCTTCTTCTATCATAAGTTTGATGTTCCAGCGCCTCTAAAACTCATGACAGCACATCTTGTTTGTAACAATTCCAAAGTGTAAGATTAACCGTTTCCATTTATATGAAGGGTTTGTGTTGGTTTGTTTCCTGGCTAACAGTAGCATGTTCCTGACATCACTTTTGACTGACAAGACACTGAAGATCACTACTCTCCATGCTGCTGTTCATTTAATGGTCCAAGTTTAAATGGCTCAAAGGCTACTGGTTACTGGAGGTGAAAAGAATCCATCAAAGATCAGAAAATACAGAATCTTTCTAAAGAAAAATAAACACACAGTTCTTGTGTCTTTCTGCTTCTATCATTTTTTGATACCTTTCCGTAATACGCCGCTGCCCACACTGAAACACACGTATGAGCAGTGTGTAGTCAATTTCTGGGAACTGGAGTTGATATTTCAAAACAGAGCAAGCTGACATCTGAACTCCAAGTATTTTACTCTCAGATTTGTGTACACAAAAGTACTGTTGGTCAGACATGATGAAGAGCAGAGACCCTCCAGTGAAGGCAAGTAAGTGGTGCAACAGATTGAAAGCACACAATGGAAGGGTCAGAGCAGTCGTTTTTACAGTGTTTACAGTGAAGACTTTGTCCACATTTTCAGTCCCGATTTGTTTAAAATGATGACAGCACATGCTATATTTAACAGGAAATCTAATCCATTAGTCATATTTGTTAAATAAACACCAAGAGCCACACACAGAAATGTGTCTTTCCACAGTAGTCCAGGGTTGTTATTGAAGGTTAAGGTGGATGTGATAAGCAGTGCCCCAAAAAAAGGCTCTGTCTAAATGAGGGGAAATGAAGCTGAAAACCTCAGATGTGTACTTACATTTTCCATTTTAACCGCTCACTGAGTGACAGATTCAAGCCAAGTCACGGATAAAAGGGCTCAGAGCTGAATTTAAAACACTTCAGTAGCCCTTCAATTTTGATCCAAAGCCTGTTTTCCTGTCCCGTTTCCATTTTAGCCCTGAGTTCACACGGGTACAGCTAATGGGACATGCCAGGTTAAACAAGTTCTGTGAGGCTTCTGTGTGAAGATGATTGTTAAGTTAAAGATTTCAGCAAATTTGAAATACTTTGGCAGATGATTGCTGCAGAATATTCTCTTACTCAAAACAAACCTTTACAGTGTGTAAAGCTTCACCACTAGATGTCTGTAGATTAGAATCAGAATCAGAATCAGAATACTTTATTCATCCCGAGGGAAATTAGGGTTACAGCAGGCAGCACGCTAATGGCGCATGCGCACTTACAAAGGAACCTTCTGACCAACTTTACACAAACATCACATTGGGCAGACATGTCAGAAAGGTAGGCTGATAGGAAAAAACAACGAAAATACACTACATGAGGTAAGAGGAGGAGAAAAAAAACTCCACTCAGACTGAGCTCCTAGTGGGAGAACAGTTTGATAACAGAAAAAACACCTCAGCACAAAAGCACATGACTATCAATACACCATAGAAACACAAGACAAGCAACAGGGGCGGGTAAAGGGTAAGAGAGAGCCGGTGTAGACAGCGCATCCGGTCCTGCAGTGCTGGTCCAGTTGACTGCTATCTTCCCCGGTAGGGCACAAGCATCGAATGCGTTGGAAAGGGGGAAGAATAGCCGTAACACAGTCATTATCAGGGAACGACAGTGGGAGGCTATTCCAGGGAAGTAATGCACACAAGACAAGACAAGGCTAAGCAGGGAAGATAAGGGTGAGGAGGAGAGGAGAAAAGTGCGACCGCCTTCGCTGAGAGCTAAAGAAGACTGAGTTCCGTTTTCTTGTCCCTCTCAATTCAAGTTCATAATCATAGTTAAAGCTGCTACGGCACTAACGTGTTTTTGTTAGCCGAAAGAGATCAAAAACAGTAAATATACACATTGTTCCCCATAATGGCCGAGGCTGCTCAGCATGTTTCTGCTACTTTAGACAGAAGCTAGACAGACCCCACAGTTTATCCCTGTCTGTGGGCTGTTAGTCCACCGCTTACCTCAGCTGTCAGTGACAGTGAGAAGCATCCACATTTATTTAGTCTGGTATAAAACTATGGTAAACGACTTCTCCTCTGAACAATGACAGCAATACTGCAATGAGTTGTTGAGGATATGCTGAACTTTGCCTGTCAGTAAGGCTGCTGTTTGTGTTGCTGTTTGTGAAACACTGCTACTCTGACAGTGAATCAACTCTCATATGATGTGAGAATAATCAACTGTTAATCAGAGGGAAAGTGTTAGCTGGCAACATTAGCTAGAATAATGTTCGTTTAGACCAGCGGCCATGGACCGTTTGGTACCGGGCCGCGAGAGTTGAGGCTCACGTGTGAAATTCATGGTTTTCAGGATTTTTATCGATTTTTAGTGTTTTGTTGTTGTTTTTTTATCGTTTTTATCGTTAACTCTGTTTCCCTGGGTCTTCTCCCGTGTGTTATGAATAATTCTTCTTCTTTTTTTGGTACCGGTACTGATTTATTATGTTGCATTTATCCACGACACCTTAAAGGCAGGCCTGTAAAAATATTGTCGCACATAAACACGGTCCGTGGCGCAAAAAAGGTTGGGGACCGCAGGTTTAGACAGCTCTTGTGAGCTACCCAAAGACGGAAGAGACGTGTGTCTTACCTGCTGATAATAATTAGCTGTGACTATATTGACAAGAAATAAGCATGTTTATTTTATGCAAACTTTTTTCACACATTAGAGCCCTGACTTCAGTTCAGGAGATGACTCTTGAGGTGAGGAGGAAGAGCGTGACATTTTATTAAGAGGCAGCATTACTTTCTTCACATTTTTGTTTCTGTGGTGAGGGGGACTTAATCTCTGACGATAAAGCACAGGTACGATGCTTCATATCTCAAGTCTGAAGGTGCAGGCATGAAGTGAAATGTCCCTCCACCGCAGGCGGCCGCCTACGTATGTGGCCAGTCTCTAGCCACATACGTAAAACACAGTTGGAAAGGAGAGGTGCTTCCACCCACTGCTTTCAAATATGGTGGTTTCCACAAACCACTTCCCTATTCCTCTGTATTTTTAATGGATACATTATAGGTTCATCAGAAAGCAACAATTTGTTGGAAGATATAAACACACACACTAAATCTTTGTATCCTGATGAACATGATACATTTTTCTCCATTTAATAATTACATAAAATTACTGACTGCAGGTGTGGGTACTGATCAGTCTTTTGCAGAAGATCTGACACCTTAAGTTGGGAATTGCCCCACCGTGCACCCCCACCCCACTGCTGATGCTGAACTCACAACAAGACTTGTGCTTGTACAGCACGATGGTTGAGAGGAAGTGAGACGGGCACAGATTTGCACTTGGACTGATTTTAATGGATTTTTTCGATTACAGTAAATGATGAGCTGTGATGTGGGAGTACAGTGGGTTGCACAAATGGCGTGTGTGTTGTCACACAGATAAAACCCAAAGGAGTTCTGACATGTCTCAACCTCTTGTTTAAAAACATAAAAAGCTCTTTATCAAGCATAATTCTCAGAGATGTTCCTGGAAAAACATTCAGCCGTTTCTACACAGACCTCAACTGGAGTCACTGCTGGGAACGTCTTCACTTGTGTATACCAGACCCTCCCACGTTTACTAGCAAATATCTGGAGCTCCTCCTCTCTTAGTAACAGTTCATTTATATCAAAGTTTTGGCCAAACAAAAAGGACATGCAGCATTTTTTGTTCACCTTCTAGTTTGAGTAAAACAATTGTTCTGCATGGGAAAAAGAAATCTCTGTCCAAAACTGTGAGAGCCACTATCACTTCTAACATTTGGTCAGTAGGTGGCAGCTGAGCCTCAGATTGCAGATGATCGTGTGGAGTCTTTACCTTGCCACCTAAAGTGCCCTGAGGTAGATGACTTACGTTGTGAATTGGAAGTGCATATAAAGTAATCTAAAAATCTGCACATTGATACCATGAATCAACCTGAAGACACAGTTTCATAGCCAGGTTATTCAGAAAAGTGTCTGTTTGACATTGTTCCAGCAGTAACTCGTGCTTCATCAATTTTAACTGAGCAGGACTTTGCCTGATTAAAGCCTTCGAAAAATCCTAATTATAACAAAGCACAGAACAAACATGAAAACAAAGTAAAACCAGCCTAAAAGTCAGCCTCCCCAAGAACAAGCTTCCCTGACAGGCGAATGTCACTGAGCTGAGGTCCCACATGTTGGAAACTCGGGTCTTTCATCCCAAATTTGACTCCTCCACCCTCAAGGATGCCATCTGAAGACATTTCACTTCTTTGGATGCTATTAAAGAGAACAGAAGATAGAGGGGGGAATTAAAATAATTTAATAAATACATAAATAAAATGTACAATCCACATCCAGCTTCTCTTTTTTTCCCCTAAGAATAAAAAGGTCACTCTCTGATGAGCTTAGACGGGATACCAAAATGACTGCGATAAAGACAAGACCAGATTAGATTAATATAGGCCAAAGACAAAACCAGTCACTAATCCAAACCCAGGATCTTACAGAAATATCACCATAAACTACATCACTAACTGACCAACTGATGTCCACAGCCAACTTTTCCTGATAAAACTCAACTGGAAATGAACCCGTCTACCCCCATCTGACCTGCCATCCTATCCAATTAAATGTTTCACAAATCAGAGGTGCCTTTTCCTGGGACCACAGACAGTCATTAGAGAGATTTGTCTCCATTTAATATCCATTTTCTTCAGATGGGCAGCAGAAGGACGCAGCAGCATTATCTGAATGCTGAGGACAGGAGGTACAGAGTGCCATGTAGGGTACAGCTAAACGAGGTCGTAACAAGATTTTAGGAAATTCAAATGCACTGCTGATGACAGCGTAGTTAGAGGATGGGAATTAGCGGTGAATCATCCCAAACCAGTGCGCTAGAGCTCGGAGTTTTAATGCAGCAGAATCATGGCCAATTTGGGTGACCGTAAATCAGAACGAGTTGTTGGTGTTTAGTTTTGCATCCATTCATAAAATACACCAGAACTCACATCCCTAAACTATCCACGCCAACCAGAACAACGATGAATCAGAGAAAAGCACATTTAATAAACTCTTTGCCACCGTGCCAGGCCAGAGACAGTCAGAGAGGTGGACGAAAACGTCAGACGTCGACACCGGCTGCCAGAGGACGAGATGCGATAAAGATGCAGATGCAGATGTCTGGACACAGTCTGCCAAGTCTGAAAGCGATGCACTACAGTGAGACAGCTTAAAACTGAGTAATGAACTTGAAAATGAATTCTGGGAACACGACAATGTTTCTGCTGAACCAACAAAGAAGTTAAAAATAACATTTGCACTGTATATACTGAGAAACAGCAAATATCCATTTGAGGAGAGGGTATCCAAAAGAGGTTTTTGGTAGAAAAAAGTGAACATTTTATTCACTAAAGCACTAGCTTGACCAACAGGTAAAGTTAACCTTCTCAGGAAGTCAACTCAAGTCTCCCGTAAACTTGATGCCACCACAACACAGAAAGAAAACAAAAACTTAATGTCTGATACTTACAGCAGCAGCCAGTGCCTGATCCAGGTCTTCGATGATGTTGGCTTCGTCTTCCAGGCCAACGGAGAGCCGGATCAGGGTGTCGCTGATGCCCAGCACATTCCTCTCATTTTCTGGCACTGATGCATGGGTCATAATCGCCCTGAACGGTATGATAGAGAAGGATTACACATGAGCAGAAAAACATGCTGAGATTCTAATGGAGAGCATAGACAGTGACTTTATAATGGACATAAAGTGTTGCAATTACACTCAACAAAAATATAAACGCAACACCTTTGTTACTGCTCCCATTCCCCATGGGATGGACGTAGAGACCTAAAATTCATTCCAGATACACAATATAACCATCCCTCCCAAACAGTGGTCACAAATCAGTCCAAATGTGTGGTAGTGGGCACATCTGCTATATTGAGATAATCCATCCCACCTCACAGGTGTGCCACATCAGGATGCTGATCTGACATCATGAGTAGTGCACAGGTGTACCTCAGACTGCCCACAACAAAAGGCCACCCTGGAATGTGCAGTTTTGTCTCACAGCAAAATGCCACAGATGCCACAAGCAATGAGGGAGCGTGCAACTGGCATGCTGACAGCAGGAATGTCGCCCGTGCATTGAATGTTCATTTCTCAACCATAAGCCGTCTCCACAAGCGTTTCAGAGAATATGGCAGCACATCCAACCGGCCTCACAACCGCAGACCTCGTGTAACCACACCAGCCCAGGACCTCCACATCCAGCAGGTTCACCTCCAAGATCGTCTGAGACCAGCCACCCAGACAGCTGCTGGAACAATTGGTTTGCACAACCAAACAATTTCTGCACAAACTGTCAGAAACCGTCTCAGGGACGCTCAACTGCATGCCCGTCGTCCTCATCGGGGTCTTGACCTGACTCCAGCTCGTCGCCGTAACAGACTTGTGTGGGCAAATGCTCACATTCGATGGCGTCTGGCACGTTGGAGAGGTGTGCGCTTCACGGATGAATCATGGTTCACATTGTTCAGGGCAGATGGCAGCTGAGAATGTCCCAGTTCTTGCATGGCCAGCATACTCACCGGACATGTCACCCATTGAGCATGTTCGGGATGTGCTTGACCGGCGTATACGACAGCGCGTACCAGTTCCCACGAATATCCAACAACCTCGCACAGCCATTGAAGTGGAGTGGACCAACATTCCACAGGCCACAATTGACAATCTGATAGACTCCATGCGACGATGTGTTGCACTGCATGAGGCAAATGGTGGTCACACCAGATACTGACCGGTTCTGGGTCCCCAGACCCCCAATAGCGCAAAAAACTGCACATTCCAGGGTGGCCTTTTGTTGTGGGCAGTCTGAGGTACACCTGTGCACTACTCATGATGTCAGATCAGCATCCTGATGTGGCACACCTGTGAGGTGGGATGGATTATCTCAATATAGCAGATGTGCCCACTACCACACATTTGGACTGATTTGCGACCACTGTTTGGGAGGGATGGTTATATTGTGTATCTGGAATGAATTTTAGGTCTCTACATCCATCCCATGGGGAATGGGAGCAGTAACAAAGGTGTTGCGTTTATATTTTTGTTGAGTGTAGTTTGAGGGAGTCTGATAGGGCTCATCTATTGGTCTCTGCTGCCCCCTTGTGGTGGTCTGTGTTAAACTGCAGCAAGCTTACAGTAAACCATTTACAGAAGAGTGTACTTTTAACACTGCCAAGAATAAAAACACTACAGTGACACTTACGGGTGTTCTGCCAAACTTTCGTACCCACCGAGGCTTTCTGCAATCGCAAACATCTGAAATAAGACCACAAAGGACATGAAGATGAAGTGAAGCACGGCGCGTAATGTGTACAGGCGAGCACAAAAGTTTCAAGGGAATTACAAAAAATGAAAAAGACAATTAGTAACCCACAACGGAAACAAGCCAAAGCAGCACTCTTCACTGTTATTTGTGGTCTGGATCATTTTCAGACATTAACAGCGAGCTTACATAGGCCTTTCATACACACAGTGAAGTCCACAATCTGTTCTCCTTGGATCATGCTGCTTCACAATGGTCCACTTGTAACAAATACTATAATAAAACTGGTCAAATTAACATGAAAACAATGTTTTTCCAGTGTGAAAAAAAATGTGATGAATTTGGCAGCAAGTATAAACTGATGTCACATGTTAATTATGGCTATTATAATGTAGCGAAATATTATCAACTTGGAAAGTTTGTAATGTGTCTTGTAGAAAAACAGCGTTTGAAAATGTCACTGTGTCTGTGTGCGTGTGTGTCCGGTCAGTGAAGGCATCTGATCCTGATACAGACTCTATGCAGTCCTATGAAAAACTAAGTACACCCCATGACTCATTAGTTATAGAACCTTTAGAAGCAACAACTTGAAGTAATCATCTTGTGCAAAATAATCGTTTGCACACAAAATTGCAGTTGGATTTATGAAACAGTCGCACTGGCCTATTTTGTTCTTACCACAGTGCGTATGTTCATCGTTCATGACCAACAGTCTTGTTTAATCTTCATACAATTTGCAACCTATCTGCACACTACCCCGTCCACATTTCTCTATATAAGGAAGTAGGTTTACCTCTAGGTGCAGCTGAGAAAGCTGTGAAAGGCAAGAAATAAGAAGAAAGTGAAAATATAGTGTCTGAGGTCCAAACAGGAAGCCAGAAGGGATAGTAGCTCGACTAAACCATTTCTTTGTAATCCCTACAAACACAGTAAGGGTGCATTTAGTTTTTCACAGCACTACATCTCATAGTTTTCCTAAAGCCCAGCAACCTGCTTATTAAATGCAAAATCAAACAGGCCAGAATAAATAAAAACTTTGAGCCAAATTACTTTGAGGTTATTGAGGAAGGTAGTAGCATGCTCAAGTTTCCCTTTAATGTTGAAGGCAATCATCCCTGGACACCCAGTACACTGTCTCTTCATCACTTCGTACTGGGGGTGAGATGGCAGGCCTGTGTCAAAAGAGGGAAGACATATCTCAAAATTTCAAATTTAATTTTAAAGAAAAAGTTGGTAACGTACAACTTAATTTAAATAAGAAAACTGACTAAATTATATTTTATAGGCAAAAGCTGTAAATAATTGGCAAAAACAGCACAATAAGATGAAAGTTAGTTATCTACCCATGAACACCAAAGTAAGTTGGAGGGAAAATGCTGATTAATCAGTTTGCTTAGTTAAAAATTAGCACAGAGGAGGGGCAAAAATTTTTATGGATGAGACACATTCAGTTGGCTACTTTCAATAGAAAATTATGTATTTATTAGAGACGGCACGATGCCACTTTTTTATGTCCGATACGATATCATAAATTTGGATATCTGCCGATACCGATATGAATCCGATATAGTGTGTTTTTCAATAAAACTGTTTTTTTAATATCTTGCTGCTTTTTGTATAAGTTCATACTCAAGTAAAAAAAAAAAAAAAAAAAAACTAAAGCTATTCTGTTATACCTGTATGCAAAAAATACACTGCACCCAAAATATTTCATATTTCAGCAATACTGATCAATCTAATAAACTTAAACCTGCTCCATCCTCCCTATTCTGGTATTTTAAAGAGTAAGCAACCTAACTAATAGGGCTCTAAAACTCCCAGCAAAAAAAAAAAAAAAATTAAAAAATTAAAAAAAAAAAATAGGGACCCACCCCCCACCTCATGATGCTTAATTGACGTAATCAACTTTAATTTGATGCAGTGTGAAAAAAAAATGCACAGAAATAAAAAAAATTTCAAGAATAATTAAATAGATTCAACATCTTTCTTCAACAGAACTGCAGACTGCACAGATGGTACCTTCCCAAATGAAAAAGTACTACAGCTTACTAGGGTATATTAGACTTAATAGTTATACTATTAGACTTCTATACATTTTACATCAGATTAAAACTTTGGGTGTAAGATTCGGATAATTATTTATTAAAAGCTAGACATTTAAAATGAGAATAAGAAAGAAAAGTATGTCTTTGTGCCCCCCTTTTCCCTGTTCTTGCCCTATCGGCCCCCCTGGCTAAACTTTGCTAGATCCGCCCCTGCATAGCCGTCAGCTACGTAGAAAAAGATCCTGGTGTAGAAAGTAATATTAAATAAATTCTAACAACAGATTATAAGCTTAAATGTGCTGCTGTTGTTCAGCCGCTGGTTTCCTCTTTCTGGTGCAAAGTGGGCCAAAAACAAACAAGAGAGACGGACTCGCGACAGAAAAGCCGATCAGCTGATCATTGATCAGTTTCATGATTGAAGTAGCAGCAGGAGAGGGAGGAAGAGAGAGAGAAGAGGCCATCGCTCCATAAATCGGTTGTTAAGCTTAACGCTGGAATGCTTTACAAACATTCAGAGATGAACTTACACACTTGCTTTACTTCTCTCTGGGATCACTTCCTCGGAGATGAAATGCTGGATTGCTAGCGAGGCTACAAATACACACAGCCGCTCTATCACGTGACCACACTGCTGCGATGTGCTACGGTTATGAGCCGAGTTACGCCATGTCGCAAGTTTTGAGGTGCTTTTTTTGATATTTAATGGATCGATGACATTTTTTATTTCTCTCCGATATCCGATCCAGTAATTTACGTCAGTATCAGACCGATACCGATACGTAATATCAGATCGGTCCATCTCTAGTATTTATTTATTTACTTATTATGTAGAAATAGAGGGCAACACAAGGCAGGGAGTGCGTTTTGCTAGAAAACCAAAAAAAAAAAAAAAGAAGCGTGCCACGGGTCACCGCTCAGCAACGTGAACTCAAGTGACCGACAGTGACAATGGTTTAAAGAACAATGGTTCTTTGGATCAATGTTGTCGACTAAATAACTGGCAAACAAAGCATAAAGAGATGAAACCAGGAAAGGTCAGACTTTTATAGTTTAACTGTAAGACCACCAGAGTTGTGAAAAAAAAAGACAGTGTTTCAATGGGGAAGGTCACCATTGGTCAGTGTGACCTCAAATGACCTAAAAAGACAATGTACAACAAACTGTGCAACTTGGGTTTTGCAGGCTCCTCCAAATAAGCTTAAAGCTAAATCAGCAAGAGTTTCCTTGTAAAGATTGAGATTGGAGATAATGACAGGCATGTTTTGACAAGTCTGTGGTATGTGTGATTTTAAAATGTTTACAGCAAATCACCTGGGTAGAGGACGCGCTCCACCCTCGGATCAGCCTCCAGAAACTTGGCAACAGCCAGGGTGTTCTTAAAGTGCCGCTCCATCCTCAGGTGAAGGGTCTTCAATCCACGGTTACACAGGAAACAGTCAAAAGGAGACGGCACACTACCCAGTGCTGACGCAGAGGCGGGATCACATGAAGAAAAGGAAAATCCAAAGAGGTTACAAACAAAGCCTCCCAAAATCCAGATCAACAAATACTTTCCTACTGAAGAGAATTTAAACTGGTCAGAACTTGAGCCTCCAAATACAATGTGTGGCATGGAGGCATATAAAGAGGTTTATTGTACATTTCCATAAAAAAATTAAAAAAACACTTGATGCACTCTTTGTATTTAATCACCATTTTGCAGGAACTTCAGTCGCTCGTACAGATCCTCCCTGTTCATGGAGACTAGTCCCATCACCACATCGCTGTGGCCTGCCAAACAGATTATACAACAATAAAGAGAAGTCCAAAACACAGAGTTTATACTGGAGTTGACTTTGTTGCTCTTCTGTGTTTGAGCTTGTGCGTCTTTGCTATGTGATGATGGTGGGGCAAAACTAACTGGGTGAGCATCAAATTCAAACACCTTGACAAAAGTTCTAACTTCACTGGTGATCCCTGCATGTGTTTCTCTGTTTTAATCGTAGAGACAGGCAACGTGAGCATTTTAGCAATGCTTTACAATTATTATTCATTTAAGCTTAAGATCTTATTTCACCCATTTCAGACGTACTTTGGTACATTTTGGAGACATTTTAGGACTAAAGTAATTAATCCCTTCTAGCGTGCAACAGATCATGTGACTAAGCTCACAAAATGTTTGCATCGACTTCTAATGCAAATGTTAGGTTAGTAAAATCGAACCTACCATTCATGTATTTGGTGGCTGAGTACATGCAGATATCAGCTCCCAAAGCCAAGGGGCGCTAAAGGTGCACAAGAGAAACAAGAGTAAATCATTTCCTGAATTATTCCAGGATGAACTGGAATTTGATTGCAGGAGGTTATCGAACTGTTGTTACACAATCAACAGCGCACAAAATGCACCGTGGGTCAAGTTTCACCTGGAAATAGGCCGACATGAAGGTGTTGTCCACGACCACCACTATGTCTTTGTTGTGCTCGTGGACCAAGTCGGAGCAGGCCTTGATGTCCACCACCTTCATCATGGGGTTGGTGGGTGTTTCAATCCACACCAGCTACGTGAGCAAAGAGATGACGTATAAGTCAAACCAAACATGGGGGCGGAGGGAGGGGTGGGTGTAACTTCCAGAAGAGAAATCACTCGAACTGCTGATTCACAATGACCGTTTCAGTTAGCTTAAAGACACGCCCTATTAAGCAACATACTAGTCAAACCAGACACTGGTACAACAGCATGTGTTTATTTTGCAGATAAAATGGAAACATCTCCTAAAAGGTGCACCCAAACACAAACAAACAAACAACACATGTTCTGAAATCTTCTGAAGTGTAATTTTTGCTTTGACATACCTTAGTATTTGGCTTCAAGGCAGCCTTGAGCAATTGTGGTTTTGTGCAGTCAGCAAAAGACACATCCAGGCCGACTTCAGCTGCGATTCTTTGAAAGTAGCGGTTTGTGCCTTGTGATTAAAAAAAAAAGAATCTCTGTTAGTATCACTAAACCACATAACGCATACATAATCTAGGAAACAAGATAACGTCTCATAGCTCACAGAGTTTGTTTTACACATTTGGCCAAGTTGCAAAGTGGTTTCTCACCTCCGTACACGTCATCCATGCTGACGATTCCATCGCCTGCCTTGAGCATGTGAGTGACCGTCACTGTGGCCGCCAGTCCTGAAGCGAGAGCAAGGCCTGCAGAGGAAAAGGTGTGAGAAGTTGTCCAGAGCAGGAATTATTTTCATCATCGTGTCAGAGAAGCCTAAAATTGGAAGGCTCTGTCATTTTTGAAGCGTTAAACATTTAGTAAAACGATGTTAAAACATGTTGTTTAAATTCACTGCTGTGAAATACGGTTGGCTGACGTACAGTACTTTGCTCCGTCCAGTGCAGCTACGGCTTTTTCAAGGCAGTTCCTGGTAGGGTTTCCACTCCGGCTATACTCGAACCCCTACATCAACACAAGATTTTTACATTTCATCACCACGGTCAGCATTTATAATACTTGCTTGCACCTGTTCAGACAGTAAGGGGATGCAGTTATTTAGTGATCAGTGATGACTTGGTATGTGGCACTTTTGTTAAGTTTAAGTATTAAAAAACCCCACAGAAGTAGATATTTATTATTATTAATGTTATTATAAAATACTTTGTGTTGGATTATATATATGTTGCAGGTACATACAAGCTGTTGCTTCTGCCTACACCCTTTTTGTCTAAAACATAGTCGGGTTTTTCCTTCTTTTTCCTTGATTTTGAAAAATACGGCTTGCTTTGAAAAGATCAGAAAGATGTAAATGAAATAAAAAAATACGTTTTTAATTTTTGGAGAAAAAAAATTACCACTTCTAATGGAGGTTAAGTGGTTTGTGTGAAGAAAGCTGACCTGAGTGCAAAAACTCAAAAAAAAAAAAAAAGTTTAACTGGTAATGCATTACAAATGAGGAGTATGCAAAGTACCCATGAAGGTGATGTCCAGGTGAAAATAAGTCCAATTCATCAGCCCTCTGCGACTGTTGATATGAGGTGTTTGTATTGATATGCTTGTGTGTGCATTATTAAATTATAACATCCCCACTTTGGTGTCGTGTTCATTGTTCAAAAAGTTTTGTGGATTCTTTAAATGTCTAAGCTGTGCTGCCATGACCTTTTTACAGAGAAGAGGTTTTCTCCTGGCAGCCCTTGCAAATAAGAAAAAAAAAAGTTTAACTGGTAATGCATTACATATGAGGAGTCTTATAACTGTGAAACATTAAGCAATGAAAACTGACACTAGTGAACTCTGCCCTCAAGAATTTCTTTCCTGTGTAATGTCCTGCCTCTTTTTGTCAGTGTAGTGCTAGAAATCTGTCATCTGTAAGCCAATCAATGCCAGAAGCAATGAGAAGGGAAAAAACGACTTTAACAATCTGAAACATGGAGAGATAATGATGTTAAAGCGGAAACAAAACAATATTTATCTAACACAGACTCCCAGTAATGGATGGCCATGAACTGGTTATCACACGCAGGAAGGAATTACAATACAAGTCAAGCTTCATCTTTCGACTGAGGGTAGTTTCTTATTTAACAGAGTGCGCAGTCAGTCGCATGCAGTGGGTTAAAAACACTTGAATTCACAGATTTTACGTTAACTTTACTTACCTAAAGAGACATTCTTATACATGCTAAAAATAATACAAGACACGCCTCCATACAGAGCTAAAACATAATAATAGTATAAGAATAACCTAAAAATATACAAACACTTAGAAACCATCGGGCTTCGTATCGTCCATAACACTGGAACGAGTCTGATCCTAACCTGGCCTAAAGTAACGGGATACTTACAGCGTGCTTTCCTGGAGAGTACTGCTTGAACGTGGTAGAAAGGGAAATCGGCGGCACTACAGCCATAGATTTCCATTGCTCCGGCTCCTGACCGACGTGTATGGCATCTGTTGCAAAGGATTTATAAGCCGTGCGGAAACCGGCGAATAAATCGCTTTGTTCTTCTTTTTTGTCCGTGTTACTCATGGCAGTGCGCTCCAAAAATGACTGCTGCGGGCTGAAGATGAGTACGCATTACCCGTGCCCAGTAATGGTAAAAGACATTTAATGGAGCCGTGCGCTGCGCTTGTCTCTCGGAGCCAATCAGCGCTCGACACAAACCGCGACGTGGCGCTGATTTGCTGGGGGTTAGTGGGCGTCCAGCCCACGTGGCCATGCACGTTGTTTACGCTGTTCGTCGTGATGCAACGTTTCCTGCTTTTTAAGTCAGGGTCCGCGTCTCTTTTTCCAACACGGTGCCTACTTTTTTAACACGAATGTGCTACTGCACGTTGTTTCCTTCTGGGTTTATAATTCAGGTATTTACCCAAAGACAGTGATTTATGTTGTTTTGTAACGCAACAGAGTCAGTTTACAATAACACTGACTTGGGGGGGGATACTCGATTTTTCAGCAGCCGCAATAAAAGTTCTTGTGTTGGTGGCACAATTCACAGAATCTGGTGCATTTTTTTATCCAATCATATTATTATTATCGCTATTTTGTTTTCTTCTTTAAAAACATTTTTGTGTCTGAAGCTGTGTTTCCAGGAGTGAACCACAGGGGGAGGAAGTGCTCTGTAATGACTTTGAACGAGAACAGTCCGCTTTGCTTTATTGTGTGCAGTTTTCTTCAGTTTGTTGAGCAAATTCACACAAGCGCGTGGAGTTAGTGTGATCTCAAAGTGAAAACAACATCAGATAAATATAGGAACATTTCTGGCTATTTGTTTTTTCTGTCATGGAAACAACAAATTGAATCTTTCTATCAGAACTACATTATCTTTGTTGGTGTAGTCACAACATTTTGGTGTCAGTGAGACAGTGGTAACACGATAGAGGTGGTTTTGATGCAGATTTAAGTATTTGTTGTTGTTTTTCATGAATACGTTTATGTATAGTAATGATTTAGCACGTAGACAGTGGGTGTGCTCTGGTATGGAACGATCTGTGGAAAATCAGAGGACTCCGTGCAGTCCTGTGATTTAGTAGCATAAAGAAGAACCTTTTGCAGCAGTAACTTGAAGTAATCGTTTTCCGTGTGACTTTATCAGTCTCTCACATTGTTGTGGAGGAATTTTGTTCCACTCCTCTTTACAGTGTTGCTTCACTTCATTGAGTTCTGTGTGCACTTGTTTGTGCACAGTTCCTGATACAGTATTTAGTCAGCTTGAGGTCTGACTTTGGGCCCTTGAACCACCTTGATTCTTTTTTTTTTCCTGCTATTCGGCTGTAGATTTTCTGCTGTGCTTGGGATTGTGAGGGACTCATATTTGACTCTAGAATACTTTGGTTTACAAAGAAGTTCATGGTCGATGCAATGAATGCAAATTACCCATGAAGGTGAAAATAAGTCCAATTCATCAGCCCTCTGCGACTGTTGATATGAGGTGTTTGTCCTGATATGCTTGTGTGTGCATTATTAAATTATAACATCCCCACTTTGGTGTCGTGTTCATTGTTCAAAAAGTTTTGTGGATTCTTTAAATGTCTAAGCTGTGCTGCCATGACCTTTTTACAGAGAAGAGGTTTTCTCCTGGCAGCCCTTGCAAATACAAAAACCAACAGGCTCAACTGCAACAACCCCCCCCCCCCCCCCCCCCCCCAATTAAATAAATAAATAAATAAATAAATAATGGGAGCTGTGTGTTTCAGACAGTGTTAATGGAGCGTGTTGTTTTGTACATGTTTCAAGGATTTAGGTCTGTGGTTGAAGTGCACAGCCAGTGTTGCATGCTGACAAACTATCAACTGTTACCACCTGTGCCTATTAGGGATTAGGTCCCGGTAGTGTTTTGTGGATGGCTGCGCCCACATGTGCATTAGAACTGCTGAGGAAAGCCTTGTGCTAAAATGCATTTGTATTTTTCTTATTATCTAGTAATATTAAAGATTTTACACATGAAATTGTGAGTGCTGTAGTTCTTATTCATGAGTTAATACTTCCAAACAAGTTATATTTGTTCAGCCTTCTTCTAATTGTACTGTCATGAACTTAAACATTGAATTTGTTAACCGAAGTCTGCAGAATCTGAAGAGTAGGTTTTGGGCTTTTGGCAGTTTCTCTGAGCATTGCACAGTCTGAACTGGAAATCCACTCTTGGAAAGACTGTTGCATTGTTTTAACACAAACTGTGAAAACTTCTGCTTTTACACTTCCAGATAATCAGTAAATCAAGTCCATTTGATTAGTATCTGGCTGCTACTTACTCGCATAATTCCTGTGGAAGCAGAAAGGGTGTATTTAGTTTGAATGCACAGTCACATGAAACCTCACATGACTGTGACTACTGTAAACAAGATCTCACCTTTGTTTTAGGAAACTGTGGACATTTCATGGTTTTGCAGGTATCCAAACAAATCAAGCTGCTGCTGCTATGGCCTTTTCTTGGCAAAGTACTCACTACAGTTTGAACAGAAATTCTGTGAATAAGGGCTTAGAGACCGTCATTTTTTTTTTTTTTTTTTTGCTTTTGTCTAAGTATGTTTATGACTATTTATGAAACGGAATCTGTCATATTTCTTGTATTTTAAATACCTTTCTTTTTTCCTGAAGCACTGAGTCCATCATTGTCAGAAAGAATTAATGTTCATTCTTCACTCAGGCTTTTGGTCATACACTTCATTTTAAATGATAACATGAAATAGATTATAAACTAATTACTAATTAGTGGTGATAAAGAAATGCATTCACTGAGGTATCTGGGTGCAATTTTAAATACATGTTTATTTCTGTTCTTCTTAGTATAGATCTTCCACTATAGATTCATTTGAGAGTTAATATTCCTTTTTATTTATTCGAGCTATTCAATGCGGATGATCCACAGAGAGTATGATACACATAAGATTTCCATCTCCAGCTCTAAACTTTTAAAGTTTTAAAGCTGAGGTCTGTGGCTGAAATTAACACTTCCATATAAAAACATTCAGCTGATGTACTATGTGGTCATTAAAATGTAGAACTTTTATTGTCATCGATGTACATTGATGTATTTTGTAGTATGACCTTAAAAAAAATTAAAGTACCTTAGCATTTTACTGAATAAAATATTTATTTATTATATTAATATTTATTTTATGTTGAATTTATTATTCAGTATATATTGCAGGTCACGTGGGCAGATTACACACTGGTAAAAGACCTTAATAAAATGCAGAAGACACAGTAATACAGTATAAAAATTTAAAATCCAATAATGAGTGCAATAGGCTTCTTTTTTATGAATAACAAGCATGCTTGTAACTCTTGTAACTCTACAAATAAACAGTGCAGTGTTAAATAAAAATAACAGTTCCACAGTGTTAAATTATTACTTTACAAAATGTCCTTCATCCAAGTTTTTGTTTTCTGCAAAAACAAAAGAGAACAATATTTTAGAAAGATTTAGCATAAAGAGGTGGTAAGTACACTGTACTGTACACACAGCTTTTATGAAAATAAAAGACAAGCCCCTATGAGCAGACAGTTTTTGTTACATACATAAAAAATATATATAATTATTGTTGGGATAAACGAGAATAGACTGCGTTAGCTGCGGGGGGGTTGCTGGCTGTTTCCCATGTGTCATGTAAGTTTTAAAAAATCATAGGAAGTGTAACTCCCTTGTTGATATATTTTTGAATGCAGTGCTTTCATGCACAGTACATAATAAAAATAAAATATGTTTAGATTTTAAATAAGTTGCGACCTCCAGTTCGTCAGAATTAACAGCCTGGAAAAAGTAAAATTAAATTAAAAATCATTAAAAAAAAATTAAAGAGGAGCGAGGAAAGACTTTTCACGAGAGAATTAATTGTAGTTTTTGGGGGATTTTTTTTTTCTTTTTTTGAGGAATTTGGTTACTCGCGAGCAATCTGAACGCTTTCAGTTACAAGGCCAAAGCTAATGGGTAGTTGATGTGTGTGGGAGTTGGATTTCGGTGTTCGTGTAGCTATATTAGAGGTCATTTTAGATTAAAAATGTAAAATATCAAATCACTTTTATTGTCACATCACATGTGCAGGTACACTGGTACAGTACATGTGAGTGAAATTCTTGTGTGCGAGCTTCACAAGCAACAGAGGTGTGCAAAGTACAATAACATAAGAACAAGCAAATATAAGAATGGCTAAATCTGAGAATTATATGAATAAATATATGTACAATATAAGAGTGTATGCATATTACTGAATGTGTATACTAAATATGTATGTCTACGTGTGTATATATGTGTGTGTGTGTGTGTGTGTATACATATTTTACAAATTAAATAGAGTAAAAATAAAAAAAAATATATAAAATATACAGAGGTTGGCTCTTATATGGCTCTTAAATTTGGACTCAACTCAAATACATGAGTAAAATAATAGAAAACGTGTTTATTTTACACTACTGTAGGCTGTGTTTTGATAAAATAGGAGCGGCTTCAGTGAGTGGCCGGTAATAACCTTTCCCAAACTCTCGCGATAATACGAGCCGGAAGATATCAGCCGAAGCGTTCGTACTAGTCAACTGGAGCCGCTTATGTTGTACTGCAGCCGTCGACAGTTTGGGGCGGTAGGAGGAGAGTGGACTGTTTGTTTTCATAAGAGACCGGCAGGAGGGGGGTGCTACTTTTTCGTCCTCGAGCAAACTGTGGTTTTTGTGTGTCCGTGGGAGAAGTAAGTGTTTTCATGTTGTGCAGTTTCCAGTGTTTGCGCGAAGACTTCCAACTGGCGAATCGCATCAGTTCGCCCGGAGGGTCATCGTCAGCGACGACACCCTCTGCTCCGTCAGCGTCGACCGTTTAGAAAATGACCGGAGAGAAGGTCCGCTCCCTGCGCAAGGACCACAGGCCGAGCAAAGACGAGGACTTACTGGAGCCCGACGAAGAGGCTGCGACCGGGACGTTTACAGCCTCCAGGACGAACAACAAGAGCAGAGCGAGTAAAATCTTCAGCAACCACAAGTTAATCAAGTCTTCATCCACACAACAACAACAGCAGCAGCAGAACCAACAGTCGCAGATTAATGCTAACACCAACACACTGTCAACATCCGATGTTATCGATGACAACAACAAAAACCCCATTATCCGAACTGGGCAGGACTTTCCGGTGCACGAATGTGTATTTAAGGGAGATGTCCGACGACTGTCTTCGCTCATACGGACGCAGAATATCGCCCAGAAAGACGTCCATGGTGAGTTTAACAACTGCTCATCTCAGCTGCCTTTAAAAAGCCCACAATGAACTGCCAATTTCAAGGTCCAGTGAAGCTTAGTTTTAGCTAATAGGCCATCATTCTCCGGCAGCATTAGATGTAGGCGAGGTTTCTTGTTGCCAAGGCCCAGATAACTGATGTCCAAATTGAGGAGCAGTTTAATGTCAATACCCTGTAATTTCTTCAAATTCACTTCTTTCAAGCCTGCATAAGGAAAGGTCCCAGCGGCCTTTCAGTCCACATTTCAAATTTATCACATATTCCTTGTGACATGAGTCATCTTTAAACACTGGATGATAAGTTGGTTCAGGGCCCTATGGCTAACGCATCAAGGCGTGTTGTGCGAAACTTTGGGATTCCCAGACTTGACTGCAATTCATCTGCAAGGCAAAGTCTGTTCAGATAACGCCACATTTTCCAAATCAACGCATTCTTAACTGACAGATCTACAGCGAAGGGTTGTTCCGGTTCGCATGTAAAGAAAAAAGGATGGGCTGTGCTTACTGTCAGCTCTGGAATGTGTTCTGTCCTCAAAACACTGACATGCTGTAATGAAACAACGTAGCAGAAGGGGAGGGCATTTACTCTGGTGATGCTGAAGAATCTGAACTTGTTAAGCCTTTTTGCCTTCTCGGTTGATGGTTACCTGGGCTCAGTATCTTGAATTCGTGGCTTTATTCCCATAAATTTTTAGCTTCTAGTGGATATAAGTTGAAGCTGGACCATCAAATCACTGAAGTAAGGCAGGCTTTGTTTGATATGTTTATTAACACTATTATATTTCATCCATTCACTTTGCTGTTTTGTTATGATTTTTTTTTCCAGAAAACTTGTTGCTTAAAGAAATACCTTTTTAAACAATTGTTTTCCACTTGCTTGTGGGAGGGAGGAAATAGTCCCAGTGAATCCAGACAATACTTTCGTAACACTGCGTTGTTGACGAGTTAAAATGCAGCTTGTTTACAGATTAAACTTCATTTATGTCAGCTGACTTTGGATTGGTGCTTTAAAAAATATCAGTGGTTTATTTGAAACTGTCAACAGTGGTGGCTGTAAGTGAACTCAGACCTCATATACACAGAAAAAAATCTTTCTGTTGTTCATCACAGCGTCCCTTGTGATTTTTAGCTGAACCCCAGCTTTGGCACATTTCCCCATATTTACCCCACGTTGTTTTTGGATGCGTGCCTACCTCCGTCTTCCTCTGTAAGGGAGAGCCTGAAGGAGCTGGTCCTACAGTTTGGCCAGATAGTAGGTAGAGGCTTTTGCACACCTGCCACAAATATCATTTCTCTCTTGAATGATTACCATGTAACACATACATTGTGTCTGTTAGCAGGCCATGTGCCTGCCTCTGAAATGTAGCTTGCTTTGTGGTGCAGTTGGGTAGTAATCAGTGGTATTGCCATCATGGTAGGAGAAGGCACAGTGAGCACAGACTTACCATATCATTTGGAGTTTAGCAAAGGCTGCCTCCCAGATTAAACATCTAATTCACTCCAGCTGTGACAGCCCTAAAGGCAAAATGCTCTTCGAAGTCTCTCGCTTGTTTTTGTTATTCTTAAATGCAGTACACAAATTCTGTTTTTTTCCCCTTTCTTCAGGAAACACACCGCTGCATCTTGCTGTCATGATGGGACATAAAGGTGAGTAGTGTTGAAACATTCACCTCCACGTGCTTTATTTTGGTTTCTCTCCTTGTCTCCGTCTCTGTGGCTTTTTAAACACGCCTCTCTGTAGGCCCGTGCATCTTTTGTTTGTGTGTGTTTCAGTTTATTTCCCTCCCTTTGTGTGTGCATTTGCCAGGCTAAGCACCACCAGACATTTGTCACAGATCACCACATAGATCCCAGAAGGCAAGATGCTCATGCATGAATAAAGAGGTTGTGTTAATGGATTTTCTCCTGGTCAAAATCACGATGGAACAAGAGACCTTTCCTTCTTTATCTGTTAAGAGCGGGTTTTCTTTTCTCCCCAACTTTATAGATTCACAAAGGATTATCAGATCATATTTAATCAGTGAGTACTGGATAATGATGATAGTGCAAGAATTAGGCCCCTCTCAGTAGTTAAAGTCTCATTCTGATTGATGTAACACTGCTGGCTCGAAAGACTTTAACTTTGAAGCTGGCACAGGAGGTAATTAGTTGAGATAAGCGATGTAATTTTCAGTGCCTATAATATTTGCTTAGTCTGTTATTTTTAGTTACCTGCCAGTGTCTCTCACCAAAGAGGTTACTTTGGTTTTGTGATCGGTTCGAATTGGCTTGTGAAAAAGAGGTGAACGTGTTTCAGAGGCTACAACAATGTGTATTTTCTCAGAATGTTGAACATATAACAAATTGCACATTAATGAGATCTGGGCGTCTTAGAATAACTGTGAGTTAAGAGTATATAATGAATATGTCATGATGTATCAAGGCAATGTAGGAATCTTACATGAGTTTGTTTTTAGAATGAATTGCTCTGGCTGGACTGAAAGCATCCACATAAAACATTAAAACGCTGTCCCTTCAAGACTCAATGCCTGCATTTTAATATGACAAGGAAACATCAGAACATGCTTCTGAAAAATTAATTTAGCCTTTTTTGCAGTCAGCTCCTGATCAACCATTCAGGCATAGGGTTACCCGTGCTGCACATTGTCATTTGTGGTGTTTGTCACTGAAGCACGGGTTTCGATTGATTTCACATTCGCACAGCTCAATTTCTGTCAGTGTGATGGCTCTGCCACTACCTACTGGTAATTCAGATAGCAGAGTACCGAAGTGTTGTCGTGGACGGGATGCCATGGAATTGATTTTGCTAATGAGGTTGCCTGTCTCTTGCCTGAGCTGCTGCCTGGTCCTCTAGGGATGCTCAGGCCAGACGGGCTGAAGGCTACAGCATGAGATCACAGCCTGGGTGTGGCTGGCCTGTTGGGATGCAGAGGACAAGGCTCTCTTTGTTTCTGGCTTTTCTGCATATATGTCCGCCATTGTGGTAATGACAGTTGTGCATATCAGCAGTCTACTGTCTGATCGTTTGCATGACTGGAATAGTTGCACAGGTGAAATATCTAACGTAAAAGACGAAGAAAATCCAAAGCAGAGCATAATGCAGTCCTGAAAGCTGACGTCATTGTCAGAGGAGTAAGACAGTTTGTCTGGATTCTGCTTCCTGTCATGTGCCTGGAAAGTAAACTCTTTCTTTTTTGTTTCTTTCTTTTTTTGTTTCATTTGTCTAATGGGTGTGAATGAAAGATAAAATGGTGAGATTCTAAAAATGGCTTTGAAAGATACAGTTCCAGTGAGTGTTTGACATTAGTGGGCCACCCTGGCTGGAAAAAAATACTCTAAAGTGGCACACACATGCTCATTTTAAGATTTTGATTAAAATAGTGCATTTGAGTCAAACAGGAAAAGAAAATTTCCTGTTTGACTCAAATCCACAATTGCAAATGTTGCTGAGTATGTAAATAATGGTTAAAAAAAAAAAGCCAGATCAACATTTAAAATGTACTCAGACTTAGTCAAAACTGTAGGGTGAAGGTAGGGAGCTTTAACAGCAATCGGATCCTGTCGACAGAAGCCCCATCTGCAGCCAGTGCACAGCAAGTAGCATTAGATAAGTGCTTTACATCACCATCCTGCTCCCTCACTCATGAGTTGAATGCGACTCAAGCAGGACGTCTGTGCAGCAGATGCACGTGCAATCAGCCCAGCAGCCCACAAGGAGTTTTCCTTTATCAGTGCTCGCACAAGTGCATATTAGATCGAACAAGACAGCAAACGGTGGCTAATAACAAGCAGCCTAAATGTCATTTTATCCAGTTAGCTAACTTTGTTTATATTTAAAACACTAAATACACACACAGCAATACATTATAGCCATTTTGTATAGAAGCTATGCTGCCCAAATTGGGACAAGTGATCCCAAATTTGTCATGATTTGATCATGATTATATAAAATTCAATTTCATTTTATTTATATAGCGCCAAATTACCGCAGCAGTAACCTCAAGATGCTCTTATATTCCAAGGTAGAGACTGTAATACACAGAAAACAACCTCTTTTGAGCAAGTACTTGGCAACAGTGGGAAGAAGAAACGGGAAGAACCCTCCAGCAGAACCAGTAGGTTGGGAGTGATGGGAGGAAGGCAGGACAAAAACACACTGTGGAATAGATCCAGTGGAAGAGATTCACAATAACTAAGGATGAAATGCAAAATGGTGTGTGTAAGCTCATAGTGAGTGAAGAAGAAACAGCCATCATGGAAAGCCCACAGCACCCTAGGCCTATTGCAGCATAACTAAGGGAGGATTCAGGGTCAACTGATCCAGTCCTAACTCTATGCTTTATCAAAAAAGGAAAGTTTTAAGCCTAATCTCATACCAAATATCAAATATCATACCAAATATTCTTGGACAAGATACTAACTCCGATGCATTAATCGGAGTGTGAATATTTGTGAATGTTAGAAAGCACTTGCATAGAAAAAGCATAGAAAAAAAGTGCTTGTATGAGTGGATGAATGAGGTAAGTTGCATAAAGCGCTTTGTGTGCTCAGTGTTTACCATTTGAGAGGGGCCTGCTTTTAAATATCCTAGGAACCACCAACCAAATAAACTGGCAGTCTCTGAGCAAAGTGGATGATTGGGTGGGTATGGTGCTGTGAGGTTTTTAAGATAGGATGGGGCCTGATTATTCAAGACCTTGTATCTTGTGAGAAGGATTTTAAATTTGATTCTGGATTTAAGAGGGAGCCTATGAAGAGAAGTATGGGTCAAATATTCTCTCTCTTTCTAGTCTGCTGCAGCATTTTGGATCAATTGCAGGCTTTTCGGAGAGTTTCTGGACACTGATAAAAATGAATTCGGAAGTGAAAATTCTTGAATGATGGACAGAAAACAAAGCATAACTGATTTATTTGAGTAATTTAGTTAAACTACTTCTGATAACTAAATACTAATCAAAACATTATTGTATTAAAATTTAATTTGTTAGGAATCTTGTGGAAAAATCTGATGTTCAGGTCACAGAATTATCAGGTAAGATACTT
The DNA here is from genome assembly GCF_963969265.1 of Rhamphochromis sp. 'chilingali'. Taxonomy (NCBI): domain Eukaryota; kingdom Metazoa; phylum Chordata; class Actinopteri; order Cichliformes; family Cichlidae; genus Rhamphochromis; species Rhamphochromis sp. 'chilingali'. The sequence goes on along the minus strand of NC_137932.1, from coordinate 41,216,329 downwards.
TTGGAGAGAGCCAAAGGAAATAAAAAAGGGGTGGGTGTGTCTGTCTGTGTCCTTGACTCTGTAGTGACCAGTGAAAGATAAAACAGTATCTGTTTGTCTCCACCTGAGCACCATGTCCATGATAATGTGTAAATCGACTAAAAAGGTCCTGCATGTTACTTTGTTACGATAAGAAAACAGAACTCTCGGCTGTTCCAAAAGTTTGACTTGTTACTCATTCCTGAGAGAAATGCAAGTCTTTGATATCTCTGAAAGCGCCTCTGTGGATGTAGCTGCCATGTTGCTGTGTGTGTCTTTCTGAGAAAATGTTTGATGGTTGATTATGAAACTGTCCTTGAAACTAAATGGTGGCGTGCCACACACAGGCACATGCCACCTTCATCCTGACCTGCTTTTAAACCGATCCTCATTTGCTGCTGTTTGAAGCCATTTCATCTACAGCCATGGCTCAATATCATAGCTCAGTCTTTACTTAACTGTTGGTAACAACTTGAATGCGTCACAAATGCTATTATTTCACCAATAAGAGCAAACAGGAGACAAGTGCTTGAAACGGGAATTACAAATGTTTGCCTGGATGTTCAAGTTTAAACAAACACTTTAGTCAGTGGAATAGCCACGTGTCTTTGCTGTTAGTCACATTTGATACAAAAAGCCTTCATTATCTCAACATGATGTAGCTACAATTGTGCTGTGATGTCCCGCTTACCTCACAGGTAATGGAAATGTATCAGAGTCGATCTTCGAATAGCAACTGTTTGTAATTTTTATCTTAAAGTGCGAGGCGATTAACTTAGTTTCTGCATTTAATTCACATCATAAACAACTGACATAGAACTCAAGTGTTGTGTGCCTTTAAAACAAAAGTGTATCCATGATGCCACACTATACGCTTGCATCTGAAACACAAAACTCAGACCAGAAGCTTGAAGGTGTGGGGCTCAGGACACACGGCCTGGCTGTTCTCCTCGTGGTTATATAATGCATGTCTGCTAAATGTTGTCGTTATCATTACACAATCGTTTGATTTAGCAGAGGGATATATAGGTCAGAGCCTTGAGGAAATGCAAAGCTTACATCAGAAAGCATGCTCTTGTCCGTTTGTTTGCCTGTGTTGCCTCCATATCAACTTCTGTTATCAGCGACTGAGTCCCGGAGCTGGGTGACAGTTTGAACTAACATGTAAAGACTGGGCTTTGCTGTAATGTTGCATTATTCATTCACTTTTCAGCTATCTTCCTGTTACCAATGCAGCTATTTTAATTCATTCAAGCATGCGATATGAACAGTATTAGTCAATCTTTTTGAAGTGGTCAGCTTTTGGACAGCGTTCGGCATCAAGCAGAAATTTACCAAGAAAATCCATTAAAGCCAGTAATGAGCCAAGTCTTTGAAACTCTGCATCACTGGTGTGACCATAATGACTTCCCAGCGCCGCGTCTCTGTTCATCTCGATTTTCTTTGCCATGCTCCCATCTTGATGTCTGCTGTACTATACACAACTGGTGTTACTGTTAATTGCTTATGAGGAGAATGTAGCCTAACTGTTTGAACTGGTTGATGTCACATCTTGCCCTTTTTATTTCTGTAACTACACTCCTGGGAGAGACGTGCTTCTCTTTGTTGTGTGGTTAATGCGTCTAATAAGGAAGAGTTTCAGATTGTATTGCCCTCCGTCATTAAGACTTTGTGTTACCCTCTTTCTCATTAATGAAACATGGGGAGTATGTAAATCAAATTCAAATTTTATTTGTCACGTACACAGTCATACAATGTATATGGTGCATGTGGTTTTGTGATGTATTTGATAGCTGTTATTATCTATGCAAAAAAACAAGTCAGGAGGATTTGAATGAGTTCACGTGATACACCCATGACTAAAAAGACCGGTCGAGCAAATGTAACTTCTGGCTCCAACAAGCAAAGGCCCCACATATGCACTCAGCAGCGGACCATTAGCACTTAGCCCCTGCTTAGCATTTGTAGGACTGTGACTTTTCGGGCCAGTGCTGGGACAGAGTTGTACAGATGCCAACATTATAATGAGTGATGTCACAACAAAACTGACAGCTGAGCCGGAACAACAGGCTTCAGTTGTGGCTGGCTGTAGTTTGTTGACACGCTGCCTGGAGAGCAGAGGGATTTTATGCTGCTCTTACTGCTGATCTCACCATAGAAAAGAGACGAAGCTCTTTGGCTGTTTTCCAGGTGTTAGAATTCAAGCACCGCTCGGAGGGTGACTACATAGTACCAAGGGATGTCTTTTCCTTTAGCTCAAAATTTAGTTCGTTAATTTAAAGCAATGCAGGACAAAAAAAAAGAAAAAGGAAAGATTCCAAGTCTTGCATAATTGTAGGTCCCATATGGCTTTTTGGTTAAAGTTCTATACACAAACTAGCCCTCTGGACACCCTGGAAACATTGTGAGAAATGTGCTCTATGTAACCGATGACACCTGTACTGCAGAGTAGTCAGTTTGAAGTAAACACATCAGATAAAACTTGCAGAGCAGGAGAAGTAAAGCTGTTTAACTTTGCATCTCATTTTTGTTCGGTTCCTCTGTGGTTTGAAAATCGAACACATGACTAGAGCTGGACGCAGGGTTTTTCTTCTGTGTATTAAGCAGTCACCATAAAAAATATCAATGTAGTTTTTTTTTTTAAAGTTTTTATTGTTTTGTTTTCAGCATATATTGTATTATGTGTTTGCTTCATATTAATAGGATGTAAAATGAAGATACATAAAAAAACATACCCCAAAGCACCTTTTACTTCTGTGGATTTTTATTATTAGTTACTGGAACATTAATTTCCTAATATCTATGACTATGAAGTTTGGGTGCTGTCACATTTTCAGACTATTTCTGGTCAGGAAATCATCCTTCAGCCCGTTGTCAAGTCAAGATGCCAAACTGAAATCTATTAGGTCTGTGGTACTGCTAGTGAGTCGTGTGTTAGGCACATTCCTGGTGGCTTTTTGGGTTTTCAGTTTGTCCTTCTGTTTGTCTTTTGGTGTTTAGTGATTAACTGTCCTCCTTGCAGAGTGTGCCCATCTGCTGCTGGCCCACAATGCACCAGTGAAGGTGAAGAACGCTCAGGGATGGAGCCCCCTCGCCGAGGCCATTAGCTACGGAGACCGACAGATGAGTAAGTATCTCTGACTCGCTGAGTAGCTGGCTTTGCTCAATAAAACACTCACGCAGAGGTTTGAAACTGATGTTGGTCAGTGAACTCGTTTACTAAAGCGAGGCATCAGGCTTGCACCAGTGGGAGAAGTTTTCATCAACAGATACAAATCAACAAACGGCTCTGCACATTCTTCCACGCGGCCGCCTCGCAGTGAGGCCACCACACCGGCCTGGCTCTTTTGTCCCTCAGAGGGGGGCATTCCTCAAGGCCCTCTGGCTTTTGTATTCCAGTGAAAAGCAATTCATTAGATATTTCCCTCAGTCCTGATAGGCTGATTATGCTCAAGCCCATATCACACGTGTTTTTGTCCCACGTTTCATAATGGCCCAAAAGTTTGTTTTGAAACAGTGAGAATGTTTTGTATTATTTCACTGTCACGAGTACCTGTGGCACTGTACAAAAAGTCACGTTAGATTTTTTGTAATGACTGAGGGAGAATGGATTGAACGACAGCTGTTACAGTTTTGCTAGTACCGTAGTGCTCTGCTAGTGAGAATTTCACCTGCAATCTATTTAGAGCTTTTGATGCCAGAAACAGGAAGGCTTGAGGTTTGTTCACTGTGGTGGGGTCTGTAGCTGTGGTGAATGCATTAAAAGTATTTTACAACCCTTCACTACTGCTACAGAACTACCAGGTTAGGTGTTGATTGGCCCACTTCATTCTCAGCTATTGGAACATCTCAAGTACAGCATTCGGATTTTACATATAAGTTAATAAGTTCCAGTTAAAAAATGACTTTGCTAACCTAGTACATGTTGATACATGAATGAAAGAGCAAGCTCTTTCATTCATGTATCCACACAGCCACTTCGCACCAATGTTACGTCATAAACGGAAGCAGCTTTAAGTTCCTCCATCGACTGCTTCCTCTAATGAACTGACTCAAAGTATGTCTGTTGACTGAAACCTCTAATGAACTCTAATGACATTTCATCTTACAGCTGGCAGGTTTCTTGTGCAGGTGACCATGCAGGTACATGTTGCAGTAAGGTTTTAAAGAAAGGTGTAGCTCTCTATTCTCTGCTCAACATTCATTTCCCCCGTATGTTGTTGCGACACAGTGCGTTTGTTACCCGGGTGTGTGGCTTTCCGTTTGAACGAGGAGACAAAATGTGGCTCAGAAATAGTTTTTGTCATGTGTTTGGTTCAGAAAGAGCTATTTCAGTCCTCGCTCGCCTCTGCCACACAGCTGTGTTGTCAGCTTCAGGGACTTGTTCAAAGAGAGTTTCAGTCATATTACTGTATGTGAGGCAGGGAGCTGCTTTTTCATGTGGGTGTCAGGCAGTAATGGTCTCACTAGCCTGAATAAACAACCAGACTTGGCAAGAAAAGTTTAAGTTGAAGAAGTTTGGCTTAAGAAGATCCTTTTCTCTTTCTGTGTCTTTGTAATAAGCTTGAGTTTAGATTTTTCTCACATGTTTTCTTCCTGTATTCAAAATTTATAGAGCTATTAGGAGTCACTTATAAATATCCACGATTAAGGCATTAGAATAGATTAGAATTAGAATAACTCATGATTCATCAAGTCATACATACACAAGATCACTTCATAATAGAATTAGTGCCAACAATCAGCAGCATTCATACATACAGAATAGAAATGCATCACAGCGTCTTATTTTTCTGTATACTAATTGCTTTTGGCTGAAATAATCCCTGACTATTAAATCACCCTGAGGGCACAAGTTCAACATCAAATAATCACTAACTGGCTTTCTTGTAGATAGAATCATCGTTATCCATAAAATTCATCTTCTTATCAGTATATGTTGCAGTATATGCTATTAATGTTATGGTGTTATATGTTATAGTGCATGTGTGAATCAAAACAAGGCAGCATTCAGTAACAAATGAGGAGATTTATATTACTCCTCCAACCTGTGCAGAAGAGTCAGGGTTAGAATTCCTGTAAAAGTAAAGGCACCAACAACACTATCACCAGCATATTTGAACATTTTTAGTTGGATAATTTTTATTTCTGAATATTATTATCTTGATTGACTGACTGAATGATATTTTACATTTTGCTTTTTCGGGTGATATGTGTGGCATTAGAAGGAAGAAAAGTTGTTTTTTGTTTTTTTATTAAGGCCATAGCAAAGCAAACGAATTCTTAAATGTTATTTTCTTATTTATTAATTATAAGCTGCCATAGTTTTATTTTAGCTTGTAACTAGTGAATTTTTCTACATTTATTTGCAAACAAAGGTTTGTTTATAGCCTCACTGTAACCTCACTGACAAATTAATGTAGAGCAAAATTATTGTGCATATAAAAATATGACAGCACAGGCTGCAGGGATAAAGAACAATGGAATTCTGTTTCAGCTTGTAATTATTTGTTATGTCTAAAAATTACATTTTCCTGATATGATTCAGAGCGTTTAAATGAAACTAAATTGAATCAAGCTCCCTGCATGTGATATGTCATCTTCAGTTAACTCGGCCGTTTGAGTTAGCTTGCAAAATTTGTCGACCTCGGTGAGTTTTCGCATCCATTTAATATTCTGGCCTGTGTCATTTTGAACTTTTCCCACATTCTTGGAGACCTGGCAGCAGCAGCCCTCCACCTGCGTATCTTGTTAAATAGTTGCCCTTTGTGGTAATGTAAAAGCAAGTTTTTTGTCTTGACTCTGTCTCTTTTTATTAGTGTGGAGGTGAAACTGCTGAGATCACTCGACTAATTAGTGCCAGCAAAGTGCCCCGATCAGTATCTCGGTGAATTAGTGCCAGCGTGGAGAGTCAGTTGGGTTTAGTGTTGAAACGGCCCGCATTGGTTTCTCAGTCTGTGTTGGCTGGGTGGTCTGTGACCAGATGGTGAGATTTTACTCCCTTCCTTGTCCTGCTGCGAGGCGGTGAGGATCAGGAGGAGCCCCATCCAGAGCTTGTCTACACTCATTAGGCAGCCAGGCCACAAAGACACCCTCATCCTGTAGTTGTGTCTGTGCCGGCTGGCGCATGTGCGTTCCTGTGCTCTCATTTGGCCTAGTTTTACCGTTGAGTCCTCTGCCCCTCTGTGCTGCTGCACGGGGAGCACCAGTTAGACAATATGAACAACATGTTTGTGTATGTTGACTCGCCACGTGGACATGCAGGAGGGCACAGGAGATGGTCAGGCTGATGACTATGCCATATGGGCACTGCTGCTTTTAGTCCTATTAAAATGTAGGACGGGCGGGTTCTCAGTGGCCAAACATATCCCCCCCTTTTTTTTTTTCATAACTGCTTCCATGACTTAATCACTGGAATAGTTGTTGTCATTTATTCCCTTCATGGCTTCGTCAAAAGCACCACAGTTATGTTAGTGAGCAACTGATGCTCCCACTCCCTAATAAGCATCACATAACATCTAAATAGTTGTTGTAAATTTGCGTGGAACCGTTTTCTTTTGCACAAGTCTCCTGCAGCCAGTGCTGCAGAACGCTTGTTAATGTGACCCATCATGGCTAAAAGCCCCCTGTGAGCGTTCCTCTCCCCTAGTTCGTTAAGGAGGTTAAAGGAGTTGCTCATTAACAGGCAGCTCTGTATCTGCCATTGCTGCTCCCTTTGAACTTCCTGGAACGGTTTGATCCCTGCAGGCTATGCATCAGGGTTGGTTGGATGATGCTGGGAGTGCCCCATTTGGCTCCAGGAAGCTGGTAAATCTCAGTAAAAATTGCTGTAGCCTGTAGCACTTTTTTTTTCATTGTTGACATGATTCGCTTAGAGAAACCGTTAAGTACACAGTATTTCCTGTACGTTTAAAAACGTCTTGCCCTAAACGTTAACCTTACCAATATTGCAGGTCTGCCCTTTGCTGTGCAGCATAAAAACAGATGGTATGATATTTTTGGGCATGAAAGAAGCACAGTATCTGTCATTCTGATCACCACCTGTAATTTTAAATAAAACTGACGATGTTCTGCAAGGCACTCAGATTGTGGGAAATCTTGAAAGATGCCCATATGGAAGTGAAGCCCAGCACCCTTAATTTTAGAAATGTTCAAGTAATCATGATTAACCTCCTAGGACCTGGCGTCCACATATGTGGACATCACATTTTGGGTTATTTAGACCAAAATACTCAATTTTGCTCTACAAGGGCCTGATATCCACTTATGAGGACATTATACTGCTACTGTTACTCAAAATTTTAAACGAATATGCTCATATGTGGCTCTTATTTTTCTTAAAAACAAAAATAAATAAAAAAAAAAAATCTGGCAATTTTTCGTTTTTACATTCATCGGGCCCCAATGTGACCAAATTTCAAAGAGAAATTAAAAATGCTGCTGTGGAAGAGTTCGGGTTAAGGACAGCCTGTCTTTCAGGGAGTGTGGAGAAAATGGTCAGATTTGCCAAAACATGGTTGTTAAACTTTTTTTTTTTTTTTTAAACATGGTTGATCAACTCACAGTAGAATATTTATTAAGTTTAGCAGTGGGATCGGATCCAGTAAAACAGGGTTATAAAAAATATTCATGGCAAAAAGTAATGTGCCATCCAATAACCTTAAATTAAACTTTGATATGTTTTTGTATAGAAAAAGCTGGTGTGTCACTTTTTTTCTCTTCTGTTTTTCTGCTCATCTTTCCGTGCGCTCTCAGTCACAGCGCTGCTGAGGAAGCTGAAGCAGCAGTCCAGGGAGAGCGTGGAGGACAAGAGGCCCAAACTGCTGAAAGCCCTCAAAGAGGTAACGTAGTCCTAAAGTCCTGCTAGAAGCCAGTTTTGCCACTCTGCACCCAACTTTGGCAGCCTCTTTTTGTTTTGTTTTGTTTTATGTTTTTTGGCCGCTATTTTGAAGCCTCTGCCCTGAACGAACTGAGTTGGAGCCGTAACTTTATTTTAAATACTCAATGGACTATTAAAAAAATACATTTGCTCAAATTAAGTTTTAAAAAGTCTTTTTACCTTCAAGTTATACTTCTACAGCTTCATAATGGCTAATTCCAGAGTGCTGACACCATCGATGACTCTCACCGGAGCACTAATGTCATGCTAAATAATTCAGTAAACCAATAAAACCAGCCCTTTTTTTTTTTTTTTTTATTGTAACAAATAGATATGCCTGCCACTACACAGATGAAATTGCAGTGAGTCTCTGCTTTGCATTTGTGTCGGTTAAACCACAGGATTTTTCGAGTACCATTTCTCTCTTTTATAATGTCTCTGATAGTCCTTGCTGCTCCTGACCCTTTGATGGGATATCTTGTTTTATGGTCATCAGATCTTTTTACCTGTCAGAGTGCTCTCATTCAATTCTGTCCTGTTTCTTTTCCTTTCACTGGGATCTATTCTGCAAGCACAGCCTTAGCACATGTCAGGGGTAGACATTTGTTCAAACACAAGTAAGAGAAACAAGACACTGCAGACCGACTCAGAGAGTATTAGAAAACGTGCGCACGGGTGAATGCCTCTGAGAAGACACACACACCGAGTGCAGGCTCGGTTGCTTTATTTATAGTGAAAGTAAGTTACATAGTACTTCCTCTTTTAACAGAAAGGGGAGAGGTCAGGCATTATCTCAGCTTATCTGACCTTGCACACATACACTGAAAATAACAATGCAGAAGTATATCATGCTTATCTGACATCACTAGGGATGGGTATCGTTTAGGTTTTATCCGATACCGGTGCCAAATCTGTACTTTTGAAACGGTGCCAGTGCTCAAACGATGCTCAAACCGGTGCTTAAAGAATGGAGAACACAAAATTGGTCCAAAAACCTCTCATGGTCAGCTGTTTTTTGTAAAAAGATAACAATGTTAGCCTTTTCTGCAGCTATGGGGCATATATGGTATCACTCTTGGCTGGAAGCAGTGCTTAAACAATGGAAAAAACACAAACTTTGTCCAAAACCTCTCATGTTTAACTGTTTTCCACTTTTTCTTTGGTCATTTTAGCCTTTTTGGCCAGGGTGAAGGGAGCATCTGCCATCAAACAAGAGGTCAGCTGTGCAGTAATGCTGAGGAAATCAAGAACAGGACACGAGCAAATAAAACTCTGCGTTTTATCGTGTTTAAAGAGGTTATACCACTTCACCTGACCTTCCTCCCTCACTGTAAAAGTTTTAAAGTCTCAAGTACTTGACAGACCTCGAAGGCTGTATTTTCCCTGAAATGATGAGACCGGCGATTTTCTTGTGTCATCATCTCTCTGAGATTATAAAGCTCTGGGAAGTGATGATCCTCGGCCAGCCTGACATCATTGCTGACGTGTGGATTGAGACCACCGATCGTAGCGGTGATCCAAGCCTTACAAGATAATTAGACTGTACTGAGGTGGGGTTTGCTATGTAAAGAAGCAGAGGCTCAGTTATACTTTCATGTAAAGTGAAACGCTGGTGTGCTACTTTTATAATCTCATTAAATAAAACCAAATATGGTGTCCAAGTCTGTGGTTTAATTTATTTTTCTGTTGCATAGAGCTCGCTATGTCACTATTGTTACAGTGGGTGAATTGTTCTGTCATTATCAAAACCATCGTCCTCGTGGTGTAACTCAGTAGGAGTACTATTTATTTTTGAGTATTCTTAATAATTTATTTATTTTCAATCTGGTGGCTGTGAGGCACAGAGAGGGTAGGGAAGTTGGAGAGTGTTGAGAGACAGACTCTGACATTGTGGGTTTCTGGCCTTTTCATCAGATCTGTGGAATAATAATTAGCAGTAGAAACACGTAGCCTCACTCCTTATTGATTTTTCTTTATCTGTGTTCACAGCTCGGAGACTTTTACTTGGAGCTTCACTGGGACTTCCAAAGTTGGGGTGAGTCAAGTTTCTCTGTCTGCTCTCCTTTGACAGTTTCTCAGATTTGATCCACTGTGGAAATGAATCACATGTCATTGTTCTGAAAAACGAACACTAAGGAATCTCAGGGAGAAGAACAGACTTAGTGTTCAGGTGGTTACGGATGGATTACCGTGTATCATGAGGGACGTTGAGTGACGTCAAGCTGAAAATGACAGTGCCTGTTTGAAATGAGCCAATACGCCTTCCTTTAAAATGGATGTCTCACCTTTAATGATCTAATACATCAGGTAAAACATAACAGCGGACCTCACAGATGGAGCACGGTGTGTGGCGATAGACGAAATGCCTTCACTAGAGCTCAAGCATCAGCATTTGCTTAGCTTGCAGACCAAACCCAGGACTGTAGGCCTGGGCTGATTTCTGTGTACTCAGTGTGTCTTTGTGAATTATTGACAAGGTGAATAGGGTTATGTAATACACACGTGATGGTAACAAAATGTAAAATGGTTACATAAGGATATATTTTTGCCAGTTGAGATGGTGTAATAGTGAAAGTTATATTTTTAAGGTTTGTGTGCTCGGAGAACAACACAGACTTGTATCAGATGCACATCTTGCTTATTGACTGGTCTTTATTTTCTGTTGTTGTTTTTGTTAATGCGCAACTATTCTTCTGTACTTTGGAGCAGCAAGTAGAGTATCATGCCTTCAGTTACTTAATACGATAGGGACTGTGAGTTATTAAATATTTAGCTGTTGAACTACTTCTGGTATGTGGCACTCTAGTTTCCAGGTTTATATGCCACCAAAGCTTTGAAATCTGCAGTTTTTTTTCCTCAAATGTGCTTTCTAAATTTAGACGTTTTACACACCCTTACTGTATCTTTTCATGTTGCAGTGCCTTTGCTCTCCAGAATCCTGCCTTCAGATGCCTGCAAGATCTACAAACAAGGCATCAACATCAGGCAAGTCCTGTCAACAAATGTTCATTTAAATAGCATTCTGACATTTCAAAACTCAGAGTCACTTCTCAAGCTGCCTGTTAAAGTAAACCAGAAGATGTAAGCCCTGCCATATTAAACATTTCCCAGAGAAAGCCTGCTCTTCGTGCACTTTGTTTTTAAGGCTTGCTGGTTTATTTGTAACTGCTGCTGTACACAGCATCCTCTCGTCTTTCTTTTCTCTACTTCCAGTTTCTCAGTTTTGTTAACTAGAGTGTGAAATCAGCGCCTGCAGTATGAGCAGTACGAGGAAGCCGAACAGCGATCCCTCTGTGCGCACAACTCTTCCTTCTGTTTCGCTTTAAATCACAGTCTCATAGATGAAGCTACTGTACAGTCTACTGTGCTGAGTAGCTCACTTACAAAGAGCATCAGCAGAAATTCATCACACCCTGACACATGCTGACACAGTCTCAACAGTGAATCTACAGTAGGAATATATGCCGCTGTGCTCCAGCGCCTTTCAGGCAAAAATCCAACGCTATGCAGGCTTGAGGGCTGGCTTCCACATTTACAGCATATGCACATAGATTTTCATACATATATGACAAATCCTGCCACCCCTTTATCACGCACGTAAACCTATGCCTCTACGTTTGGGTTTATATCAGCACAGTCTATTTGAGGATTGAATTGAGTTTGTAAAAGTGTGTGCGCGCGCGCGCGTGTGTGTGCATCTTCACTCTTCCTTATGAGGTAACCTTGATGTGGAGCTTGTCATTATTCTGTGAAACCGCTCCTGGCTGTCTAATTTGGTATTCAAAATGCCCTCTTATTATGCCAGAGTTGTAGGGAGAAAAAGGGAGAGCGAGAGACGGAGCGGGTGAAAGGAAAAAAACTGTCACAGCAAGTTCATTTACATACCAGCTCCACGGTGTGTCAGGCCTATCATACCTACCCTTAGCACCTACCGCTTTGTGTGCATTCTTCTCAAGCAGATCACTTATTCTCTTTGCCGTCACGCTTTATTTCAGGACTACCCACTCTGACAACACAAAGAAAATTTTGAAAAGTGCTGTTGGACTCCCGTGGCAGTGATTACCATACACATTGTCTCCGACCTTTCAAAAGTGTAACATCGAGCACAGTTTTGTCTTCGCTCACAGTTTTGACACGGTTGTGCTGCTGGCCTGAAAAGTTAACTTGAGCTCACAATAATTCTGACTTTTGTCTCCTCTGTGTATGTTCACGATGTGTTTATGCAGACTGGATACAACCCTGATAGACTTCACTGACATGAAATGCCAGCGGGGTGACCTCAGTTTCATCTTTAACGGCAATGCTATTCCCTCAGAGTCTTTTGTTGTGCTGGATAATGAACAGAAAGTCTACCAGCGGATACACCATGAGGTGTGTGAAACCCTTGGGGCCCTTTAATTTGTGATGTCTGTTAAGAACAAAGCAGCATATTTAAAGTTTTGTCATTGACTTGAAAAATGCAGGTTTGTGATTCTACAGTGAAGACAACTAAATCTAAAGTTGTTTAGTTGTGTTTAAGTAAATTATATAACAGTGTCCCTACATATTTTGGTATTTCTTATGTCTAGCAGGAATATTTCACCTGATGACAGCACTAGACCAAAGGTCAGGGCATCTAAATGTTAACAGATGTAACCCTCTGGGAAACTACAACAGTTCAACATCTTGTGCAAACACTTCAGAAAGAGTTGGAGGAACCGACTGACATCATTGTTTCCAACACTAGGATGTGGCTGTTCAGTGTTCACTATGCATGATGCATAATGATGTGCTATATTTATTTATTTATTGTACACTTTAAGGAGTCGGAGATGGAAACAGAAGAAGAAGTGGATATTCTGATGAGCAGCGACGTGTACTCCGCCACACTGTCCACCAAATCCATCACGTTCTCTAGGGCGCAGACTGGTTGGCTGTTCAGGGAAGACAAGACGGTGGGTGTCATTTGTCAGCTTTTAGAAACTCTGCTCTGACTGTGGACCTTCAGGGACTTTTAAAAGTTTAAGACATAACGACTGTAGTCAACTTTTGAACCCAGTTCTTGTACTTTATAACTCAGTTGACTGGGATAGCTGGTGAAATTAAACTTTACTTATGGTTTCACAGATATATCAGTGTGTAACGTGACATTGATTGCAATATCTCATTTTTAGGTTGTTGTGTTTTTTTGTTTTGTTTTTGACTGTTTTCTTTAAAAAAACCGGACCTGAAAAGAACATCAGCAGCCTTTAGACCGGATCTGAAGCCTGATCGATATGAGATTTTAATACCATGTATTTGATGATCATCAGATATATGGACGGATACCAAAACCTTTTTTTTTCTTCCAGACACATGAAACATAAACAGATTTTGCTAATGTTGTTAAGTGTGTGTATTTATGAGTCCTTACTATAATAATAAGACGATGGCCTTGTTTTGCCGACGGGGAAATTTGAGCGTTCGGTGGTAAACTATTCAGTGTTAATTCATAACAAAGGTGTTTTTCTTCTTTAGCTTCATCGTTTTTATTTATTGGCAATTTCAAATTCCAGTGCCAACATATCATATTTCCTGTTGTAACCCCCACACCAGGAAGGAAAGGCAGTAAATACATCAGAGAGGCAGTGATGACCCCAGGAAGGGAGCTCAGGTGACAGGATTGGGGTTCAAAACAACACAGACAAATCTGGCAGTGTGGAGTTAGTGACTGAAATATGACAGTATTGCTTTTTGCCCTCTCAATCCTTTGTCCTTTTGACTTCTGTTCAAAAGGGAAATTGGTCAGTCTGTGGCAGGGGGGAACTTATCTAACTGTTTATTAATCTCCAGGAGCGCGTGGGAAACTTTCTGGCCGATTTCTACTCTGTGAACGGCCTGGTGCTCGAGTCCAGGAAGAGGAGAGAGCATCTGAGCGAGGAGGACATCTTGAGGAACAAAGCCATCATGGAGAGTCTGAGCAAAGGAGGGAACCTCATAGAGCAGAACTTTGAGGTGAGCATCACTGACATGAATAAAGATTTATGTGTCTTTGTTTGATAACTTCACAAACCAAAAAAACAAAAACAGTCTTCCTGTGGCTATGCCTATTTTATGTGCAGTTGAAGTCCTGTTTTGAAGCTTTAACTTTAGCATTATAGCATCACATGTCAATTCTTTAGAGCCAACCTTCAGCATATTTAGACGAGAGGTTGGATTGATAAGTTATGAGCTATGGCCAAAAAGCTGCTTAGCTATCTGCATCCATATTATTAGGCACAGAGTTATGGAGTGCTATGCAACATTCCAGTTCAAGTTTATTTATATTGCAGCAGCACACAATAACAGTCATCAAATGAACTAGTGTCCTGCTAGAATCCAGCAGACTTCTTGGACAGACTGTAAAGTTAACCGCACATCAAGCCAAAACACACAAGCACTACAATCATAGTCGGGAGGTCCAGTTCAGTGACTTGAATTTGGAGACATGAAGTCTGGCAGACAGCTACCAGCTGCAGCTGCCTGTAACGGCATCCAGGCGTCCTTCAAAGTGGTCGTGCTCCCAATAATTCAAACTTTAGGTCCTGATAAGATTTAAATAGGTGAGTTAAGTACATTTTAACAAAGACCTCTCGCTTATGAAAAGGGAAGTGGAGACCAAAGGTTTGTGGTAGTAAACTGAAGTTAGGTGCTTAACATCTGAATCTGTGAAGGGTGACTCTGTTTGGGCCAGGAAATGCAGTTTTTATCACTAAACGTTTGTCACCATACTTCTTTTAACCTTTTTTATTTCTACAGGGAGATACAGTGCTGCAGGTTTGATGGGCACTGAAATGTACTTAATTTACATTTCTCTAGTTCATTTTCCCACAGGTTCTCATTCAGCAGTGAAGTTAAAGTCGTTAAATTTGTGTTACAGTTTTTTTTTTTCTTTAACTTGGGTCAGTTTGTTCTAACATGAATCCTCGAGTGCACCTGTGTATCAAGTGCACCTGTACACCTCCAGCACTTTGTCGATAAACATTGTCTTTACTTATACCTGCAGCGTAACCACCAGTCCAATCCTGAAACTGTCCTGTCCCGCTGGAACATTGGGGTAGGACACGAGCCTCTCAGACAAAATAAACCTCACAGTGCTCCTCACCCCCGTGTCCATACAAAGATAAATCCTACAGAAACGGACCCTGTCGAGCCACTTTGTATGGTTTATTGAAAAATTCCTGACTGGATCCCCACTAATGTTCCTTTTGATGTTTTTATTTGTTTGAAGACAGAATGAACAAATGCCCCTGAGCCACTCTGCATGGATTCAAATTCTACCACTGCCCCCCAGTGGTGAAAGCTACTAAGCTGTTCATCGCTCACCCACCATCCCCTCACTATAGTATGTTCGAGAGGAAGCCGTAAACACAACCACTCTGTGAACATAAAGCCTCTCGACACACAATGGACGCTCACGGCTTTTTGTTCTGTTTTTGACCGTCCTGTGTTCTGTGTTGGGCTTTGTTTCATCAAAGTGTTCTCTGTTGTCTGTCAGAACTTTGTGCTGATGTGAATTGGTGCCTGCTCTTGTTTAAAGTGGGGGGGAAAACAGTTTGAAGGGATATCATTTTTTGTTTTAGTTTTGATGTGAAAATAGTCTCGCCTCCACACCTGTGGAAAATGATACATGGGAAGTGGATGAGATAAGCAGCTGCTGTGACGCAACGGTGTTTACTACAGCAGGAGAGAACAAGTCAGTCTGTGGACGCAGGCAGAGCGTGGGAGGCTTTGGAATAGAGCTGGACACTATTGATCGCACGGATGAAAGCTAACCCCCCCCTCCCGGTGCCGTGGAATGATGGGGGAGCAGGTCCGGCATGCCAGCAGATCAAGGTCTCCACAGCCTGTGTGTACTCTGTCCTCATCACAACAATGTGCCAGGCCTGGTACACAGTGTGAGAGAGGACATAATAAGGCTGCACACCTTATGTCAGCCATCTCTTGGCACAGAGGTGTCTCGTCATCCAGAACCTGTTTTCAGATTCTTCTGCCCTAGTTGTCGTACTCAACCACAGCTTACAAAACAGAGATCGGCTGGTTTAATAGTGATTTAAAAAAAAATCTGAACTCTGGCAGAGCAGGGAGCTAATATTTAGGAATAGCAGACTGTCAAAGCACCTCGTAGTTCAGAGTCATCCAGAACAGATCGTCCAATCTTAATATGAACTGACACCGAAGAAGAACATTAAATCAAGAAGGCCAAGCGCCAAACGTTTTCCAATTTTTTGTTTTTAAAAAAAAAATTATTTCTTTTGAAGAAAGTTGTCTTTGATCCTTCGTTGCTCGTGGGGAGAGTCACTCACTTCAGCTGATAAAAATGATCTGGTGAATGAATCTGATACGGCAGCGTTACAGCTGAATTTCAACAAAGCTTAACATTTGAAGGCTGTTTACTGTGCAGCTCCTGTTTATTCAGTTAAGATCACTGGTTCACACAGTTGTTATCAACCATGAACAATAACATAGAATCTAATTTCAAGGCCGGCACAACAGCATCAACAGCTCTCCTTCTCCTCCTCCTTCTTCTCTGTGACCGTTTGTGACGCTCACCCGCTGAATTAACTAAAGATTTAACATCACTGAATCAGGACTTTCTAGATTAAGTTTGGTTGATTCCCGCTTTTAGTAATTACTGATTTAGCTTTAATACTATGCTAACATTTAGCTTATTATATAAAGTTACTTTGCTGTTGTTGGATGGCTGTTAATTATGTCAGCATAAAAGTATACTGCTTAGTGATGCGCTGGGGCCCTCTAGTGGCATGTGCCGTGTATGTCATTGCTCTGCGGGGAAAAATTAAAGGTGTGTAGGTAAACACTAATGTTGATATAAAAGTAATGACAAAAAACATCTGTATGTCACAACTTAGATCAGTTTTAACATTTTGTTTATTAGTTTCACTCACTGTTTTTAAGTGTGACCTTTCAGTATTTTACACTTTAGCCTAACCATGACCTTTTTTTAATCTCTTTTCTGACTTTTAGCCAGCAAGAAGGCAATCTCTAACCCCCCCGTCACCCAACACTATATCCTGGGAAGAATACATCACGGCTGACAATGGAAAGTAGGTGTCTGAAGTGTTTGGGAATAAATAAAGCAGGAATCTCTACGTGTGCCAAATGCAATATTCACATAGGTTGATGTTTTAGTTACTGGAAGAACACTGGTAGTTTTCCATGTCTGCATTAATGAGCTGTGAGCTCTTCCTGACTGAACTGCCTTCATCGTGGGATACAATTTTCTGTCTCAGAGCTCCTCATCTAGGAAGAGAGCTGGTGTGCAAGGAGAGCAAGAAAAACTTCAAAGCCACAATAGCCATGAGTCAAGACTTCCCTCTGAGCATCGAATCGTAAGTCTTCATTTAAGCTGCCCTCCAGATGGTTATTAAAAAGCAGGCAGCATCATTTTCTATTGGTATTTTCAGGCTTGTTTAGTGGGGATAAAGGGGGAAATTATTCATTCATTGAGACCTAAATGCTTTAGTAAAATAGACTTTGTTTTTGTTTGTTGATTTGGGTTCTCGTGTCCCTCAGGTTACTGAATGTTCTGGAAGTGATTGCACCCTTCAAGCACTTTAATAAACTCAGGGAGTTTGTTCAGATGAAGCTCCCCCCTGGCTTTCCCGTCAAGCTCGGTAAGCAGAGTTTTATATGGTGTTGCAAACAGTAGTCTGCTGATTGATGTTCATGACTTTTTCGTGTGATGTGTTCTTCATGTCATCCATATAATTGTGCTCTCGGCTCCCCGCAGACATCCCCGTGTTTCCTACGATCACGGCCACGGTGACGTTTCAGGAGTTTCGCTACGATGAGTTTGATGAATCCATTTTTAGCATTCCCAATGATTATAAAGAAGACCCTAGCCGCTTCCCCGACCTTTAACCTCACACACTGGACACTGAACCGCAAACAAGCAACGAGGCAACATTATGCTACAGAGGGTACTTTTTGAATTTAAGAAACAAAACAAAAAACATGAGGAATAAAAACTGTGTTTTGCGACTACCCCTCGCCCGCCCCGACTCTGAGTACAGACGGCGACCAGACAGCCTAACACACCTAAATTTAAATCGGAGGTAGCGGGTTGTTCGACATCTCCTCGTGTCGCAGGTTTGAACTTTACCTTTTAGATTTGATTCGATGCAGCGTCCGAGGCAGGAAGCGCAGGTGACTGTGAGAATCTCATCAGTGAAGGGGCATTGGAGTTAATATGAGAAACAACACAGCAGGTGAATTTTCTGTATATTCAGTACGAGTACGAAAAACAGCAGCTCAGCTGATGCTTTGTATTTAAGTATGTAAGTAATGTTCATAAAGGGACTGTTTTAAACTGATGTGTAGTTAAAGCACTGAGTGACTGTGAGAGACGCTGGAGAGGAATTCCACTTGAAATTGATTTTGAGATCAATTTTTCACTTTTCAAAACACTCGTGAAAAATCATCAGCCTTTTTTTAAAAAATATTTTATGATCTTACATTTATTAAATTACATATCATAATTTATGTCCTAATCTATGTTACAGGCCTGTGTAAGAACTCTATTAAAGAACACACTAGACTATTCCTATTTAATGATTAAGGATGAAATGTAAATGTCCAAAGGGGTCGAATTATTACTAAAAAAGTGTTACTTAAAAAAAAAAAAAAAAGGATTATAACGGCCATGTTAAGTAAACAAGAAAGTGAAAGGTCTGTTATTTTAATTTGGATGTAAGTTTGAAATGCCAAGAATAAGCTTGACATTTGACTCAACGATATTCTTGGGATGTGAGGTTAATTTAATTAGTTTTTTCTTAAGGTGGCCTTTATAATCCTTTGAGAAGTTTGTTTTGTATAAAGCTGAGTACTTTTTGTAGATAAAAGTCCTTAAAAAAAATCAGTTTTCCGTAGAATTCCACTTTAACTGTGCACATTTTTAACGTGTGCGTGTGTGCGTGTGTGTGTGTGTGTGTGTGTGCGTGCGTGCGTGTGCGTGCGTGCGTGCGTGTGTGTGTGTGTGAGCGATGATTTTTACTGGCACAGAGTCAGTGAATATTTGAGGCACTATTTGGATCCACTACACCTACTCGCCTTCCAGCTGACTTCTTAGACTCATGTTGTGAAGCTGAATCTTTAAACCTGCATTTGAAATATTAACTTTTAATGGCGGCAGTGGTAGCGATGCTGCAGATTTTAATGGTACTGCGAAGTCTGAGCGACAGGGCAGTGTAAGTTAGGCTAACCCAGCCTTTTGTTTTTTACTTCATCAGATTGTTTTGTTGTTCTTTTTTTAACTGTGTAACCAACCGCACAGTTGTGCTAAAAGAGGAACTCTGGGGATTGTACAGTGAGCAGGTGTCTGGGAATCAGTAAGTACAGCATTCATGCCCCTTTTTTTTCTTACACTTAACAAAAATCAGGCATTTCCACCGCACACTATAGAAATACATGTTCAGTTATTGATTTGTCTTTTACTTTCTTTTTTTATTCCTACGTGTTTATGGGTTTCAGACATCCTCTGCAAAAAGAAGAGTTGTGTAATGTTTTTTATTTTTATGCATCATGTGACATAATTTGAGACTGTTGGTTTGTAAATGGTGGGAGTTGCTTTTTTTGTACATACTTATGTTGCTTTAACAAGAAAAAAAAAAGAATCTCTTAATTGTTTTGTTGGATTTTTTTCTTTCTACTCCCTGGAGATGTGTGGAACCAATAACCTGTCAGCTGTGTGAAGAAGCTCAATATCAGTCTGTAGGAAGGAAGGAAGGAAGGGTTTAACTCTAAGGAGTCTTCGTAGGTGCTGCTATGGTTCATGAGCTCTTAATGTTGATACAGACAGCTTTCTGTGGGATGTTGCTATTGTACTGGTGGCTCAGAGTTGTTCAGCATCCTAATCATTGAAACACCGTGCTTACATATGCATATTTAGTATGATAACCAAATGCAGTTTGACTTTTCACATTCCATAGTACAGGCAGGCGCAGCTAGTGGAAGTGTGCCTCTTCACTGACATAATGCTTTACATTTATTTGATGCTCCTTCCCGAATTCAGCTGATTGGATTTGACATGTTTTCTGTAGGAAATGATTCATCCATGTCTAAATGTCAGTTGTACAGCAAAAACTGTTGTATAAGTCTGCGACACTATTTTCATATAAAATGTACCGAAATAAAAAGCCACATATCTAATGTTTGCATTCTTGTGTTTTTTCTAACTTGGTCATATTAAAACATGCGTGGCACGGATACGACACCTCATCTGGGTATCCTTTTATTCTGAGCTCGTTCTGGGGCATCCTACACTTCCTCTTCTTTTTCTTTTTTAACCTTTGTGGGTTTATAAGTCTTTATTTTGCGTTTTACTGGACAATGGGACAAGACATGGTTGTCAAATAGTCAATATTTCAGTTTTTGTTCAACTAAAACGGAGCTGCGATAGAAAGTTTGGTTTATAGCTTGACTGGGCAGAAAAGAGAATCCGCAGCAGCCTTTCAGAATATTTTTGTTCACGTGGTTTCTGAAACAAAGCAGAAAAAAAAGAGAAAAAGTTGATATATAAAGTAAAACATGACGACCTGTCCTGTACCCTTAATGGTGAGTGTTGACACCTCAGTACATATCGATAAAGATGTGGTTTGATGACCATTGGAACAGTTACCAGGTTTTTCCAAGGGTAGCTGCATAGGCAGAGACCATCCTCACTCATTTCTGATGCACATTCAGTTATTTTGTTCTATACGCAGCCTAAAACAGTCAGACACCCACCAGTTCAGGGAAAAAAAGCTTCAAGGGTTACTCTTTGTTTCAAGAGTTTAAGAATTAAATTACTTTTGACAAACAAGCACTTGCACCTGAGGTGGGAGGGGCTAATAAAGAATATGTGCAGGAGGAAGGCTTTATCTACAAATATAAATTGTGGCACCCCCACCCTCTGTACAGTTCTAACTACTGCAAAGTAAGTGGTTGAGAGAAATAAAATATATTTATTTATTACTGGCTGGCTCATGACTTCTCCACACCACTGCATGCATGCCTCTAATTTAGTACTTTTCTTTCACACACACACACACAATGCACTGAGCTGTTTAATTCTCAGGCAAAGTCTCTGTACATGGCAACAGTAAGCATGTATAGTTTATCCCTCAGGTTTCAGTGGAAAGAAACTCCATGAATGTAGAGATTAGGACTGAACCATAACGTGACAACACCTGAGTGAAGGTTAACAGTTGCCAGGCACCCAGAACATAACCACAGAATAAATCCCATCGTAGCAATTATTTTTCAAAATAAGGACCCTTGTGGCGCAACTTGACAGTTTACCCCAATTTTATTTGTGTCCTTTGGAAATTCTATTGCAGACAACATATTTCATTGTCACAACACATTTCAATCTACAATGTACAATAATAAAGGGTTGTAAATAGGTCAGTAGAGATGAAACACAGCTGGGTGTGTTACACAGTTAAAGCAAAACGGTTCGTTTGGAAAAAATAAAACGGTGAGTGGCAAACAACGAGCAGTGTGAATGAGGACAAAGTCCTGACCAGTAAAATATTTACAGATGCTGCGTTTTTAGAGGAAAACGCTGCGTATTCTACTGTCAGAAAGACAAACAAACTCCAATGACAAAAT
Organism: Rhamphochromis sp. 'chilingali'; assembly: GCF_963969265.1. Classification (NCBI taxonomy): domain Eukaryota; kingdom Metazoa; phylum Chordata; class Actinopteri; order Cichliformes; family Cichlidae; genus Rhamphochromis; species Rhamphochromis sp. 'chilingali'. The sequence continues at coordinate 41,194,821 of NC_137932.1, read as the reverse complement.
CTTTAAAAAGTACAGCAATGACAATTTAAAACCAGGTTTCATGTTCTTCATATTTTAGTAATTGTTTCTTATATCTTTACAAAAGTTCTGCCTCCCCCTCCCCTCCGTACACCCCACTGCCCACCCTCCTTTGCAGTGTTTCTACAGTTAAGACAAAATCTGTTTAACTTGGAGCGATCAGGCACAGACATATCGTGGCCTATATTAAAAATATAAAAAGGACAGTGAAAAGACGATGCTATCTGGTTTGGACGTTTTTAGTCGCTCATCTCCATGTCTTCCTGGTGGTGATCATCTCCATTCAGTTTGGACTTTTTGGGGATTTGACCCTCAGATCTCTCCATCTCCTCCTGGCTTTTCGGGGACGAGATTGAGTCAGAGTCGCTCTTCCTCTCGTCCTCCTCCTCCTCTCCTTTTTCGCTGTCATAACCCTGCTCCTCCTCATCGTAGTCCCGAGTCACCTGTGCCGCATTTAATCACGTTAATGACGAGCAGAGTAATGCATCCAGCCACCTGTCTCTAAACAGTGCCTGCTCTACATACCTTAACATCTCCTTTCTCGCTGTCGGACTTGCGGTCCCGATCTCGTTCTTTGTCTTTGCTCTTTTTTTTCTTACTGTTGGAGCGTTCGCGTTCGTCTCTGCTGCGGTCCCTGTCCTCCCTTCTGTCTCGGTCCCTTTCCTTCTCACGGTCCTTGTCCTTCTTTTTTTCTTTCTTGTGGCTGTAAAGAGAACAAAAATATTTTTAAACTGTGGCACTCAAAATTAAATAAACTTCATTGTACATCAGATGGAGAAAGCTCACCGTCTGGGGGACGGAGACCTGGAGACCCTTCTCTTAGGGGAGCGAGAAGCACTGCGACTTCGCCTGTGTCTCCTGAGACACACAAAGGAGTAAAAATAAGTAACATTCATAAAAACATCCTCATCATTTATTCAGGACTTACTTGATTTTCTGCTGTCTATAGAAGAGTTAGAGCTTCTGGTCTTTCACACTGTAAATTGGCTCACCTGCATTTCATCATATTATCACACCGTATTCAAGACTACTCACCGATTAATGCTCCGAGACCTCCTGGCGCTGCTGTAGCTTTTGGGGGGAGTCTTGGATCTTTTCTTGGACTTCTCCTCCTTCCTCCTGTCTCTGTACGAGATGAAAGCAAACAAAAACATTACCAAACATTTTCATGCCTGAAAAGTCTCAAAACCTGGAGCTGCCCACTGCCAACGTTAAAAACTAAAGCTCAAAAATATTTTTGACAAATTTCAATTTTGAAATGATCAACCTCTGGTCTCCAAACACACTTTGAATGAAATGAAACACAGGAGCCATTTTGCTCCTCAGGATAACAGCTGACCTAGATCTACTGCGACGGCTTCGATCCCGGGAGTAGGACCTCCTCTTCCGTGGGCTCTTGGACCTCCTCCTGCTCCTTGAATGAGACCTACGCCGAGATCTGCTCTTCGAACGTCTGCTCATAATAAGCAGCAGCACATTTACAAACAATTAATATTCAAAAATATACTAATTATGAAACTAAAAAGGCTTCACCCGACATTGCCGTAGACGCATCTTTACCTGTGTCTTGAACGAGATCTGGTTCGTCTACGCCGTGAACGCGAACGGGAGCGGGAATGTTTGCGCTTGTCATCTTTCTTACCTGCAACAGTAAAGACAAAGTTATACATGTATTATGCATTTACTTACTGCTCTCTAAACATCAATAAACAGGTAAACTGAGAAGTAATTTCCGATAACACGTAATCTATATGAAGCAAGTATTTCTGGTACAGTTATATTTGAAGCGTGCTTTGAAACCGCGCTCACTTCCTGGTTCAATAGCTGCAGAAATAAGAGACTGGGCCTCTCGGACTCTCTTCATGGCCTCTTCAATCTCCTTATTCGATGCATCAGCCTTCAGCCCTGGACTCAAGTTCAATCCAGCTGCAAGGTTCAATCTGCAAATGGCATCAATTATTTAGACACTGCTCAAATAAATATGTATGCTGACTGGACTGCACAACCCGTCTGTGTCTGCACTTTTCTTACTTCGGATCCATGGATTGCATGAGCTTCAGGAAATCTGCGGAAAGAGCCTGGAAAGAAAGGAAGACAAGGATATTACTATGATTTTAAGAACTAAGAACTTTTTTCTTGAACTTAAACGGCGCTATGAAGGTAACTGATCCTCACCTGGGGGTTCATGTTCGGTCCGGGCATTCCCATAGCAGCCATCTGCTCAATGCTAGGAGCTCCAAGACCGCCAAATGGTGTCGCTCCCATCTGAAATGTGGAGCATAGACACTAGAATATATTGTAGAGGTAAAAAGCATAGCACGCTTTATTTATGTAACGTTTTGGAGGGGGGATTTTTTTTTAATAGGATACTTTCAGATGTACTGTTTTTGTTATTTTCAGATAATTGTGCTTTAGAAAGAAGAGGGGTGCTTGCAAATGGGCCTAAGGCTTTGTGATGGATCAGAGAAAAGTGTGTTCAGCAGGCTCCAAGCACCTGCTAGTCAAAATCTGTGGTCCAGTAGCTAAATCTGATCAAATAGTAGCATTGCTAACTCTGAACCACCAGCAGCTTGCTTAGTTTGAATGAATTACTGTGCTTTTAGACATAAATGTTACCAAATATCCCCACCAAGACGAAAAAAAGACTGCTGTGTGTTTGTTTATTGCAATAAGGGAGATTCATGCCCTTTTCCAAGTTAGATTTTGATTGATGGCTGCAGAGAAGGTAGGAGCAGTTTTAGAAAATCATCAACATCTAAAATATCTTTTTCCCCTGATCAAATAACAGTTAAATATTATTGTATGATATGTTATGTGAAAATGTAAAAACTCACAGATGCCAGAGGATTCGGTGTCGGAAGAAGGCCTCCACCGGGCATCATTCCTGCCACAGCATTGGCTGGAGCCAACAGCGACATAGCTTTAGATTCATCGGGAATGACTCCTGGAGGAAAAACCAAGAACATCTCAGTACATCTTCAAAGACGACGTCGACAACACTCAGACAAGACTTGCAGACAAGCCACCTCAGTCTAACTACACTGTAGTAAAAGAATGAAAAACAAAAATCCACTTTTTTGTCTTGTCTGTAAATCTTGATCCCTGACTTTTGTTGTTGTTGTTGTTGCTGTTTTGCTTTGTTGTGAATATGATTGTAGGATTAGCAGCTATAAGTTTCAAAGTCACAATACACACTGTGGTCAACACTGCCAAGATTTTATCACCTGTACTTGTTTTTTAAGTCATGAACCAAACGTAAGCAAGCACAGCCAGTTGTCCCGTGGGATGTGCTCTCAACTTTCATTAGATGTTTTATGAACAAGCGACTCGCGCCGGCTGCTTCGCTATAAAGCACACAAAAACATTGAGATACAGAAAACAAAGTTCATGATTTGGGTGTAGACACAAGGGTACATTTCAACATCACTTACCATTACCAATACAAAAAACAGAAAAGGCTTACTCATTTGACCTTTTCTAGCCTTTTTCTGGTGGGTTCTCTCTCTTTTTGTTTTTTTTATACAACCCCACCACAAAAAACACTTAACAACCAGGTAAAGTACTGCTAATCAAATACAGTACTGACAGGTTTTAGCCAACAGTATGTCACAAAAAATATAGTAAATAAACAATAATCTACACTGAACAATTACAGGCTATTGGCAGCAAAGGTAGTGATAAGAAAAATATTCCCAAAGCTGAAGAGAACCAAACGGTAAAAATGACAGAAAAAAAAATCTCATGAGATGATCATCCATGGCTGTGCAATCTGAAAACAGGCTATTTTTTAATCTGACATGTTTCTTTACATTATGAAGGGAGGAGAGAGGGAGGGAGGGAGAGAGGGAGAGAGAGAGAGAGAGAGAGAGGGGGGAGACATGCACCCACGCACACCCACGCACACAACAGAAAGGACACTTGAGAAACAGGATAAGGCTGCAGAAGACAAAACTGTTGGTGGCATTTTCAGCGGGGCCTGGTAAATAGGGCTGGCTGAACCAGGAAAAAGAACTGTAAAACACAACAACAAAAGAAACACCACTGTTAAACTTGAGATTCACTCAACTCGTTCAGAGTCATGTTTGGAGAGGGTCAATTAAAAAAATTAAGTTAATAAAAATGCATTTTTACGGCAACATCAAGAGGCTTAAAACCATAATTATCTCTTGTGTTAGTGAAAGTTTTGGAATGCAAATTTACAGTAATACAGTAATTTATAGTAATAACAGTAATACAAGGCTTTGGAAAATAAAGCAAGTAAATGCCGAGGGCAGTTTCTGTGCTTATTATGACCAAAAGCCAAATCAGAATTAACTGCCACAACACCCGCTGGCCAAAACTCAGATGATGGCAAACACCTTCAAAAATCTAGTCTAGCATGCACAGCTGATTAGTTCTTCTATTTGGCATGCTTTGTGCTGGTGTAGGGATGTCCCGAACATTTTCTCTTCTTTTATTGGTTTAAAGTCTGATTAGTGTTAACAAAAGGAAACAGACCCAAATCTTGATCCAGTATTCATATTTTCCCTCTAATGTAGCTGTGTGATACGTTTCCAGCTAAAGAAATTTACATTAAAAAAAAGAAAAAAAAAGTCAGTTCAGTTTGGAGACTTGTGTGCGTGTTTGAAGGGGATGGATTCAACATCCACACAGGTGTTTTCTCTTATTAGGCTGATCAGACCAGTTTTCAGGAGCTTCACCCTGACTCTTTTCCTGGTTTTCTTGCACCTACTGGACTAGAGTTTGCGATCCAACCATCACAGCCCAACCCAAGCCGATCCTAAAAACATGATCAAATCAACCAATAACCGAAACACCTATGTGTATGTGCAGAGCATTTACTGCTATGTCACTGTGGATCTGATGGCTTTCACAGTATCTAAGACAACATTAAAACACATTGCTGCCGAATTTCAATTCGCAGAAGGTTAAAATATAAACAGAGGATCAGAAATGGTTCCGATATGTTTGGATTGCCTTGACACTATTCTACTTGCTCGGGGTATCCCTTGTTTGGTGAATGCCTACTACATGACACACATTGTATCTGAGAATATAAAAAATCCTTTCAACATGTGAGGACATTAGAGTTCCCTGCACCCTCCCAAATCCCCTAATTTGATTAAGCAGTTGTGAGGCTATTTTTTTCTTTTTTCAAAAAAGATGCCTTGAACAGAGAGAAAAAAAAGTTAATATTTTACTGCAGAACAAGAGAGAGAAGGGGCTTGCGATTGGTGCCATTATTTTTTCTAATCTCCTGATGGCATCAGAGGACCACTTTCAGCCAGCAAGGAAGGGGCTCTCTGCAAATGACTTGTCCACTATGAAAACCACAACACAAATAACAGAGAGAGAAGTTTACAGCTAGATTGTAAGACACAGACACAAATGTACATTTCCCTTTTACATACCTAGAAATGCCAAGCACTGAAAAGCTTAGCTGCTTTCTCATGGCAGTAGGAAAAACAGAAACCTCAATGTCTCTAGTGTTTGCAAGTCTAACAAATACACCTACGCATTATGACGTACGTTCAGAGATGACCACAGCCAAAGGAATAAAACAGATACCCACCTTCAGCGAAAGGGACCACGATCAAGGCTCTGTCCACGAAGACTGTGTTCGTCAGGTGTTGGGAAACTCCCACGGACTCAGCCTCAAGGAATTTTACAAAACAGACACGTGAAGTCACAGGCAAGGGAGAGTCACTGGAAGAAAATACAGATAGGTTGTGCAAAGAATACAAACAAGGGGAGACAACATGCCTTCTTCATACTCAGTCTGTGTCCACAGGGACAAGAAAGCACAGGAGTGACTCTTGTTCCCTGCATCCTCTGCATAGTACAACACAGTATCATCCAGAGGTGACACACAACCTTTTTCTTCAGCCATTTCTGATCCTGTTGCACTCCTTAGCACCACAGTATGAGGATAAAACTCAATACTGGTATAAAACTGGCGGCGATCAAACTTTCAAACAGTTACTAAATTGTTACAACTACATCTACCCGGAAAATCACCACCTTGATTATTTCATACCTGTCCAGTAGCCACGTGTAATTCAACAGAGAAAACACAACACAGAGAGAATTAAGGTAAGAAAACACTGTGCAGTGTGTACTGTAGCTCATTATTGTCCACTGTGGATCTAAACAAAGCATGCACCTAAGGAAATATTCCAATTTAGCTCAACCAGGCGTGTAACCAAATGTCCCACTGCTCATTAAGAGTCATAATTAGTTGTTCTTTTGCACTGTCGCTGGTTTAGGATGCTAATCAACAGCTCATTTTATACGAAAAGCTGCCACATAAGTCCCACTTGAAATCAAAATAATTAGGAGCAACTCTGGTGATTATTAAAATTAAGCCATTCATGCTTATTTCTCCCGTGTATATTTTTATGACTTTGTTTTCTGACGGAGAGATTACAGATAACTCGATAAACAGGATGTATAGCTGCCTACCGTGTATGTGTTAGATAACCGACTTACACAAACGATTACCAATTTTTTGATTGCTTAATCGACAAATGTGATAATCGGCAGATGCGTATGGATGAAGAATTGAAGTATTGTTAAATACATGCATATCTAATTTGAAAGAAGCAAGCGTTGCCACGTTCAATAAAGACGCGGGAGCATTAGCACTACCGTGCAGCGAGGCCTGCTCGATGCTGTAGGCCTCAGCAAGAGCCCCGCGTGAGCCGCCATAGATAGTGGAGGAGAGGATAATTTACCAGTTCATAATTCACAATACTCACTCGGGCGGGAACAGTTTGAGCTCCTCTATGGTTCCGAGGAATCCAAACAGAGTCCTCATTTGTTCGGACGTCGTACTCGGTGAAACGTTTGTCACCTGGATTACGTGCGTGTTGGAATTCATTTTCGCGAGTGCTATAGTCGAGCTAGCTATATGCTAGCAGCGTCCCCGAATCTTAAACAGAAAAGACAAAAACTGTAAACGTTCACAACTACAAAAACATCAGGCGACCACAAAAGCTAGCATCTTCCCCAAAGATAGATGGTGGCTGTTTTTTTTTGTTTTGTTTTTGGGGTTTTTTTTTTTCCTCCGGACAGCCCTACAATAGTGAGCACAGAACAACAATGCCACTGCCCAAACTGTCGTGAGGTTGCTTTGGATACCTCAGGTACTGTTTGTAGAATCGTACTTAAGAATTTTTCCTCCATATACAGTCGTCACAGGGTCAAAAATATATGCCGTACGTTTGATCTTTTCAAGAGATGGAGTAAAATTATATTGATCATAGTGGACTGCACTGTGTTACTAATAAAATCCTGGCACTTTGGTTTTGAAGGTGGAATCTAAGGTAGTGCACACAAATGTATTGATGCCTATCTCGAAATTAAACATTTTGAGGTAATTCTCAAAGTCTGTTGTGCTTTAATGTGATATATAAATAAACTTGACTAATGTTCTGTAAAATAAACGAAATAGTGTTTCATAAAGCTGAAACGAGAAATGCACTGGAGAGTAAATAGCTCTATTTTTTCCTACACCACATAAAGGCAACACGAGTCGGAATACGGCTGAAACCAGGTGGGTGTGTTTAAGGTTGTGTCACATGATTCTGTTGCTAGGCTGTTAGCTGGTGGCTTCTCCATCTGATGTTAGTGCAGTCTGTTACCTCCTTACCCTAAACTATGCTATTATACACAAATCGTTTTCAGGCGACAGCGATTTGCGCATATACAGCGAAAATTTTAACAAGCAAACCCTGATTAATTCTCTTGATGTGTGTGCTGAAAAATCATCGCTGTAGTGGCTACTCAACGACCCACATCTAGGCACGTTGCTGGCTAGCTTAGCACCCGTTTTAGGCGGGATGTCAACAGGTTTCCGTAGTGTTAGTCTTAGTTTTATCTTTCAAAACGTGAGGAGGCAATTTAGTAAATGAGACAGAAGCTGCCACTTAAACCGAGGAGATCTCAGGACAGCTTACTCCCTGGATAAGCTGATATGGTTGAACCACAGAGATCAAGAACATGAGACAGGCAAGTGGATGCACTTCTGTGTTTTATTTTGTATCATTGGAGTTAGAGTTGGTGTTTACATTGAATATAATCACTGTTTGCCCAACAACAATATTTAATTTGATTTATTTTCTTTATGTAATGCACTGATCCAAAGAATAACATGTTAAAATCAAGACACTCGCATAGATGAGCACAGAATTACTAGCCCCTATATGAAAGATTTTGCCTTTTTAAGTATTTCCTAAGTGCTGTTAAACAGGACAAGGAATGTTTAGCAGATTTTCCAAGCACCCTAGTTTTATTTGGGATGTCTACATGATCTTACTTTAACAAACAACTACCGGGGTCAAAATTAATAGCTCCTTTGATGATAATAGTCTTTTTTTTGGTGGTAATAGTGTGTTGTAGTTTTCAACAATCCCAGCCTATTCTTCTCTTTGGTGAGTTTCTAGATTTTGATGGTCTTTTGGCATGGACTTTGGTCTTCAGTTCAACCCACAGGCTTTGTGCAGACCAGCCTGTAATGTTTACTTCGGTGCTCTAGTTTCTTCTCACCTGACACGCTTCTACTATGCATAATCTTTCTTCGGGTTATTCTTAGTACACTTCAGTCTGTCTTAAGGATATCTGTTCATCCGAAGTCAAGTTTTTCTTAATCTTCAACCATGCAGTCCAATTCCTTTGCAGGGTTCTGCTGATTTTCTTCTTTGAGAATACAATTCCCAACTTGGCTAAGTCATTCACTCGTGCCTTGGCAGTTGTTCTGGGGTCTTTAGACACATCTCTCACTTGTTCTCTTTCCAGAGTCTTTGAAACCTTTCACAGGCTGCCAGGCTTGTTCTGTACTCTGTGACTCTCTTTGAATTTTTTGATGCAACTTCTCACTTTTCTGTTTCTTCGCAGTTGAAAACACTGTGATAACTTTGTGTATCCATCTCCTGCTTTGTGGGCATAAACAATTCTTTTTCTAAATTATAAACTGATTTTGTTTGTTTTTGGCGTGATGCTTTCTCAACTGACAGCACTGTTGTGTCACATTTAAAGACAAGCCTCAGTTTGAGCATTACAAAGTTAAAGCACAGCAGTGGTTTGTGGTATGGTCAGTTTTTCAGGGGGCTAATATTATTGAAATATAATAATGCCGCCCAACACCGACTCTACTCTGGATCTTGCTGCATATCCCAGGATTGGAATAGCAGTGCTCAAGCGTCTTGAGGCGACTGTTGTTGTGATTTGGTGCTATATAATTAAAAATTAAATTAAAATGAAAAACATTCAAAGATGAATTTATAAGACCATGGAAATAAAATCTTTTAATGGCTTAGCCAGAATAGATCATCAATCTTAATGCTTCACTTAGATTTGGCTGATAGGTGATATTTAGTTTCATGGTCCACGCCAAAGCTTAAAACTAAAGCAGATGTTTGTTTTTGTTACTCTTGCAGGAGAATGTGGAAAATCTATGAAATCAAAGATCATGAAATGCTGAAAATCTTCCCACTCACGCTCCCGTTCTCATGACGCCAGCAGGGAGTTATGGGCTTCTTAAGGGTAGTAGCCAGAATCATGGGTAGGATCAGTACATTCAGGTCCTATCAGCTGGTGCTTCTCCTGGCTGCTGCACTCGCTGTTGTAGCTTTTTACTACTTTGGCTCAGAGAGACAGAATTTCTCCAGCACCACAAAGAGGATCAAGCAGACCCAGGCCAGTCACAACACCAACAGAAACGATGCAGACCTCACCGTGGACACCAGGCTCTCGCACCCGGATGAGCCAAAGGAGCAAGGATGGGAAGAGCGAGGTGTAGAAGAAGACGGCGACGCTTTGACGTCCAGGAAAGCGGACAGTGAGGCTGGTTACCAACATTACCACGTGCTAATGATGTTCACCAAAGTGGACAAGAGCCGGAGCTTGCAGGATAAATTCCGAGTGGCCATGCTGTCCATGGTAAAACACGGACACTTCTTGGAAGGAGAGGTGTTGGTTCTCCACTTTGTGAGTGACCAGGCCAGCCAAGAACTGGGCAAGAGGATGCTGCTGGAGCTTTTCCTTGACACAACGTTTAAATACGAGGTATTTCTCGACACTCACTCCAGTAAATGCCGTTAACTTATTTATTAGTGTTTCTGACCAAGTATCTATTTATTTTGACATATTAGTTTGTTAATAACAAAACAAAGGAGTAAGTGATTTATGCAGTTAAACACTTGACAGACTGTGTTCAGCTTGATTTATATTTCTAAGATATCTCTATTTCTAATGGGGAGGGAAAAATATGTTTATGTAAATTCTTCTTGTGGGTAGCAGATCCTATTTTTAGAGCCCAAAATGCTCATGATCCACACACACTTTCTGGGATGGTATTTATATTTTTGCACTGAATGAGTGAGAAGGGTTTTTTTTTTTTTTTTTTTTTTAAAGGGAGCTTCTGATAGAAATGTCTAACTTTTGTAACACCTTGACTAATCACTAAATAGAACTGGTGCGCTTCCTGTGAAGCTACTTGACCTTTTAATCAAAAATCCTTCCGTTTAAGAAACACATTGGCTGTACTTGCTATTTACAGTTGAAACACAGGGGGGCAGTGTTTTCCTGCCAAGCTGATGCCTCACACATGGGAATATCCCTCCCTTATTGTGTTCTTCCTGCCAAAAAACAGGATTATTTCCCCCCTCTTGTGCTCTTTCTGTTACATGCATATTTTACCCACTTTCTCCTGTTTTGTATTTCTCACAGAGCACACCATCATAAACTGGCTTACAAACTACAATCTCCCTTTTCAGATCTTCCTCGACAGGCAGGGCCTCCTTTCTCAGGAATGTCTCATCTTATAAAACCTCTGCTGTGGATGTTCCACTGCTCTTTTATCTTAGGCTGATCGCATTCCTGCTGGGATTGGTCAGGGATCTGCTCGGCTTGGGATCTTGGCAGTTTAGTGGCTGCAGGCTGGATCGGATCCCGTTCAAATGATTCTTTTGCAATCAGACCGTACTCAGACTTTTCTAGTGGACAAGTTTTACTATGCAGAGCTAAGTCCTCAGAGGACTGCTGCATGGATATTAGAAAAATGTTGTGTCAAAAACCCATTTTTGGTTATATTTGCTTAAAGCATTAGCAGGGACTTGGTCAGACAAGAGTTCCTCTGTGTTGGTGCGGAAATGCTAAACCTGACTTGTGGGTATTTTCTTTTCCTTTTGCATTTACTATTTCTGTCACAGTTCTATGTCCTTCTTACTGTACAGATCCAGTTTTGTGCAAAAGTCTTGAGCCACCACTCATATCTTTATATTTGGGTAGGAAAATGGGTGCACGGATTCATTGAAACATGTGCAAACACACATGGAAGTACAGCATAGAAGGGGAAAAACAATTCTAATGAGCTTCAAAGTCAGTATTTGTTCGATCTTCAAAGCAGCCTGAAATCACTTGGGTGAGTTGTCTGCCCATTTCTGTAAGTAGACTTCAGGCTTCTAAAGGACATTCAGAGTTCTTCTTTGTTCTGCTCCCTGTCAAAATGACCCCGCACTGCTTCAATAATGTTAAGGTCTGTGCTCTGCGGAGGCCAATCGATGACTGATGTGTTTTTCTCTCCATGTTTGCTCTTATTACATTAGCAGTGTGTTGGGGATCGTTGTCACGCTGAAAACTAAAGTTGCCAATCTGAGACTTCACAGATGATTTTGAATGGTGGAGCAAAGTCTGACTGCACTTTTCTGCATTCACGATTCCATCACTTTTTGACAAGATCCCCAAAACCTTCGCTTGAAATGCAGCTCCACTGTTGTACCTCTCTCCTGACCTCCTGGTTTTCAGTCCAGTTCTTGTGTAATTTGACGTATTTCAGCCTTTTCCTCCTGTTCCTTTCATTACAGCCACCCTTCCACTGAGACTGTTTGTGATCAGGCTTTAGTAAACAGTAGATGGATCGACTAAGCACCAGATCCATCTCTCAGGTCCTGTTTCAGGTCTTTTCTGCTTTGTTTTTTTCCCTTTTAGACATGACTTTCAGATACTGTTCATCTGCTGTGCACAGATTTTCAGGCCAGCCACCTCTTCCCCAAATCTGCAATTATCTCAAACATCTCTGGCTTGCCACGTATGCTTCATGCTCCTCTCTCCCCTGGTTTCCTCTCAGTATGCTCTCACGTGAAGACGTTTCTGTACTTTCTGTACTGCAGTGCCCTCTCACCTTTAGTCTGATGTAAACACATCTTGACAGTGCTTTATGTTGTTGTTGTTGTTTTTTTAATCCAAGCTACACGCTCCATACATTCAAAGTCGTTTTTTTTTTTCTCATCAGTCTCATAATATCATTCCAGACCAGCGATTTAAAAAAACAAAAAAAACAAAACGTTTCTAGATCATGAATCATAAAACTGCCTTCTGCCGTCACCGCCACGAGTACAGCCGCTGTCTCTCCTGCTTAGAGACAGCGGCAGAAACGTATACCAGCAGTTTAGATGGGACAGAGACTCCTCGGGGTCTGACAAGGGCAGTGTTGACATCCTTGTCTGCTCATCTTGAGGCTCATTCCTGTTAATGATTTAACTTTAAGGAGCACGAGGATTAGATGAGTATGTATTTTAGGCTACATTGCTTCCCAGCAGCAGCACATTAAATGGCCCACTTGACATTTGCAGCAGAGAGACTGCAGAGTCACGCTGCCTAGAGGTTACGCACTTTACTCCCTAACCATATTTCATGGAACTCACTTGAGCAGTGTCTCATGCAGTGCTAACAGCTCACGGGAATTAAGCAGTGTTGTGATATAATTCCTGGGTTAATATCTGCGTCCTAATGGCAGTGTTTTTGTGTCAGAGCCATTGTACAATGTGTTAGTATTCTGCAGCTGATAAGAGGACATAAAAGGCAATAACAAGTCGCTCAGGAGGATCTAGGAAACACAAGATCAACTCATAACATGGATTTAATAAAACTCAAGAAGGCTTTTTGAGGTCACTGATTTCTATTTATCCTGTAAAGTTCAGGTTCAAGGACGAGGTTAATGTCTCATATTCCTGAAGTTAATGTCATACTGACAGAGACTTTTGTGTCCACATTATTAAATCCACTTTGTAAGCATCCATCCTCCATGTTTATGTTACATATGTTCATCATTTCTCTAGCTTTTCATTCAAAAACATGTTATTGCTCATTAAGTAAGCGCAAAGTCCGAATCTTTTCAAGCTCTGTGCTCTCTGAAGGGAGCGCTGCTCAAGTCAGGCCACAGAAGTCAAAAAAGGAACTTTTGCTCAGTCCTGGCACGCCTTCAAAAGCAACACGGCGGCTGCCAAACATGTCCAGCCTTTCAAGTTCACTGCTAATATTACTCGATCAACTGATATTTTAAAACATCAGAGCTCGAATGATGTGCTCGAGTTTCTCTGCTTGGTTTTTGTCGGTCAAACAAAAGTGAAAACTCTCTGGCTTTCCATTTATGTGCCACAGGTAAGATTTTATGAGTCCGAGTGTCAGAATAAACATACACAACAGTGTGAAGTTTTGGGGCTTTGAAAGTTGGAACTGGGTGTGTTGCAAAAATAACTACTGTTCATTAAACCAGGACACAGTATTTTAGTACTTTCACATAAGCCTGCACTGGGAATTGATAAGGTTTCCCTGTACCAATATAGATTACCTGGGACGTTTTATGACCTTTTTTCTTTCCTTTTCTTCACAAATCCACCTGAACAATACATTTAACCCCTTAACTCTTTACCTCCTGAAAGCCTCTCGGCCTTCTAAGGCTACGTCCACACTAGCCCGGATAGATTTGAAAACGCTCCGCGTCCACACTGTTTTCAGTCGTTTTCAGAGTTGTGCGTTCACATTGACAGTGAGGTATTGTGGCAACACCACTAACCTCGTCAAACACCTCAGAGTAAATCATATCACAGAATATGATGAGCTTATGTGGAGGCGAACCGAAGAGGAGGAGTGGACAGGGACAGGTGCTGATAGGGCGAGACAGATGTCTCTCACAGAGTCCTTTAGTGCTGCAGGCAGGCAACATGCTCAAATAGTGCACAACTTCAGGTTTTTTATCTCTATAGGATTATTCTGCATCATTAAGCTATAAGAGCAAGTAATGTAATCATTATGATGCCATATTATTATATTATTATTACAATTACATAATGCAGTTTATATATTGTATTATTAAATACAATGAAACATTAAGTGTTTGTACAGAGTATCGGTATCGGATCAGTATCATCGATACCACCCTGGATTTTACTTGGTATCGGATCGAAAAGGAAATCAGTGGTATCGCACATCACTAATGTGTGAAACGCAAGAAGATTCGACCTGCCTCATTTCTGTCTGCCGCTTATTTACTTTCCGGCTCTTTGAAGCGTCGCGGCAGAATGTCGAGGAAAAGCAGCGAGTTTTTAAAATGGACTAACAATGAGGTGGAGTTGTTGCTGCGAGTAACACGAAAGTACAAAGTTGCAAAAGCGAGTGAGAATTAAAGAATTTGAAGAAAAGCTATCTGGAGCACGTACAGACTGATATTAATCTTTAATAGGGCTAAACAACTGCTGTATAACGCCCTCTGCTATCTTAGTTTAATTGGTCACATGACTGCATCATGTTTTAGAAAGTCTGCGTTTTTGCTGTCCACACTGCAACGCGAAAGCACCGTTTCCAAATGTATGCGTTTTCAAGAGTGTTTTCAAAACGCTGCGTTTTCCATCAGCCAAAACACCGTCTCAGTGTGGACGGGAGGCCAAAACGGAGAGAAAACCCAGAAACTATACTAATGGACTAAAACTACAACTTTGATGTATGCTGTGGTGTCAGAGCTCGTCTTTAAGGGTACAGGGGAGGTCATCAAATATCGTCTGTATGTTGAAAACAGTTAAACCTTTAATTCCTTTAGTGGGAAAAACACCATACAGCTCCTTTAATCTGTGACCTCAGTGAATGCTGATAGATTTAAGGTCTCAGTCAATGCTTTCATGTTGTATTCAATGTAATTGTAACTGTAAATTATGATGGGGGAGGCTTTAGGGCAGGGCTACCTTAGGATGTATTATTTATTTGCTCAGTCCTATCCTTGTTTTGCTCTGTTCAGCTTTAAAACGGCAAGTTATCGACAGATGAAATGTTCTGCCTGAAGCTTTAAGATTTCAGTTTTATTTATATCGTCAGCTCACAACAACAGTCGCCTCAAGGCTTTTTATATTGTAGGGTGAAGAGACTACAATATTAGAGAGAATAGAAAACGCCAACAATCAGGGGAGACTCTGAGCAAGCAATTGGCAACAATAGGAAGGAAAAACTCCCTTTTAACAGGAAGAAACCTCTAACGGGACATCATGGGAGAGAGCTGAAATTGCTAATTGAATCATTTAATCATTAATCATGATAAAATGCAAAAGTATAAACACAAAGAGAGAGAAAAGAGGTGAGTAAAGAAGCACTCAGTAGCTCGTTGGAAGTCCCCTAGCTTCCTAAGCCTGTTGCAGTATAACTAAGGGATGGTTCAGGGTCACCTGATGCAGTCTTAACTATATCTGCTATCAAAGAGGATCATTTTAAGTCTAATCTTGTAAGAGAGTGTTGTTTCCTAAATCCAAACTGGGAGCCTGTTTCATTTTTTTTAAAGAGAGAAAAAAAGGACCTGATATCTGAAGTCTCTGCTTACTATTCTACTTTAAAAACCTCTATGCACGTCGTCTAACCCTGCAGTGCACAAGTCCCGGTAATTGCAACGGGTTAAGACTTCTTTTCGCCACACTGACACGTGTCTGGCCTTAACAGAAAGTAGCCCAGCCCAAATCGACTTACTTATTTTTCCTCCTGCAAGAACACTTTAATGATAATCACTACTTAGTGTATTTTTTTAAAATCCTCTTGCCCTAATCTGTAGAGATATCTACTGTACAAGATGTTGTGGGATTTGAAGCTTGCAGAGGCAGAATGAAGGGAAACTTGGGCATAAGAAGGCAGCACCTAATGGAATTTGGGTCGTGGACTGGTGCAGCTGTTTGCAGCCATCGTCTGAACTGAAATCACCAAAACTGAAAGATTTCAGCAGAACTTCCATAGTGGAGTCAGCGTTACTTCATTGGGTCATTCTAATAGGCAGGTTCTTCATTACTTTACTTCACATTAGCTCAAGTCCAGATCTTCTGCTTAGAAAATATCCCATGCACCCCTGATCCTTATCACAGTGCGTAGCTCAGCATTGCTCACTGCTTCAAGTATTTGTCATAATTTAGTCCAAATAGCTTAGTGTGCTGTAAATGGATTTCAGTATGACATAAACATTTGAGTAGACAGTTACCGACACGGTAAGCGGGGGAAGTTAAAGGTGATGAGCTCACTAAACCTGTCCAATGCAGACAGTGGCCTCAAGCTGCACCAGTTGTTGAAAACGATATTATTTTCCCAGCTTTCTTTCACGACTCAATTTTGTTCATATTTTCCTGCAGGTGGTGTTTCATGACGTCGTGGCTCTGACTCAGAAGCTCTTCCCTATTGTGGAAGCCATGCAGAAGCATTTCAGCGCTGGCTCCGGAGCCTATTACAGCGACGCCATCTTCTTTCTGTCCGTAGCTATGCATCACATCATGCCTGAAAGTAAGACGTGGAACATTTTATCCCATTTAGTCCCTTTAGTTCTTATCCTATCTGACAGCAACCGTCGCCTCAGTTATTACTTTGTTCCTTTGCTTGAGGAGAGAAATGTACATAACAGATCATGTTTCACATATAGAGCCGCAAGCTGTTGTTGACGGGTGACGATATGTCAGAAAAGTCTGCGTTAGTTCTCTGGCGTACCGAGCTTTAAATAAACTCAGTCACTCACTTCTTTAATTTGCTGGTGCGCAGCTGGAAAAAAGCAGGTTGGGCAGGTATCTCACATGCACGTGGCATGCTGCAGAGGCCCTGGGGAGTGAGGAAGGAAGGATGTGCTCTGTCATTACTGTCCATACCGGTGCCTCCTGTGTGGGTGCTGACTGTGGGCAGAGATCTCTTCTGTTGTGCACTGTTGTGGATCACTTCAATGGATGTGCAGCATGGGGCATGCAGTAGAGATCAACAATAGAGAACAGCTTACATTTTTCAAATGTTTTCAACGTTACTCCGTATTCCAGTTTAAATTTATCCTAACATGAACAAGAGGGATGAAGCTGAAGCGTGTTCAGCTTGATGGTTGGTGATGGCAGTTGTTCAGGTGAAAGCTTGAAGAGATGAGCCTTTAAGTAATTTTAAGAGACGTTGTTCATCCAACTGTCTAATTGTTAGACTGCTCAAACTTTAAAGCGAATAATTCAAATAACAAATAAAATCTCGCTGGAGATCGTGTCCTTAAAGCGCTTATTGATCAACCATGTGTTGCACGTCTGCTCTGTGTGCCCACGTGGTCACACATTTCTATTTAAAGAATGCTTTTATCTAGAAAGGGCATAATGTGGTAGTTTTGGGACAGGTGGGGGTGAGAGTATGTGATGCACAAAGCTACAGCAGGGTTGTTTTCTAGGCACCAGTCTTTGATGTAACTGTTTCTCTCATCACTGCGTGAGATAAGCAGCAGACAAAGAAGCTTCTGATTAGTGGCACAAGTGTGAAGGATGGATGTTTTGTCAGATTTGTTGCTGTTTTCAAAAGAGAATTCATGGAGGAAATTGTCAGCACTGTTACGCTTTCCTGTACACAGTCTGAATATGAAAATATTCATCAGCGCATATGAGAAATGCAAAATGTATTTGAGGTCCTTATGTTAATTTTTATTAATTTAGGTACAGGTTACGCCACACTGATGCTACAGTAGAGTAGCATAACATAAAGAATTCATGAGGACATCAAAACCATGTAAGTGTAGCATGCAGGTCATTAAATGTCTTGAAAACAGATCTATGTATTCTCTGTCCTTTGAGAATAGGCGAGAAATAAAATTGCACAATGGAAAGCTGTTAATTAATGACAAGGTTCCTAAACACTTGTTCTGTTTAGGGGAAAGGTGTTACGTGCTTTTGTGTCCCCTCGAGAGGTAAACGTGCTGCTACTTGAGTCTCTGCTGCGACCTCGTCTTTTGTTTTCCACACAGGGTTAAAGTGACACTGTTAATGTGCGAACCGCTTTGAAAAAGTGACAAAGATGATAACTGAATCCCAGGAAGAAGCAGCGGTTTTGTTGAAAACTGTGATTTTGAGTCACCTCTCATTTGCTTATATTTTGCTTCCAAGATGCCAGATGTCATTTTTTTCAAGTGGTCTTGAGAGATGGTTTTCCAGTTTTTCTTTGTTTTAGGCAGCAGCCTATTGCAAGAACACATCTTTTCCTCCCCATTTCTTTAGTTGAATCTATAACAATTGAAAACGATAACACAGTTTGACAGGCTTAAACTGGTATTTTTGCACCAACAAGGTAACTCCCAACGAGCTCTCAGCCAAAAACCTGGCACATCTCAGCGTGTTGTACAATGTGTCCTTAAAAAATTTGAGGAAACTGGACAAGGGGAGAATAAAAGAAGCGGCAAGCCCGAAAAACGACCTACACCAGATGAACAGTATCTGAAAGTCATGTCATTAAGAAACATGTAAAAATCTAGCAAAGACCTGACACAGGGTCACACATATCGATGACAGTTTTAGTAGGGTTAAGGTTGTGTCTGTATACCTACCTGCCAGTGAAATCACACATTTTAATGTGTGCAGGTTTTCTGATTTGTAATAATGCTGCTCAGTTTCAGTGAATTGTTTGGTGTCTTGAAGGCGTCTTAATTGAACCCAGGTGGAGCCTAGCTGGTTGTATTATCACACTGAACAACACCAGAAACTCTGTGTTCAAGTAACTGACTTGAGTATCCTCAGCACGGGTTAAGGTTTGAGTTCATCAATCTAGCTAACATGTTAACCTTATTAGCGTCATACTGGCAGAGAGTAACTTTCAGGAATTTGTTTCAAGTCTACAGTTTTGCCGTTTGCAAGCCTAAAATACTGTCACTTAGACTTAATGAAGTTTGTGAACGCAGTACAGCTGCTTTCTGTTGTCCTGTTTTTCCATTTTATTTTTATTGTTTGTGACTGTAGGACCTCGTTGTTTGGAGTAAACCGTTTATATTGAATCAGGAAACGTACTTTTGGTGGCATTTTCTAGTGAATCTTGGTAAAAGCAGAAAACAGCGTCTCATACGAATAGACTAACATCAAGGCTATTATTACAGCTTAATGAGGTTGACCCACTTTCTTACTTTAAAAATAAATAAATATATATCATGTTAGGTAACAATGTCTCTGTTGTTTTGTTGCTGTGCCTGAGTTTGACCAGATCTGACCAGAGCCTCAGGCAGGCTCTAAGCCACACTAATGACATTATTCCTGCAGTAAATAAGTGAAAGCAGCACCCACACACCTGGCCCAGATTGACCTCAACTCACATATTTTCCACATAACAATATTTTTTTGTTTAACTGTTTGGGGGGGGAAAAGAGTTTTGTATTTTGATCACACGGGGATGGATTCTTTTCAAAAGATTATTTATGTAGAGAAAATTAAATTGAAATAAACAAACAATGTAGAAGTTTCCTACTATTTTTATATGAGTGCGTTTAATTTATGTTTCATATCTTAGACATAAAGATACCGTTAAAGATGCCTTCAGTCTGTTTGGAGATTAGTACATACAAGTTTAAGAAATTAATTAATTTAATAATTAAGAGAGGTTTTCAACAAAAATACAACAAATCTCGTCCTCATCTCTAAATCAAACTAAGCAAATGCACATAAAAGTTTCATTGAAGTTTTGACTTATGTGTACACTGACCGCTTTCAAACGTGAAGTACCCTATTTTTGGGGCTATAAGGCGAACTTAAAATCCTGTAATTTTCTCCAAAATCGACAGTGTGCCTTATGTATGAATTCTGGTTGTGCTTACTGACGTCGAATCGATTTTATGTGGTACACAGCGTTAAAAAATCTGTCAAAAATGTTTTGGTACGACTTTGGTGAGCTATGAAGCCGCATGGCTTAGAGGATTACGGCTACAGTAGTCAGGAGCCTGGCAGAGCCATCTGGGTCCTAAACTCCGTCTCTTCAGGTCCCAAAGTCAAATCGACACTGCGGCATCACTGAGAATTAAAAACTGTCTAAATTCTTTCATCTTTAATAAAATGATCAGCGTTGCTGCTTTACCAGGTGTAACAATTAAGTTTAACATCCAGGCATCCATGAAAACAGAATTTATTAAATGTAACTGCGTTAGAAGTTAGCAGGAAGTTAGCTCACTAGTTTCCACCTAAACATGATATAGCATGTTCTGACTGAGAGATTTCTGAAACAGTTCAAACGTACAGCTCTGCTATCATTTCCAACTTAAATGAAGACAGGAAACTAAACAGCGTTTGTAGGGTTACTGAAGTTGGGCTAGCTGGTATATAATGATGTGCTCCTCGTACATGCCAACTCTCCTGATTTTTCCGGGAGAATCCCGAATTTCAGTGCCCCTCACGAAAATCTCCCGGAGCCACCATTCTCCCAAAATTTCTCCTGATTTTCCACCCGGACAACAAAAATGAAAAACCATATCCCAGTATTCATAGCGCGGCCTAGCCAAGTCCAGTCTCCAACAATGGCGGCAGCTACTTAGTTTTAATATTACTCTTATTTCTCTTTCTGGGTCGCAAAAAAACTTTTAACATATTTTCAGTCGAGAATGTAGCTGTGTAAACTTCAAATATCTGAGCATTAATGAATCAATGGTACAGAAGTGGAGGAAGCAAGAAGAATGAGATGAGTAAAGTTTGATCTGTTTCTTTATTTCCCAAGAGCTGCCTTTGGGACCAACATGGACTTAATCCATGTTGGTTGGATAAACCATACATTTAGGTTTAGATGTAGAGGGGGGGGGAAAAGACGATGTCAAGTTTATTTGTGTAGCACATTTAAACACAACAGATGTTGACCTAAGTGAGAACAACAATCA
This sequence comes from Rhamphochromis sp. 'chilingali', assembly GCF_963969265.1. NCBI lineage: Eukaryota > Metazoa > Chordata > Actinopteri > Cichliformes > Cichlidae > Rhamphochromis > Rhamphochromis sp. 'chilingali'. The sequence goes on along the minus strand of NC_137932.1, from coordinate 41,173,874 downwards.
CTATGACAATTAGGGGAGGAAAAAAGGAATTACAAATCAGCACAAGAACATAGTTTATTTAATTAAAAGAAGGATGAAAGCATAATTATAAATAATTAAAGATAATAATAGGGCTGGGCCATATCATACCGTTGGGCCATATACCGTTCACGGTAATACCGGTATAATGTTGGGCAACGATAAGAAAATGAAATATCGCGATAGAATATGGGTAAAACGCACATGCGCAGTGCCTTTGTTTTCATACGCACATGGCGGAAAAAGCATGGCGGCAACGGAGAATGTGGAGGGCGAAAGCGGCTCGTTGAATGAAACAGATGAACCAGAACTGGTTTGTAAAAATGCTGCAGCTTCACTGGTGTGGAACTGGTTTAACTTTCATCCGTCAGATACACAACAAAGCACTATTTTTGGTAGCGCATGCTAGCGGGCCGTCGTTATTACCGTGTTGTTTGGAAAATACGGGGCATTTAAAATCAATCCTTTGATTTTTCTGGAAATCGACAAAGCCCCTTATAATTCCGTGTGCCTTATGTATGAATTCTGGTTGTGTTTACTGACCTCGAAACGATTTTATGTACACGGCGCTCGAGAATCTGTCAAATGTTTTAGTGCGACTTTGCTAAGCTACGAAGTCGCACCGCTTGATGGATTGTCGGAGCATTATGGCTATCGTAGGCGGAGCCTCGCGGAGTGATAGGTACTGTGCTTCAACATAATATTACCGTATTGTGTGTGTATAACCTCTTTTTAAGTTTTGTGGATATTATACATGGTTATGCTGAGGATATGTCGGCCAGTTTCCACTGGAAATGCCTTTTGGTTAAACTGTCAGCGAGGAATTTGCATTTGCACTGTAAAATGTTTATATAACTTTAATGCACATAAAGAACAGCTGCTTGTTTAAGTGAAAATACATTGATGTTTTTTTGGGGGGGGCGGGGGTTTGCACTAATAAAGTTGTGAAGTTGTAAAGTATTTTGTCTAGTGTCAATTATGTCGTCAGTCATATCGTTATCGCAAATTTTCAAATGTATATCGTGATAAATATTTTTGGTCATATCGCCCTGCTCTAGATAATAATATACGATAATAATATAAAGACGTACAGCAATGTAGGAGCTGCAACAGGGTTCTTTGTGTTATCATTACTCAAAAATGCAAAAAGATAAATGTTGATTTGAAAACATGCAGCTCCGCTTTCACCTTTAGAGGACTTTGTGTTGAGTTATTGGTCCAACATCAAACCCACCACATTACGATGTTGTAAGAACTGAAGGCCCTCTTCCTGTTACACTCACGCTCGTTAAGCCATGTTAGTACAAACAAACAGCGCTGACCACGCAGAGATTACGCTTCCTAGCCCCTCTGTGTTGCCACAGCACATTCGGGCATTGTGATGTGCAGCTTCCTTGTTTGGAGAGCACAGAAAACAGGTTGCTGCCGCACTGCTGAGCCATCGTCTTTTCACGTCACTTGTTTTAACAGACAGAAGCACTTAAATATGTTTATGTGTGACCTAGCTGAGTTTTTCTAGTGACTTAAGCAACATTAAATAAATAAGGTCACTGTCTTTCATTGTACGACCGCATTAGTAAGACTGAGGAGACATTTAATCACCAGACATTTAAAAACGAGAATGATGTTCTGAAGTGTCCTGGATCTCAGAAAGTCGCCACATCTTTTCAGTCCATCGGCTTTAGATGTTGTTAACTCGACAGCCTGTAGGTGTTCATCGTTGACTTTACATCCGAAGTTGACACAAGTTTTCATCAGTTCATAATAACGTTGTGAGCACAGTGCCTCATTCCTGAGCATTTCCCATCCTTTCATCACTATGCCAACCAGAATAATATAGGAAGCTGAAACAATGAACTGATGAGGGCTCGAATATCCTGGTTACTGTTATTACAGGTTCTTTCCCAGACCACAAGATGCAGTGTTAAGCATTTACTCTGCATGCTACGCCACTGTGTTCACGTTTCGTCATATTCCTCTCCACATTTTCTTCTCGTGCATGTTTCTCATTTCTAGGTCAGTGCTAACATTGCACAGAGAGAGGCCAAACGAGCCACCTCGGAGCAAAACCTCTGTCAGTGTCTGCTCTTATTTCCTCTAACTCGGTATTCCTGGAAGGGCCAGTTCTCTCACTAAATGTTGTTATCCAAGCTGAATGATGTGCTAGTGGTCACGGAAATGGATCCTTCAGGGAGATTTTACTCAGAAGTACATTTTCTTGGGATCATTTTTAAAATAGACAATCTATTTCCATTATCTGTTCAACTTAGTCTCTGCATTTATCCTCTGTGTTTCCATTTCAGGTCTGACGCGCATAGTGCAGCTTGACTTGGACCTGAAGTACAGGACCAACATCAGGGACCTTTTTCAGGAGTTTCACCGGTTTCCTCCAGGAGCAGTTATAGGGATCACCAGAGAGATGCAGCCAGTATACAGGTAAGCAGTGCAGACCTACAGAGCACCTACTAGGGAAATCTGAACCTGCCAGTCGTTGGAAGCTTCAGACTGACACCAGTCTGCTGCATCTTGACATGCACATGAATAAAAGTGAGGCTCTCTGCTTTTAACTTCGGCGCTCTTGCTTTCAAGTGTTCGCTCAATACGTCAGTATAATTTCCGGCTCAGGCTAGATCAAAGGCTACCATCTGTCATGAGGAGAGACTCGACTGCTGGGCTTTGACTTTTGGCGAGAAAGCATCCTCACTTTGTTTTTAAATTGTGCCAAAGTAAAATTCAGGTGTCAGTCTGACAAAAACAAATTACACCCTCTTTCAATTCAAAGGTTTTGTATGTCTGGATGTAATAAAGAAATTCATCTGTTCCTAGCAGGTCTAAAAATGTGATAACTACAGCCTCAGATTAACAGTGGCACACAGCATATACTATATTGTGTCAGTATGTATTTAACAAAGAGCATATAAGAAGGTCATAAACGGCTAAGTGCACTTGATTAATTGAGAAGTTTTGTCAGTTTTCTGGTCTGGAGCGTTCAGGTGTGTCTTTAACACAGTGCCAGTGAGGAAAGACGTCAGCAGTGATGTTAGAGAAGCAATTGTTGCTGCTCATCAATCTGGGAAGGGTCATAAGGCCAGTTCCAAACAATTCGTCCATTATTCTACAGCGAGAATGACTATTCTCAAGTGCAAAGCATTTAACACTCCTTCCCAGGAGTGGACGTGCCAGCAAATTCACCCCGAGGTGAGACCACGATGCTCATGAAACTGCAAAAATCCCAGAGCTGCATCTCAGACTCTACAGGCCTCATTCAACATGTTAGATTAGTGTGGCTTGTTTGGATGGGTTGCAAAAGGAAAGCTTCTTCTTGCTAAAATGGGGCGACCGTGGCTCAGGGGGTTGGGAAGCACATCTGTAACTGGAAGGTCGCCGGTTTGATAGTGGCATTGCAAAGCGTTTTGGGTGCCTTGAAAAGCGCTATATAAATCCAATCCATTATTATTATTATTATTATAAAAACAACACGGCAGCACGGCATAGGTTTGCAAAGCTGCATCTAAATGGACCACAAGACATCTGGAATAATGTCGTTTGGATAGATGAGAGTGTGAGAGGTCCCGGGTTCGAATCCCGGGCCGCACGGCTGTGACAAAAACCCAGAGGTGCATAGGAATGTTCCAAACTATTTTATTATTTTTTTATTTCATGTTAAGTTGAACCTGGCTGAAATAGTGTGTTGGGACCAAAAGAGAGCAGCGCATAAACAAATGCAGGTAAACCTCAATGAACTGAAAGGGCACCGTCAAGAGGAGTGGACCAAAACTCTTCAACAATAATGTGAGACACTGATAAAGTCATACAGAAAGCAACGAGACCCCAAACTTCCTCAGTTGTCGGAGGTGGTACAGGCGCTGCCTAGCCTTTTCGGACTGGACCTGAATGTGGGCAGACCATGTCAGATCTGAGGAGATGTGGACACATATGGATACATATCAATGTCTGTTTTATATGTGTTTTGGTCACCAGTACCACTTTCGACCGATAGTGTGACATTAACATGATTTAATCCACTGGCCTGACAAAAAGTAAGGGAAAGGGAGAGAAATAGAAAGTAGAGAGAGAAGACAGGAAGCAGGAAGTTCATCTTCATCTGCTAATTCTTCTGTCAAATGAAGTATAAAGTCCCTGAAGGTGACAAGCAACCCTTGAATTGATCGGGATCGTGCATACATACGTTTGTAAGTGGTGTAAGTGTACATACCACATTTTTAATGAAATATTAATAACCAGTTGAAACGCTGTACAAATCTCAGTCGCTCTTGTTGACCCCAGATGGATTTCAGCCTTTTTGCGCCTCACATGCATGCTCACAGTTGGTGTCTCTCACAGTTGCTAAGTGAGAAGGAACATCAGAGGTCTGGTGTCCAGACTGATTCACAGGAACCTAAACGCTGTGTGTCTTTCTCAGATACAAGCACAAATGAAAAAGTTGCAATGCAGCCTGTAACAGGAAATTAAGCAGCCTTTCTGATTGTAGTTTCAGGATTTTCATGCGAAATGAAACGCTGGGATTGTGAAATATCGACATGAGGCGAAATTCCTGCAGAATCTGAAATTAATTTGAATTTGATTTATGAAACTGCATCCTTTTCAGGGTTTTGGAAAAAGACATCTCTGTTATGTGTTTGGCAGCTATGGAAGAAATTAACTTCATTTACTGGAGACAAACACAGTTTAAGGGGAAATGCTTTGAGGGGAAATGAGGCTCTCATATCTGCAGAGACTCATATTTCACCTCTGTCGTGCCAGCATCATCCTAATGCGCTTAACTTATTTGCATCGTTTCCAAGTAGTGTTGCTAGTTTATTATTTTCATATTGTCATCTGGACTTGAAACTTGAACCTCGAGCACTTGTTGCATATCTGGTATTTATTAAGGGTGTATTGGACTTTACCTCAGCTGAACCAATCAGACCGGCTACCCAGGTCTTAACTATACCTCGATTTAAAGGTTCACGTTAATAGATTTGTTTCTAGAAGCATGTTTCGCCATTCAGCAAGGCTTGGTACTAATATGTCATTTATCTTTTCTCCAACTATGAAGAAAAGACAAATTCCCCAACACTGAAATCTGAAAACTAAACCCACTGATTGACAGTCCAATGAGATACACAAGAAACAGCAGGTGAACTGAAGATAAATAACACAGTTCATAAATAATTGTTGTCACTTCACAGCGAAGATTCAGAAAACGATTTAAAAAACAAATACAAGAAAAAAATCTTTGTGGAGAAGGAAAAAGAAGCGTTTTTCACTGGGAATAAAACGATCAGTCAAACCAGCAGGGGTCCTTTTGAAAGCACCCGTATACAGAAATTCAAATGGAAATTTTTGGAGAGTTTTTACAGTGAAAAGGGCTCCACATGTGGTAACAGGCCTTTACTACGTTAGTCAAATGGTTTAGAGGTCTGGCGGACTGTCCCTAAATACTCTGTCTGATCTAAAATCTGGTTTGTTGTAAAGTTTATGAGATGATGTCAGTGTTACAAGCTGTGTTGTCAAACCTGCTGATAGAGGAATGTCCTAGATTGTGACTTTACACTTGCTCCGATTTATAAGTCAGATTTATAACTGGCTTAAAATGAGATTCTGCAAGTGGCATAACTATGAGGTCAGACTTAGAAGGCCAAGTTATGACAACTATGGTGAAAATGTTGTTTTGAGTCTCTCATGCCAGAATAATAATTGAGGATTTGGCAGGAACCACGATGAGTCACCTGTTAAGAAGTGCTCTCGTCCTGCAATTCATATTTATCTCCTGTCTCTCTCTCAGAACTGCCAGGAGTAAACAAACTGTTCATCACTCACACTCAGAATCCAGCAACACGCCAGTTTGATTCATACAGTACAAAACTCTGAGTGCCCTCGTTAGGCAGTGGAAATTTATTAAATCCTCTTGGACATGAGGATCCAGCGCTCCGATGTGGCGCTCCAGATTGAATCTCTTTCCTCCCGTCATCCTCGGCTCTGCAAACATGTTTTTAAAACACTGCCTTAAATGCTCATTATATTTTATTAACATACAAAGGCGTTAAAATAAGCAGATGTGGTAACAGATGTCTGGTCAGGTTCTCTCAGTCTTTTCAGCATTCCTTTATTGGCTTTCTTACCGTTGCATTTCTGAACTTTATGAATGAAAGGCTCATAGGTGCATCTATTCGAAACCTTGGATGAGTTTGAATCTCAGTGACCTCGACCTCAAGGTCAGAGTAAGTTTTCTGAAACTGTTGTGAATGCAATAACTTGAGAACAAACCAACATAGTAAGTGTGTCTGCTGGGAGGGTGATGGGTAGCTGCATTGCCATACTTATGAGGGGTTGCCAGTATTTAACGTACTCACTGGTGTCTGCACCCACAGAAGTGAAACTGAGCTGCACGCTAATAAATCTTAAAAATGGTTACTTTTAGTGGAACATATGAAGGAGAGAAGACTTCAGTGTATACACAGTGATAGGAAAACCTGACAAATGCATGGATACATTGACGAAATACCAGCTGTTGCATAGCCTAATGAGCAAGCAAGCCTATAATTACTTTGTTTCAGAAAGGTACAAGCTTTGTGCTAATCACTGCTGCTGCTGCTGCACTACTGCATATTACTATCAAACTGACCAATCACAGTTGTTGAGGTCTGTGTTTCTGCAAAGGGTAATTATATTTCTGTGAAGATTCACATCAAGCTCTGTACACTGATTTAGTCATTGTGTGTGTGTGTGTGTGTGTGTGTGTGTGTGTGTGTGTGTGTGTGTGTGTGTACACAGGTAAACAAGGGCCCCCGATTTTCAGGCTCTTTGTTCCTCAGCTGATTTTTTTTCCCAGTTTTCTCCAAGATAATAAAACAAACACACCAGGTCCGTTTAGACTACTTCACTGTTTTCCACTCCAGTGCAGCATCAAAACAGGACGTCACTGTGTGTGTGCTTGTGTCGATGTCTGTGTGTGTGAGATAGTGAGACTCAATGAGCCAAGTCCAGGTGGGAAGTTTCATGCAGGAGCAGCTGCTATACTGGTACAAACACGGGCAGGTGGTTTCCTGTGGGCTCTTGAAGATTGTGTGCTAATAAAACAATTAATCAAAAAGTGTTTAATTTTAGAAAGAAGCCAAATAAGGATAACAAGTCACAGGTTTGCTTTCTTTGCACTATTTTTAAACCCTTCACTAAGGTGGCTGTAGACAGGAGGTAGAGCAGGTCACCTACTGATCGGAAGGTTGGTGGTTCGGTTCCTGGCTCCTCCAGTCTGCATGTCAAGTATCCTTGGGCAAGATACTAACCCCAACTTGCTCTCCGATGCATCCATCGGAGTATGAATGTCGTTAGAAAGCACTAAGTGTAGATAAAGTGCTTGTGAGAATGGGTGTGATTTGGTGAATGAGGCATGTTGTATAGAGCGCTTTGAGTGCTCCGTGAGAGTAGAAAAGCGCTATATAAGAATCAGTCCATTTACCAATTTTTTCCAGCAATTTCTCAGGCTTTTCTTTAGACATGGCTTACACATCGTACACAGAGTGCTTGTGTATGATAAAGTACAGGAAATCTTGTCAACGTGAAGTTACAGATTAAGATTTCAAGTGCACGTGATATTGAAGGCGACAAGTGTGATATTAATATCGTCTTCTCTGCAATGCCTGTGCATTAATCTTATCACTAACCCCTAATAACTCACGCCAACCAAAGTTAAATTCCTCTGTAGCGAATGCGTTTCTACGGCCACATTTATATGTTGTTTGTAATGCTTTGTTTGCTCTCAGGATTTGATTGATGCTTGCTTGTCATGTGTGTTGGAGAAGTGCCATCAGTGGAAAAGCAGTGTTTGTGTGTGCATGCTAATCAGTAAATCTGGTGTCTCTGTTCTTCCCAGTGGTTTACCAACACTGGGAATCCCCACTAATGTCCTCCTGTGGGCCTGGACAGGCTTATTCAGCAGCAGAATACCAAGAAATCGTATATCAACTTAAGTTTTTCCACATTAAGCTCAGTGTCTGTCTCTGCACTGACATGTGACTCACTCACTCTTGCAGTTTGTGGGGGTTAAAAGCACATTCCCCGAGCTGCAATTGATTTTTCTCCTCTTTCCTTTTTAAAGGAAATTTGAAAGTGTTGACAGCGGTTAGCTTTTGCGTCACTGAAATTCTGGAGGATATTGCTGAAGCCACTGGCTGAGATCAATAGAAAATACAGAGATTCAAGTTTTTATTGTTTTTCTTTCTCTTTTTTTGTTTCGAGGATTTGTTTTTGTTCCAATTGCAGCGACAGGTCAGGACCAGTGTAATGTCAGGATGCATGATCCAAATTAAATAAGTAGCACTGACTCTGCACCCCAAAAGAAAGAAGCCTTTTATTTAATTACATTTAACCCAGACTGAGTGAACATTGGAGAAGCCTATCCGTTATCTGTTTGTCATCTCTGCATGCTGTCCTGTTAATTGGCCTCTAGCTAATGGACTTGATAATATTTAAATTTTTGAGACTTGCTATTAGCGAGGCAGAGTGCACGTCCTCTTTTCCTGTGCCGAGCAGAGAGAGGGCTCTCAGCTCACACTGCGTTTTGGTGCTAATGGACCGAGCATTATGCAGGAGAATACATCCTCCCACCAGCCACACTGAGAGCACATCCTGCCCCTGAAAAGTTCATTATTGGAAGAAATGCCCCGTGCCTCTTCCCTTGCAGCTGTCGTCGTAATGTTTTAAAACCCCGGAGACATGCTTACATAAGTGTCACAGCCACGGGCGCACACAATGAGCAGCGAGGGAATTGCTCTCTTTAAGCTTTGTGTTTTGAGGCTCCATTGTGTGATGCATCCCACATGTTTCCCCTTTTTGCTGTAAGATGATACCGAATGCTTAATATGAAATAATGACTAATGTAGCACGGACACTGAGACACTTTGTCATTGATCTTAATAAAATTAGATTTTGCATCTGGCGGTCAGCATCATCATCAAGAACAGCGAGTCTACCATGATGCCTTCATTCAGTCAACAGAATTGCCAAACGTTGTTTAACATGACGGTGTTAAATGACTTTAATCATGCTTTTTAATGACTCTATTCTAAAATTAAGCTCTTTATCATCTCTTCTATTAAAGCGTCTCTTTTGCATCCATCCTGGAATTTTAATGTGTTTTTGTGTATCCCAACTACAGACGAAAAGGGCCGGACTTTTCATTTGCACAGCCCAGACTCCCTTCTGTCGGTTAGCACATTTTTTGCAGTTATCAGAAACCAGGCTGTTTCATATTCTGAAGAAGCAGAAGCATGCATTTGGAGGGGATGGCAGCACAGACTGCCCTTGTCACCAGCTACTGCTTTTCATTCTTTCACAAGTGAGAGAGACACTTGATTTGAAAGGTTGGCAGTGAAAATTCAAGGCAGGAGAGGACGGAGGTGTGAAGAGTATGAGCCCTAATCTGAGCTAGTGAGCTTATTTGCTCACTTTGAGTGAATGTGGTGTGAGTGTGCTGGTACAAAGCCAGAGAAAGTCTTTGTGTCACAGCATGGAGAGCCATTCTCTATTATTTGCTCAGTTTTCTAACCTTCTCCAAACGTAGAGCGGAACGTTTCATTAAAGTTTAAAGGGCTTTTCTTGGGAATATGCCTTGCCAGTGCCCGGTTAGACTCCATTAACATTGCGTATCATAGATTCTAAAAGGTGCTTGGATGCTTAAAAATATTCCTCAGAGATTTTTTTTTCTCCCACGTTGACATGATTGCATCGCACAGTTGCTGCAGATTGGTTGGCTACACGTCCATGATGCGAATTTCCTGTTCCCCCACATCCCAAAGGTACCCTGCTGGACTGAGATCTGGTGACTGTAGAGGTCATTTGAGTGCAGTGAACTCACTGTCACGTTCAAGAAACCAGTTTGAGATGTTTTGTGACATGTGGCACGTTATTCTGCTGGAAGCAGCCATCAAAAGATGCGTACGCCGCCACCACCGAATCGTTAACACTACGCAGAATGGATCTATGCTTTCATGGTGTTTGCCAGCTTCTGACCCTGCTGTCTACCCTCAGTTTCTTGTTCTTCGCTGACAGCTAAGAACAGGGAAATTTTGACTAATATTAGCTTCACATAAACTCTGGAATGCATTTTTGTCCAAAAAAAGGACGGTGTCCTGTTGCCTTATTTGTCATGTCTGTAACTAGTAAGATAGAAGTCATACATTACTGGCCATCATGATGCTGAAGAAAATGCAATTTATTGTTCTTAATGTATTTTACTCAGTGCACACTTACTTACTTACTTACTTACTTACTTACTCCCTCAGAGCAGCAAAACAGAAAAGTAAATGTTCCCTGACTTCACCATGTTTACTCTGGATGCATCTCAGTGCACGTACATCGTGCAGTGCACGTAGACACAGTGAATGTCTTTAAAATGATAAATACTCCACAGGGGCCCCAAGTCCCCAGTCACTAACCACCACACTCTATAAAACTGTGAGGATAAGCTACAGCTGCCAAATATAGGTCAGCAATAATACGAAAGTGTGACTCAGAATCTCCTGCTCCCACAAGATTTGATCAAACTGCACACACACAGAGAAAGACAAATGCATACTGTGTGTGATTTTTATTTATTCTTTTTCATTTTTTTGCCGCTCACATGCATTTATTTATCCAAAAAGTCAGCAGAGCAGAAATTAAATGAGTGGTTAATTTTGTTTTCTGTTTCTGCGTTACTATTTCATCTACTGTAGCTTTCCTCCTCTGTGGCCCAAACTAAGAATAAGCTGTATCTGTGTGTACGTGTGCACAAGCAAGCAAGTAAGAGCACATTTCCATTCATCCTCGTCTTCAGTTGGCACGAAACATCTTCGCACCAGCTGTCAGTACACAGAAGGAGCATTTTGTACTTTCTTGAAGCAAACACTTCATCCCCACCCCCACTCCCTAAAAATAAAAATGGTACAAGCAGCAGCATAAAAATCCTGATCTCCCTAAATTTGATAGGGACGCCTAAACCACAGCAATAGTTTTCCTGACAAATGCATGAGGGAAAGAAACAAAAGGTCATGACTACTTATGTTTCTTCTTCAAATGAAGTCATCAGTTTATTCATCAGTCTGAAAAAAGGCAACTTTCCCTTACCTCCAACCCTTCATATTCAACCTAGTGTTTTGACTGTTACACACATTTTGCCCAAATGCACTTCGACATGCAGACCCATCCTTATTCTGGCACCTCTTCTTTTTTCCTCAGGCACACTTTCTGGCAGTACCGGAAGGAGAACCCTCAGACCAGAGTCGGGGAACCTCCTCCTGACGGCCTCCCGGGCTTCAACAGCGGTGTGATGTTGTTGGACCTAGGTGCTATGAGGTCCTCGGCTCTTTACAATAAGCTGTTGGAGCCCAGCAATGTGGCCAAACTAGCAGACCAGTATCGCTTTAGAGGCCACCTGGGTGATCAAGACTTCTTTACCATGATCGGAATGGAGCATCCTGAACTGTTTTACTCCTTGGCGTGTGGCTGGAACCGGCAGCTGTGCACCTGGTGGAGGGATCACGGATACGGAGACATATTTCAGTTGTATTATCGCTGCGATGGACCTGTCTATATCTATCATGGGAACTGTAACACCCCTATACCAGACGACTGAGGTTTACACTGGCTTGATACTACAACTGTTTTCATTTTATGGCAGTTCCCTTTTGTGACCGCAGTCAGATATCTTGCCCCCTGCTGGCCAAGGGGACCCCACCCCCCAACAAGATGTGGTGTTTGTGGAAGTTGTTTTAGCACAGGTCGCCATTATGAGTGAAAACAGCTCTGCATTACAGTCGTACAGAGTAGTGTATTAACAGGAGGTTGTTTTTTCCGGTACTACACACATGACATTATGATGTAATGTATACAGGTCCATGTGGGATTTGAGCCCGTCACTGCAGAAGGATTTTACTGCTCTTTCATGTTCCGCAAACGCATAAACTTGTTTGCTAGTTTGGATGTGACTTAGACCCCAGCCACACAGGCGTACAGACTGGTGTGTGGCAACCAGCGGTCGTGAGGGAGCTGTGAAGGAGTTGTGAGTGGTTGCTTGAAAAATAATTGCTAAAGCACGAGTCACACAGGCTGGGAACCTTTGGGAAAACTGTATTCCTCTCCTGGTTGGCAAAAACCTTGGAATTGCTTTGGCTGGTAGCATATTGGCCTGAGCTGCAGTGACAACATGAAAGGTGTGCCACACTTTTCCAGATTTTACTGCAGCTCTGCTAGTAGTTAGCGAGTGTTTGCAGACAGCATCATGTAAGTACGGGCAACTGTGGAAATCTGCGAGCAACCAAAGCAATCACTGTGAGGTTTTTGGTGCGTTTCCTTCTATGAAACAGAGCTCACACAGCAAGAGCCAGCCACTTTCAGGAGTCAGCTGCCAACTCGTTGGGGAATATATGTTTCCCTAGCAACTGCATCCAATGTGGCAGACAGCTCTTGAGCAGTGCAATAATGATGTCACATGAGAAGCATCTTTTATTTCTGTGGAGAGAAAAAATTGCAGTGTTGACGTTTGATTTAGGTTTATTGTTTATATATTTACAGTTTCAGTTTATGTGTTTAACAAACTTAAAAACAAGAGCATCAAGTACACCAAGTAGTGTACAGTATTTAACGCAGTAACTCCCAAATCACTAACTGATGTTGAAATATTAATGCAGTGAAGCAAATGCGTAGACCGAACTCGGCTCGCTTCATTCTCCGACACGTCGAGTTTTCAGTGTCCCAAGTTCAGCCTACATCACACCGTAGCAGGTGAGGGCTAATCTCTGTCAATTACTTGTATTTTTTCTTTCTTGCAACCAGAGGGATCGCTCTTCGTGGACTTTGTGGGTCAGCCACAGCTCTTTTCAAACACGTCTTTACAGGTAGAAAAGCAGAAGTGAGTGGGTGGGGGGAGACAGCAGAGAGCTGGCCACAGGGATTGGAGAGATAACGATTAACAATGACGACACTGAAGGCTGTTGTTTGTGCCCCGTGTTTGCAGTGTAGCCGAGGCCAAACAGACCCACTTCATTCAGACACGTTTCTGAAGGAGCGTTGCGGCCAAAAGCGTGACTGCGGATGCTGACCCACTTTTCAGTTTTCTTGCTGTGCTCAATGAAGTCCTGCTCAGATTCAAAGAAATGTCAACACTCGATATTAATCAGAAACTTAATGTAGCACTGAAGCACGCTGCCGAGGAGAAAACGAACCGTGGGATAAGACTATAAAAAGAATGTCTTCAGTTCTCAACACCTTATAGCTTTTTCTGTTTTACTACTAACAGAGCCAGTGGCTTTACTGGTTACATGATGATTACATTAGTTTTACTGGGATTGCCACTATCAGTGTACATCACTATGTTTCAGTGCATTACAGTGTTTAAAATGACATAAAATGGTTGATATTGATAATCTATCAGAAAGCATGTACAATTTTTTAAAGTACAGTCATGTACCAGAAAGGATGGATTATTAAAGGGAAGGATGAAACCATACGTCCCAGCTTGGTCTTATGGACCTCTGCCAACAGCTGTACTGTAAGTGTCATACAATACATCCATGTGATGGTTTGTGTGTGATCTAAAAGCCTGTATATCAGTTTCTTGTTGGTACTCTGCTAACACATACAAACCTATTTGTGTCATCATCTAAAAAAATGTTATATGTGTATCGTCTAGAGATTCACTCACACAATTTCTGATTCCAGGTTATTTTTGTTTGTTTGTTGCCAATTCTGATTTTCTTTCTAAGAACTACACCTGACAGATTATAGAAAAATTAAGTTTTCTTTAATGCACCAATTACAGTTTGGAGTTACAGGACATGTTACTGAAACAATTGAAAATAAAATGCTTTATTGATATAAACAGAACTAATGTCAGTTTCTTAGATCATTTTGCATATAAATTTACCAAATAACAGAACAGTGATCCTTTTTTATTTTTCACTCAACTCCACAACTTTCCTGTCACTGCTTTGGTCCTTTGCTCATACCGAGGCTCACACCAAGCTTGTGGCTAGCTCTGAGCTCTGGCTAGCTTTAGCCACGTTCCCTTCTTTTAATAATAATAATGGATACTTTATTGATCCCCATGGGGAAATTACTTGTTTTTCTCTGCATTTGACCCATTCACTCAGTGAAGCAGTGGGCAGCCCACTAAGCAGGCGCCCGGGGAGCAGTGTGTAGGGACGGTACCTTGCTCAGGGGTACCTCAGGGTAGCCGTTAAGTGGATTCGAACCGCCGACCTTCCGATCATGGGGCGACCACTTTACCTACTGAGCTATCCCTGCCCCAACAATGATGTGAACAATAAACAATAAATGGTGATGTGAACGCTTTCATGGTTCTCCCCCTACCTATTTGCTTTAGTGTCTTTACTCACAGTGGAGAGCCTCCACAGTAACGACATATTAACACGTGTCTGCGAGTGTGCAAGCGACTGTTTGTCTGCACTGCTGTCCATGTGCTGAATATGCATGAAACAGACGGGGTCACTGGTCAGTTGATCGGTATTGTCGAGTGCTTATTCCTGTGTTACGTGCATCCATTGCCATGTCAGTTGTTTCTGTTGTCCTTCAAACACTCAGACTTTGTATAAAGCGTTTTAGCTCGTTTGGCTAAATGACCAATGCACTTATGCAATTGTGAGGCATCCATCATCTGTCTGTCCCTGTTTGTGAGCCTCTTTGACATCTCGTTGGCTTTTAATTAGTCATTAGTTTGTGCAGATGCAGTCAAGCAGTGACAACAAAACTTAGACAAGCAACTACACCCTGGTTAATCTGACTGAGATCATGGAGAGTGTGAATAATCTGGTGTGTATGGCATTGATGTACTAACACTATACTTACCAAAGTAACAGCTGTCTGTATTTTTCACTTTAATAACCCCTCAGCAGATGATGCTAATGTCTAAAGATCAAATTTGTCTTGACGGAACCAAATGAGAAAGCTTTACATGCCCTTTTCATTTAATAAAGTCTTCCTGTGACAGCAGCAGAGTTATCAAATCTTTAAAATGTTGTTACATTGTGTGTGTTTCTCTTTCCTAAATAAAATGTCTTGCTGTTATTAAAATTCTTTGTCCTTATTGTTTGTGTGCGCGTGGGAGGTAAAGCTGCCAACACTTCAGTAAAAGAGGATGCGTTTACTTACGTAAAGTATAAAAATGCATACAGATCAACCTCGCTTATGTTATAACACCAGT
Organism: Rhamphochromis sp. 'chilingali'; assembly: GCF_963969265.1. Lineage (NCBI taxonomy): Eukaryota > Metazoa > Chordata > Actinopteri > Cichliformes > Cichlidae > Rhamphochromis > Rhamphochromis sp. 'chilingali'. The sequence goes on along the minus strand of NC_137932.1, from coordinate 41,158,654 downwards.
CCATGTCTGTGCTCTTGTTTATCTGCTGCAAGCCAGGCCTGACCCATTTCTCTCACTCAAATTTGCCATCACACCCAGTTAAAGCTCCATAAGCAGAATATTTGCAAGAATGTAATGATGTTATCTTTATCATCAGTGACAGCCTTCATTCACTTGTCCTTGTAAACATCTGCAATCGTTTGAATGGTGTTTTCTTGTACAGCAGGGTGCAGCGTATTGTGGCCTGTTCCTGTTGTGTTAATGTGACAATCAGCGAGGAGATGACAGGCTCGTTTCTTTTCTGCTTTTCATAGAGTTTAATCATGACAGCAGAGATCGCAGCGACAAACAAAAACACACTGACGGGCAAATTCAAAACCTACATTTAATTGAGAAAAGTAGAAAAAAAATCAGCATAGCTTACTCTGAAACAATATCTGCTCTCTTTCAGTTTGCTGTAGGCAACAGGTTCAGGTACACCATTTTAGTTTTTTGCTTTTCAAGCAGCCAGATGTTTTCAGTTGTAGCTGTCCATGCTACATGCGCTAATACACCTCTGTTTCACCTTTTCTGGGATGGTAACAAGATAGATTTTCTCATTTTGATTAAAACCACAGGACCAGTTTTCCTTGACACCTGTATCCAGCTCGAGCACAAAGAAGGACGCGGTGTTTGTGGACCTTCAGTGTTTCTTATCTGTTGTTTTTATCTGCGCTTGATTTTTTTCCCTAAGCCTGCCGCTCACCTCTCGTCAGATGGGGAGCAGACAGCCGTCCCCCTTGAGCACTCATTTCGCCTTCTTCAGTCAATGTTCCACCAGCACTTGATAGGCATAATTAAAAATTCAGGCAAACGCACGTGTGTAATTAAAATTGAACACTTAAACTGCTGGCTTATGGTGACAGCTGCTGTGGTAGAAAGAGAAAAGTAATTGAAATTCAGCAGACTTTGCTGACAGTCTGTCCAATTTGAACATTCAGACCATATCGAATCAAAGATATATTGCCTTTGCTCCTTCTGAAACACATTCAGCTGACAGAAGCTCCACGTAACCCGTGTGCAAATATGTGTACGTGGAGTGTTTTCACTTTAACCTGTGTGTGATTGTTTGTGTGTATGAGAGTGTAGACAGCACAACACACCAATTGGAAAAACAAATGTAGGCCAGTACCTTCCTGAGAGCTCCTCCACCTTGTCTCTCCCTCAGCTATTTTCTCTCTAGTATCTCTCCCACCCATAGACCGGGCAGGCTGCCCACTAAAAAGTTGAATAAGCGGCCTTCATCCATCTGTACAGTTTGTTCTGCACTCATTGTTGCTTTACTCAGACTCCATAAATGTCTTTAGAACTCAATATGCACGATAAAAAAAAAATTATTTTTAGTTTTTATTCTTTTGCCTGAAACTAAAGGGAAAACACACCAGCCAGCCTGGAAGAGCATTGTATTGAAATAGATACAAAGTTGCATTATGTACATGCTGTGTATGTGTGCAATATTTAACTATTGGGGACTTTAGCACAACATTTAAAACCATCCTTGCTGCAAACTGATGAGCAAACTGACAGACCTGGGACTGCCTCACTCCATCTGCCTCTGGATAAAAACCTGATCACTCCCAGAGGGTGAGAGACGGCCACTACATCTCCTCACCTCTCAGTCTCAGCTCTGACTCCCCCACAGGGCTCTGTGAGGATCCCCCTACTCTTCACCCTCCCTACTTCCCATTGCATACTCGCCCAGTCCAGCAGCAGCATCATCAAACTTGTGGATTACACCACCGTACTGGGGCTCATCTCTGGGGTGGATGAGTAACTGTCTGGTTGGTGTAAAAGGATTACAACTTGATCCTTAACACCACCGACACCAATGAGCTGATGATTAACAGGAGGAAGGAAATTGGATTTCGGTCCATTTTCATCAGTGGGGAATGTGTGGAAAGGGTGTCAGGCTTCTGGATCTGCGATGTGCACATCAAAGGGGACCTGACCTGGAGCACAGACAGAAAGCAGGCACAGCAGAGGCTTCACTTCCTGAGGATCTCCAGGAAGAACCAACACATCTAAAAACTACTTGTGTCCTTTTACCATAGAGAGCATATTGACATACTGAAACGGTGTGTGGTTTAGCAGCTGCACAGTGGCAGAGTGGAAAATGCTGCAGATAGTCATCACCACTTCCCAGAAGACCATCAGATGCCCTCTCTCCTCTCTGCAGGAACTTTGCAGTCCCCGCTGCCTCAAAACAGCCCAGAGCATCCAACCCCAGACACCTGTTTGAACAGCTGCCCTCAGGCAAGGACAAAGAGATTTAAAAAATACTTTATCCAAAAGAAACAACTTCATTTACACTGCTCGAGCTGTGCAACTTTTTAACACAATGAATTATTTTATTGTTTCAGCTTAAATGTCTTTTATGTGTGATATAATGTGACACTTACATGTATATTTTATGGCCCTTTTTTAAAATGCATTTACTTTCAATGGGGTTGGATGAATCAGACGTTTGCACTGATTTCACTGTACATGTGAAATGACAATAAAGATGTAATTATGACACTTAACCTGTCAAATGTTCTGCTATGTCTAAAAACCAAGTTAAAATTCACTGCAAGCCAACAAGTCCAGATTATAAGACAATGTAGTGATGTTGAAAAAAGTTTTTTTTTCAATAGCATCTATCGCTTCATATTCAAAGCACAATCATGGTGAATACCTGTGTTCTAATTCATTTCACGTGTGGTTCAACAGCAGTTTGATGCACTGATGCTGTGTACGAGTGCCCACAACAGCACGTGTCTAACCTTGACATAGTCAGTCAATATGCATTAAAGTGTTTCATTCAGAGGACAGAGAAAAATAATTCAACAATTTCTAACAATAGTCAGTCCCAAGGTGAGTGTAATCAATGACAAACATTAAGTGCAGCTGTCATGCACATGAATCCTATGGCTTTATCCAATTTGTCACCAAACACAGGCTTACTATTTTACACTGAACTAAGCCTAAAAGGCTTTAATACCAGTGACCTAATTTGTCAGCTTTAAACAAAGTAACCTAGATCAGCACCAACATTAAATGTGTTCGTCTGGATATGTTTTATAAAGTTTAGGGTAGGTAGGTATTCCTGACAAACACACCAACAGTCAAATACCACCAGCTGGAAAATAAAAATATTGGGTGGAGTATCAGGAAACAGATTAAAGCTTCAGACAAGAACAATAGTGATAAAGGACAATGATCTGTATGCAAATGTTCGGGTCTTCTTTCCTGTCCTCCTTTCCCTCTCTATCCATTACTATTTTTCATCATGCTCCTATCTTGGCACCCAAGTTTTTGCATATGCATAGCAGTACACAAATTAACATGCACTCACACACGGCACCGCCATCTGTGGCTTTTGGAGATTGCCTTGTTTTCAGCCTCGCAGTGTCACAACAGCTGTAACTTCTAAACAAGAGGGAAGATTATGATGACAGCAGAGGATCATTTCATGAATCACAAGCGATGAAACATCAGTGCAAATGGCACGACCTGAAATTGGGCCACGGACTGTCAGCGCTGTTGACTGAGGCTGACTAGATTAGCCAAGCAACAGGTTTGAACTGTGCAGTTTTATAAAGTTTTATGCAGTAAGGTGATGAGCTATTATTCTATGTGACACTCACTGATGGAATAGATTTCCCAGGGGGGGGAAAGAAGGAGATAACGCCACGCAGAGACAGAGAAAGATGTGAGACAGGAGTTATTTCAAAACTTGTTAGACTGGAAATTTTAAGCATTCCTATAATGCCCTTGTTCATTTTTCCCCTTTTGTTTCATCATCCTTTATTTACCCAGGTGAAAAGTCTCATTGGGATCAAACAGATACTGGATGCAAAGCCTACACGATGTGTTGCTGTTTTTTTATATTGTGAAACATCCTGCAAAACAACTTCAAGTATACTACATTTATTGTGTTCAAAGGTTGCATGAAAATACCAGGTAGTTTTAGTGCAGGCCACACTGGTTTAATAAGTTTACAGTGATTAACTGGTGCAGAGGGACTGTGTTGTTCATGATCCGGGTTGAGTTGGGTGGTGGTGTTGCTTAGATTCACTCACTGAATTCTCACATGCACGATAGCTTGTGTAACATTAGCTTACATCACGTTGAATTCAGTTGGATAAATCCACAAACAGTGAATCCAGAGCAGCAGCAGCACACAAAATCTACTAACTTATTTTTAAGTGATTCTTTTCCCCACATAGTGCCACTAGAACTGATCTTAGGGCTGAATCTCACTAGCTGAGGACATTCGATAGAATTAGAAATTTGAAATAAAGTTTGTATTCGATTGTATTAACAATAATTCAATATTATCTTTAAATGGCAGGTTATATTTGTACAGAAATACCTGGTAGAAGACACTATTTTTATACTATGAGTATGTTTCAGAGTTCACTTTCTGCTGGAGATCTGTTCCTGTTAAAAGTGAGTTCCTTCTTCCTGCTGTCACCATTGGGCCACTTGTAGGGGATTACCTGTTTGTTGCAGTTTTCTCTCTAACGTTGTTCATTCTTTACCTCACAAAATTAAGTTCTTTGAAGTAACCGTTGAACTGAATACTGAGGAGAACAGCAAACACACACAAATATGTGTGTGTGTGTTTTTATATACACTGTATTGGCAAAAGCATTAACTGAATTCAGGTGTTCCAATCACTTCCAAGGCTGCAGGTGTATAAAATCAAGCACCCAGTCATGTGTAGAGTGGGTTGCTCTCGGGAGCTCAGTGAATTCCATTGTGGTACTGTGACATGATATCAAGTGGATTGTGCCAAGTGTAAAGTTTGGTGAAGGGGGGATTATGGTGTGGAGTTGAGTTTCAGGTGCTGGGCTCAGCCCCTTAATTCCAGTGAAAGGAACTCTTAATGCTTCAGCATACCAAGACACTTTGGATGATTTCATGTTCCCAACTTTGTGGGAACAGTTTTAGGATGGCCTCTTCCTGCTCCAACATGACTGCACACCAGCACACAAAGCAAGGTCCATAAAGACATAGATGAGCAAGTCTGGTGTAGAAGAACTTGACAGGCCTGCACAGAGTTCTGATTTCAACCTGACAGAAAACCTTTGGGATGAATTTGAGTGGAGGTTATAAGCCAGTGTCTGAAGAATGGTCCAAAATTCCCATAAACACTCCTAAACCTTGTGGAAAGCCTTCCCAGAAGAGTTGAAGCTGTTGGGCCAACATCATATTAAACCAAGTTCATATGCATGTGAAGGCAGACATGCAAACTTTGGCAATATATACTTATATAATAATAAAGTTTCTTTACTTTTCTTAGATATTTATGTTGAGTTTCATGTGAATGATTGAGTGGGAATGGGACTGATTCATTGGAGAGGTGCGTCACCAACCACGGGGAATATGGCATCTCACAATGGGCAGACAGTGGGATACTTCAACCGGCTGTCTCAAGAGCTACACCTAGACACATTACAGCCATTAATACACGAGATATGGAATTACAATGCCTTCTGGAAGGATACAAACTGTGAACACTGGCCGGGAGGCTGACCCATATAATATATGACTCTGTCTAGCTGAAATTAGGTCTCTGTGTCGCCCTACTTCTCCACAGGGAGACGTGTCCACACTGACTTCTAATCTTGTATTTAACTGCAGAATCTGATTTACAGTCTGAGGTGACTCACGACTCTATCATGTTGAGATAACTGAACTTATCTTCAATGCACTGGATTCACTTAATGTCCAGTTTCTTGAACTAACTCAACAGACTGTTGGAATATTTTCTTATAAAGTCATCCTTTTTAAGCATTTCTGTCCAAACAAAAAGTTATTAGACACGAAGTGCAGCAGCACTACATTAAACCAGGTATGATTCTTTCATGGAAATGACTACGTGGGTTCAGGAACACTCCAGAAATCACTGTGTATGAACACAGGTCATCAGGTCATCCACAAATGCAAGTTAAAATGCATGAATGAAAAGTAGGGGGCATCATCCAGGAACACTTTCAAAGTGTGCTCGGTCGAATCAAAAATGTAATTCTTTTTGGAAAACATGGACAGTTCATCATCTGGACTAAAGAGCAGAGGGACCATCTAGCTTGTTATCATCACACAGTTCAAAAGCCTCCTCTATCTTTGCTGGTATGGGAGTGCATTAGAGCTCCAGATGATTTCACCCAGAAAAACTGCATCGGAGATCACCTGCTGCTTAAAAAAACATTTGATTTATGATTCTGAAGTGCTGGCTAAATGCAGAATTTCCACAGACACAACCAGTTATTTATGTTAGCACCGTGAATGCATCGCACAGATGAAAATAGAGGGTCTATAGGAACCTTGGTGTATCATTATTTTCTTATTACTCTATGCCAGTGGAAAAGAATGACAGGCCGCAGCACACACACTAACTTTTGATGGTAATATTTATAATTTTACCCATCAGACTTAATTACTCATTGCTGAAGGTGACAGACGCTGTTCTGGTGCATTTTAATCTATGCTGCATAGCTGTTTGTACAGACAGTCAGAGCTGTTTGACTGAAAAGGCATCAAAAGGTAAACTTGACCAATAAAGGATGGTACTGGGCAAGTTCCTTGAAAATGGTAAATATATTAATTTTGTAGTTACTCATTTACATGGTCGCCTAAGAAGACCTTTCAAAAGATCTCTGGTTTGGTCCCAGCAGGAGACACAAATCCCTTTGGAGTTGTGTCAGGAATGGCATCCAGCATAAAAAAATCTCCCAAAATCAAACACGCAGCGCAACCTGCTGTGGTAACCCCTTGTGAATAAGGGAACAGCCAAAAGTAGTTTTCTTTCTTTAGGAATTACTCACAGTTACTCACCTAACAAGGGAAAGATCTTTGGTTTTACTTCAAGAGGAGATCAAATCCCTTGGGGGTTGCATCAGCAAATGTGAAATCTGCCTCGGAGTGCTTTGAAATCGCACGGAGTGAGCTGCTGCAGTAACACCTTGTGAATATGTAGCACACATCTTGCGATTAACACACAAAACATAAAACAAGATACTATGATGGGCAGATCAGCAGTTTGCAATTAGTTTATGTGACTAAATGTCCAATTTTAAACCCTCATACGTCTCATTATAAAATGTAATTTCATTACACTAATAAAATAATGTGTTACTGCCTGACACTGATAATGAAGAATACAGTAAAGTCCTGTCCACACACATTCAGGCTTCGGCGTCAGTGGCTCATTCATTGTGGCTGGTTACATTTAATTACATGCAGTACAGCATGGCCAGTATCACTAATGCTAATAACACACTCAGTGCCTTTACCACCCCACCCTTCAGCTTCTGTGCTGGGCTCTCACGTGCCTGATTTAACTAAGATTTAATGTTCCTAAGTGTGGTCATTTGTTTCTCAGGTTAACTGATTTCTCAGTCATGTTGAGATTCATCACAAGCTTTTTTTTCTTTTAAATCACTTAAACTGGGCTTAACATTTGCTACTGCCCTCACCTCCGTGAACTGCAGTGATTCTAGCTGTTGCAAGGTGTGGCTGCCTGATTCACTGTACTGTCAGAAAAAGCTTGTTTAAAATTAAAAATTATATTCTAATTGTATTGTTGGGAAAATAAACGAAATTCATGTTTTTATACCCAAATTTGAGTCGGCACACTAAACTTCTCTGGTGATAAAATAATATTAAACCACTAAAACAATTTTTTTCTGTTTGAGAATCCAAGTAAAAATAGTAACTTGGCATCAAAAATAAGAATAATGTATTTTACTATTTTTTCAGCAAAACAGTAAATTTATAAATTCACAGAAACGTAATATGATATCATTATATTTTGATTCAGTTCAATTCAATTTTATTTATATGGTGCCATTCGTCACCTTACAATGTGCCACATTTCCTACAGTAATAGAGAGAAAACCCCTGCAGCCCCTGTGAGCAAACACTTGGCGACAGTAGGAAAAAAACTCCCTTTTAACAGGAAGAAACCTGCAGCAGATCCAGGCTCTGTTAATGTTTTGTGTTTTTTGGTTCTTTGATTTTGTTTTTTTCATTATGTTCTAGTTTTCTTTGTCTAAAGGGTTTAAGGTATGTCATAAGTTTAGGTTCTCTAACTGGTTTATGTTCGGTTGTTTAATCCTTGCCGTTAATAATTATGTTTACCTCCCTCAGTGTCTAGCCTTGTCTTGTGTTTTGTGAATCTTCTCTCTGTTTTATTCCTCCCGTCCTTAGTGTTAAGCTTGCGCGTCTTGAGTTCAGGCTGTGTGTTTCCTGGTTCCTGTCTTATTTTGATAGTCCCAGTCCTGTGTGCAGTGTGTCTGGTTTTGTTTCTCTTGTCTCTTTGCCTCTGATTTGTCCCAGCTGTGTTTCCCTTCTGTCTCCCATTCCCTGATTGCTCCCTCTGTGTATTTAAGCCCTGTGTTTTTCTTGGTCTGTGTCATGATCTCCCTCATTTCTCACTGTCTGCCTGCTTAGTTTGTTTGTATTTTTAGTTTAGCCAGTTTTCTGTTTTGCCATCCAGCAATGAAACTGTGTTTGAGTTCACCGTCTCACCTCCATGAATCTGCATTTTTGGGTCCACCATTCCTGCCTGCACACAGTACTTGACAGGGAGGGGCAGTCATCTGCTGCTACTGGTTGTGGGGAAGAAGACAGGACACAGGAAGCATTTCAGCATTAACAATCGTGATTAAAGTGCTTGTAGATACTGGTGGATTTTAGTGCTGTCAGCGTTAATCTCGTTATAAAGAGATTAAAATGACATTAACATTAGCACATTAACGCAGCAAATCTCTGTTAACGTTAACGGGTTGACGCCATCCAATACCACGCATGGGGCGATCCGCGTTAACTTGCTAACAGAGATTTGCCGCGTTAATGCAGTTATGGCGTTAACCCTCTCAGGCTCAAATTAAGTTTTTGTTGCTAATGCACAAAAGAATACCTGCAGTGGTACTTCTGAGTAAAAAAATCTCATAAAATATGTATGTGGGGTAATCAGGTTGTTAGCTTTTACTTGTTGCAAATCTGCAACGCCTGCCTTGAGAGGGTTAACGTCATTTTAACGAGATTAACTCAGACAGCACTCGTGGATTTACTGTTAAAAAATACATAAAACTTAGTTTATTAATGATCATTTCTCTTAATTTATGACTGCCATATCAGAAGTGTTGCACTGGGTGGTGATCTAATTTGTTAAGCACTGTACTTTAGTATACTGTCATTTTTTAAGAAACGATCAACTGGAGAACGTGAGAGATTTGTGGTGATTAAAAAACATTTTCTCAGAAGACCCATTTCTTCTGTTTGTTCTGTCGTCATGATTACTCTGACTAAACAGAAAATGAATCTCCCATTAGTTTTACGATTCAAAACGTAATTACTTTAATTGTAAAAATTTTAAAAAGACCATTTATGACCTTTTGGCTCCAGCAAGGCATCAGAACACGAATGACCCACATGTTGAAACACCTTAGAAAACTGACCAACAGGGGTGACGAAGCCTGAGACAAGACCACAGAGAGCAAACACTGCATCCAGCTCTCTTTGAAAGAACAAGATAATTCTCTTATGGTTATATATCAGGTTAATCCGCCTTGTGTGTGTGTGTGTACTGAGAACTGCCACCTCCATAGTTTGAGCTCCTCAGGTAATTCAAAGCTTTATGTATTAGTTACATGACAGAAAATGTTGACCCCATTCTGCGACATACGTTGGTAACAGGCTTCTGGTGAGATCATAGGACGGAATTTCCGGGAGTATTTTGGGATAGCAGGGTAAAATTGGGCAGTCGGTCAATGCTTAAAGACAGTCGCAGAACAACCTTGGTGTGCACGTAATGACTGAATAATACTGTGACTGCATAGCATTCTTAGTCACATATATAATGGAATCACTGAATTCATGCACGTACGCTCTGGCACACTTAATTACACAAGCTAGCTGAAAGGTCATGACTATGAAGCTCTTATATGTTGATGTCATTTGTCAGGCTTGATATAAAAGACAAAAACATGCCTCACACTGTAAGTAGGTCAGTGTGCTACAGAACATGCAACAGGCTAGCAGTGGAGAAGCTCCAGCAGTGATTAACAGCCAATCACTGCATGTATTAGAAAACTGTTATTAGGTCATCATTAGAAGACCATCTGTGGGGAGTTCATCACAGATCTGCTGGGCTGTTTTAATTTTATTTAATCAATTCAAATCAAAGCTTAAAAATTCTTGAATGGGCTGAAGGTTGGCGCAATAAGCAGATGGATGCAGTGAGTCAGAAAATCAGCGCAAGTGTTGTCATTCTTTAACCGCCACCGCTCCGTGCTGCGTGTAACAGAAATCACATGGACAAAAGGGATTGTGAAATAAATATCTTTATGCTAACAGATCTGTGAAGGCTCTCCATCATCCAGGTCATGCAAACATAGCTATGCCCAAGCTTTCTAAAATGCATTGCTGCCGTCTTAAAATGTTATATTTTCTCAGTTTAAACCTTTTGTATGTTTTCTATTTTCTATTGTGAATCAGTTTCTACTATGGGTTTGTGAGATTTCCACATCATTATATTCTCTGTTGTTTACATTTTACACAGCTCCCCTCCTTTTACAGATTTAGGGTTGTACTTTAAGTAAAAGTCCGTCTTCAAGTCTATGCACAAAATTCAACTCAATCCATCCAACAACTTTTTCCCCCTTGGTGCTATTGCAATCATGACTACAGAGATTTTACACATGCATCCTAAAACTACACCATCTAGACCAGGGGCAGGCAACTCCAGGCTTCAAGTCCCGTTGTCCTGCAGGTTTTAGATGTGTCCTTGATCCAACACAGCTGATTTAAATGGCTAAATTACTGCCTCAACATGTCCTCAAGTTCTCCAGAGGCCTGGGAATGAACTAATCATTTGAATCAGGGGTGTTGACCCAGGGTGATATCTAAAACCTGCAGGATACTGGCACTTGAGGCCTTTTTAACCTTTACATGTAGTTTAGTTTAAGATGGTAAACAAGGATGTTTTTGTGCATTTATCTCACTGCCTGTAAGGCTCTCCAGCACAAACCCAAACCTAGCTCAGACACTCCTTTCTTCACACAGAGCTGCTCACAAACAGCATGAACATCAGAAATGCTGTGAACACCTTTTAATTGCCTGGCACAGTGGAGCACGTATAACTCATGACACCCAAGCCACACGGGTTGGCATGACTACATCTTGCAGCCTGTGCATGAGAACTCTTAAGGTCCCAGTATGCTACTGCGTAAGAAGCAAGCAGTGATTAGTCAACGTGCAGCAGCTGTGTTAATCAGCCCTCCCTGACACAGCTTCCCAAACCTTTCTGCTCCACCTGTTTTTCTGCGACTGAGCAGAAACAATCACCAGACACTGCTGTCATCGCTGTCATCGCTGTCATCGCCTCGCTTTAATGAGCTGTCTGGATCGTGTCCTGGTAAAGACGTGATTATTAACAAACCAATAAATCAATTATTGACTGAGCTAGACGGCTGATAGAAACACTCAACTTTGCGTAACTATGACAAACAGTTACGCTGTAACTTCCCTATAAGTGTGGTCTCTATTGTTTGGAACATCATTATAAGCCACCACAGGGCCATATGCTCAAAGGCTCTGCCCTGATTCCTTGGCCCAGATGGCTAGCGTCCACTGGCTCTGTCTCTGCCAAGGCAGTGTTGGTGACTCACTGGCATTTAGGGAGTCAAACCTTCTGAGGTGATAAACACGCTGTTGTTGGACTGACATCACTGACATGGAAGCATCTTAATCACAGGTTTCATATATGTGGAATGGAAGATATGAAAATGGAGTTTTGTCATGGTGTGATTTCGACTAAGTCTGAGGGTTTTCTAAAGGATTAAGAGACGTTTCTTAGAGAAACGCTTTCATTACATTTTATTATATTACTGATTCTGACACACTATCCAAAAATAACTCCAATAAGCAATGGCTTAAGTTTCACATATAAAACAGGGGCATGTACAAAATACATTAATCTTAGTTGGTGTTTTATATAAGCGAGCAGTGAGAGTATGTTGTAGGTCACAGCTTCATCTACCATAGAAATAGTAAATGTTAACGTATGGGCTGCTGAATGATCTCACATGTCGACAAATCATCTATTTTATATTCACAACCACAAAACTCACATTCATTAACCATATGAAGTCATTCATTAATGCTAACAGCAGGACTCGGAAGCTTTGGGGTCCTTGGGCATCCTTTGAAGCCCATAGTCAATTGTTATTCATCACATAGAAAGTCAGCAGCTCTGAGCTTCTAAGAGCCAGGAGGGCAGTTGCTGGAGGCTTGGGTTATGTGCAAACTTTAATCTAATGTCCACAAGTACAAATAAGGATCCTGTTTAGAATCATATATTAACACTTAAGAACAATTGTTGTAACATTGTTTCCAGCCAACAGAACGAATACGAGGAATAAATCTGTGTCTGCGAATCTATATTTATGCTGGCACGAAGAGCTCTTTGTTTACTGACATAGCCAAAGATTTATCAAAGGGGTTTCATGTAGGCTCAGTGAGAGGGGCTCTATGGCAGCTGTAACAGGTGGAGTTTTAGAGATTTGTAACATGAAGGATGTCCAGGGGACACACAGTGTTACAGGTATGAATAAATAACCCCAAAAGGAACTAGAAGCCTGATATTAAGTGATGAAGTGCAGGCGTGGCAGCCAGAGATCTCGCTGGTACCAGTGAATAGACACACCCCTGAGATTTCTATTCAAATGCAGAGAAACCTGTTCAAACCCACACATTTGGCAAGACAGGAAGAGAGAAGAAAAGAGAGAAGGCGGGGAGTTGGAATTGAAGACGTGGGGAACGTGACTAAATGTCAAATGAACATTTCTAAATGTCACAGTTAAAATGATAAAGATTAAAAATGTAAAACGTTTGTTTGGCTAAATGGATGGATGGATGTGACTTAAAAACCAGCAAGCTTGAAAAATCCTAAAATGCTCTATAGATTGGGCAGCACGGTGGCACCGTGGTTAGCACTGTTGCCGCACAGCAAGAAGGTCCTGAGTTCAATTCCACCATCAGGCCGGGGTCTTTCTGTGTGGAGTTTGCATGTTCTCCCCGTGTTTGCGTGGGTTCTCTCCGGGTACTCCGGCTTCCTCCCACCGTCCAAAGACATGCAGCTTGTGGGGATAGGTTAATTGGATAATCCAAATTGCCACTAGGTGTGAATGTGTTAGTTAGTGAGTGTGAATGGTTGTCTGTCCCTGTGTGTTAGCCCTGCGACAGACTGGCGACCTGTCCAGGGTGTACCCCGCCTTTCGCCCTATGACAGCTGGGATAGGCTCCAGCGCCCCCCGCGACCCTGAAAAGGATAAGCGGAAGCAAATGGATGGATGGATGGATGGATTGGGAACTGGAGACCTTTGGATGTATTTTTCTTTTTCGTCTTGTCAGCTATTCTGTTTTTTCCTTGCTGCTTAATTTCTGCGACAGACTGATGAGTAAGTATTAGTTTCATCTCCAGTGAACTTAATAATATGCCATTAGTATAGTAGTATAGTGGGCAGCAAAGGAAAACTCACTGGCAAATCAAGATGTTTCAGCACAATAAAATATATTGGCAAGCTCCTCCTGGCATGCTTCTGCAACCTTCTACATCAAATCTGTGCCTTCTGCATGAATTCAGCATCCTGGAATCGGTTTCCACATTCATCTGCGCACAACAGCATTACACCTGCTGAGATGTTTTGATCAGTTATATCTGCCGGTTTACACGCATTAATCGTGCTTTGCTTCTTTGTTTTCTTTATGTATGTAAGTTTTAGAATAGAATAGAATAGAATTCACTTTATTGTCATTGCACATGTCACAGGTACAGGGCAATGAAATGCAGTTTGCATCCATCCAGAAGTGCTTTAGCCGTGATATAAATATATTACAATATATATTAGCAATAATATAGATATGTAAGTATATTACAGAAATGGGTCTATTATGGTATGTTATAATGTACACGGTATGAAGTATGTTATGAATATTCTATAACTATAAGTATGTACAGGCTGTAGTGAGTACAAGCTATGTACAGGATATAAATATGAAAAACTACAGAAATCTGAGATATACAGTTATACAGAAATGTGAACTATGCAAGTTATAAACAGTTGTAGGATTAAAAATTATCGAATGTACAGAATGATTATTTACACAGAACTATACAGTAGTGCAGTTAAGATAAGTGAGATATAATTCCTACAGAGGCTATATAAAGTGCTGGTGGTTGTGAGTGGTGGTTCAGTCCATGTTATTATTGTGTGTTTGAGGGTACAGTTGTCCATTGTGTGTGTGTGTGTGTAGGTGGTTGTGGGTGGTTGTGTGTGTGTGTATGTCCAGTCCGTGAGTTAACGTGGGTCAGATGTCAGGAGGCAGAGTTCAGGAGTCTGACAGCTGTGGGGAAGAAGCTGTTCCGGTACCTGGTGGTCTTAGTCCGGAGGCTCCTGTAGTGCCTCCCAGAGGGCAGGAGGGTGAAGAGTCCATGTGATGGGTGACTGGGGTCTTTGATGATTTTCCCAGCCCTTTTCAGACACCGCTTCCTGTAGATGTCCTTTATGGCAGGAAGTGGTGCTCCGGCAATGCGCTGGGCAGTTTTCACGACCCTCCGCAACGCCTTCCGGTCCGAGGCAGAGCAGTTCCCGTACCAGACTTTTATACAGTTGGTCAGGATGCTCTCGATGGTGCAGCGATAGAAGTTCACCAGGATGTCTGAGGACAGGTGGTTCTTCCTCAGAGTCCTCAAGAAGAAGAGGCGCTGGTGAGCCTTCTTGACCAGCTTGGAGCAGTTGGTCGTCCAGGTGAGATCCTCGGAGATGTGGACTCCCAGGAACTTGAAGCTGCTCACACGCTCCACAGCCGTCCCCTTAATGTGGATGGGTGGATGTGGATCAGCATTCCTCCTGTAGTCCACGATGAGCTCCTTGGTCTTCTCGGTGTTAAGCAGCAGGTTGTTTGTGTCGCACCACTCAGCCAGACGATCCACCTCCTCCCTGTAGGCGGCCTCATCGTTGTCACTGATGAGGCCAATCACCGTGGTGTCATCTGCAAACTTAATGATGGTGTTGGAACCATTGGCTGGTCTGCAGTCGTGGGTGAAGAGGGAGTAGAGGAAAGGGCTCATCACACATCCTTGTGGTACACCGGTGTTCATCGTGATTGTAGATGAGCAGCGGTTATCCAGCCGGACATGTTGGGGGCGGTTGGTCAGGAAGTCCAGTAACCATTTGCAGATGAGGGAGCTGATGCCCAGGTCTGTCAGTTTCCTGATGAGTTGTGAGGGGTGGATTGTATTGAACGCTGAACTGAAGTCTATAAACAGCATTCTGGCGTAGGTGTTGTTGTTGTCCAGATGTGAGAGGACAGAGTGCAGTGCGATGGAGACTGCATCCTCTGTGCTCCTGTTCTGGCGGTATGCGAATTGGTGGGGGTCCAGGGTGGGGAGGAGACAGGATGTGAAGTGTGCTAGGACCAGGTGAGCACTTAGTGATGATGGGGGTGAGTGCTACTGGGCGGTAGTCATTGAGGCTAGATGGGTTGGAGTTTTTGCGTATCGGGACAATGGAGGTGGATTTGAAGCAGGCCGGTACCACAGCGTGGGCCAAGGACAGGTTGAATATGTCTGTGAGCACTCCTGCAAGCTCCCCAGAACACGCTCTGAGAACACGCCCGGAGATGCCATCAGGACCTGCAGCCTTGTGGACATTGATCCTGCTCAGCACCGCTCCTACATCGGTGGGGGAGAGAGTCAGAGGTTGGTGGTCTGGCGTCACGTCTGTTGTGGTTGTGGGGTTCCCTCGCTCAAAACGAGCATAAAAGTTGTTGAGCTCGTTGAGGAAGGAGACATCAGAGGATTTGGTGGTCCTGTAGTCTGTAATGGTCTGGAGTCCTTGCCACATGCGTCGGGGGTTGGAGTTGGAGAAGTGTTCTTCTACCTTCTTTTTGTAATGGTGTTTGGCTTTTTTGATACCCTTCTTTAGATTAGCCCTGGCTGTACTGTAGGCGTGTGCATCTCCTGACCTAAAGGCGGTGTTGCGGGCCTTCAGGAGGAGACGAACATCCCGGTTCAGCCAAGGCTTCTGGTTGGGGTACATCGTGATCCGTTTCTGGGTGGTGACACTGTCTGTGGTTTTGGAGATGTAATCCAGTACAGATGAGGTGTACTGGTCCAGGTCTGTGTGGGTGAACCTATTCCAGTCTGTGTTTTTGAATCTGTCCTGGAGCACTGCGTCTGTCCCACCAGGAGACATGTTGGTGGAATCGTGGGAGGACTGTCTTTAAGTTGGTGTGGTTGAAGTCGCCAGCAACAATAAAAGCAGCCTCGGGGTGTTTATTCTGGTGTTTGTTAATGGCTGCAGAAAGTTCTTTCATGGCCAACCTAGCATTAGCGTCGGGGGGGATATACACCGCAGTGAGTATGATCGAAGTGAGTTCTCTGGGGAGATAATAAGGTCTGCATTTGGTCTGCATTTGACCATTAAATGTCAAATGCAATTTTCATCTACATGCTATGTTTTGTCAGAGTGTGGTTACACAATAATGTAGGTCATGTTACTCACTTAAGATTTGTATTTTCTTAAGAGAGTATTTTAATTTTAAACACCATTGCAATCTACGAGGAAAGAAAAATGGGATGAAAGACAAAGGCGAAGAGTGACATGAAAGCTGATGTAGACGGAGAGTGAAACAGTATGAAAAATAATAAAAAAGACAAGTGAGGGTATAACTAGGTGAGCAGCTGACTGATTAAATCTCTCAGGCTGAAGATAAGAAGATGCCAAATGAATGTCCGTTAGAGGAATACACTGACAGAACACACCAAGCTGTAAAAGCTACAGCATAATCACTCCTGGCATGCAGGGCGGTGTCCTGTTGACGGTGAGAAGTGTTGCCTTCCACCAGTTTGACCCAGAAAACACACGGATGCTCTTTCTGTTGCAGACTACCTCCGCTCTTTGTCGTTTTAATTTCTTCTCTCAGAAGAGCCTGATGTTTAAAGAGAGGATGCAAATGCAAATCACTTCCCATGCTTTGTACGGTGCTTTAGAAAGCAGCGATGTGACGTGGAAAATACCAACGCAGCTTCAGATGTGTCATCAGTGATGCGTTCAGAACATTTTGTTCCACATCAAAGTAAAAGCTCTGAAATTAGGAGGAAGATATTTTTTTTAATTCATTGTAATTAACAAGGCTAACTGTTTGAGCTTAAGTAAGCCCAAAGCAGCTTCATTACAACTTGCTTGGACGCAGATAACCTTGCTGCGTATGATGGAAACGGCGCACATGCTGCCTGCAGTTTAAGGCAGCGGTGTTCCCTTGTGTTTGTGTGTGTGTAAGAAACGTGTGCGTGCATTAGTCTCAAACCCCAGCGTAAATGTAACCTGACATGCACGTGCTGCAGCACATTTTCCTTCACATTCCAGACACAGACTTGTTTTATACATAAAGTCATGTTCCAGCTGTGCTGTCCATCAACAGCTGTTACTTTCCTCCACAGATTTACCCCTAATGTGCGCTTCATGACGGCTCAGTAGCTCACTACTCTTAATTAATACCTGAGGTAAACTGTAGCAGAACAAGTTCCCAGAAGTTCCATTTTGCTCTTCATCACAGGGCAGAAACTTACTGTGATAAGCAGATTCATCCTTGCATCTTTTTCTGGTTTAAGACCCTGAAACACAATAATTTATTTAATTCAGTTTATTTGTCTGTCTGACTGCTTGTTAGCAGACTCGCGTCCACAGCTTTCAAGATATCATTTTCAAAATTTGTGTGATGATAGATACCAATAACAGGTCCATCTGATTTCATTTTGGTGAAAATCAGGTCAAGGTCACTCCAAATGTGAAAATCAGTAAAAACTTTATATTACCCACAATTTCTTATGGATCGTTTTCACAACAATACCCCAGGCCCAAGAAACCTTATCAAGTAATATGAAAGAACACGGAGAAAGCTGTAAAACACTCTTTTTATTTTTAGTATGATGATCTGCGACATCACAAAGAAGCCATAACAAGCTAGTGTCATAACATTTTGTTAAAAACAGGCTGACATCAGCATATTGTAAGTGTAGCCTTCGAAGGGAGTTGTCCTCTTTGAATGATCTTGTTGTATGTTTAGCACGACTAACATAAAACCAGATATTTATTTTCCCATTCCCTTGTTTTTCTTTCCATCCTACCTTGTAGGCAGGGCCGTGCAGAGAGGTTTAAAGGGGCGGGTGCTCAAGCCCTTCTAGCCCCCCCCTCTGCACGTGCCTGCTTGTAGGTGCAAATGGGAAACAGGTTTAGTGATTTATTGAAATGTGGGAAACGGGAAACACCATCTTTATTCTTCAACACAGCCTGAACACTCTTAGCTAAACGTTTTTTAAATTTCTTTAATCAGTCTACAGGAATGGTTCTCCAGACTTTTTTTTTTGTAAACAGACAAGAAGTTTACAGTTTGCAAACCACATCTGTGTTGTGGGTTCAATAAAGGTTTATGATGCCACAGAGCTAATAAACATTGATGGTTTTATTCATTCATTTTAGACTTTTGGCATGGTTAACCTGTGAATGATCTGACAGTTTAATGTCCTGTTGGTCGACACTGGAAATTTGCAGCTATAGTAGTGCTAAATGCCTTCACCAGCCGATGGTGACAGGCCATATTTAGAGTTTTTTCACTGGTGATATGAGGTGTGCTGGGCGAAAAGCTGTCCAACATTAACTGTCCTGCTGCAAATATGTTGATGTCACGAGTAGTTAATACATTAGTAAGATGTTGTCTGTTGCTTTTGTAATAAAGACAATACCAGGTGTCAGTCATGCCTTTCTGAGTCTATTTTTATAGCCTGTGTTCAGTTCTAGGTTCATGCCGCTCTGTTTTTGTTCATCTGTCTTCTAAAGTCTTGCTTTTATGTGCGTGTATGGTGCTATTAGGGGATACCTTGTGATGAAAAAACATGCAGACTTTTTTGTTGTCTCTTTTTCACAGTGTGATGCTTCAAAACACTCAAACTATATTTCAGAGAGAGCAGTACAACCACCCGTGCCACCCCCATGGCAGTGCCACTTCCTCCGTCTGCCCCAGAGCAGCTGCCAGCTCAGCCCTGGCACAGTGCCCCATCCCAACACTCATCTCTGCTGTGACTTTGGCTCGAGTGACACCAGCCATGAAAACTCTGATTTACTATGCAGACATACACAAACAAATTTCCTCTGAGGCAAAAGATTTGTGTACACACCGTTTTGTTTTTAGTAATGAGATT
Source organism: Rhamphochromis sp. 'chilingali' (assembly GCF_963969265.1). Lineage (NCBI taxonomy): Eukaryota > Metazoa > Chordata > Actinopteri > Cichliformes > Cichlidae > Rhamphochromis > Rhamphochromis sp. 'chilingali'. Next base: position 41,139,381 of record NC_137932.1, on the reverse strand, counting down.
TCTTGCTCTTTGTTGGCTACATACTGTGATTTAAATGCATTTGTATGCAGTGTGACAGTACTGGTTGAAATCTAGAAAGATGATATGTGAGAAATCTTAAACATCTTTGTCAGACACACCCCACAAACCTGTAACACAACTGCTTCAAAAACCCACAAATGTATGCAACACACACACACACACACACACACACACACACACACACACACACACACACACACACACACACACACACACACACACACACACGCCTCAGTAGCACTACATGACAGAATATTATCTTCATCTATTTATGGATCTGCCTGTCTGTCTACCCATCTATGTCTGTAATAATTCACTCATATACTCCTGTATCACTGATAAATTGATATATATGAAGGCACTGTCACCGATCTGAGCTTGTTAGTTGTGCAGCACAGTGTATTCTGCTGTACACTGTGTTCTGTTCACACGGTGCGTAAAATAGGCCACAGACACCCTTCGGGCCACCTATCGGAGGCGCTGCTGTACCCTGATGGGAGCACTGTTGCTGTTCACGACACGGGACAATCTCTTTGTAGACGCACACTTTGACTGCACCATGTAATCAGCGTTTGACCGTTAGTGTGCAGTTAAAGAGCAGATTACCTGGACCACACACCCAGACTGGTGGTTCTAAGGTACTTTTAGTTTATACTGTCCTGCCCGTCACTAATTTATTAACATTAACTGTTGTTTCAGTCTGTTTACTTGCTGTTTGTTAAAGTGATGTAGGGCTTTGGATTGAGCAGATAACACTGATGATTTGAAATTGGCCAGCAAGCATGTATTATTGTATTATTTCACTAGGAGATGCACAGCATTTGCCCACAGTAAAACATCTGACAATTTCAAAAATGGTCCCTACTTCATTTAAGTGTATGCACTTTGCTTTTTTCATGCTAGTTTTTGATTTCTACTTCTACTGAATTCTAGTCTAGTAAAGAAGTGTGTCTCTTTTCTTTGCTTACTTTTATATAGAAACCAAAGGGAAACACATCAGCATCAGTCACTTGTCACTCAGGACAGGGAGCCATGCTGTGACATCCTGTGAGCGTGACGCAGTCAACAAAGTAAAAACGCCTCCATCGTCACATGTGCTGAACACATGAAGGTGATGAGGAACAAAGGGGGAAAATAATCTTTTCATCCTTCCACCTGCATAATGATGGTGGAACAAAGGGCTTTCCTTCTTTTTTTCTGTAAGCTAATGGTCACTTTGCTGGTTTTTAATCTCCTGCCCTGTCTTCCCTTTATAGTTTCTTTTAGTAGCACTTTTCATTACAGCTCAGTAATGATGTGGTAATACTGGGGAAATGATGTAGAAACTAGAAGGCAATAACATAGAAATAAGCATTAAGTATTACTACTTAAATAAAATCCAAGTAATATTTTGTATGAACAATGGTTTTAGCTGAGTAATATTACACTGAAATCTATGTTATGGGATAATAAGGGGTCTGGGAAATGTGGAAACAAATATATAACAATCAGTAATAGTTTAATAATGTGTTAGTATCAATACCTGTTAACAATAACACATTAAAATCTGTCAATTAGACCAGCGGTCCTCAAACCCCCGGGCCATGGACCGGTTTGGTACCAGGCCGCGAGAGTTGAGGCTCAGATGTGAAATTTATGGTTTTCAGGGTTTTTATCAGTTTTTAGTGTTATTGTGTTATGAATAAATCTTCTTTTTTGGTGCCAGTACTACATTTATTTGTTGTATTTATCTGCAACACCTTAAAGGCCGATCAGTGAAAATATTGTCGGACATAAACCGGTCCATGGCGCAAAAAATGTTGATGACCGTTGAATTAGACATTTAATATACTGACTTTAAAGTGACTGTAACCTCATAATAAATAGGTTAGGATACTATTATCATGCAATTAATCTTATCGTATGTTCCAGGCATTCTCTTTTGAGCAAAGGTCACAGTGTAAATATTATGTTTAATGCTCTAGCCTATTAACTGGAAATAGCACAGGTTAAAAACATGGAGTAAAGAAGCAGTAAAATTAAAAGAATTTGAACTTCTTTTGTCCGTTTACAGGTGAAGTTTATATCTTCACAACTTTCCATTATTGATTATTTCCCTGCCGAGAACGGCTGACCCAATGCAGGTCTGCTAATTGCATGGTTACACAGTGTGATCTCTGGCCCATCCGGCGCCATACATAATTAAACAGAGCATTGATTTGCCATATAATGCACAATCGCATTCTTTCAATTGACTTTATCTCTTTTTCCTTTGCCTACTTCTGTCCTGTCTTTTGGCTCTCAAATGTTTTTGTTTGTCTCGTTCTTTTTTGTTGTCCTGTTTTGTTTCTGTGTCTTGTGCTCTACTATTTGAGGTTGCATCCCTTGTTTTTAACACACTGACATACATTTGTGAGTCTGTGACCTACATTTACGACTCCAGGCTTCCATCATTCACGATGAGCAGCCTCCCTCTCTTCTTCAGCGCTCTTCATTTCCCGCTCTGATCCTTTCGTCCCTAACACATGCTTTGCTGATATTCAGCCGTACTATTATTTTCATCATTGGCTCCCACATTGTTATGCTAATGTTGAGTGGAATAATTTCCATATGGTTTTCTTAGGCTTAAATGCTGGATATATATTTATTGTTACATATAACAGTCTGCTATTGTATTTCAACTAGTGATTAAGTGCAGCATCTTCAGCTACTGTCTCCATAAACATGTCCACCAAATTCAAGAAAGCTGTTAAAAATGAGTGAGCCAACCTGTCGACTACAGTAAGGCACAACTCCCCTTAAACCACGAATAAAAAGAGCAAGCGTGCATCAGTGAGCGTTAAAGGTCCTGGCAGCCCTATTTTTTCCATTTTGATGCAATCAGGATCGTCCTTTTGCTACGTAACTGCCCAGTTAAACAGCAGACGCAGGGGACGCAGGAGTAACGCAGGAGCTTTCATCACCGGTCGTGCTTCTGAACACCAGGCTAATGAATTCCCAACTGAAGCTTTCTATCCATTTTTTTAAAACTGAAAACATTTTTCTGCCTGTTTTTTATGAGCAACTGTGATTTTAGCATTATGCCACGACGCTTTCCTAGTATAAACTGTAATTTAAATTAATTTTGTTACTAAAAATATTGATGAAAGCACATTTATTTTCCTCTAATTACTCTGTTTTTATATCCTTTGCAAAAGCTACTTTAAAAAAAAAAGGACCTGCAGTACTGTGTAGCATTTTATAGCTTAAAAGAAAATTGCAACTTTTGCCTCTTTAAAATAAATATATGTTTTAACCACTGCCTCCTGCTAACCTAAAATATAAAATAAATAATAGCTAAGTTTCCATAGAAAGCTCCAATCTCAGTTTCCCTTATTGTAACTTGTTTTTTTAGTTTTAAAGGATTTGAAGGTTGTGGTGTATGCCTGATTAACAGTTATGTCATTGTGCCTTCATGGCAACCTACCTGCACACTTTAATTACAGAGCGTGTAATCACAAGCACCCAGATTTAAATTTCTGTTAGGCTGAGATGAAAGGCTCTGTTGTTGTTGAGTTGTCCTTTTATGGTGCTTTGCGATATCTGTATCAGAACCTACAGCTTTGTGGTGGAAATGCCGTTTCAGAAATAGCATTCAGCCCCATAAACAGCAGGAGGGCAGCCTATAGGTTGGATGCCTGTTTCAGTCTGTTTAGCAACTGGTGTCAGAAGTACAGTACTTTGCAAAAGTCTTAATTCACTCCTTATTTCTTTGTATTTTGCTCCAAGGAGACTTCCCAAAGGAACTTTTTTTTCTTTAACATTTACCTCGAAGTATTTTCCTGTGGAGCCATCAATTACTCAGCTGTCAAATCTTTGAATGGTTAAATTAAATGAAGAAGGAGCATGTCACTCTGACAACCCGGTAAAAATACTTCCTTCAGCACACGTGCTGAACACATGCAGTGATGTGATGGGAAACAAAGGGGGAAAATTATCTTTTCACGTGATGCTGAAAAGCAGATTCTGCTGTATGCCTCTTTCCGTCCTGTTTTCTGTGACCACATGATCACATGGAGAGTCTTTGTGTCTCATCGCCTCTCCTCCCTGCTCTTTATAAGCATTCTCTTAATCACTTTCTCTCCTAGTTATCTCTTTTATTCCTTTTCTTATGATTAGCATTTATTTTCTCTTCTTAATCTCTACACATCTGTTCTCTTGCCTTTTTTTTGTTTCCCTCTATCACTGTCTTTTTCTGTATAATGCTGACTGAAGCCTCTCTGTGCAGCAGGTGATCAATCAGCCCCTTTCACCCTTCCCTCAAGGCACCAGGGTGCCACAGCAAGCGGCCATAACACGTGCCGGTGTCGTGCCTGCTCCCCCCACAGCCCTGATGCTTGCACTCACAGATGCACAAACCCTGTCTCTCTGGCTTAGCTGTCTGTGTGCCCTTGACAGTCTGTTTGTTGCTTGTTTGTGGGTGTTCACAAAGTATTTATCTTGTTCATGCAGCACATTTTCATTTTAATTGTAACCAGTTCCTTTCCGAGCATGCCGTTTTGAAAAAGTAGTGCAATTTGTAGAGTACGCTTGGGGAGTGTGATTGTGTGTACAGCGTCTCTTTATGTCTGTCTCCACGTTGGTTGAGTGTGGAGTGAGTGCATATGAGAGCATGAGGGTGGGAATGGATGTTTGTGTCTGTGTGTGCCTGTATGTCTGTGTCTATATGTCAGGTTGGGTATCAGACGCCACCTCTCTGGGGACACCTCAGGCCCTCCAAGGTTTGGAGGCCTATCTCCACCCACCACCACTTCCCCTGCCGGTGGCGGACTCCCTCAGGTGTCGGTGTGTTGGTGGTTCTTTGTGTCTGGGGGTGGGCGTCCGGGTACACACCGGCTCACTCCTTGGCGGCCGCTTGTCGGGGCCTGGGGCCTGGGGCTCGCTCGGGCCCCCTTTGGAGGTGGGGTGCCCCCGGCCTCTCGGCCTGGGGCTCGGTCACTCAGGCGCAGCTGGGGGCCGGCGGAGCTCACGGGCGCGTCACTGCAACTCCCCCTGACTTCTGCTCCGCGGCTGCTGGGCGAGCCCTCATCTGGGACTCTCCTCAGCTCTTACTGGAATAGTGGCGCGGCTGCCCCTCTGTTGGTCTTCCATGGTCTCTTGTGTTCTGGGGGCCTCTGGATATCTGGAGTTTTGATCTCCTCCATACCCGCTTCACACCCTGGAGGACGGGGCTGTGGCCCCCCCACACTCCCTAGCAGATCATTACATGGAGAAACCTTTGGAATGCAAGCATGCTGATCCACACAGGTATGCACACATGGGTATTCACAGACGCGGACTAAAGCTTTCTTGGCTGCTACCTCAAAGCACACTGTGCGCTGTCTATCTTGCGTGCTGCACAATATCGTTTATTATTTAGTAAATATTGATATCTATGGCTAGCTAGTTTATTGTGATGGTGCTTTGTTTTCTCTATTATTATGTTGCTCTTTGTTGTTTGCTGTCTCCTCTGTTTGTTTTTTTGTTTGTTTGTTTTTTTTTCTCCATACAGGTGACCCAGGAGTTCTTTTTTTTTTTTTCTCTCTCTCTTCCCCCCCCTTCTCACCGTCTCTTCTCCCCTTTGGTTTTCTTTCTTTCTCTCCCCCTCTTTCTCTCATTCATTCCCCCTGCCCTATTTATTAAAAAAAAAAAAAAAATGACAAAGGATGAACTGAAGCTCTGCCATCACGTAATGTCGCATACTGCTGTTTCTGATGTCATTTAAAAAAAAAAAAAAAGAAGAAAAAAAAAAAAAGAAAAAGTAGTGCAATATTTTCCTTGTTTTCAACTCAGTCAGCAGACTGTATATGTTCTCATTATGATATGACACTGCGTGAAAAAACATACTTAGTCAAAATAGCACTGAGCTGCTGAGAGGGAAACAATGATTCAAATATGCTTTCATTCACATTTTAAATTACAGTGTAGGTGCAGTTTGCATAGTTCTGTGAAAATGTCACAGAAACAAGCTCCTCTGAATGCAAATGTGAAGTTCATGTGAACAATTTCTTTGAAGTTTCGGCTTGAAAATATAGTAGTGTTTATGAATCCTTAGCAACCGTTTCTGTGCAGCCAGCTTGACCAGGCACAATCTCACACGTGGCTGTTTGAGTACAGCATAATTAGTTTTTTTTCACACAGGCTTCATCCTCTACAGTCGTGCCCACACACTATTACAAAACAGCAGAGTGGAACTTTCCTGAAGCAGTTCAGTTCATGTTGCCCTTTGTCTGTTAATGCTGTTGGGAGTTTTTGTTCTTGTTTTCCCCACAGCACTCTCTCTGAAGTCCAGCTTCGTAGTCATTCTCAGCTGTACATGTGAATTTGACCAGCTGAGGAGTTCAGGAGGGTCTGTGTTATGGCCTTACACTTGACGTGATGTACTGCAGTGTTTGTGAGAATGCAAAACTATAAGAATGTAACTCCCTGGATGAAACCAGCTCTAGTGTGTTACAATATGCTTGTTTGTTTATTTGTTTATTTATAAGGAACCCCATTAGCTTCCACAACAGTGGTTGCTAGTCTTCCTGGGGCCCAAACCATCAAATACCACCAAATAAAATGTTACACCCTTGTGCGACCCAAACTGTTCGGCATGACATTTCCATGCTTCAGTGAGCCGAAATGTGAGCCAAATAGATGCTGTCAGAAGTCTTTTTATGTGTATGTACAAAAATACTAAAGCACATTTTCTTTTAGCAATACACTATTTGGTATCAGCCAACAACAGCATGCTATCATGGTAATTCTAAAGACAATGTTATCAAAAATATTAGATAGATTAATGAAAGAAAAATTGTTGGAGGAGTTTCAGGAAGCATCAGGTCAAACGTAGCCCGTTCACAACATACTGTAAATAAAAGATGGACATAGAGACACACAGTGGTTAGCAAGGTTGCATCACATCCTTGCTGTTTTGAAATGAGATGCGACGAGTCCGGAGTGGACGTGACTGAGAAAGCGAGGGAAAGTAATCCTTAAAGTCTGGCACAAATGACCTCGAAGGGCATTCCAGCTCCTTCATTTAACCCTTTAAAACCAGTCAGAGCTGGCACGCTCCGTTTTGTGCAACTACATTTAAATCCCGGTAGCTCTGCAACCACGTGAGCTAGCGCAATAATTTTTTTTGCATATGAAACCGGAGGAGTTGGACTTACATCTTATGCCATCAGCTTGTCTTAGGTCACAGTTTCCTTTCACATATAGCTTTGCAAAAACTGCATAAAAAGCACTTAAAGCAACAAAAACACAATATTCCAGAAACACACTTTGCCGATCCAATCAGCTGTTCGTAACACTTCCTATGTTGGAATAGACGTCAGCGTGAACAATCGCCTGTCTGCCATCACCTGCCCGAAACCGGAAGTGACGTCATTTTCGCGGAAATGTATTTTTTTTACCATGAGGGCCTCATGAGCCTACACTGGTGTTTTTAAAAGTTATGTTTGACTTTATGACTTTCTGTGTCGTTTCTGGGATGCTTAGGACTCATATTGCACTGCTGGAAATAGTTTATTTTGATGCATATGCTGCTTTTTTGCAAATTTGCACTATAATATTTATTTTTGTTTTTCCTGCAGTGTATAAAAATTGGTGTATTTCAAAAATAAAACTATGAAGACACTCAAAATAAATTTCCTTTGGTGGGAAACTATTTTGTGCAACTTTTTTGTATTTACAGTTTTGAGGGATAAGCCTCTTAAATTTCTCTAACTAGAAATATATGTTAGAAAAACAAAAATGATTTTCAATTTTTTTGTAGTTTATTGCACTTTTTTTGCAATTTATGTAATTACTATGCACTTAATGTATACATATTATTAGAATTTAGGCTGTAATGGTTGTATTGATGTATAGCAACTTGAAATGCTCCCAAAGATGGCACTGCAGCATGTAAAAAATATAATATAAGCTCTTGCGGACTTGGTTCTATGATAGGTCTTAAAGGGTTAAGAAGTAATTAAATCTGAATGGTAGCTTAATACAAATTATTGTCAGGTGAGATTATTTTTCATGTCATGTGCCACAGGCTGGCTGCTCTTCCAGCTGATTCCACAAAGACGCAACTCACCACATGGTACCGCGTTCACACATTCTCTTTCTTTCTCATCCCTGTCATATTCATGCAGGCAGATGTCAGTAACACTGCTTTAGTGTTACTTCAGAGCTAGTCCTATGAAAGAAGAGCATAAACAGGATATTTTGTCAAACCCCTTAATAGACAGCTTCATAGACATCAGACAATTATATCTGATTATGATTTTACTGTTGAATTTGACTCCAAGTCCAAATAGTTCTGTAAATGTTGCTGTTGATTAAAAAAGGATTGAAGATGTCTTCATAGATAAGAGTATGGGCCAGTCTTTAGTATAGTGCAGACTTCTTAAATGCATTGCACTGAAAGCTCCAGATTAGCTGAAGGAAAGCTACACACAACCTGAAAAACAAAATCTATAAAAAAAAACAGAGAAAATCCACCCAGACACAGGCTGGTCAGTGGATTCAAACCCACAACTTTCTTGCTCTGAGGAAAAAGAACTAACCCGAGCACCACTGTGCTGCCCCATTTCTGTAAGCAGGTCCTAGCCAAGTTATTTTTGTATTTAGACTTGCTCTAGCAGAATAAAAAAATCTCTGCATATTTCACTGCACTGTTTCCAGCTGAGGTGCAACAATTCTCTTGTCACATGAGTAAAAGTGTAATGAACTTCAGTACTTGGAAACACGTGAAGACTTTTTGCTACAATTTTCCTTCTTTGCTCAGTTTGGAAGTGAATGGGAGAATGGAAGGTGTCAAGAAATTGTATCATGACTTTGCTGTCATAGTTAGCTTTGCTGGTGTGGCGATGAATTTTGCACCACTTTATCACTTTCACTTCTCTACTGGGGTGATCTGTTCTCATAGCAGTGAATGAGAGGAGTGTTTCTCCTGTCTGAGCAAGAGGCTAAAAATACGCTTGTGCAAACAAGCTGAGTATTTCTAAACCAGATGACATAATCTTCTGATGTAAACTTGGGCCCACTGACATAATTGGTCCAAGGAAATATATGTCAGTTCCTCCTTGATGAACATGTTTAACACAGCATCTTTCACTTGTGAATTTAACGTGTTTTTCCTGCTATTTTGAAAGTCTCCAAATGCTCCCCAAACGATTCATATCGCCCTTTATGGCACAATGTAAACAGAACTCTAAGGCTATGTCGGGATTATCGTGTGTCACTTCAGTTCATCCAGTCAAAAATTTCAAACATGCACACAATGCTCGTACGCCATGCAAGGTACTTTTTAGCTGGTGAACCTCTGCTATATCTGCAGAATCTGCAGAATTGTTTATATCAATGAAGCAAAATCTGAGAAGATAACGAGGCAGACCTGATGCATGCATTCCTTGTATCAAAACTGTGCGCCCCATCAGTTATTGTGAAGCATCTTTTTAATGCCCATTTTATATTAAACAGTTATAATCTATTTAGAATGTAGTCTTGATTTATGAGCTTAAATAAGGGGACGAACGTGAATTCCTTATTTCTGCCTTTTTGTTAAAACTTTGCTCACTCTAGGAGATTTTCTTTCTTTCTTTGCTATTATGTATCAGTGAAACTTGAGAACCACATAAACAATGTATCAAACTATGATTCGTGAGTTTCCTGTAACACATGGATGAATAGGATTGGCATGACAAAAAGCAAAACAAAAAACAGTTCATGTCTCTCAGTTACTGTCTTTCTTGTACAGTACAACAAGAGGACAAAACAAAATAGTCACAGTGAGACTAAAAGAGAATAGGTTGATCTCAGGCCGACCTCAGTTTAAGTGCAGAGTCCTGGAATCCAGGATTACTGCAGGAGCTTTGCCAAAGATTTAATTTCAGCTCTTTAATGGAGGAGATAAAAGATAGGAGGGGGTGTAAGCAAAGGAGAGAGACACAAGGAAGGAAAGCAAAAGAAAAAGGCACCATATCTTTGCACATCTCCACAGACTGTTGAGCTGACACGGATCTCCGCAGCAAGACAGGAGGGAACACTTTGTACTTATTTTTCAGGTCAGTCAGCACTGAGCACCATATGAATTAGCAACCCCCCTCCCCCCCTCTCTCTCTCTCATTTCAAAAAGGCTGAATGGAAAGCTCCACCTGCAACACCAACAGTGCTCCACATTCCTGCAGTAGTATTTCCTGCATTTTATGTGGACTCAACAGTTGCATAACTGTTTTTCATAACTGCTCCGGCATGTTTTGCACACTTCAGTTCAACTGGGCTCCCAGGGGTTATAATGGGAAGTATCAAAGTCATAGAAACATGAACTCCAAAATGAATATTAATAAATGGTAGCGATTTGCAAGCCCTTAATGTTCATTTTTCTTTACAGTTTGCCAGGTGGTTCGTTCAATCACTTGAACATATATAAACCGTATTTTCCGGACCATAAGGCGCACCGGATTATAAGCGAAACCAAACAGTCAGATAAGTCAAACTTTACTCAAATCATTCTTCTTGCTTCCTCCACTTCCGCACCATTGATTCATTAATGTTGAATTCTCTCACAGCTGCTCTATTCCCATGTTGTTGCAGTATATTAATGACTAACCTCGTATTGTGGGAGGATTATCTCAGTTGTTCTCCTGACTGAAGTTTGGTCCGTTTACAGCATCCTGCCATGCAGATTGCATTTGTCCCTAACCATCAGGAACCCTCAGGTTAACTTTTATCGAGTGGAAAAAAGTTAGTGTTCATCCTCCAGCTTCACTGTGTTTATGTTATGCTAACATAGCTGTTAGCTAGCGATTACATAGCACATCATTATATACCAGCTAGCCCAACTTAAGTAACCCTACAAACGTCACTGCTGTTTAGTTTTCTGTCTTCATTTATGTTGAAAGTGATAGCAGAGCTGCACATTTGCATTTGTTCAGAAATCTCTCAGTCAGAACATGCTATATCATGTTTAGGTGGAAACTAGCGAGCTAACTTCCGCTAGCTTCTAACTCCGTTAAATTTAATAAATTCAGTTTTCATGGGTCCCTGGATGTTAAATGGGAGGCAGCTAAAGAATTTAGACCACTTTTAACTCTCAGTGATGGCACAATATCCCTTTGACTTTATGACCTGAAGCGGAATTTGGACCCAGATGACTCCACGAGGCTCCTGACTATGGTAGTAGTAATGGTCCGACAACCCATCAGGTGGTGCGGCTTCGTAGCTTACCAAAGTCGTACTAAAACATTTTTTGACATATTTTGTGCCGTGTACCACATAGATTGGTTCAAGGTCAGTAAACACAACCAGAATTCATACATAAGGCGGACTGTCAATTTTTGAGAAAATTAAAGGACTTTAAGTTCGCCTTATAGTGTGAAAAATACTTTTTTTTCCTTATATTTTCAGTTTCTGATTAAGTGTCTGAGTAAGAACCGCTAAAGTGGAACCATAAAAACAGCAAAAGAAGGAGTTTGCATAGTTATCTATGTTGTATTTTGTGTAGTTATTTATGGTTGTGTATTTGATTCTACTGGAAGTCTACGTCCTAACTTACAACAAAACTGGAAATGACTCATAACTCCACACCGCAATCTTCCACACCATCCACGTCAGTGTTAGGTGAGTCAACTCAACGTGTAGTGACATGTCTTGGGAGGTGCAGGTTACGGCACGGGTTAAAAGATGTTTTCTGGTTACGTCATCTTTAATAGCTCGAATTTGACTAACAACAACTAGTGTATCACAAGAGTTTTGTGCTGGCTAAATGTCAAAAGTATTAAGATGAAAATCCAAATGACTTTTAAAAAAGTTACGTTTATTTTTACAGAACACGTTTCTTTGTTTCTTGGAAAGAATATTAAAGTAAATGACAGTCTTCTAATAACTGGTATGGGTCTCTTCAGTGTGTTAAGGTTTGTGTGTACTTGTTTATGCACAGCTCTCTCAAAGTCCTGCCACTGAATTTGCTGCTGTGCTTAGGATCATTTCCTGTTGTATGATCCAGTTTCAGCCAAGCTTTAACTGTCAGACAGATGGCGTTATTTCTGACTTTAGAATACTTTGGTATACAGAGAAGTTCATGGTCAGCTCACTAACTGCAAGATGCCAAGGTCGTGTGGCTGCAAAACAAACCCAAATCATCACCCCTTCACCACCATCCTAAACATGTGGTAATGCTGATATGCTGTGTTTGGTTCTTGACAAACATGAAACTGTGCATTATGGGCAAAAATCTCCACTTTGATGGCATTTTTCCTAAAGTCTTGTGGTTTGCTCAGATGCAGTTTGCAAACCTAAACCATGCTGCCATGTTTTTGTGTTTTTTTTTTTATAGTCAAGCAGCTTTCTCCTGGCAATTCATCCAAACAAACCATACATGTTTGGATGGAACAAAAGCTTGTTCCATGAGCTTTAATATTTAACAATGCGAACAATGCAAGGCCTGCAGAGTCTGAGATGTAGCTCTTGGGATTTTTGCTGTTTCTTTGAGCATTGCACAATCCGGTCTTGGGGTGAATTTGTGGTGATGTCCATCCTTTGTGTTCGCACACAACTGAAGGCTTCAGACCTGCGAAATGCAAAAACTTTTACTTTAATAAAGGTGGTCACACCATAACACTGAGAATCAGTTAATCAAGTGCTTTTCATTAGCAGCAACTGGGTGCTAGATTCCTATGTAAATGTTTTTCACCTGACTATGACATGAAAATTCAGTCAAATAAAAAATGTCATATTTATTATTAAGAAAAGCCAATAAAGGTTTTTAAAAATAGCACATCAGTGAGTTTGCTTTTGCTTTTAACTCCAGTATATATATACAAGTAGAAGCCTCTGTGTCCTGTTGTAGCATTAAAGAAATATACATGGAATTGTACTTTTAATCGTATATTTTTGTGACCTCTATATTATAAAACATGACTACTGAAGATCATGTAAGAGTTCCAGTCAGTATACTGTGCCAAAGTTCTGTCCTGCTTGGGTGTGATCTCATTATGGCCTCATTGGCAGGCTGTTAATATACACAGTTTGCATGGGTGAATGTCAGGTCACAGCACTGAGTTAGAAAGGTTTCCTCATGCCTCTCTTTGTGGATGTTAATTGGTGCTCCAGTCAGCCGGGGGCAGCTCTCCGCCTGCTGTCCAATTGGGGAAAGTGGAATTTTGGCCAGACAAGACACGTTTGTCCCTCTCTTCCTCTGTCAGTCTTTCTCATAATTAACTTGCACTCAGTCGTTACTTCAAATAGACAATTTGGCATTAAAGTGATGAAGACGGAGAAGGACAGACTGTGTCGGAGAGCAGGACAGAGAAGAATGGTGAGGCTGCATTTTAAAATGTGATAATAAGTTGGCAGTGATGTTACAGTTCTGAATGTCTCTTCAGCTTCAATCATTTTTTTCTATTAAGCACTGATTTATTTCAATCTGAATAAGAAATGACTTGAATCTGTTTGGAGAAAAAGTAAAGATATTACATTTTTATTCATTTTGAACACTTTAAAAAGTATTGTTAGTAGGGATGGGTATTGATAAGATTTTCATGATTCCGATTCCATTTTCGATTCTGTTTAATGATTCGATTCTTTATTGATTCTTTTTAAAAAAGGAGAACACTAAGGTTGATTAGCTTAGAACTTTGTTTTATATCTTCTCTTTGAACAAGATAGAAATTTAGGAGTAACATGGCCTTACAAACCCAACAGTGACATCTTAAGAGATCCAGCCTACGGCTCTTCAATGGGGTGTCACAGGGTCCCCAGGAAAAAAAATTGTAAATGTAAAATAATAAAATAAATATTCTTCTGTAGCAATAACAAATTATAACATAAATTATTCTGTAGCAATTACACAAGAATATCCAGTAATGTCCCTGCCTACAATTAAACACATTCACTTACCGAAAATCGGGGCATCTGCTGTGGCAGCCTTTGACCACAAACTTAGTCACTGCTCGGTGACGTTCGTCTATCCTGGCCTGAAAGGAGACGCTACCGGCAGACTGGAGCGAGAACTGCCAGTCTGAGCCAGACTCTGTCTCTCTCATCATGGTCACCTAAATGCACAGTAATGGCAGGTTTTGTAATAAGGCAGATCGCGCTAACATAATATGCACTGTTAGCTGATTATTTACCTGCCGCATTAACGGGAGAGGACGTGCAAACGTTACCGCTGCTGCTGGGTTGAGATTCACGAGTCGAGCGGAATTAAAAACATGACATTCATTTAAGGTCATAGCGTGTTTTGTGAGCAAATGCTTTTGCATATTCGTAGTGTTTCCTCCCTTAAATGAAATATCTACTTTTCAAGTATTGCAAGTTGCCCTTTTGTCATCCGTTCTCGTAAAGTATGACCAAACTTTTGAGCGTTTGAGCCGCCATGTTTCCTGCCAAGTAAATGACGCTCCGCAACGTGGTGACGTCATTCGGGGCGACTGGAATCAATAAAGGAATCGTTTGCAAAAATGGCAAACGATTCCAAGGAATTGAAACAGTGGGAACCGGTTCTCAACAACAACTACATCCGACACTATGCATTGTGCTTGGTGATGTAAGGCTTGGATGCGATGCCATCTTGGAGGGCTGTAGTGACTGACGCTACAGGAAAGTTGGTAACCTCTGCACACTGTGCCTCAGCATGTTCATTGATTTTACATGGCCTCCCACTTCATGGCTGTCATTCCCACTTGCTTCCACTTATAGCACCACTAACAGCTGACAGTGGAATATTTAGAAGTGAGGAAATCTCATGACTGGGCTTTTTGCACATGGCATCTTATCACGGTAGCACACTAGAATTCACTGAGCTCTTGAGACCGACCAACAAGTTCACAAATGTTTGCATAAACAGTCTGGTTGTGTAGCTGCTTGACTTTATACACCTGAGGCCATGGAAGTAACTGGAGCACCGGAAGGTAAAAGTTAAAGGTATTTTTGGCAACATAGTTAATCTGCATACGTAAGAACAGCAAAATTTGTACAAAAGGTTTTTGCTACCCAAAATTTTATGCTTTGACTTGTTTGTGCTTCCAGTAGTAACTACGGGCCAATTATGTTTTAGCAGGCTTTAGTTACAAGCATATGTACACTTTGGGTTGAGAGCAGAGGACATATTGAATTTGGCTGAATTCAATCTCAGAACTATACAACAGCAGTCCCCAACCCCCGGGCCACAGACCAGTGCTGGTCCATGAGTCGTTTGGTACCGGGACGTGAGAATTGTGGCTCGGGTGTGAAGTGCATGGTTTTCAGGGTTTTTATCAGTTTTTATCGTTATTTTTTTAATTGTTTTTTTTTTCATTAACTCGGTTTCCCTGGGTCTTTTCCCATATGCTATCAATAAATCTTTTTTAATACTGTTTTTATTTTGTTGTATTTACCTTCGACACCTTAAAGGCCGGTCTAAATACTGTTGGACATAAACCGATCCGTGGCACAAAAAAGGTTGGAGACCGCTGCTTTAAAATACAAGATACTTAAAATACCATTTCAAATGCATCTGAATTCATACATAAAAGATAGTGGAAAAGAAACAAATACTTTGATAACCATGTCGTATTGAATACTCAAAAAATTATTAGTTGCCTTGGAACATAAGTCAACATACTGCATCATGAGGTCCCAAACTGATAATAAATGCGTTATCTTCAGAGGACGTGATGTACGGTTAACTTCCTCAGTACAACTAGACTTGGCAGACATCTGTCCAAAGTCAGTCCAATATAAACCTGCAGGATTTTAATGCTTTCCTATTTGAAATTACTCTTACAGCTGAGGACAGAATTATTCACCCTATGATTTTTTTATTAAGTATTTCCAAAGGAATTAATTTCTTAACACAGCCTTTCCAAACATCCTGGTTTCATTTTTAGATGTTTACATTATTTTACTTGCATGCACACAGGAACAATATCATTTCACAAAAAACAAAAACTACCAGGATTAAAACTATTAATCTCTCAATGGTACAGTAATAGTTTTTTCTGTATTCTTTCTGTACAGCCTGTAGTTTGTTTGTTGTAGTTTAAAAATGTCTCACAAAAAGTCTCACACACGTGTCCTGTGCAATACCAGCCTATTCTACTTTGAGAATTTCTCAGGCTTCTCCAGATTTGGTTGTCTTCTGGCATGAACATGGGTCTTCAGTTCACCCCACAGATTTTCAGTGGGATTAAAGTTAGGCCTTACATTCTTACTTTGAGGTCGTTCTTAACCAGTAGCAGCACAGGTTTTGGGTCATTGTTGCATTGGAAGAGAAAGTGATGACCCAAAACCAGCTTTGCTGCTCACTGCTTGAGTTTTTCTTTCAAAGTCTTCACATATATCCTTCTTCACAGTCCTTCCACCTTGATAAAATTGCCCAGTTCCAAATAAACTGAAGCTACTCCCACCACCATGTTTTAGTCCCAGGTGTTCTTTGGGTTTCTCATCTCATCTGACCAGTAAACATAATCTTCTCCAGGCTGTCCTTAGTATACTTCAGACTGGCCTTAAGGTGTCTCTTCTGCAGAAGTGGACTTTTTCTTGATCAGCAACCTTGCGGTCCATTCCTGTGCAGGGTTCTAGTGATTGTTTTCTTTGAGACTTCATTTACCGGCTTGCACAGGTCATTCACCACTAGTGATGGGATTTCCAACTCCTTTTAGAGAACCGGCACTTTCGGCTAGACTCACTAAAAAGAGCCGGCTCTTTCGGCTCCCAACCGGCTCATCAGGTTGTTTTGTTGCTTTAATTAATTTATTATTAACAATAATATAAAATTATGCACAAAAGGAATTACTAATGTAAAAAAAAGTTTATTTATATATGTTTATATATAAATATATGCAGTGGCCTCTTGAGACAAAGCACGTACAAACTCTAAAACACATTTCTAGCGTTAACTGAACTTCCAAAACAGAGATACCTGTTGCGGCCGAGAGGGCCAGGCAGTGGGTGTGGACTCAAATGCAGACACAGAGGGAGGCAGTTGGTCCAAAGCAGATCCAGAATAGGCTTGGAGTGGGGAGCTGAGCAGGGAGGCAGGCAGATGGGTCCTATGGCGAAAAAGGAAAGAAAACACGGTGAGGAGAAAAAACAGTAATCCAGAGTTCTCGCAAGGGCTTGGCGGCCTAGCACTAACATGTGTTAGCAGAAGATCTGGCAGGGGTCTGTCGTGAACGCTGGTCTTATATGCAGGTGACTTGATTGGAACCAGGTGTGGAAGCTGATTGGAGTCTCCGTCTGAAGGTGGAGCCCAGCAGAGTGGAAACACCCCGTATTCACCCGGACCATGACAATACCTAGATCACTGAAATTACACAATTGAAAGCATATGTGTATTGTTTGTGTATTTATACACAAGCACTCATATATATTCAAATAATTTAAAAAAAATGTTCATTTACCTGTTACTACCACACACCAAATCCGGTCTTTGGTACTTCCTGGCTTGTGTAGCCACTATAACAAAAGCTCAACACTGCGCCTAGCATCCTGGAGCACTTCTGTTGTGTTTTGTACGTGTTTTAAAGTTTTTACGTGCTTTGTTTCTAGGGGCCACCATAAACAGACATTTATTTATTCACTCCACATAAAATGTAATAAATAATCAAATAATACAAAAAACCAATTATTCACATTTCAGCTTTTAACTATTTAAATTTTCAGCTTTTTCCTTTTAAACAAATTTAAAGTGAAACAACACAAAACACTGCAAACCACAACACAATTAAATATAAATTATAATATGAAAACAAAAAGAAGATGCATATTCTCTGTCATATGGGGCTGCATGAATAAACTTTCTGAATCCTTTATCATCTGCAACTGAAAATAGTTGTGGATGATTACCATACCTTTCTAATGTGACATTGTTGTCCCTGGCACCCTGGCTGAGTGTAACCACCGGCCCACTGCCCAGCGCAAAGCACAAGGCTCGCGTGCGGAGTGAAGCGGAAAAAAGTGCGAGAGAGAGGGTGAGAGAAAGAAAATAAAACCCATAAGGAGCCGGCTCGCGTCATTCACGTCAAAGATATGGCTCTAAGAGCGTTTTGTTTGCGACCGACACATCACTATTCATCACTGTGACAGTACTTGTTCTATCTGTATGGCGCTCTTTGTATTTCTTGATGACACTTCTTACTCCAGTTCTTAACAGTTGAAAATGCCATGAAAGCTTTGTATATCCATCTCCTGCTTTGTCAAAATCAATAATAATTTTTCTCAAATTTAGACTGACTTCTTTTGTTTTTGGCACAATGCTTTCTGAAGTGACAGCTCAAACCTTTGCTGAAGTTTTAATATGTTTAAAGCTGTTGTGTTGAAAATCCCTTGTGCTCAATGTTTCCTTTTATGCTCAGGAATTGCAACGTTTTGAGTGATCAATGCACGAACCTTGACTGAGAGCAGAGCCAGGAGCACAGTACTAATCATGTCTGCTGTTTTTGTTCTTTGCCAGAACAAGAAACACAAAACCTAATGTTCAGAGCTTTTGAAGCACATGTTGTTGTGATACTTAGTCATAGTAGAGTTTAATCACGTGTAATTTCCATTTGTTATACACCTCAAACATACATGAAGAAACAGAAGACACTGAGATAGTCCCATCATGGTCGTAGATTTGGTGTTCACAGTCTCTGTCTTTGAATAGTCCTACTCTTATTTCAGTATTTTCATTTTTAATTGTTAGTTTTTGACTCCTGCTTCTTCTATTGTTCTACTGATTTTGAGCATTAGTCTTTGTTGGATTATTTGAGTTATGGTTCCTGTTTGGTTTATGTGGAGTTTAGATTGTCTCACTGTTCAATATTTAGAACTAAATTCCTGGTTTTTATTTAGCCTCAGTTCCTATTTTAAGTTTTCTTCTTCTTCTGTGTTTAGTTCAGAAGTCACTGTGTTTTAATTGCTACTGTGGGTTTTGTAGTTACCTGAATTAAAAAGGAAGTAAATGGTTGTATCATCTGTATGGTTTCTTTCCAAAGTGAGCACTTTGTATAAAAGTAATTTCTACTTCCTCTTGTTTTTTCCTTTCTGACTTTCTCGTGCAGAGACTCAAGTAGGTGCACTGGCACTGATAGACACATCTAGGTTGCAGGGATGACCCCTTTGCCCACATTTGTCCTCAGTTTGCTTTTTGATTAATCAAATCGATGTTGCATTTACCCATGGCTGACTGACAGCTTACCAATAGGCTGAGGGTGTAGTCAAATCATGGATGGCACCAAAAGCTTGATTCAGGGATAAAGGGATGAAGAGAGATTGGGGGTGGGTAATAAAGCCTCAAAACCATATCTATTTATTTTAAGTAAATGTCAGATAATTACATTAATGTATATTAATGACGATACTAAAAAAAATACTGAACAAGATTTTATCAATGCTTGGAGCTTACAAGAAGCAGCATTTATAAGTTTAAGTAAACAAAGAACATTTTTCATCCTTCCCTTCCAGTGGGCTGCTGTCATTCATGACACACTACCTAATAAAAGTGTGAATTTTATTACCATAAGGTGCTAGCAGCAGCAGCAGCACAAAAGTAGTGTTTCTCTGTGTAAAATACCAACATAACAAGTTTAAATATCTCAAGTAACTTACTGTTTCATAATAAAACTAAAACCTTTTCCTCTCCTGGGTGGTCTATCTTGAGTTGAGCTTTTGAACAACTTGCTTAAAACGCTTGTTTCCAAAATCTAACTGCATCAGTAATTTTCATCCACTACTCCTGACACACGTGTGGAGCTACCGAGTGCGAAGCTTATGGAGTCATTTGTTTACTTCTGGGTCGCACATCACCAGCTGCTAACGTGTCCTCCTTCAAAGCCAGATTGTGTTTTTGCCTCAAGCAGTGAAACTAGTTTGCTTCAGCTGGAACGATTTTCTTGCACACTTTTCAAAGCACTGTGTTTTGTTGGAAGTTGTTGAAATAGTTTCCTTTTCAATAAAGCTTCAGTGGAGGTTCATGTCTCATTGTTGCACGCACTAAGGAAAAGTAAATGCATGGTGTCGCCATATCATTGATATCATGGTATGGCACTCCGTCAGGCAAGAATTTACACCTGTATTATCGTGGATGATAGGCTATAGCACAGCCCAAGAGGGACCAAAGTTATTGTGGGTGAATCAAGGATAGAAATGTCAAGATGGGAACAGTTTGTTTTCTAGGTGTGACAGTGAGGTCAACACAAAACGTATTTTATGATCCACAAAGGTTTGCAGGTTTTGTAAAAGGTTATAGTTTCCCAATGTTCTCGCTTCCTGTCTTTGCCCTTTAACATCCTCACACACAGAAATAAGACCTGGCAAGGATCCACTGATAAACCACCATAAATAAGCTTTTATAGGAAATAACACGGGCCTATACGAGTCTGACATTCATAATCAAAACCCGTATGAAGGTGACTGTGAATCCAGGCTAAATGTTGCCACAAATAAAAATCACTTGGCAACATACACTTTTCAATCACCGCTAAAAAACTACAAGTGTACTTGGACCTTGAAAAGGGTGCTCTGAAAACTTCATGTGGGCTTTTTATAAAAACTGGCAAGGGTTATGCTGGAATGGCAGAGTGCAGTTTTATTTATATTAAATGCTGTATGCTGTAAATGCTACTTTTTAAAAAGAAAAATGAGGCAGCACAGTTACATGTAACATAAATGTAACCAATTTGGTGTTCGTGCCTTGTTAACATGTGCAATGCAGTTACAGTGAATATGTAAAATGTTTTCTTTTTCTATATATATATTTTTTACTATTCTTCTCACCTTCTGCTGATGTTTATATTTTAATGCATCTATAAAATTAGGATGCATCATTTCACTTTGCAGCATATAAAGACCATGAAGACCTAGCTCCAGCTACAAGAACAGCAGGAAGTCCTACAACAGATGGCACCCCCCCCCCCCCCCCCCCCACCCAACCCCAGCCCAAGTTTTGATCAGCATCATGGGATCATAGAGTTGGTGTGAGATTACGGTAAGTGATAGCCTTAATCCAAAATAAGTGTGGTATTTTTACAGAGCTAAAACAGCTTAAAAGCAGAGGAGATGATAAAATAGGAAGTGGCAGACAACATAGTCTGTGCAGAAACATTTATGTTTCACAGTATCCCAGTCTATTCATAAACAGAACGACAGAAAATCACATCCCTCTCTGTCACTAACAAAGGTAAAAGAGTTCAAATGGTCTGTGAAGAGGATTTGCCTTCCCAGTACATTTGTCCATGGTGCCAAACCATAATCCTATAACTCCAGCGTCAGGTAAGGTAAGAGGTAGCACAAGCACAAAACTTCAATTACACCTATTATATTAGGCCATGCCAACAAACAGGCTAATATGTTGGCCTTGTGGCCTTCATCAGAGCACTGCTACTCATCACCTTTGGGTATTTGACGCAAAAGTAAACAGCTCTCTCTAAAGAGGCAATCAGGGAAATTAAGCAGTGGAATGCAAGATATATTTTTTTTAATCTCAAATGAAAAGGATTTTTGTATTCAGATTTGTAACAAGCCTCTTCTGTGGCAGATATTTTGACTTGTCCCAGTAGTGATGATTAATCATGGGAGGTTCTGCTTTTGTGTCTGATTTACTGGCTTCCTATGACACAGCACAAAGGAATACTGGCATTCATTCATAATTATTCTTATTCTTATTTATGATTGCGCATGCTGAAGATGTAGGAACTTCCAGTATTTGAAATGTGGCCAGTGTAGTGATATGGTCCGAGCTGTTTGTACATTTATGAACATAAAAGTAAGATGAAAAAGAAAGATATTTCAATAATTTTGGCTGTAACGTGTGTTTCCTTCCATTTTAATGTATAGAAAAGATACCCCTCCGGCATTTAATCCTTTTTTTCTTGTTGATGTAAATTGGTTTTAAAAATACCTGTCAGTTAGAGCAGTTACCGGACCAGTTTATGTCTGACAATATTTTCACGGAACGGCCTTTAAGGTGTTGCGGATAAATACGACAAAATAAAACCAGCACTAGTACCAAAAAAAAGAAGATTTATTCATAACACATGGGAAAAGACCCGGGGAAACCGAGGTAATGATGAAAATGATAAAAAAAAATGACACTAAAAACGATTTTTAAAAACCCCTGAAAACCAGAAATTTTAATCGATCCTCAACTCTCGGGGCCCGTTACCAAGCAACTCACGGACCAGTAACGGTCTGTGCCCCTGGGGTTGGGGACCGCTGAGTTAGAGGACATGATGGGTCCCAGGGTATGCCCCAGGGATCCGTATTAGCACCACCACTTTTCCATATATACATGATTTTCATGATCATTTATCAATTGCCGTATCCCATTTTAATGCAGGCAAATCCAACATCAATCTGATGGTAAAGCTTTAACATTTAATATTCCCAAGACCAAAAACTGCTTAAAGTGCTGAAATAATTACAACAAACTTACAACATAAACTCATGAACTCAAAGTACAAAGCATGAAACTCTAGCAAGGATGAAACCAGGAACTTAATAACCAGGAGATTTAGGAACTAAACATGAAAAAGAGAAAACACAGCATGTGGGTGGATCCCCACAAGAAGAAAACTAAGGAATAAACCAGGAATAAACTGAAACCGGGAACAGACTACATATGAAACCAGAACCAGGAATATAATGAAAACAAACCAATGACTGCAGATAAAGATACAAACTCAAACTACCGGGTCAACGACCCAGGAACCAATCACTGTGAGTGCTCTTTAAGTTTGCACTGTAATTAAGTTGAATGTGGGCTGAATGTTGTGTTCAGTAGTCTGTAATTGTGCAAATATTTATTCCTTTAATTATTATTAAAGCAAGAATATAATGAAACTTTACTGACTGGTGTTAGGACCTCACCTAGTTGTGTATAATTCAAAGTCACTATTTATTTTGCATTTTTCTTGGCCAGGAATAAATGCGAAGAAGAACAGTGATGTTGGTATTTGTTTGTTTAAACAGTTGTTAAGACTGAGCATCGATTATATGGAAATTAAGATTTGTTCAAGTGTCGCTAATTTGTTCTAAAACTTAACAGGACAGGACATTGTTAATGAAACCTGATCTATACTGTAATAAATCAACATATCGGTGGCGGAAAAGGTCTGAGACAGCAGTTATGGGTATTTGAAGATGGTGTAATAACACCACTGCTGGAGTTTTCATGCTTCCTGTTTAGAGAACAACAAATGATTGAAAAGCTAAATAAAAAGAGAAAACTCATTATGGCAGAAGCACGTGCTGTATGCATGTCTGTGGCAGAAATCTTGGAAATGAGTTTGTTTGTTCACGTGCAGCAGAGAAGCCAGTTATTACCTTCCTTTCATCTCCTCCTATTTTTTCAAGGCAGCAGACAAAATAAAGAACAAGTTGGCATTCAGCCTTCTGAACAAGAACGCATCCTTAGGGTTAGAAGTTACAGGAAATTGAGGTGTGAAAATGGGCCTTGATGATGACGGGCCGCACGTGAGCCATTACATGGATCTGTGACTCAAACTCGAGTGACATACGAGGACACCGCAATAAATAAGCTTTTATTTGTTTTCCTGATGCTCCTGCAACGTGCGTGCCACATCTTCCAGTTGCTTCACGATGGTAATAGCTTCTCTTTGCTCCATTGACGAAAACAGAATTCAGTTAATGAGATGCAGGAATTAAAAGTCAGCTGGGAAAACGCATTTAGCAGCTAAAATAGAGCAGATTCAGTTTATCTGCAGTGACATCAGTCACTGGGAACCCTCATTCATCCCGCATCACTAATGCCATCGCTTTTTCTTCATAACTTGCACAGCTGTGTTTTTGCAGTCATTTATTGTAAATTAAATATATTAGAGAAGTATTCTTAAAAGCACCTTTAACTATGTTTCTGTCCACACAAACCTGCACACAAAATGCTCAGCATCAACCCCGGCACTCTTCCTTGTCCTCTTTCCTGGTTGTGCTTTGATAGCTAACAAATGGAACAATTATGTGCTTGACGGGTTTGATGTCACAAGTTTTGAACATCTGCAGCTCACGTGGCACATGCTCAGAGCCATTGTTGGTGAAAATGTTGTTGTTCATTTGATTTGCTTTGTGAATCGCTTTGGACACAACTGAAAAGGGGAATGCATCTTTTTTCAAGGATGCATCCTTCCCTTGAAAAAGGAAAAGCAAATTCAGTCAGTCTCAACAACTCTACATGATCCAGCTCCACAAACCAAGTGCACCAAATGATCTCCAAGCTACTCAGTGCCTCCCATGGGTTGCACAGAGAGAGAAAAAGCAGCAGTTAAGCAGAGGTAAGCAATGTTGCCTTGATGTCTTGCCAATGAGCAAGCTACATCACCACTGCCGAATATGCAGAGAGAGGTAAAATGTAGGCAAAGCAGCGCTACGCACCTGTTCTAAGTAATCAAAGACATGTCTCTGCTACTTCAGGGCTACCATCACCCACACAGTCCATATAAGTCAGCAATATGTTGCTGTGCTGTTCCTGATGGCACCATGATTTACTGACTACGTTTCTCTGTAATGCTGACATCGTGCCACTGGTTTTATGTCATTCTGCCACTAGAGCATAACCTCCTGTCCTTTTCCAAGGCAACATTTTTGGAAGATACATGCACACACGTGCTATTCACACTGAAGCACCTCTCAGGTAGATGCAGTACACCACAATACCTGCTGTCTCTGCCATGGCCACTTAGCCAAGGCCACAACAGCACGTCCTCACCTTTTACCATATTTTCAAAATTGGGCTTTTGCAGAATCCTGGTGTGGCAGATAATGGCTCAGTGCAATATGCGGCTCCATACGCCTTAGCATGGGCTTTTTGCACTATTCCTTCAGAGTGCCAGAAAAGTAAGGATGCTTACCTTCTGAGCACAGCCAGACATCAGCCTTGGAAAAACACAGATGCTCAAATGCTGTCCAAGATAAAGACAATGTTGGATAACACCTCCCACCCACTCCATGACATGTTGGTCAGTCACAGGAGCTCGTTCAGTGAGAGACTGAGATTACCGAAAAGCACCACTGAACGACACAGGAAATCATTCCTGCCTGTGGCCATCTCCCTGTACAACGCATCCACTTAACACACTGTTTGCTGCTACAGCTACACATGTTTCTTTTCCAAATATTTATTTATAAGTGACTTATGTATGTATGTATGTATATATATGTATATATTGTACTATTCTTAGTTAGCGTATTGTCTGTCTTGTCTTAATGTTGGTTTAAAATGGAGCACTGTAACAAAAAATAATTTCCCCCAGGGATCAATAAAGTATTCTGATTCTGATTCTGATTCTGATTTAAAAGGAACTGCTGCCATGGCGCTGCCACAGACACCTGCTTTAGAGTCGTCTCCTACTTCTGAGTCGCAGAGAAAGAGCCCGAAGGAGATAAAGTTTCTTTCAGGAGACTCGCTGTGAGTGCTGTTGTAGCTCACTTGGTTGAGAAGGTAGTACGTATGCCAAAAGGCTGCAGTGCTCAAGGTTTTTCTCATTCTCCCCGCATGTGCTTTGTGTTCTTTCTACATTGTGAAGTTTAAAAAAAGAAAAGGTTACATGTATCTGCAGTGGTCCTGGAGCTTTGTCCCCCTGTAACCGAGTTCTTTTGCATTTTGAATCCTTTTGTATCATCATTGTTTTTACCTTTTAATGAACGCTACGTTGAGTTTTTATTCCTGTTTGTTTTCATGATTATTCCAGGTTTCTTAAATGCATTTTAGAATTATAGTTATTGTTAGATATGGAATTTGGTTCCCTGTATTTTCCTTGAATTTTGGTTTACAGGCACTCCACAGTGGTTTCTTGCCTTTGTGGGGGATTTTTCTGCATTCTTTTATTTCTTGTTTTACGTGGTTGGTTTGTGCCTCGTCTGCCTTGTTCGGAGTTTTACATCCTGTCTATTGATTGCATTCATTCTGTACCTCTCCTTTGTTCTTTGTCAAAGCTTCTGCATACCACCTCTTTTTTCCTCCTTCATTCTGCCTGTTGGATTTTTTTGTTTTGCAGTTTGTTTCCTTCTGTATTTTTTCTTTTTTGTACTTTGGGCATACAGGAGTATGCAGTCATAACATAACATTGTATTTTCTGTTTTTGCCTAATCTACTTCATGACTAATATTGCTTCATGTTAAAATCTCAACATAATACAAAAGATTAAGTACACTCCAACTTCCCTGTAAAAGACGTTTCCACCGATGATGTTGATAACAAATGCAACACATGCTTGATTAAGCTGACGTAGCAAATCTTTCCATTTTTAGTTCTGAATACATTTTTTTGCTGGTGTTGTTTACATGTTTTCCTGAGCTGTTCAGGCTGCTGTTATTGTTTTTCATTTGCTCTTCTCCATTTGTTCTCATTTACTGCACATGATTGCATCAATGTTTATTGCAGCCATTAGTCTGAAACCCTAGCGTCAATAACCGGTGTATGGGGAGTGTGATTGCATTAGTGCGGCTGGATCAATAGTTTCTGGAATACTGCAGAACCCCAGAAGAGGCGAGGTAGCCCTGATTCTCACACTAATAATGAGAGAGTGACCTTCATGGTTTGAGTTTTGATCTTTTTTTTTTTTTTTTTTAAATGACATCAGAAACAGCAGTATGCGACATTACGTGATGGCAGAGCTTCAGTTCATCCTTTGTCTTTTTTTTTTTTTTTTTTTTTTTTTTTTTAAATAAATAGGACAGGGGGAATGAATGAGAGAAAGAGGGGGAGAGAAAGAAAGAAAACCAAAGGGGAGAAGAGACGGTGAGAAGGGGGGGGGAAGAGAGAGAAAAAAAAAAAAAGAACTCCTGGGTCACCTGTATGGAGAAAAAAAAACAAACAAACAAAAAAACAAACAGAGGAGACAGCAAACAACAAAGAGTAACATAATAATAGAGAAAACAAAGCACCATCACAATAAACTAGCTAGTCATAGATATCAATATTTACTAAATAATAAACTATATTGTGCAGCACGCAAGATAGACAGCGCACAGTGTGCTTTGAGGCAGCAGCCAAGAAAGCTTTAGTCTGCGTCTGTGAATACCCATGTGTGCATACCTGTGTGGATCAGCATGCTTGCATTCCAAAGGTTTCTCCATGTAATGATCTGCTAGGGAGTGTGGGGGGGCCACAGCCCCGTCCTCCAGGGTGTGAAGCGGGTATGGAGGAGATCAAAACTCCAGACATCCAGAGGCCCCCAGAACACAAGAGACCATGGAAGACCAACAGAGGGGCAGCCGCGCCACTGTTCCAGTAAGAGCTGAGGAGAGTCCCAGATGAGGGCTCGCCCAGCAGCCGCGGAGCAGAAGTCAGGGGGAGTTGCAGTGACGCGCCCGTGAGCTCCGCCGGCCCCCAGCTGTGCCTGAGTGACCGAGCCCCAGGCCGAGAGGCCGGGGGCACCCCACCTCCAAAGGGGCCCGAGCGAGCCCCAGGCCCCAGGCCCCGACAAGCGGCCGCCAAGGAGTGAGCCGGTGTTTACCCGGACGCCCACCCCCAGACACAAAGAACCACCAACACACCGACACCTGAGGGAGTCCGCCACCGGCAGGGGAAGTGGTGGTGGGTGGAGATAGGCCTCCAAACCTTGGAGGGCCTGAGGTGTCCCCAGAGAGGTGGCGTCTGATACCCAACCTGACATATAGACACAGACATACAGGCACACACAGACACAAACATCCATTCCCACCCTCATGCTCTCATATGCACTCACTCCACACTCAACCAACGTGGAGACAGACATAAAGAGACGCTGTACACACAATCACACTCCCCAAGCGTACTCTACAAACCGGGTCTAGGTACCCTTGCCCCTGGAGGGGGGAATTGCACCCAGACCCAGGTGGTGTTACCCTTTTCCCTGCGGTGGGGGGAGGCAGACCGCCCCGACTCCGCAGCAGCAGGGAGGCCCCACACCCCAGACCGCAGTCGGACGGCCAACTCCTCCTACTAGCCCTCCCGCTCCAGCAGGCCGCAGAGAATGGGGGTGGGAGAAGACTCCAAACCTCCCTCCACCCGCTCATTGTAGTGTTGATGCATATGTGTTCTAAGGTGCAATTAAAACCCAGGAGGGCATGGAGCTACCTGCCAAGGAGCAGCAGGTAAGCGCATAGTCCCTCCTGCTAGCCCTCAATGACTAAGTGTATTTAAAATTGAGAGGTGGGCAACGACGTCAGGGGTGAGGTATACACCCTGATGGTGATTTGGACTCCGTGATTGTGCCCACCCCCAAGATCCTATATGTATGTGTAATGAGAGTGTGAATAATGTGAATGTCTAAGTTGTGGGATAAAATTGAGGCAGAGGCAGCCAGAAGGGGACAGAGGGGGGGGTAGCCTCCTCTGCACCCTGGTGACATACCCCCACTCCAAGGCCCTGCATGTGTGGGTGGTTGTGGAGGAGCGGGAAGAGGGAGGCAGCTGGAGATGGGGAGGGAAGGAAGGGAGGGGCAGGTAACCCCTCCCTGGGGCCAGCTCCCCCGCTGACCCCAGTAGGCACCCCCACCCTCCGCGACCCGCCAGGGAAGGGGGGCCCAGGCCCATCAGACCGGGGCCCAGTGCAGTAGCGCCCCCCGGCTCCACAGAGCCCTGGACAGTCCACCCAACCCCACCACAGAGAAAACTGCACCCACCCCACCATCCACACATCTTCCAGACTACATAAGACGGTAAACGCCCAGGCTGAGATCTTCCTCCACCTTTGGAGGAGTTTTGATCTTTTTTATGAGCTCAGACTGACCTCATTCTATGTGATGGGATCTTCTGACCCCCTTTTTTCATTAAGTTGCTTCCACTTAATAGGAGTGAGGTGTACAATATGTGGTAAAAGGGAATGGGCATTGTTCTTTATGGCTGCTGTATTGAGATACCACTCCTCTCTCTGTTTTGTCTCTGGGTGTCTCGCTCTCACTTTACCTCCGAGCTTGTGCTGAATAACTCAGCAGTGGTGGCTGATAGGCTGGTGGCCTTATGTTATTTCAAGCTGCAAATTATTAAATGCACTGATGCTACAAACTGACACCTAGTTGACCCCATTTCTACACTGATGTGTTGGTATCACATGAAGGCCTTTGGCAGCAAACAAAGAATAAATAACCTGACTTATCACACTACAGGCATGTATCATAGTGCACACACGAAACCTGCACAGTCTTCATTATGTAAGTGAACTTGGTCAGTTGGATAAGTTCATACAAACACATTATTCATGCTCTACAAAGTCCTGGAAATAGCCTCATTACAGAGGACAGGCCTTGCATAACAGACTTCAGTTCTGTCCAAAACATACAGTTTAAAAGAGGTTTTTAAATGTCAATTCTTCATCAAATGAACCGTTGTATTATACTTTTTATTTATGTTTATGTAGCTGCTGTTGCACAGTGTTTGTACAGGTTTGAGATCCAATATGATGCTTTGCAATGTGTTGCTCCTTAAAGCCTCTAAAATTTCTTCTCTGCATCCAGAATAAACTATTGAGAAATGACCATGGTAATAACCCCGAAATAAAAGGTGTGGTGCGTAATATATAAATAAAAAAAGAACGCAGTGGTTATTTTAGTCAGAACAGAACATTAACAAAAACATGGGACAACTAATTAGGTCAGTTGGCAAAAGGTGAGTAACATGATTGGGTATAAAAACAGCATCTTAGAGAGGCATAGTTTCTCAAAAGTAAAGGTGGGCAGAGGTTTACCAATTTGAACAAAAATGCATGTACAAATCGTGGAACAATTCAGAACAAGAAACAAAATAGGACTGAAACTGCTCTTTTAAAAGTTTTTAATGACCTTTTAACATTTACTGACTTGGGAGATTCTGCCACTATTAGACCTCAGTGCTGCCTTTGGTACCGTAGTTCATAGGATTCTTACCTCTCGGCTTGACCGCTGTGTCGGAATCAGAAGCACTGCACTGGAATGGTTTAAAGTTAGATTGGGGGATACGTCATCCTCAAAAAACTCACTTTCTTGTGGGGTCCTCCAGGGGTCCATTCTTGCCCAGTCCTTTTTTCAATTTATATGCTCCCTATGGACTCAGTTTTTTATTTATTTTTTTAAATGCGGCATCTCGTTTCATTGTTATGCAGACGACTCACAGATTTACCACTGAAACAGAAAACAGAGGTCATTGTGCTGTCCCTGTGACCACTACGACTTTGGCCCTTTAGAAGGAAGTCCCCTAAGTTTTGACACCACAGATCAATGCTGTAATCAAGACCAGTTTCTTTCCAACTACTTGGAAAAGTGAAGCCATTGCTCTGTTTTAGAGACTTTGAGAGAGCTATCCATGCCTTCATTTCATCTCGTCTTGACTTTTGTAATAGTCTTTACTCAGGTGTCAGTCTGTCATCAGTTAGCCGACTGCAGCTGGTCCAAAACTGAGGTCTGCAGATCAAGTGCTGGTAGCTGTCCTGAGGTCCAGATTAAAGCACAGAGGACATCAAGCCTTTGCTGTGACTGCTCTTACACTGTGGAACAAACTGCTCCTTCACATCAGGACCTCCCCAACATTAGACTCTTTCAAAACCTGTCTGAAAACCCCTCTTTTATTCCTTGGCATTTAAATCAGAATCAGTTTGTTCTACTTTTATTTCTTATTTCTTACTCAAATCTTCGCATTTTATGCTTCTTTTCTTAAATGTTATCATGTCTTCCTATGTTTTTATCTCTTTAGATTATCATAAATGTACAGCACCTTGGTCAACAGTCGTTGTTTTAAATGTGCTATATAAATAAATTTGACTTTGACATAAAATGACAAAAACTGAATATCTTATCATCTAGAGCAGCAGCGAATCTATGGTCAGAGTTTCTGGGATGCTCAGCTTCCAGTCATGATGCCAGCACACAGTGCCTTGCAATTAATATATCAGGAATATGCTACTTGTAGTCAACTCTTTTCACATTTACAAAGCTCATTTCAGTTGGATAACATACTTTGCTACCTTCAAAAGCAAATTAAATAGTTGGATGACCTAGTTGAGTGTCTAAAAATAATTCAGAATGAATAATTACAGATTTTAATATAATACACCAGTTTTAGGGTGGACACTTTAGCTATCAAATTTGTGCAAAGGCTCAATCATGTTGACCACAGTTTTCAAAATAAGTTAAATAACAGTTTGTAAAAGAAAGAGGAAACATGCACAGCATTGTTTCAGTCTTTTAAACACACAGAGGAAGAAAGATTAGTCAGTAAAGAAAGGGGAAAAATCGCACTGCCACACCATACACAAGCAAACTGGTCAGACAGCTGCTTAAATTAAAGTTTTTTCTGCCTGTCACATTAATATAGTCACAGCCATCTTGTTTAGCCCATGTTTATTGATATGAATCCGGTTAAACGCTAAACATGTTCTTTACGTTCTGCTGGACATAGACAGGTATCATCCTCTGGTCTTACCCTCACCTGGATCTGGAGCTGTACTGTAAACAAACAACGAAGCCCAGAACAAGAATAGAAAACTTTCACAAACTGAAATAATATTTGATTTTTTTATTTTCCCAACTAGCAATGTAGCAGCAGACTATTTGGCAAATATAACATTAGAGGACGATGCCAAAATAATACTGAAATACATCATCATTACTAATATTACTATAGGTATTTTTAGGGTTGCTGTGATGGAAAAACATTTGAGATCCAAAGAAGAAGCAAACCAGAGAGTTAATCTTAAACTATCTTCTGACTCCATATGTTTCATCTCCAGACGTTCAGCTGTAAGTTACATGAGGCTGGGTCTGTTCCTCTCTTTGTAGAGATGAGAAGCAACCAGTTGTACCACTGGTCGGCCTCCTAAATGAGACCATTGTATCCTCGTGTATCTTCATATTACACACCTGTGTCTTGAACTTTGATCTAAGAAATCACATCCCTATAAGTACCTAGCTTGCCCTGATACACAGAAGTCTTTGTGCTCGTGTTACTCTGTAGACTTTAAGAAATCTCGAGTACCACAGACGCAGGACTCGGACAAACAGCTGTGTGTGCCTCTGAACTGCAATTTGAATCAGCTTCCATGCTCATACTATACTATACTGTGCACTTTCTTCTTTATTAGAACCTTCATTTGAACCTCTGAAAGTGACGCATGAATAGAAGTCTCTCAGTTCAGTGGGAGACGATAATCTCATCTATGTTTGAATAATTAAACTTTAGAATAATTTAAATGTTTCCTGTGGAAGCTTATTCCTGCCACTGAAAAAAAACCTTTTTGCCACACAGAAATTTGAGGTTATTCGTTTTGGGGCTGGGTATCTTCAGCTTTTGAGCTGGATATCTGAAAATTTCAGCTCACTCAGAATTTTGAGATACATAACCTGAAAGTTTGAGATAAATCTAAATTTCGAGTTAGGTCTACCGTGCAATTTTCTCCCCCATTTTTTTTCTTCCTAATTGGTGATAACTTTCATCTTTGAGATCCTCCGCATGAGGACATTTTAAATCAGCAGTTTTCATCTGTACCCTAAACCAACACGAAACACAACTTGAAATCATATCACAGAACATTTACGGGCTTTTGTTACATTTTATGGTCATTATGAAAACTAATTTAACTAACTGGGTGGTTTAACTACACAGTCAGTGGTGGATGGAGAGCAGGTGGACTCTCTCTCCTGATCTCACCAACAAGTGATTTTATTATATTCTTCTGACATGAAACTTGCACTAAGGGTCTTCAGTCTGGCAAAAGCAGGCAACATTTCACATGTGGCGTCATGTTTCCCTTTTCAAGGTACAACTTGATCAGATTTCATTGTCCTGCACACAGTAATATTTGTGGCTAAACACGGTTAACTAACATACATTTATACTGCCCTATGTTTTCACTGTTCAGCCTTTTGATGAATTAGTATTGTATATATCAGTCTACCCAGTTGGCATCTGATTTATGCAATTAATTCTTCTGCCAAGACTGTAGTAGTGACAATAAACTGTGTACCCAATGAAGCATATCTGCTGGATAGAAAATTTAAAAACGAGGTGAGGTAAAAATGCCACTGCATGTTGGAGCTACTGACAAGGATCATTAAAAAAAATAATAACGGTGGGAATATGTGTTAGTGCTTAATGAGTTCTCGTGTTTTACCTTCAGAGTGTCAGCTGACGAACTGGCAGAAAAGGCCTCATATGGTTCATTAGCAGCAAGTTCACTGTGGTCAGAATCCAATGTGGGTCCATCTGCTTTCCATCCATCGAGTCTTTTGGCCCTGTAGTTTCTACACCACTAACAATCTGCTGTGTAACGGACTGTTTACAAAGTGTGCTCTGTAGGTTCACAAGGATTTACAGTTTTACTAAGGAAACACTGATATATCAGGTGAGCATGTAATTAAAAGCTTTTTGGCCAGCTGGAGAATCAAAAGAAGCGGTGAATACAGCGTCCGCATACTGCCACTAAGTCGATATTGCAAACTTAGTTACAAACAGTTGTTTATTTACAGATCCAGAAGTTACAAAGCAGCGTTTTAAATTAATACAGAGTGATGTTTCCTGCTACCCGTAAAATGAACAACTGGCATGCCGTTGAACTCTGTCTTTGGTCTCTGCCTAAAGCACATCTGTCTCAGTAGCTGCTAATTAATCCACTATGATGACAAGCTACACTGTGTCTGTTTGCTGTTTGTTGATAAGAAGGTCTCGTCTGTTACAAGAGTGTTTTTACAAAAAGCAGCTAACTACTAGGTTAAAATTTTCTCTCTTAATTTACTAGATTTCACAGCTGTGTGAAATCTGCTCGATCGGGGGCTAAACATGGTCTCACAGGAATGAAATAACAAACATACACATACATGCTAACTCTGTACAAACATGTGGACACCCTCTAATACGACCTTTGTACAATCTCTGATTTGTTGTTCCCGCTGAAAATGCATTCACTGCATTGTGCTCTTGTACCACAGTGGTGCTGAGTGGACATGAAGGTGAGCAGTGGTCGTGTTACCCTCTGGCCTGTCCTAAAGAAATGAGATTAGGAGGCGCACGGCTAAATCGAGCCTTTTATATCCTATGCTTAAAAATAAACCCGAACAAGCAAAACAAGTAAGAAAAACTAGATGAGACGGTTTGACAGGAAGGACTATAGACAAAGTGCAGGGAGTTCTGAAAAGTACAACAGCTTCCTGAACTTGTAATACACTCATAAAATATTGAACCTCAGAACTGGGTTGAGCCAGGATAATATAAAGCAGGATAATATAATACAAAAAGGGAATAATTGAAGTCAATTTGGACAGGACTTTCTGTATGACATCATCACTAAACACATTATTCTGTACAGAGAATAAGAAAAATTATGAGAATGAGAATTGCCAAGATTAATACATTATTAATGTCTGATTATCATTTACAGCTCATAGAGACAAAAACAATAAAATCTGACTCATCTGAAGTTCAATTTCACTTCTCAAAAACAAAGCCAGAGATCTGGTGATACTGTGTCCAATCCCAGGTTCCTCCTCCACCCTCAGGGTGACTATATATCAAGTCTAATTATTTCTTTCTTTGTCTTACCTGGGTTGTGCTGCATATCCTACAAACTGTCTTCTAGACGTGATTTCAGTCCCAATGCCACAGATCTACAAAATAATGCCCCTGGCCACGCAGTCTGCATTTACAAATATTTGTTAAAGAATATGCTATTCTATAGAGTTCACTGAATTTTTGTATGCTACAGTCCTGCAACAAGTCAGTTCATTCAATTTCTTAATTCCTAAATATTCCAACTGTAAGTGGTATTATTGCATAGTGGAGGCATATAGGAATCACAGCATATAAAGTTATAGAGCAGGGTTGACAAGTGCTCAGGTGCTTATTGCATAAAAGTCGTCGACACGCCGCTGACTCAGTAACTGCAGAAGTCCAAACCTCCTCTGGCATCAACATCTGCACCAAAACTGTGCACTGGGAGCTTCACAGTGTAGATTAAATGCATAGGTGGCCCAGAACATTTTCCATACAGACTCTGAGTGTAATAAAGACGCAACCTCTATTTGAGTGCGATGGCTCACTGCCTTGGCCTGCTGTCTTTTCCCTTGTTTGTCTCTTTGTGTAGTCTTTCAGGTTCCAGGTAGGCAGGGTTAATTAGTGCGACTGGGAGCACCTGGCCATCTCTCTGGAGCATTGAAGAACTAGCCGCCTCAGCTCTTGCTGGCTTTTTCCTCTCCATTCAGGCAGCATCATGTTATTTGTTTGGTAGGCTACAGCCTGGTTGTTTTAGGTTTTACACTGTACAATACAATGCACACTTAATCACTCATCTAACTACTGACACACATGAAAACACTGATTAGCACACCTTATGCAGTGCTATGGTTTTCTACTTTATTTTGTTTAACTTGAGAGTTTTGGTTCAAGTTGTGTCTTTCTCATTTGAAATGGCCCTTGAGCCAGTAATTCATTTTAAAAAGGTATCCCAATCTCTTTCAACTACATCTGTGTGCTGAGTATGCGAGAAAATATTTTCTCTTTACAGTTTAGCCACTTCCTTTTGTCAGGTGTCCAAACCCAAGGACCAGATTCAGACCGCAGAGTTTTTCAAGGTTTGTTTACAGAACTCAAGTAAATAATAAAGGGCAAGTGGGCTGTAGAGCAGGGGGCTTTTTCATCATGCAAACTCAGGAGGACTCTGTAGACAAGGAAACAGGCAGTTGGAGAGGGACAGCTGATTATGAGAATTTGTGAAGGCATATAATGAAAAATGTCTAAGGCCTTACTTGCTGTAAGGGGTTGCAGGTGGGCAGAAAGACTTCATGGAAACTTGAAGTGAATTTGGTGGAGAGTGGGCAGGTAAACACTTCTTTCCACTGTAGCGAGCCTATTCCAAAGAAGGTGCAGGTGAACTTCAAACTCCTTCCAGATTTGCAGAAGAGAATGCAAAGTGACAGGCAGTAAACTTCCTCTCAGGATCTAAACAATTATGTGTTTTTGTTTTTTGCTAGCACAGCTATTTTTTAGTTTGAACATTTTTATGGCTCTGATCAAAAGAAAGAGAAACAGAGCAAAAGATTAATGTGTTTCCTTGAGAAGCTTATTAAAATCAGCTTTAGAAAACATGTCACTGTTGTAAGCTATAGATACAGATACAGAAAGTTAAACAAAAACAGGATGGATGCACGGATGTTGGTGCTGTTAAACATGATTTTTTTCCTACAGTTTATCAGAAATAAAAAATGTTGAATGTTAGCATAGGTCAATTATTTAACTGTAGAGGGTTAGCCTGTCTTTTGTCTCAACAGCAGCATGAAAGATGCGCTGTACTCTGTCTTGTGCTAACTGCTGGTAGAAATCAATCCTAGAAAGCAGCATGTTTGAGAAATGGGTGCACAAGGAGATATATGTACAGCTACTATTGTGTTACAGCTTTCAAGCTTGTTTTTTTTAAACCTTATTAAGGGTATTTAAGGGTATTTTAACTTCATACAAATCACTTATCTTTGCAGTAGAGACCAAAAATCAATCATTAAACCTGTGTGCAAACTGCAAACCCTGTTAAGCCAAAAGGAACTCTTTTGGTTAAAATATCTTCTCTCCAAAGGAGAAACCAGCTGATCATCCAGCTGGTTTGCAAAGACACAAAAAATAAAGCACAGACATCCACAAACATACAACAAGCTTGTTGCGAACAGCACGGCGTAATCCTGATTCCAAACAGGGTGATTAATAATGAAAGGGGTATTAGAAGTTCCAGGCTTCCACTCAGCAGATAAGGTGGGCATTTACTGAAAACAACAGCCAGCGAAATTCAATTGAGATTACATAACTCCCAAAATCAACAAGGGCTGTGGCCCCGAGATGTTTTGTTTTTCAGGCTGTGATGTAACAGGCTGGTGGCCACAGACATTTTCTCTGATGATCTCTTGAGAGAGTTATTCTTGTCTGGTAACTCTGTCCAAGTTAATACGCAGCAGGCCTGAGCCTAAATGCTCCAGGTTCTGTGCAGCCGTAATCCTCAGACACCTCATATCACACAGGACCAGACGCAGCAGGTCCGGGGTCAGCGCACGCTCCACAAACCTCCATCTCATTCATCCTCTCTGTCAGCTCTCAGAGCCAAAATATAAAGTGTCTTATTTACAAAGTGGAATCTAAGCTTTCTTTAGAGGCTTGTTTAAATCCTGTGCTCTTCTAAAGGAAGTACTACCTCACAGGGTTTCCGACCCAGCAGCTGCAGCCGGTCACAAATATTGGGTGATATTATTTTCCTGGGTCTTAACTTTTTTTCCCATTAAAAGTCTGTAAATTATTCTGAGGTAAGTTTTAATTCTGTACATAGCGACTGCTGTGGGTTAAAGTTTGTAAGCGTTCAGGGAACCTCTATTGGCAAGGGGCCCCATGCCGTTGGGGCAAGCTGTCTTGCTTGATGGCAACCTGAACCTTAGTGTAAGGATGAATTTTTGCATTATTTATTGAGCAACTCCAAATGCAGTAAGAAGGTAATTAATTACATGTAAATTTCTGGCCCAGAGCCACTGGGCTTGGATTGAAGCTTAATTAACTTTGATCACAAGGTTAAAAAATATGTCACCTAGCACGGCCATCGGCCCTCCCGTTCCTGTGTTAGTAAGCTTTACTTCAAGAGTAATTTATAATATTTATTATAATTCCTAATAACATATTTTGGTTTATTGTCAAGGTGAAGAAGTGTAGGAGTTTGCACTCTGCTAAACCTTCTGCCACCCTTCCTCATCCTCATTTTTTTCCAACCCTCCTTCACCTGCTTGTAATTTTTCACTTTATTAAACTGTCTGCTGGAGAGCGTGAGTATAATCATTTATATAGAGCATTTATTGTCCCCTGAAATATTCATAAGAGCTTTGTCGGCCATATTTATAGTCTGTAAAATAAAAGCAGGTTAACGGCTTCTCACCAGCTCGGTCAAAAGAAAGAAGGTAAAAGAAGGTAATACTCAACATGTTTGACTGCCAAAACATGTAAAACAGCGGAATATTTTAAAAAAAAGAAAAATGTATTCAAAGCAGTTTTCAAGGTCTTTTTAAGAAAAATAGTTTCTGAAAACCTACACTGAACTTTAAGACCTTTGAGGGTTTTATCATAAATCATTTGTCTCTTTTGCAACAAATTTTCCAACATACAGATTCTCTCTAAGCAGCTGTACAGTTTCAAGCTGCCTCGCTTTCTGAACCCCCTCTCAGTCAAACCCCATGGTTCTGGATTTACATCTAATGTCGACTTTCATTGGCAGTGCACGATTTAATGTGTCCTTGATTTGGACAGGTAGAAAAAAAGCCGTGGTGAGGAGGTCGGGGGGGGGATAGCCCACCTGAGCTCAGTCTTTACAAGAATGTCATTATCTTACTGCAAATAAAAAATGAAGTTTGTGAGATATTCATGTCAGAACTGATAGTTTTTAACTAATTAGCCTTGACATCAGTACACATCATTAATTTCTTCCTAACAAGGGGAAATATGTGTAACTGCTGGGTGAGTGTATAAGAGCTGATCCAGGTGGCAAAACTGTTGGTAAATACAACCAAACTCTTCAGTCCCTGTCACCTCTTATGTGCTTTTTAGTGTTTTGGTTTTGTACCATGCAGTCTTGCTGTTCTGGTTGCTTATCACCGCTCTATGCAACAAGTGTGTTCAGCAAACAGCTGCAAAAGTCCAATCTGGTCATAAACAGTGTGAAATATGGAGCAGCTAAAGAAAAATATTTCCTTCAAGAGTTACTGTAGCCAAAACAGAGATTATAGGGCAGCGAATGCTCGACTTTGATTTAGTCATCGAACTGAAACAAACAACTACACACTACATAAAATGTAAATAAAAACAGAATGATTTGAAAATCACATAAACCCATAATTTATTCACAATGTTACATAGAAAACATATCAAAGGTTTTGAAGTTTTAAAAACCTCTGATGGTATGGGGGTGATTAGTGCCGGTGGATTTGGCAGCTTGCAGGTTTGGACAGGCACCACCAGTGCAGAAAAATCCAACATAATTCTTGTCCAGATCTTTTTTGACAAAGGCCGAACATTTTTCAGTAAAACAATGCTAAACTGCATCAGCTGCAAAGCCGAGTCCAGTCCATCTGCAGTTCAGATCTTTCACTAAATGAAAACATTTGGTCCATCGTGAAACTAAAAATACGACAAAGAAGACACGGGACACACATTCCTTTCCCACAAGAACATCTGCTCAGTTTGCAGATGTTCACAGGCTGTTGTTAAAAGAAAAGGAGATGCATGCAAACATTTGATATGTTTTCTATGTCCTGTTGAATTGACATAATCTGCAAAACACTGTTTTTTACTTACAGAACATCCCAAATGTTTTGAAATTGGTGTAACTGTGCAAAAGTACCCAAAGATAATTGCAGGTTTAATGGCACCTTAAAAATAGACTTTATTGTAATGAAATTTGGTACTTATAACCCATGCATGTTTTCAGACTCTCCAAATTTCCACTATGACTTATTTGGAGGCAATATATCTGCTCATGTTTGCAACATTATAAAATCACCTCTCTTGTAAGACAAAACAGGGGCATTGTGCCCAGAACTACAATCTCATTCTGGCATTTGGTAGTGTGATTCTTAGGAATGCTTGGCATTGGTGTTAGTTACATTATAAAACAAGGAAGCCACTGTGAAGAATGCAGCACTCTGCTGTGCCCACAGCTCATTCTGAGGAGTATACAGCAAAAAGTAACAGCCGAACCCATCAATACAACATCTGCTCTCTAATCTGTAAAGGCCCCCTGCACTTGGAAAAGCCCCCATTAACACACTTCTCACTTGCTCCTAATGGATATAAACACAAACATACATTATGCGCACATGTAGGCTGCATTCAAGTGCACTTTAACACAACTACAGTATCTTTAGCTTTGGGCAGTAAAGTGGAAAAACATCCCAATGCGAATCCCATCACTTTACCGGATTGAAGGATTAATAAACTGAGATAAAAAGGTAGATTTATGATGGAGAAACCTGCTTATCCAGAAATGTAAAGGCTTTGCTAGCTTAAAGTGCTGTCTTGCATAGGTACTTTTGGTTGCTCCCTTATTTCCCAAGGAGTCCCGGCAGATGGATGCAAAAGTTTATGGGGCGCTGTTTGAAAACTGAAACATGCTGAAATTAACGGCAACATTTTTCTACATTTACCTCAAAACCTTACAAAAACATGTTTTTTCAAGTCATTTTTTACAATATTTACTAAAATATTTGTAACTTTTTTATATTTAAAACACAATTTTAGATGTGAAATATTAAATCTAAATGTTAAATCTAAATATTACATTTAAATCTAAATGTTACAGGAAACTAAAAATTTAGCTAACATGCAAATTTATTGTACGGATCAATGGAAACACCAAAATAAAAGCTTTATGAAACCCCCCCCCCCAAAAGTGTGTCATAGTGGTCAGGTTGTGTCTGCTCTCTCCTGACCGTCACTTCTCACCGCCATGAGCTGCTTCACTTCTTACCTACCAGCATGTCCAGCAATTTAGCTGAAAACATTGGAAGAGTCGTTTTGTCGGCCATCCAAAGGTTCAGCAGTTGTGCGCCCTCAGCAGCTGCAGTCTCTACTTCACAATCACCGCAGCACATGTCCAGCTAAATCCATTTAACATTTAACATTTAGATTTACATATAAAAAACCTTACATGTTTTTGTAAGGCTTTGAGCTAAATGTGGAAAAAATGTGCCGTTCATTTCAGCATATTTCAGTTTACAAACGCCGCCTCATAAACGTTTTACACTAGATGTCCTCCCATTTTCCGAGCTTGGGACCAGCACTGCTAGCACTCTACCTTGTGACCACCAGTTTGTGAGGCTGGGATTGTGACTCCTCCTGATCTCAAACCATTCTTGTGTAAAGCATGTAAATTTATTAACCACTAACCACTTAGCCGCCTAAAGTACCTCCATGTACTGAAGCCAAAGTAATTAAAGCAAAATCCTTATTAATGAAACTTTTGTTCAAAAACAGCTGTAGTTTAATGCATGAAAATATTTCTTATAAAACATAAACATAAATAAATCGAACACTTTTTCCATCTGCTTTAACCTGTAAGGTAATGATTCCTCAGATCTACAGTTGCAGAAGAGTTACATAATCTCTTCTTACACAATAAAAACAAGAACAATTCCTCTGACCTTGTCTGTTTCAGCCCTCTGTGAATACAGGGAATAATGCATCAGTGCTCCTACAGTACATGATATTGTTTAACATTCCAGATTTCCAGACAGTGGTTCTGAGTTTCCAAGAAGTACTAACCTGCGAAACCACTCGGGCACGCAATTTCTTTTCTGAAAACAAATACGGCCTAAAACGTATTTAGGACCATCGATCAGTATCTTGGATCACTAGATTTTCAATACTGGCATTTTGGGATTTATACTAGGAATATATAATAAATAGATTAAAAAAGAAGAATGTGATATAGCTGCATAATGAAAATAAATACAATAAAGTAAAAAAATATATAAAAAATCTTAAAATCATCAATGCATAAACAGAATATTAGAAGTAAACAGCACAATAAAGTGTCTCAGTGTTGGTTAAATGTTTTGAGAGTGAAGGGTTAAACTAAGGCTTGACTTTATCCATTTCCTTTTGTGACCTGAGGGAGGCAAAGTTGTTCTTCTCTGCACTGATACATAAAGACAAATGAATGGATGTCCCAAAGGTCTACGGCCCCCATATGGCCCCCCTAGAATGTGTATGTAGGTCAGACATAAATCCGCACAGCCATGCACCAGATTTAGCAGGTTCCTGTTGCTGTTTGCATCAACAGAGGATGATCAGTTATTGTGTGAAGCTTGTTAGAAAGCAGACCCTCTGAGAGGCTTTAGTACAAAGTCCTCTGAGAGTCAGACATATGCTCCTTGCAGAGGAAGAGGAAATCATGCTCCTCTCCATTGTTCAAGCGTGGGGGGAGAGGGTTACGGCTCCTCAGTAATTGGTTGTGCATACTTTATTACTGCAAACTTTCTGTGGGAGCTACATTAATGCAGAGCAACTGCCATGTCTAATTATTTTTTGATTGTGAGCAATCCGTATAAACACAAAGCTTTATTATTCAGACTGTACAGTAATTAAAGGGAGGAGGGGACAAAGTTTAGAACAGATATTGGCAAGAAAAGACCTCTAGCTAGTCATAATGAGTCTGCTCAAATCAGCGATGATGACATTTCACAAAATTATCATTAAAATAGGGCCATAAATGCTTTTTCCACTATAACTGGAAAGGTCACATAACTATCCTTATTTATTATTATGTAACAATGAGGTGTTTATTTATCTAAAAACTAAAAAGGCCCAAACAAAAGCATGCACTGGCAACCTTGCCTGTGGCATTGATTCTTAGTTGTGTGTTTTAAATTAGCTGCATAAGTTCAAATGTGACACCAACCAACCACTTTCTCTTTTTTTTTAACAAGAGAAAATAAAAAGTTGCTGTTTTGTTTCATATGCAGCTTTTCAGTCTTCCCAGTCACAGTAGTCCTAAGCATTTGAACTGGAGGCACTTCACATCTCATCTAAGAGGCTTGTTCGGCTTTAAAACCGAATGGAGTCCCAGGTATTTAACCCAGTAGTGGAGCTGACCAGTTGGAGGTGGAGTCCTAAGATCCCTTCCAAGCTGTTTCCCTCACACTCACATCTACCCATG
Source organism: Rhamphochromis sp. 'chilingali' (assembly GCF_963969265.1). Classification (NCBI taxonomy): domain Eukaryota; kingdom Metazoa; phylum Chordata; class Actinopteri; order Cichliformes; family Cichlidae; genus Rhamphochromis; species Rhamphochromis sp. 'chilingali'. Next base: position 41,096,795 of record NC_137932.1, on the reverse strand, counting down.
TGACCTTAATAACCCACAAGATGGTGGAGTGGGGCATACCTTCACTCATGGAGGCCCATAACAGCTCACATGATGACAGGGCGGGTCAACAAATACCTTTTCAGTTGCCTTTTCCTTCATTGGGCCTTTTTTGTGTCACATTTCTCTGAGATCATAAATTACTATGCTGACTATGAACCAAAAGAAGATCAGAAGAGCAGATTTGAAAGCAAATAATATTTGTATAAATGGCTAAAAACTTCACATTTGAACAGATATACGTATTTCTGCTAAAATTAAATGTACTAGACACATACATAAAACCTGATTAAGCAGAATCAGTTGGTGAAAGGAGATGGTGAAATTTGGAACATAATTAGACACAACAGGCCGATTAAGTATAGCAGAGTCATGAAACAATCAGTCATCAGCAAGGAGAGAATTTCCTCTGGAAAGCACATTTAGATATCGGTCAGTGTACAGCGTCATTGCTGAGAATAATTTCAGCAGAGTGATACATTTTCCAGTCTGTTGCATTAGATCAAAAATCCCCACAGTTATTGTGTGAAGCCAGGTCAGAGCTCCTGTTTTATCTTTTACCCAACATGACAGTGTGGTCACCACTCCCACTCTGCTAATATGTTAAAACACGAGTCCCTTTGGAAGCCATTCAAGGATTTTGTTCTTTGGCAGCCCAGTCCACTATTGTCCACCTACTCAAAACATCTGGGTTATAAAAATACACTTTTTGTATCATGGTAGTTTTGTTCTGACCATATGCTCTATTCAAGGACATTTGTTCAGAGTTACAATCAAAGCCGTCTTGCCACAAAAACTATATTAAATGGTAAAAAGGTCCATCGTAACGCTCTCAAGGCCAACGGAGCTTCTTAAGGTTTTGTTTTGTGTGAACCATCAACTGAAAAGTTGAAAGAAAAACTGCTAAACAGCAGAAGCTGGTGCTTTTTTGGGTTTTTGAAAAAGCACTTAAAGAAGCTGTTGTAGCTACAAACACTGCAAGAATAATAGTCGAGGGCAACACAACCTACAAAAATGATCTGGTTGCCCTGACACTGTGTGTGTGTGTGTGTGTGTGTGTGTGTGTGTGTGTGTGTGTGTGTGTGTGTGTGTGTGTGTGTGTGTGTGTGTGTGTGTGTGTGAGCATCAAGAAAACCTCCAATGGGTGTTGTGACATTTCAAGATGGGGAGGGGCGGTTTTGTTTGTTTACAGTGTGCATCATCAGCCAGTCATCCCTGTTTCTTTGCTCATGGGCATACAAGCCTTATAGCTTAGCACCTACAGTAGCAGGTAGAGGTGAGCTAACTTTATCACAAGTTTAAATGCATCTCTGACTACAGGAGTGATCCTTCCTGCACAAGATGTCCCTGTGACTCAAACCTCAATCATACTGCATGGCCTGGCAATAGAAGAAAAACCCAGTAACTCATCAAGCAGATGCTAAAATAAACCACTTTACATCAAAGAGGTCACGTTCTGAAAATAGAGCACCTATCGTCACGACGATCTTTACATCACAGAGGGTGTTGTAAACTGAGGTCAAAGACAGTCAACAGTGTCAGTCAGTGCAGAATAAAAGCAGACAAAAGGTCAACTCCAGGAACCCAAACATAATATGTATATATATGCTAAAGACAAATCTGTTTACAAACATGATGATCTTCACACTGGGTCAAAAATATAATATTATAATAACAAAACAACTGCTGTAAGAACATCTGTCACATTATTTTGTGCCAATCTCCTGTCAAAAGTATTATTTCTATGATTGCACAACCTCTACATGAAAAACAATCCAATCATGTGTGTAAAAGAAAAACAGAAAACAAATGAAAAACAGGGTAGATGCTGCAAAAATTAACTAAATTAAATGAATAATAATATGAAAAAAGCCACACATCTGCTACTTTTAGAGTCTGAGAGCTATCCAGCTCTCAGCTGTTCTCCAAAGCAAACAGAAAGAGAGAAAAGGTTTCCAGAATAATCACATAAAACTCTGCTGACATTTTTAACCAATATTAATGACGTTATATTTCATTATTGCATTACAGCCCAGTGCTCGCCAGCTCTACTGCTTTGGGCCTTGCTGAACACAGCTAGCATATATATCTATATGTATATCCATGTGTGAGATTTATAGGTTTTGGAGTCCTTGTTCAAAAAAGAAAATGACGTTTGGTTTGGTTTTTTTAATTAATAAAATAATTTGATTAACATTAAATTGATCATAAAATGTTGTAACTCAGCAACAGAAATTAAGAATAAAAGGGTAATTAATCATTGAACAACTGCTTTTTCAATCATGTTATCACAGCTGAAATTGTTTTGCTTAAAGACGTAAGAAATCTGGTTAAATCTGTAGACATGAGCTAAATATCTGCCTCAGCAATCACTCGCTAAAATGCCAAAGATCTGTAAAGCCGCGAGTGCTACAAATGTACAAAGTTTGAAGAACAAAGTTATTTTTTCAAATAAAAGTCTTTTTATCTTCACTGTGTCACAGCTGTCTTTCCATTATGAATCCTTTCAAAGGAGAGAAGAAAAAAGAACAGAAGTATTTTTTGGCCCAAACCCTTGAGCTTTAAATTTATTGCAACTTGTGGCTGGAGTGTTTCTCTGTGATATATCGCTCGCTCGCTCGCTCGCTCTCATCTGCTGCTTTATGTATCTTCTACAAACACAGAAAATAGTTACTTGTGACATAAAGTCAGTGTAATAATACTGTCATCTAGAAAAATTAGCAATGCAGAGAGCTGGCTGCATGACAAAAAGAAAAAAGAAAAAAAATCCAAAAATAATCAAATATCCAATATCTAATCTGGTAATTGGCCACACCAGTATCAGTGAAGCCACAGTTCTCAGCTTGGCGTTACATTAAAATAAGAGGAGAGGCTTTGATAACAAAGAAGAGGGAAAACCCAACTGCATACAAGTGTTACATACAAAACAGGTGATATCAGCATCTTAAACTTGACGATGCTCTTTTAGCCGTGTCATAATGTCAGGAAATTTGAATTCAAACTCAAAAACAATTTAAGGGTTTGTTTACAGAAAACTCGGGAGTCACAGACTCTGAACTGCTGAGTAAACAGGTAACTGGATCCTTTACAGGAGCGTCACAGGGACTTCTGCCAAAGAGGGGAGGACACGTTAGAGCTGGCTGAGGTAATTGTTTCTGTCACGGTTTGAAGTTGTTTAGAGATTTGGTTTGATTGCTTACTTGTTTCTCTTCTCTATAGCAGGCTGCAGGGAGGGAGCCAGAAGAACAGAGGTGAGCAATGGAAACTGAACAGATAGGCTGATGTCAGCCAGTTTAAGGATACAGGTCATTAGGATTTGCAGGAATCAACTGGAATTTTTCAACAGGCAGGAATTTCCAGCCATAACATCAAATGTTATGAGAGCACACAAGAGAACAGAATTAGAAAATTCTTAAGGCAACGGCTCAGAGAAAGCACGAGCAGTCTGATTACAACAGCTGAGGGGGCAACGGTCTGGTGTAGTTTGGAGGCTCAAGCCATTCTGAAGGAATGAGCGAGAGAAAGGAAGACAAAGATCCTCCTCTCGAGGACAAAGAGAACTTTTTTGTGTAATGACGGACATTGTCAGGTGTAATGTACTGTACATCTATTTCTGCAAATAAGCATATCTAGACATGTAAAACAGCTTGTTTTGCACAGCTAGATATGCTTTACATATGCAATTTTAATTCTGTTCATTTCCTGGATGTCTGCAAAAACAATTTATTTCATTTTTTCTTTTGCGGCGTCAGGCTCTTAATACCTGCTGTGAAGCAGTCAGAACAAATTATGGCTGGTTTGACAGGATTAACATCATTTGCTCTCGTACACTGTAATGTTTCAATGTTTTCATTGTCGTGGGAAAGGTTTACCCAACATAACCCCCACACCCACCCAAGACTCTGTGTTTTCCATATAGGCTGACACATAACAGCATCAGTCCCCCATACGCAGGCTCAAACAGAAGGAGAGATTCACTAAATGAATAAAAGTGGTGGCACATTACCCCTACAGGAGCCCCTACTCAACCCATACGAAGCTCCCAGTGCACGTTTTCTGTGCTGATGGTCTTTTTCTTCATCGTTATGTCCTGGCTTGGCTTGAGTTATGTTGCCCTATAACTTTGTGTGTCAACTGGTTGAGTTGATGTGGTTCTTAGACACTTCCAGTTTAAAATAATACCAGTTACAGTTGATTATAGAATGTCCAGGGAACAAATTGCACTTGTTGCATTTATTATATATATTTATATACTTGTGCTAACTAGGCCAATTCAAAGATATTGAATTTGACCCAGTACAGCACAGTTTATCTAATTTAGATTGGGACTAACAAAAATGGATCGCAGGTGAAAGTTGTAATCCTTTTGTAAATTGGAAACAGAGTTGGGTGGATAATATGAGCGCATTGTGCAACACAGTCATGTGTTCTGGCGAGCTGAGCGTCCTACAAAAACACGAGAGACGTGACTACAACCTGCCTTCCTCCCCTCGCCTCCAACCAGATGACCGCCCCTCCCTAGAGCTCTGGGTTGCTCCCCAACTGGGTCTAGACTGGGTCTAGAGAGTATTTTAAATTCAGGGAATTTAAAATAGAAAGTAGCTCGTCCACAGAAGGACTGGTAGCTCCCCTTACGATAAGGGTTCAGATCGCGCAAACAGGTGTGAAATGTGTGTGTTTAGTTAGTTAGTTTGTTTGCTTGTTTTAATCAATTTTAAATCATGCTTTTTATTTGTTTTTGTTTCTAATGTCTCTGTAAAGCACTTTGAATCACCTTGTTGTTGAATTGTGCTATACAAATAAATTTGCCTTGCCTTGCCTTGCCCTGAGCCTGGTTCTACTGGAGGTCACTTCCAGTTAAAGGGGATTTCTTCCCTCCCACAGTTGCCAAGCGCTTGTTCATGGGGGTGTTTTGATTGTCGGTGTTTTCTCTGTATGATTGTAGGGTCTTTACCTTACAATATGAATCGCCTGCTGGAGGCAACTGTTGTTATGATTTGGAGCTATATAAATAAAGCTGAATTGAACTGAGTCCCAAATTTGTGCATGTCATTAATGTGTCTGCATTTATTTTAGACATGCGTCATGTCGAAAGTAAAGCAAGTCCAGACTAGTAAGATTATTATCACAACCTTTAGGAAAAAGTGATGAGGGTGATGCAGGATTAGTTGACTGAGAAAGGGACTTGGTAGAAGACGTGGTAAAAGATTGCCACGCTCAGCACTGCATTTGACATGTGAGGAAACTTAATCACTCTCTGAAAGCTTGCTCCTTTCTTATTGCCCTCCTCAGAGCATTGGTAGCCCTGCGAAAAATCTCTAAGCCTCTAAAGCAGATTGAGTTAACGATTAACTAATAGTGAGGCAGCTACATATAGTTAGGTGAGCAGAAGGGCCACATATTAACAGAGCTTAATATGTTTGCACTTCTCTTTTATTTTGCAGTCTGCTTTTGTTCATGAACAATGACAGGCATATGTTACATAATTCACATCTATTGTTTTCACTATCCACAACTTTCAATCCGTTTAAACACATGGCTCATGAGTCGTGACTCAAAATCTATATATATTTAGATGGACGGGGAGGATGTGAAGCAACTCAAAAAAGACACCCTTTTATTATATTGTAAAGGTTTCCTAGCCCTCTATCGCAGCAAGAGCTGTCAAACTGTAGGAAATGGAGAGTATAACACTGAGAATGAAAGCTCTCAAGACACAGCCACAATCAAAACGTGTCACTTTTTGTGTTTTCCAACTTTTGTTGCACACTTGGAGTATCTAAGGATATATACATAAAACTAAATCTGAAGCAAAAAAGTGGTTACAATGTATTAACTTTGAGTTTTTATAGTATGTGTGTGTATGACACTCTGTGCCGACAGATTCAGGAAGAATGCACACTGTGTTCCCAGTATTCCCAGTGAAAATATTACATAATTAAAGGGATCTGTTTACAGTGAAGTGTGCAGATAGATGGAAATTTAGCTCACACCTGAAGCCAGTTCCTAGAAGTTAAATACTGTGAAATTCTGACTGAGTGTGTCATGTTGTGATTTTGTGTTGACTGTGGCGAGCCATGGACCAATAAATGATGTCACCTTTCTTTTCTGAGAAGACTCTATCAGTGGAGTCAGACCAGGTTATTTTTCCACGCCAGGTGTCTTTTTCTCACCGAGGCTTTGAAACGTTTGTCTGAATGAAACTGCAAGTACACAGTGTGGCAATTCACCACGTTCACAATCAGTTAATCTGTGAAAACTTTCACCATTACTTTAATTAATTATTTAGTAATATTAACAGGCGATCGTGGCTCAAGAGTTGGGAGTTCGCCTTGTAATCGTAAGGTTGCCAGTTCAAGCCCCGGCTTGGACAGTCTCAGTCGTTGTGTCCTTGGGCAAGACGCTTCACCCGTTGCCTACTGGTGGTGGTCAGAGGGCCCGGTGGCGCCAGTGTCAGGCACTCTGTCAATGCGCCCTAGGGTGGCTGTGGCTACAATGTAGCTTGCCTTCACCAGTGTGTGTGAATGGGTGGATGACTGGATGTGTAAAGCGCTTTGGGGTCCTAAGTACTAGTAAAGCGCTATATAAATACAGGCCATTTGCCATTTTTAATGAGGTGTACAGTACAAAACACATAAAAGGAGATATAAAATTGGAGATTACAGGGTTTTCCTGGCTGAGAGTGGAGCTTCAGATGTGACTACACACCTAAGCATGATCGGCATGTCTTCCTTTCTCTCACCCCAACCAGTCACAGCAGATGGCCCCGCCCCTCCCTGAGCCTGGTTCTGTTGGAGGTTTCTTCCTGTTAAAAGGGAGTTTTTCCTTCTCACTGTCGCCAAGGTGCTTGCTCATAGGGGGTCATATGATTGTTTTTTTTTTTTTTCTATGTATGTAATATTGTAGGGTCCACCTTACAATATAAAGCGCTGTGAGGCGACTGTTGTTGTGATTTGGTGCTGTATAAATAAAATTTAACTGAAACTGAACTGAATGTTTGATACAGAAATTTCATTGGCATTTGTTTTTATCATTCATGAAGACACAAACCACTGACACGTAAGTTTAGGTCCCACTCCTGTTCATTGGAATGATGCATTAGCACTGACACCATATTGTTTGCATGAAAATGTATTCAATCATAAAATTCTTAAAAATCATTTAACTTGCTGTTAAATTTGAACCAGTTTTAATTTTGCTTTATTTCAAATACCAGACACACGTACGTGATGCATTCAGAATTTAAGGTTTTTGTTTAAAATGTGCTTTTTCATACACAGACCTAAGATTATATTAAAAGTAGCATTTAAAATTTTTCGAATGGACTGCAGCTGCTTCTAAGATGTTCTTCGGTAAAAAGTGATCTTAAAGTGCAAGAGGTAAAACCATCATTATTTAAACCAGTTGTCTGTCCAGTCCTGCCAAAGTCATCGGACTTGAAATGGCAACTGCAAATGATTGAATATTCATTTGGCTCTAAAAGCGTCTTCTCTGCAGTGCAGCTTTCTAACGTAGCTAAAACGAATCCATGTGAAGAACGCTCCACATCTGCATGTCTGTCTTCTGTCCAGTTCACACACACATGAACTATTCCTGTAGTTCACTTTAGTGCTAGAAACCGAGAACACTCTTTAAAACTGTTTAACAACACAGACTGGTCACCGACCAAACAGCTGACCAAAATTTAAAAAAAAAAATTAATATTATTATATGTTAATACAATTATACCTTTAATTAATGAATAGATTGTAACCAAAATACATCTCAAACTCTGTATACCTGCATATGAAATGCTGACTCACATCATTGCGTAACAGTTTTCTCAGATGAAGTTCTGCTCACTTGTCACCTGACCTGTGTAAACCCCTAAAAAATGTTTGGCTTCAACAGCGACTGAAAGTCAAACACAGCCACAGGGACTGAACAGTGACTGCTGTGTTTACTGCTGTGTTTCCTACACAGGATTCACTTTTGCCAGTTATATTAACAACTGCCAAAGGAAATTTGGCGAGCTATTTTTAAAATGTAATGTTTTCTTTATCAAGAGCATGACTGATGAAAAGACTGAACATCTGTGTCCTGGTCACTCTGTTATTGCATTAGAAGACATGGACACACTGCTGAGCTCCACTCCAACCAGAATGTCCAGTGTGAGCTCTGAGATCACAGATGCCTCAGAGTGGGATGAGATGCATGCCGGTCATGCAGCTTAATATTTTCTGTTGTTTATTTGTTACAGAGCACTTGCTAATGACAATATTTGCAGGTGAGCAGCATACTTAGGGTATTATTGAAAGCCAGATGTGTGCATTATTATATGAGTAATTATTTATTTTAGGTGCCTAGTATGTGTGGTGCAAACAAGCAGGTGGCAGTGCAAGTAAAACACTTTAATTACTCCAGAAAACTTTAACTGTTTTTGCTCTTTTTTATGTCTCAACTCAGCACCTCAGAACTTCTCCTCCTTTCACTTCAAAGTTATCTGCATATTGTGGCAGAAGCCCCAAAAAGTACTTTTATCATTTAGGAGCTAAACTTCCTTTCAGCTGTGACCTACTCGTGCATGAAATGATCGTGCAGGCTTCTTGGTGGGCAAAATTAGAATGGCTAGATCCCCTGTATTACAGCACCTGACTAATTTCCACTTTAAAAGGTTCATCCTGCAGCCGTAGCTCTCTTAAGAGTGCGGAGGGGTAGCCTGTCGGTGACTGATAGAACTTCTAATGCCCGTAGGCCAAGATCACTTTCATGTTATTATCTCTCTCAGAAAATTTCAGAAGTTATACAATTTTAAAGTAGTTCCAAGGTACTACTAATGGGTGCTATTAATAAGCAGATGTTAGCGGCATGTGGACGTTGAATGAATGTGCAAATGAGCACCCACATAGAAGTCATGGGAGAGCAGCACAAGTTTGACATTTGCAGTGTGTATTTCAAGGCATATTTATTAAAAATAAAATGTAACCAAAAAAAGTAACTGTAACAACACACTTGGCCAAAGTGCGGTGATGCTAGTCAAAATGATACAAGATTTATATTTTTAGCTCTGCGTCGCTGTTTAAGTAAGAGGAACTTTGTTCCTCATTGCAGATAAATAAACTCTTGCATATATTTTCAGTGCCTAATTTTAACACATTTTAACTTTGAAACAAATGATGGATGCACTATGTGAAGATCTCCATTTAATTTTCCAAACATTATACATAATACAGCTTGGAGCAGCAAAGGTTTGACTAGCATTCTGACCCTGACCTGATGCTTACAAAGCAGAGCGCCAAGCGGATGAAGCTGAGGCTGTCTAATCTGCTTCCAGCCTTTCTTCACGGTTGTCTCATATGCTCGTGCAGTATTATGATTTTCATTAATAGACTACCTGCCACGTGAAAATGCCATCAGCTGCATTAAACACGGCCGCTGTTGGCAACGTGCAGCCTCTAAAGGTCTGCTAATATCATTTCCTGTGTTGATGGAATGCCGTGTCACCGCGTAATGTGTGAGAGTAAAGATTTGCTGTCCTGATTTAGCCACTTTATTAAGAGAATGGATTGTCAAAATGTGCTATTGTCAAGGATGAAAAACATCAAATGACAAGTGAAATTGGGGACTCGCAGCATCACTTTGGAGATACTGATTTATCTTTTGAAACACAGTGTGATTACCTGAATAAGTCTTTAATAGTCTCATTGTGCTGGGTATTCATTATTGTGTATGTACTGTATATGACAACAGCGGCTAGGATGATAAATTCATCTTGTATAAGTGTGCATTCCTTCAGCTGCCTCTCAGCATTCTTCCCAACAAGTTAAACAACCAGGACTGTTTGTTTGTTTGTGTGTGTGTGTGTGTGTGTGTGTGTGTGTGTGTGTGTGTGTGTGTGTGTGTGTGTGTGTGTGTGTGTGTGTGTGTGTGTGTGGGAATGTGTGTGTGACAGTTTGCAATATTTTATAGTAACGGTCAAGGTCTAAATATGCCAGGTCAAATCTGGGAAGATGAACGGTGCAGAGTTAGAAAATTGGCTCCAGCCTCTTTAGAGAAGACGTTTTTATGTGTAAGGTGACCTTGTCCAGTCCTGAAATTGTGCAGGAGCTGACCACTGCCAGATCACAAAGTCCGGTCACTGTGAGCCTGTTGAGAGTTGTAGTATTGATCCAGACTGAAAGCCTAATTCCGCACTGTTCCTCTATATTTCCTCTACTTTGTTCCTCTATATTAAATTTAAGTGCAGATTGATGGAGCCTTTTCTGAACGTATAAACTGGACCATCAACAAGGGAAACAAGAAATGAACCCATTGGTTTTAACTGTCATCACTGGTGTTTCAGTGTCTTAACTCATGCTGAAAATTTAAATTTAAATCGAGTGAAGCTTTTGATTTTTGTGGGCCTGTTCTCAGAACTTTTTGATCACACCTCATATGTTGCTTTATCTTCGTGCTGGAAGTGGGAACTGAGCTTCCCGCTGTCTTTTCTTTCTCCCCTCCTGTGAGCAGAAGTGCAAATACACAGTCCCGCTGTTCTATGTAGGCCATCACACAATTACCAATTAGCATTACAGCAGGTGGGTGCAACACTAATCCTGTACAACATTAAACTGAACTGAATGCAATGTTGAATCCACAACGTGAGGTCCTACAGCAACAACTCCCAAGGATGAGTCCCAAACACAGCCCCTCCATTAAACGGAGGGAACAGCTCATCAAGTGGAGCAATATCCTGAAATAAATATCATTCCTTTTATATGCATAAGATATTAAAATGTTTAAAAAGAAAAAAAAGCAGACACTTAGCAAGTAAGTGTAGCTGAATAAACATGCAGTTGAGGTTGCAGGAACAGAAACTAATTCATATATTTATTCAGAATATTGTGAACCAGGCTTCCAGCTAAACTCGCTGCTTTTAACTTGAAATGTTTCTTTACAAGTTCAAAAGCTAGACTCTAGACTACTTCTCTTTAAAGTACCACCTGATAAATACCATCAAATAAGGTCAGCACACAGCTCCATACCTATGAAGCCACAAAGAACAACCTTGGGCTCAGTGGATAAGAGACACTGGAGAATTTTGAAACACAGTGAGGGTCCTTATCACTGGCCCACAGTGAAATATGGAAGTTTTTTTTTCTTATGGTATAAAGTAATGCTTACAATACACTGAAAACTGAAAATATCCCATTTAATGACAATATGATGGAAGTATTTAGCGAAAGACAAACCAAGACAGAAAGACGTATGACACAATAAAACATAATTGCTTCTACAGGAGTGTTCAGGGGCTCGGTGTATCATGCATAGATCAAGTATGAAGTTGAACATCTGTCTCAGCAACAGTTATTTCAAAGATCCGGCTACAACATTGTTGTCTGCACACAGCATTCACTCTCTGTCTACCTGCATGCTGACAAAGACTTTTCAATACAATGACAAACACAATCCAGGAAGTGTATCTTGTGCCTTTTCCAAAAGCTTTGCATGCAGATATGTGCTTATACAGATTAGGTGGGACACGCTGCTGAACTTCCACGTGATTGTCATTCTCCGAATTGGGAAAATATGTAGGCCACAGGGGGGAGGGGTAAAGGATGGGAATGGTGGGTGACTTGATGGGATGAGTGCTATTCCATTTACACAAGTAGACAGCTTCTGCAGCAGTAGACCAAACAAGCAGATGTTCAAATTACAAAGAGACATCTCTCCGTTCCCCTTTCTTCTTCTGTTCTTTTGGTGTCTTTGAGTCCTAGTTCCCCCACTGTGATATGATTTTACAGGCTTCCACAGGTAGTGTAAATGTTTTTAATAAGGGGGAAACTGCAGACATTAAAATGTGCCACTTGTGTGTCACACCAGGAACATGAAGTGTGTTCCATAGACCAGTCAGCGACAAAATGAAGGTATCACCAAAATCTAAACACAGTCTATTGTGGACTTCAATAGAATTTATGACTTGACTCTGTCCCTTCCCATTTCTCTTGTGCATATATTTAAAGTTACTCTCAGTATATTAAACAAAATCTGTGAATTCATCAACATTGTACTAGTCATCTGCAGTTGGTTTAAAAAGTCTTTGCTCCATTCCTGATTTCCTAGTTTTTTGCCAGGATGTGATGTGTCACATCATCAAACTAATTTTAATATTGGACAAAGTTGAATAAATACAAAATGCAGTTTTAAAATTATGATTTCATTTATTAAGGAAAAAGACAGAAACCTTTCTGGCCCTGTGCAAAAACCTAAATGCCTAAATCAAAAGACTCATCTCAAAATGATGTCAAATATAACCCATCACGCCATCATCTAAAGAACCCGATGAGAATCAAAGTCGTTAACATCTATCGGTCTGGTGAGAGATATAATTCATAAATGGAGAAAACTTGGAACATTCGAGACCCTTCCCACATCAACGACTCACCCAGGAGGTCAACAACATCATCTAATGCAGCGGTCCCCAACCTTTTTGGCACCACGGACCGGCTTATGCCCGACAATATTTTCACGGACCGGCCTTTAAGGTGTCGCGGATAAATACAACAAAATAAAACTAGTACCGGTACCGAAAAAATTACTCATAACACACGTGAAAAGACCCAGGAAAACCGAGTTAACGATAAAAACGATAACAAAATAACGCTGAAAACCAATAAAAACCCTGAAAACCAGACATTTCACACCTGAGCCTCAACTCTCGCGGCCCAGTACTAAACGACCCGAGGCCCGGGGGTTGGGGACCGCTGATCTAAAGCACTGCAGGCCTCACTTGCCTCAGTTAAAGAGTTCACAATTCAATAATAAGAAAGAGACTGAGCAAAAATGTCAATCATGGGAGAGTTCCAAGGTAAAAACTACTGCTGAACAGAAGGCCATCTTACATTTGCCCAAAAAACACCCCAGTCATTTCCCTGTTTAAGTTCATTTGTGTTATTCCTGGTTTAAGTGTTTGTTACTTCCTGTTTTATTTTGATAGTCCCTTGTCTCATGTGCATTATATTCAGGATTGCTTCTCCTGTCTCATTAGTTAGATTATGTTCAGTTTTGTTTCCCAGGTGTCTCCAGTCTGTCCTAATCACTTCCTCCTTTGCAGTACGGTTTCCTCAAAGAAGTTTCCTGGGTTTCATTGTTTTTTGACCTGGATTATGTTATACTTAGTTTAAGTTAACAAATATATATAAGTGTGCATGTATCACGGTGGCACAGTGGTTAGCACTACTGCCTCACTGCAAGAAGGTCCTGAGTTCAAGTCCACCTCTTTCTGTGTGGAGTTTGCATTTTGTTTCTGTGCATGGTTTCTCCCTGGGTACTCTGGCTTCTTCCCACAGTCCAAAGGTGTGGGAATAGGTCTAATGGAAACACTAAATTGCCCATAGGTGTGAATATGAGTGTGAATGGTTGTCTCTGTCTGTGTGTTAGCCCTGCGACAGACTGGTGTACCCTGCCTCTTGCCCTAAGAAAGCTCCTGCAACCCTGAAAAGGATAAATGTGTATTTTAGATGATCAAATATTTAATAATTCCCAATAATTGTTATCTATGTGAATGAAACAGTTCATACATATAAAACGTGGTGTCTGGACATCCAGTCACAGAAGAACCCATATTTGTTTTAGGTCCTGCATGAAAAAATGATAGCTGCAATAACTGGGGAAAGAAATATCCATATGTGATTATTTTATGTTCTTCGATATTAAAACTGCTGTTGTTGCAGGTGTGCACCCATTATACAACGGCTCTATCCTAAAGTTCTTTTGGCAGGACAGCTTACTGTGTGTGGTTCCATCATGACCTGGGAGCTATTGTGTAAAAATGCTGTTAAATACACCAAATTATAATTTCAGCTTTCACTGTGATCAGTTCTTTTTTTATTATTATTTTCAGAAATACTCTCTTCCTTGTATCGAGGCTGAGTTGCTCACCTGGTGATAATTTGTTTGGATCTGTGTGTTTGCCGTAAATGCAATAACATTTAACCTCGTGGGCAGCGTTTATTCTTTCAGCACTTACACTGAGACCAAGCCTTAGTCAGAAAATGAAATGCCCTGGTAAGTAGGGCAGTCTGACATTAATTCAGCAGATGTAGTAGCTGACCCAAGCATGACCGGTCTGGTGACGTCCGTCTTGCTCAGAATGGAGATGTGTGGTCACTTCAAGAGCTGCTGTGGTGGTGCAGTGGTTTCCTCACACAGTTCAGGAATCTAAACTGACTGTCTGTTCCTATGTGATGGCCTAACAATGGTCAGGTGACAGTTCAGGGCTTAGGCATACCAAGCCTTTCATCAGATGTTGTATAGAAGACAAAACCAGTGTAGTTAATGGATGGATAGTAATTAGACTTAAGTATTTGGAAATGTATTAATTTCAAACTATTACTTCATATCACTGCATTTTAAAGTGAAGTAAAATGCATTTGTTCTCAGTTACAGACAGGATGGAAAGTGTGTTATTGTTTTAAATCCACAGACAGATCAGAACATAAGCAGGCAACATGCAGTCCCATCAAGTTATGACAGTTTTATTTGTTTCTGTAGATGTATTTATAATACAGTTTTTACTGGATGTTCTCTCTCTGGGTGTTTTTTGTGAGTCATCATCCATGGACGGATGTGTTGCTGACCCTCTCTGCAGATGTTTCCGCTCTCTGTTGTTGTTGTGCTCCTGCAGTCGGCACCTTGGGGTCCCTTTGAGTCAGCTTGTGGCCGGTCTCTGCAGCCGGAGAAGGAAGGATGAAAGGAGAAGTAAAAAGTATCCAAGGAAAAAAGTATAATACATAAACTTGTGACTAAACTTACATTTGTGACATTACTGTGTTTCTTTTCTTTCTCTTTTGCCTTCAGCTCTTTGGAGGTTTTGTTGAGCTGCTCCTCGGCATCTTTAACTTTTTGTTTTAGCTGCTGTTTGGCCAGTTTTACTGTCTGTTTGAGGAGCTCTTTACCTTCTTTTTTGTGCTTTTGCAGTTCTGTCAGTGCATTTTTACAGTCTTTCTTGATCACCTCAGAGCCTGTCGTTTCTTTCTGGAATCCATTCGCCTCAATTTTCTCCTCTGCAACTGCCTCTTGCACTTTCATCAGTTCCTTCTTGAGATTTTCACTTTCCTGTTTTGCCTCCCATTTTCCATGTTTCTCTTTTTCTAGTCCTTTCTGTGCTTCCAGCAACTTCTTCTTCATGTTTTAGTCTAGCTCTTTGTATCTTCCATTTCTTTTTTTGCTTCCAGTGTTTTAATTTTCTCTTCCTCCAACACTTTTTGAGCTTCCAACAATTCTTTCTTGATATTTTCACCCTCATTTTTAGCCTCATGTTTACCATTTTTCTCCTCTTCGAGTTCTTGCTTCACATACAATAATTCCTTTCTTAGTATTTCAGCTTCAGCCTTTACATTTTCAGCTTCCTTCTTTGCAGTTTGAAATTTCTTTTTTGCCTCTTGTGATGTGGTTTTCTCTTCTTTTAGTGCTTTGTGCACATCCAGCAGCTGCTTTCTGTTTCCAGCTTCCTTTTTTCCTTGTTGTTTTCCCCTTCTCTTCACTTTAGATGCTTTCTGGACTTGTAACACTTTTTCAGTTTCCTCCTTAGGCTCCTCGGATACATTTTCCTCCTCTTTAAGGGCTTTGGGATTTTGACCTTCCATGTTTCCATTTAGCACATCCAGTTTTCTTTGTATGAATCTGCAGCCTTCATACGTTTGTCAATTGTTTCCTTGTTTTCATCCAGACAACTGCATGTTTGCTTGTTCAGATTTTCCACAATCTGTGCAGATGTCTTTGCCTCTTCTTTTCATTTTAAATTTTCAGCCTGTATTACTTCAAATGCTTCTCATAGCTCAGTCAGCTCATAGACTGTGGTGTTTGGTGAAGCGCTCACAATCCTCTAGTCGATATCCCGTTATTCATTTTGGCCTTTTAAACCAAGAAATGAACATGCTGCTCCCATTGCCTAGCAATAACAGCTGTTTACTTTTGGGGTCTGGTTCATTATTTAATAAAGAAAACATGTCCAAGTATTGGGTGCTGAGGCTCAGCGCATATTCTAGCCTGCTGTGTGGGTGGGCAGCTAGAAATCACTGGTGGGCAACATGAGTGAGGAGAAAACTGGAGAAGCCAAACAAGGAGCTTCAGGTTGCTGGTTTGAGTCTCTGTTCAGATGCTGGTGTCTCCTCTCTCTGAGATGTTTGCAGACAGTTTGCAGATAATAAACAAACATGTGACTAAAATAACAATTATGACACTGATGTGTTTCATGTGTAGCAGGATGGCCTCTATACAGCAGTCGCTGCAAGAATCCACATCAGCACACTTATTTTTCTTTAAGCAGGCGTGCTGGGCTCCTCCTAAGTAAGTTTGAACACTTCATTTCCTTCATGCGGGTGAACTTTTCACCAAATGTCATCAAACAGCTCAGATGTTTTTCACCAGGATCTACTCAGGTTCAAAACGTTCTAAATTCCTGTCACACAGATCTAGTTTTTAGGACTTATCTTCATCTCCAGTATGTCACTGAGTCCGACTGAAGACAAGAAGTACAGGCGACACTGTCTTAAACATAGAAACTGTCACACTTGAGAAAAATGTGTGTGTGTGTGTGTGTGTGTGTGTGCGTGCGTGCGTGCGTGCGTGCGTGCGTGCGTGCGTGCGTGCGTGTGTGTGTGTGTGTGTGTGCATGTTACAGTGGAGACAACATGTTGCCCTTTTTACAGCCTCACCTTTCTTTCATTCTTAAATGTCACGTGCATGAAGTACACAGGGAAGGTGGTCTCGTGACAAACTGGGCTATACAAACTGCATTTTAAACTTTGAACCTACATCTTCCTCTGTGGAGGTAAATATAGAGTTTCAGATGTTTATAGAAGTCAAATATTATTTTCACCAGCAGCAGTCAGAGTACGGGAGCATGTACTTCTAAAGATAGGTTACCCCCAGCTGTGCCTGACTGACAAGGTGCCCTGAATTTTGTCGAGAACAGAAATGGGGACATCCAAAGAGACTCCACTAATTCTGTCTGCAGATTATAAATGAAAAGTAGGAGATATTCTAAAATCACTCGGCTTTTTTTTGTGTGTGTGTGTTTTTTTGTTTAGAAGATTTTCTGCTCAAAATCAAATCTCATATTTGTAATCATACTTACTGATACTAAGAATACATGTTTTTATTATTGATTTCTTTTTTGTTTTCACATTACAAATATAAAACACAGAAAGAACAAGAAATAAAACGTTCATCATGATAACATTAAGGATGTTTCAAAGTACTCCAGATGTTGGCACTGTGTCTCATTCAGAAGCCTAGTCCAGCTAAATGTCTTTAAACAACAAAATGTTTCCCATTATTCAGAGATAATACACTAGAAAAATATTGAGGAACTTAAGAAGAGACTAACTTTAAAATTAAAAACAGTTTGGCCATCTACTTGAAAATCACCAATGTTTGTAAGGATGTGATAGACTGATCGCTTAAAAATAATCTGGATTCAGAATGCTTTATTATGAGCAGAGCTTGGCATTGTTGGTATTTTCGGCCTGCGTGTGTGCATTCTGTTTACGTGCAATTCTAGAATGTGCTGGTCCAGCGCACAGCAGGGCTTCCTGTGGCACAGCGGGAAATAAACAGATCAATAAAAAGCTCATCACAAGATTTCTGGGCTTTCTGCCACGTGCTGCAACACACATTATCAAAACTGCGAGACTCCTGGAAAAGACCATGAATGACACATCACCGCCTGAATCAGACCTTGCTCTACAAATTATTTTCACATGCAACCATTTTTCATTTTCAGAATATATGTGGGGGTAAGTGCAGCATTGAAGAATGTCACCTTGTTACTGAAAAACTATTTGCTGCCAGTGTTTTTCACGATTGCCCTCGGTATCGGTCTATGCTAGGTAGCTGAACGCACCTGTTTAAGTTTATGGAAGGGTCACGAATACATGATTACATGTGATGAATGACCACTGAGCCGCCAGGCCGCAATCATCGAAAGCAGAGGCAGAGTATGATGAAGAACAACTTCTGTTATTTCATTTGCTAAGCATTATGGAGGAGCTATGGAGCACTTGGGGCCTCTGCCAGCAGCAACCACTAACTGAGCAACAGGCAGTGCTTTATATTTTGCTGCTAATGAGTCTCTCATTGCTCGTATCATGCCAGAAATGTTTCACTATTCTACAAAAGTCTATTAAGTCATGTAACAATTTCCATATTTTAAACAATAATAAAAGCTTTCAGCAACACAACACATACATAAGTCCACTCTGGTGGGCTTGTACCCTGTCTTTATTACTCTGTTACTCTTTATTATTCTCAGTCTCACGTTGTCCTCTTCAGACACAGGTGACCCGATCAAACGTAACAATACAAACAGTTTAACATGCCAGAATTAAATCCACTTTCTAATCAGCAATGTTTGGCCTCTGCCATTTAACTGCAATATTTTACATGCAATCATCTTAAATTTCAACAACACAAAATGCTGTCTGTTAAAAAAAAATGATAAATAAATATTCCACTACAGTAGAGTCAGCAGTGGAAACTTTTCCAGTGTGCTTTACTGCAGAGTCTCCCTTTTTTACCCACATCTGAAAAACACCACACGGTGGCCTTTCAGAGTTGATCAAATAAGACTTTATAGCATCATAAACCAAAGGTTCAAACTTACAAATTATGCAGTAAATGATTTTCAGGTTTTTATTCGGAGTGTGGCTGTTCGTCTCTATCGGACCTTCAGAGCAGCCTCGGCATTTTTAAAAAGCCAACAAATCATGGTCGTAATTTCTTCACTCCATCCCCCACCCATCCATACTCCGTCAGTTCTAATACGTCCCAGTAAAAATAAGTTCCTAATTTAACTGTTGTTTGCACTTTAAGCTGTTATAAAATACAAAGCTAAAAATCCAAATGAGGGGATAAAAATAGTTTAGCAGAGGCAGCGGACCCGCAGGCACCAGCATCAACAATCTCCCCTGGCAAATCACACCTTGATTAAGACAAACGATTTTAGGTGTTTAACCCCAGTTAAACTGTATTTCTTCCTTGGTTGCCAATGCAACCCTTAAATAAAGTGCTTAGTTGTCTAAACGCACTGGTATCAACTTTGCACTAAAATCAACATTCTTACATGCAATTAACAGCGCAAATAGATTTACACGCATTTCTTTTTTCAATCAGATGCTGATCATTTACGTTGCTTTGGTGAATATTATCTCTTTATCTTTCGAGATTTGTCCACTAACAAGCTGCTGGAAGACAAACACAAAGGTTCAATAAACAGCCAATAAATATTGAAGAGGTCTCGAGTGCAAGTTTATTCTCCTTGTGTAAATGTTTTTCTTAAAGTGTAAATGTACTTGATAGAAGTGTCCAATATTACTTAAAACAGAAGACAGTTGATTTTGAACCAGGAATGAAATCCCTCTTTGTTACATTAAATATTTAAATGGTAAAGTAGCACGAGTGAGATGCAGATATCTACTCTGATTGTCATACCTTGGGGCAACGGGAGACAAGAGTGGTAAAATATTAATCAGCCATGTTTCTCTGTTCGCTGTTTTAAAAGTGTGTCATACATGAGCGGAAAGCAGGTGTGCTCAGGTGTTCAAGTATTCATGTGTGAGCAGTTTACAACACGTGTGCCGATGTTTTTTGGTAGTGGTTCATCCGACAGTTCAAACGTGTTGAAGTGAAGAAATGTATTTATGTGTGTGTGATAGACGTTCTTTGCACAGCTGTAGGTATGTGTGTGTGTGTGTGTGTGTGTGTGTGTGTGTGTGTGTGTGTGTGTGTGTGTGTGTGTGTGTGCGTGCATGTTACATAACTCTGATATTTATCAGAACATGGCCTCAGGCCCCGTTGTTGCAACCCCAAGTAAAGACTTACTAAGACTAACCAGCACATTGTGCTACTCTCTGAGCTCTCCGAGTGGACAGCTGTGACAGTTTGCATTAGACAGAGACCTACTCATGCAGCAGCACTTCCTCCACCCTCAGACTGACCTAAACCCCTGGGGCAGAAGTAGCTGGAAGTTAGGGAAGTGACTTATTTAAAGTTTAACTAATATAGCTGAATGTACTGTAGAATCCCGGAAAGTTAATGATTTATATTCTACCATCTGTCTACAAGTGTATGAATATTTATTCTGCCCTCAAAAAACACACTGAAACAGAGACTGACAGTGAACAGTAAGACTAACTTTTTTTGAGATCTCCTACTGTGACATTTTGCGATGCCACTGGAAGTAAATCACAGCTGCAAGCATTAAACAAATAATAAAAAACCTTTCTACACTGCTAACATCCAGGTGTTTATGCTCAGCTTTCATGGACAGATATTGTTAATGCTGTGTGATCGCTTCCATGCACCACATATGCAGACATTTATTGTGTTGTTTAGTTTTTCTAACATTTTTTAAGCGATCCAAGAACAACCTGACTTCCATTTTTATACACATCACATATATTTAGACAGTTTGTCTCATGAGTCCCTCCATTTACACTAACAGACTCAAGAACTCTTCTAACAGGTTGCTGGGCTGTTGCTTAGCCTTAGATGAGACTTGAATACAGGTATTTTATTTACTTTAGAGAGTTAGTTTTTTCTGTCTGTTTATGTCAATAGTATAATACAAAAAGAATCTGATTATGTCCTCTTTAGTAGAGCAAAGCATATAATCTCCAGCTCTAGTGGAGATGTTAGAGACATAAAAATTCCAGATATCTTAATACCTTGGCAATGCATTTCTGTTTCACCCTGCATGGAGAGGTTGTGTGAGATTGAGTTCTGGCAAGCTGAACACTTCTTACAGAGCCCCAGTTGGTCCTTCTTTTAGTGTTTTTCCATTGTTTATCTGATCTCTGTGCTTCACTTTGAGACGACCAAACCAATGAACTCGGTCCACTTATGTGGCCACTCTCACAAGGCATGAACACCACCAGGGGCTATAGGGTGTAGAAGTGCTCAGCAGATATTTTGATAGCAGACCCTGATCAGAGGTTGATTTGTAATCCTGTATACTCACACAGAGGTAATCTGTCATTAATTCTACTCTGCTGAAAACCTGCAATGCTTCACTGAAACTGTTTATATAGTTGGCACTAAAGTCACACAATTCAATTTTATTTATATCACAACAACAGTTACCTCTAGGCATTTTATTTTGTTAGGTAAAGACCCGACAATAATACAGAGAAAATCCCAACAATCAGACCACCCACTGTGAGCAAGCACTTGGCAACAGCGGGACGGAAGAACTCCCTTATAACAGTACGAAACCTCCAGCAGAACCAGGCTCAGGGAGGGACAGCCATCTCCTTGGGGTGTGAGGGGAGGAAGACAGGATACAAGGCACGCTGTGGAAGAGAGCCAGAGATTAATTATAACGCTAATCGTCACTCATCTTTTTAGTCTACTCTGATGATCACACACCTTAGAAGAATGACTATCAGCAGGTCCCATATTTAGAGCTGAATCTTTCAAACAGCTAACCTGGTCAGTCAGTTATTCCATATTTTATTTTTTCTGCACAGTGTAAATGTTGTACATGGTGCTGTCTGCTGGCAGCAGGGTGCTTCATTTTAATACCAGCTATTCTTTACCAGCATGATTGGTCCTCTGACTGCAGGAGCATGGTGGGGGATGCAATGAGATGAAATTTTATAGTACAGCTGCAGTAAAAGTTATGTTTCACCAATTCTGATTTTCACTGTTTAATGGTCCTCTCAAATTTGCTGTTGTTTTGTTATTGTTGTTGTCTTACAGTCTGAACCTTGTATGCTTTTAATGTTTGAGTTCATAATTGAGCTTTTACTGTATATCAGGTTACGATGAGAATACTATGAAGATTAGTTTGTGCCATAACTGGGGAATCTCTTTCAGCAAAGTAGAGCCATTTAATTCCAGTCTGTATCTCCAAATGGGTACCTTATAAATATTGTCATTCCAACATCAGGTCTCCTTTTTGTTGCCATATCCTGATCAGCTGAAGTTTCCTGGGTGAAATGGGTTTCAGCAGATTACATCAGGCACACCCAGTGTGAGAGTGGATTTGCATGCACAGTGTTATGCAGATGGTGTGTACATACCCACTGCAGATACTAGAGTTTGAACAGCATGAAATGCACTAATTACACACAACTGTGATCAAGATTTGAGTTGAAAGCTCACATCCTAGTCAAATAATTACCAGAGTGACAGTGATGAAACTCAGTCATCACTACTTTCACAACCTCTCCTCTTTCTGTCTTTGTTTTATAAAATAATTGAAAACAAAAAAATCTACATAAAAGGCTTTCCAGTCAAGATACAGATTACATATACATAAAAAGACACAAAAGGTCAAAAAGGTTTACAAACTGTGCTGCTCAGTGGTCCAGACTCTTCAGATTCTGGACAAATCAAAGTCTTAGAGTCTGGAGGAAGAGTCGAGAAGCACAGAATCCAAGATGCTTGACGCATACGCAGTGTGAAGTTTCAGGCTTTGATGATCTGGGGTGAAGTGTCATCTGCTGGTGTTGCTACTGGCTTGTCCACGGTGTTTTATCAAGTCCAAAGTAAACACAGCATCTACCAGGAGATTTTTACAGCAACTCATGCTTCTTTCTGCTGATAAGCTTTATGGAGATGCCAATTTCCTGTTCCAGCGGGACTCCCACACCTGTTCACAGGGACAAAACCACTACCAAGTGGCTTTCCCTGTTATGACTGTGTTAAATTGGCCACCCACCTTGACTGAAGTGAACCCCACAGAGATTGGGGGTGTATTTTCAGAAGAACTATGAGAAACTCCAGCCCAAAAGCACAGACTAATTAAAGCATCCTAGGCTTCAATATAATCTCAGCAGTGCCACAAGCTGGTTGCCTCCATTTCTGTATTGTTTTTTCACTGATCTTAGACAAAAAAACAAAAACAAAACATAAAGATCATCAGAAATTAAAACAAAAGAGCCTGAAATCATTCACTTTACATGTCATGAATATAAGATCCATGTAAGTTTACCCTTTTGAATGAAACTAAAAAAAAAAGGCTTCTCGCTTTAGCATAAAATAATCTGCAGCCTGTACACATTAGGTTTTATTTTGATTGCCAGTTTTGTCTTTTGTGGCACTGAGTTTTATCATTTTTACACCAACATTAATTAGGATGGTGCTGATCTTATAATGGAGCTAACGCCAACCAATTACACACCTGGTTTATAAGACACTTTATCCATTTTACTCTTGTGGTGGTAATCAGCCTCCCTAACTCATGATTTGTTTATTAAGTGTGTTCCAGCTTTCTGACGTCATTCTCTCGTCTCCGTTTCTGGTTTTTCCTGGCATGTGCCACGGATGTATTATGTTTTCATGCAAATTATAGGAATCCTTTGTTCTCTCACTGCCTCAAGTTGAATTTGCCAGCAAACAAAGAACTGCCAATTCCTGATCAATGCGCAAACATCCACCTTCTTGCCCAGGCTCCACCATTTCTGTCCTCCATAACTGTAGCCTGCCTCTCCCACCTGTGACTCCAAGAAATCCAAGTAAGAACTCAATCAAAATTCTCTGGGCACATTTCAAACCTCGGACTCACTGGAAACACCACTAACCTCTTCTCTCTTATTTGGCACTTCACTGTTCAGCCCCCTTTAATGCAAAATACTTGAGATTACTTACCTGAATCCTGGCTGCTACTTTGCTTGTGTAAATAAAAGAGCTTGCATTGGTCTGTGTGGGTTTGTGGTAGTGAGTCGTTCTTGTGAGTATGACACTTGAAGCCACACTCAGTGTTCTTGCACACAGGGACGTGCAGAGAGGTTTAAAGGGGCGGGTGCTCAAAGTTAAAAAGGGGCACATTGAACCATGCTGAATAACAACAACACACATTCATCAAGAATCTAATATGGGAAGGGCAGGGCTGTGTTGATCTGAGACTGTAGACATTAAAAAGTCCACAGGAGAGATGGTAGCTGATTAAACAAGTGTCATGAGATAATAACAAAATGCAAAGATTGGTGACAGCGCTTGGAACCATAAGGCAACGAAAAACTGTGACATAAACTCGGCTCTGCCTGTGAATCACTCTTTGCTTCTCTTCTTCCTTCCTTCCCATCATTTCATATATCACTCTCCACTTGCTGTCTATCTGAGAACAAGGCACAACTTGCTA
The DNA here is from genome assembly GCF_963969265.1 of Rhamphochromis sp. 'chilingali'. Classification (NCBI taxonomy): domain Eukaryota; kingdom Metazoa; phylum Chordata; class Actinopteri; order Cichliformes; family Cichlidae; genus Rhamphochromis; species Rhamphochromis sp. 'chilingali'. The sequence continues at coordinate 41,072,671 of NC_137932.1, read as the reverse complement.
TTGCAATAAACTATAATCTAATTATCCACACCTAACAACTCTTGCACTTAATCTATAATAAAATGATGACAGAAAAATGTTATAGCACTGCCTTTAGTAGCCTCATACAGCTCCTACTGTTTCCTCCTCATGTCCTTACCAGCCATGTCTGCACAATGTTATATCATGAGTAATATTTTTTTAAATCCAGCTAAATAAAACACACACATGCACACACAGTGACATTTTAGACCTTCTTCAGAATACTGTATATACTATGGGCATCCTTACATTATTATTTATTACTAGAGCTACAATAATAAAGCAATGAGGAGGGGGAAGTAATAAATATGAAATAATGTATTTATGATGATTCCATTTGTTTCACTATCCACTCTGTGCAGGGCAAAGCTTATTACATTTTTAAACTGTAGAGATACAATCTTTTGTCTTATTTAAAATATAAATCTAATATAATCTGCTTCTTAATGTATGTTCTTTAAAATACAGCGTGTGTTTTTTAATATATTATAATTATAATAATTATTATGTGGACATGCATATTAGATCGTTTTTTAGTGAAATATAATCCCTCCAGAAAGGCAGGAAATGCTCAGAAACTTACTTTAAAACTAAATATGTTCCCTAAAACGGTGACAGAGCTACAGACCCATGACAGCCTTACACAGGTAGCCAGCAGCTGTGACCAGCACTGCTTGTGCAGTTAATAAAAGGACAGGTAATGTTTGTCGCGCTGTTGCACACACAGCACGCTCGTTTGTTTCAGTTCGTCAGTTGCAACAAGACAGCTTACCAACGTGTACGTAATAAGCTGATACTCCTGGGTGCTATACACTACAGTGTACGCTGTACACCTACTTATTGGTTTTGTCGCATCAGTCTGTGTCTCTGAGTTAACTTGTGTTTCTCCTACAGCTCCGGACCGCAAAAAATGCGCGTGCTCTTTGTGAGCTCGTTCCCGGCTCGTAACCAGCGCGTTCTGCCGTCGAGGGCGATCATTGGTTAAATGTGATCATGTGACTGATGCAAGCCAGATCCTTTTATTTAGCAAAACTGTGATTAATAGTTAAATATTATTGTTGAGGGGCACAGACAGGACTCCGCACGCACACACACATAAAAAAAATAATAAATAAATAAAAAAAATTTAAAAGTTGCCTCAACAAAAGGGCACTTTGGGCACTCATCAGGAAAGGGGCGGGTGCTCAAGCCCCTCTAGCCCCCCCCCCTCTGCACGTCCCTGCTTGCACATGTGTGGTTCTTTGCTTTTTGTCTAAATCATGCCATGCACCTGTGTATGTCTATTTCTTTTTATTGCAACTGCAGTGTTTGGGAGTAAACACTGTGCAGAAGGGGATGCAGACACTGTAGGTCAGTCAGTGAGACTATATCAGTGGTGATAATGTCTTGTCCCCCAGCAACCTGGAGCTCAAACAAAAATAAAACCTCTATCTGCTTTCTCCTCCTTTCCCACTTACTCTTTTCCTTATCACCTGCCCTGATAATCCTTACACTGGCTCCATCTAGTATATTTACCTACTGCCCATGTGTACCTGTGATGATATCTTCATACACGTTCCTTGAATTCTGTGTGACACTTTAATTTATGCACGTCGTCGTGTTAAAAATCTGCACTGCACTGAGCAGCTTTTTTAAACTCCCTCACTTGGCCAATATAACCAAGGAGCATCTGTTGGCTGTTCATCACACCAGTTTAAAAGGTTGGCCGCACATGGCCCTCTGTTTGTCAGGCTCATAAAGATGTGGGTGATAAAACCTGCCCGCACAAAGATTAAACCAGCTTTCTGATGTTTACCTGACAAAAGAAAAAAAAAAACCAGTTAAAATTAAATGCCCCAAATGTATTGTTTTTAATGCATGACGGACCACACTGGGAGCCATTCACAGGACAAAATACATTAGAAATGAATCACTGCACACTCATTGCTTTCACAGACAGACAGATGACACCATTCCCTGTTGTGCACTTTTCATAATATGACTCATCTACACCTTTAAGTGACACCGGTTCTTTGTGAGACGTCAGGATAAACAGTTATGAAACACCATTAAATCCTCAAGCAATTACTGCGTGAGGCTTTCTGTTGTTTTCACTTTCTGTGAAATAATCACATAACACTGGTGATAGAAACCAGCAGAGAGGCCTGAAAGAACCCTGTATGCCAACTTCATTCACATACAAATTTATACAAGAGTCGTTTTGTTACTAGGAAACCAAATGATCTTTTCAGTGATTTAGGGTTACCCTCTATGACACAGTGAATTTAAAAGCTGCAACCTGCAGTGCAGGTTATCTCCTGTCACTGCATAAAGTGACAGAAGCCCAGACAGTGTGAGAAGATATCACAAATAAATAAACTTTTGCTTTGACGAATTGTGACTCCAATAGTAAATGATTAAAGTGCAGAGTTTAAAGACGTCCTGCTCACTCTTGTAGAGTCTAAAGATACTTAAAGACAAAGAGGGCAGTCAGACTTTTAAATGCCTTTCAACAAAATCAATATTTAGAATATAAACTGGATAGCAGTCATAGCAAGAAGGCCCTGTGTTTAAATCAGCTGCCAGTGAATGTTTATCAGTCTCTCTGCGTTACCCCTGCTATAAACTGGCAACCAATGCAGCATGCATCTCATCCACCTCAGAGAGTCTGTACAAAAGCATGAAAGCATTAAAACACCTTAATATACGATGAGTAATAAGAGGCTTTTATTTTGGAAAAAATGAGTGTTAAAGGAATCTTGTGTGATTGGTTGATTCTTTTACCTGTTTGTCTTCCAACAGTCTTGAACCAGCCATCATTTCTTCATATTTTGAAAAATAGGGACATAGATTTAGTAAATTGTATGCAAATATTCATTGAAATACAGCACATAAGGAATTAGTACAAGTCAGTATTTTCTTGTAATTTCATCAAGAGTTCTCCAGGCCTTTTGAAGGACATTCAAAGCTCTTCTGTGGATTTTTGCAGCCTCTTGATCTGCGCTAGTAATTTAGAGATGGGCTCCGGGGAGACCAATCCATGACTGATGGCGTTCTATTGCGTGTTCTTCTATCCAGGTTTGTTTTTACTGCATTATCAGTGTTTGGAATCATTGCAGGACCAAAAAATGAAGCCATTGTTAGTCAGATGCTTTAAAGATGGACGAGATTCATCTCTCATGGCTTGTATAATAACTTCACTGGAATTTCTTCCTACGTCTTATAGTATTTCAGATACTGCTCATCAACTGTAAATTGTTTTTAAGCCTCTTTTTAAGAACTTCCTTTGAAGGACTTTTTTTTATAAGGTTTGGACTGTAAACAAGTTGAAAAGCAGCTACTGTAAAAGAAAACATTGAAAGAGCTCCATAAAGTCTGGAGAATTATTGCACCATATCGCTTAAAGAATTTACAAGAAAGCCTGTCTCCTTGGAAGCCAAATATAACGAAATGAGGGGTGGATCAAAACTTTTCCACAATGTTGTAACTGTTTCACATCAATAAACCGTTATGGTATTCATGCAGTAAATACACATTCATCATTACAACCCTAATTCACATATTCATGTTTATTTTTTTGGTTCGTGCCATGAATTTCCACTCATCAGCTCCCCTTGTGCTGATGTATAAAAATCTGTAGACAGTAAAACAGAACTGTTGAAGCAAACTGTTTCATTTTTTTCCCTTTTTCTTCTCAAGAAGAGAAATTTGCACAAAAAAAGACCCAAAACCCAAAAGAACTGTGTCAGCAAGAAACAAGAGAAGAACTAAAGATCAGTCATGGCAAAAGGTGGAGCTTGGATTGAGTAATGCTCCAAGAACAGAAGTTAAGAGGATCAAAGGTTACAGAGAACAAAGCTGAAACATGTGAATGTATGGAGTTACTAATCAGCCACTTTCAGTTGCTGTGTAAAAAGTCAAAAGAAGTGGAAGCGCAGTGAAAAAGATGTTAAAATCCTGTTTTTTTATTTGTCACATCCTCTCAATTCATGCACTAGTTACTGTACATCCAAGAATAGATGCCTCTAGACAGACACGCAACAAAAGCAGAAATGACACATCAGTTTAAACAGAAAATTATGAAGTGGTTACCGACAGAAGCAAAGTGTCAAAATAGTGCTTAGACAGTGACTAATGGGTTTACCCCGAAGTGAGCATGTGGTTTCACTATCAACGAACTAATCACCCTGTGTCTTTAAAGTGTGTGACAGTGCTAAAAGTTCATTTTGGTGGAGTCTTGCTTCCAAACAATGTTTTCATGACTGCATTGTCAGGGATACGTGCTAGCCGGACAGCTTCCTCTGCCATTGTGCTGCCACTGGCGCGTGTTGCTGTGCAGCAAACATGCAGCGCCCTGTGAGTCAGCTGGCATCGAATCAAGCCGGTAACACTGATTACAGCCTCCAAAAGTTTCTTACAGTCACCAGAACGTCCTGGTATCCAGCAGGAGACGAGCACTGAAAGCTAATTTGGATCAGTGCTGCCAAAAATCCTTATGTGATTACACTCAAAGCAGTAGGCCCAGGAAAACATTAGTGTTATTCACTATGCAGACTGGGACCAGAAGCAAGATAAGGAATTAGATAAACCAGATCTCAGGATGTTGTTATTCTATATCTCTGCTGTTGACAAATCGCATGCCTGTGTACCTGATAGAGCTTACTGTCTAAAATAGGGGTTTGTTATTGTACAGAAACATTTAATTGGAAGCCACTCTGTTGCTGTGGGTGTCATTCATAGTGCTTGAATGACTGCTGTAGAGGCAATCAGCAGAGGCATCATTACTTGAGAAATGTTCAGCAAATAAGAATTCACTGAGCAGCATGAATTTAGAAGACACTGAGCGGAGGCCTGAATTCTCATAAATCTGCTATCATCTCCTCGGTCTTTGAGGTGTCCAATGAAGTAGGTTTTGTGAGTCTAGTCACTGAAGGGTATTGAAATTTTATTGGATACACACTTTAATATTTACTTAGTTTATGAGCACTTTCAAAATCCACTGAAGTCAGATCATAAAATTGCATCTGTTACTGCAAATCTATCCCAGAAAATTCCAGGTACAAGATGATCAGATGTGGGATTTTGGAGCTGAAGCGACAGACCTGTTATCCTGTTATCCTTTGGTGGGATTCAGACATTGTAAACATAACATTTGAAACAGGTGTCACAGTTAATGGTTACTGATAATTGATAGCAGTTTACTGACACACACTGACATTATTATCTAAGTATAAATCTACTCTTGAGCAATTTTCCTAGTAAGTGAAAGGTGGGGCTTGTAGTCACAATCATGACTAAACACCTGCTGCTCTCTGTGTCAAGGTTATAGTGAACTATTGAAAGATTTTTAATTGTCTGTTCGCTACTAATCCAATGTCGAGACCTTTAAATTCTGTGCTTTAAATCAGAAATCTGTTACTGTTTGAGTCACAATTCGACAAAGCAAAAGGTCGTTTACTTTCGAGGGTTTGCACGCTCACGCGGTCTGGACTGTATTGATGTGATTTGCTTGGTCTTCAGCACTTTAATATCACCGCGTCATAGAAGGTAACCATCAATCTGAACCTTCTGAGATAAGTGTAGTCACCTTTATATCAATAGAGTTTTATTGGCTGTTCTCTGTTGAGATTTCATTGGATCTTATTGAATAACACTTTAGTGTTTATTTAATTTAAGAGCACTTTCAAGATTTGCTGAAGTTATGTCATAATACTGCATCTATACAAGAAAATTCCAGGGACAAGATAATCCGCAGCGGGACTTTGGAACTGGAATAACACAGAGACATATTATCCCAGGATCTGAACATTGTAAACATTTGAAACAGGTGTCACAAATAATTGTTAGCAGTTTACTAAAAAATACTCATATAATTACTTAAGTATTAATTATTCTAGTCTTGAGCAATTTTCTTAGTAAGTAAACGGTCGTGTTAGTGAGAAATATGACTGAACCACCTACAGCTCTCTCTGTGTCGACGTCAGAAACACATGCTTCCACAATGTGTTTTCTTTTCAAGATGAACATTTCCTTTTTCTTGGCTTTTCATGTCATTGTCGCAGGTGTCAAATTTCAAAGTTTCGCAAAACATTCATTTTTGGGGGGAAAGTGAGGAACATGATCCTGTTTCTCACATTTCTGTCACTCTAAATCTCTCGGGTTCTTATCAGGTCAGTATCTCCAGTGGCTTGATTGCTTTTAACATCTCTATTATTGGAACTGAGGTTTATAGCAAGAGGAGTCAGGACCTTTTGTTATCTTTGGTTTATCTGCTGCTCTAAACCACTTAAACCAAGCTACTGCTAAGAATACTGCACACACTATGCCTGTGACACACACAGCCAGACACGCACATATCACTTTATCTTAGATTAGGAGTGGATTCTTGGGAACTTGCTGGTCATGTGAACAAGCTTGCTAAAGGCAGCAGCAGAAAAACATCTATATGACACAAAAGCTCAAGGTTTACTGGAAAATACGAGCGAGCACAACAAATAAGAAAGGCCCATACCCAGGAAAACACCTGTATGACTGTGGGTGTGTAAGTGTGCAAATATCACAGAAGACTTGCAGAGGAAAGTTATGTAAATTAGTCAAATGTGAAAATATGGGTAAGAAAGTGTTAAGCAGACCTTAGAAAAGATACAAATTTTCCTGTCAGGTTAACAAAAAAAGATGCTGAGTTAGCTTTACTGCCAACAATATTATTACGCACAGCATCCTGTAACATTAATGGCCCTTTGTGCTGAAACTGATCAAAAACAGCGATCCATTACTGTGTCGTTTCAAACAAAGCTCTCGGGTTCACCACCAGGTTGTTGTCTTTCAGATTTAAACACCTCCAGAGGCCCTTTTCCGGAGCCACCGAGGACACCAGCCAGAGACAGGAGTAGAGCGGGAGTCAGGATCCTCTGCTTTCTTTCTTCTTGCTCTGGGCTGCATCCTGAGGCCACGCAGGCGGTGGCTGGAAATAGCCCAGACATTCAGGCCAAGTCGGTGCAGAGTGCTCATGGTGTCGTCTCCTCTAAGGCTTCCTCAATCAGCAGAGACAGAAGAGGATGCAGAACAGGAGCCAGACACAGATCAAGCTCTTCTGGATGGGGCAGGCAACAGCCATGTTTGCAAGTGTGTTGGTGTATCTGTGTTTGCATGAATACTTTGTACATGTGAAAACATGCTGAGAGGAGACAAGGGAGTGGAACTTGTCAACTTGGCACAGCTCTTTCCCCGCACCGTAACCCGAGGCATTCACTCAAGCACTGTATTTAAGTACTTAAGGTACTTTACAGTACTGTACAGTAATTTAATATTCTATGTTAGAATATTTTAAAGCTCCATAGATAGATGGATGGATAGCTAGATGGATGGTAATGTCAAACTTCATTAAAGGTACTTGTTACCCTGCACTTTGTTCTTCATAACTGTACCACATTTCAAAATTTAGAGCTGACTCTCTAAAGCAGAGGTCTCCAACTCCCGGCCTCGAGGGCTGCAGGTGTTAGATGTGTCCTTGGTCCAACACAGCTGATTCAAATGGCTAAATGACCTCCTCAACATGTCCTGAAGTTCTCCAGAGGCCTGGTAATAAACTAATCATGTGACTCAGGTGTGTTGACCCACAGTTATATCTAAAACCTGCAGGACACCGGCCCTTGAGGCCTGGAGTTGGAGACCTGCTCTAAAGTAAAGAGGGAAGGAAATACTTGTTTTTACTCCAAGTTAATGTAAGTTTTACTTCCTCTTTTAAAACATGCATTTTCTAAGTAACCAACCATTTTTAATGCATTGGCAGTCATCTACAAAAAACTATTTTTAAACTGTTACTTTCAGCAGGTGACTGTGCTCGTTGAAGTCCATGAAACGAAAGCTTGTTCCTGTTCTGTGACACTTTATTTAACACTTATTTTGCTGTCTTACCTCCTGAGTTTCAAGATGATTCTGTGATTCTCGAACCTTTTATGAATGTAATTTTTTCCTCTCATGCGTATTTTATAAGCCTTTTAGTGCTGATGTAATTTAGAAATGTGTTTTAGTATACAGTGGCATGGGGGAAATGTGAAGAATGCTGCACACTGTTTGTCAATTAGTTTTACTTTTATCATGTCACGGTCTGGCTAGGGCAGACCGTATGTTGCAGGGAAGGACTCAAGCGCAGACCGAAATGAGATATGAATAACAAAACAAGCCGTTTATTAAGGCAAGAAACGAGGGTACAAAATAATAGGGAATCGATGAAAACTAAACAATGACCTAAACTGGGTGAACTAAAACAAAACATAGAAAACTCTAAACATAACAAACTGACAGGGATACCTGGAGCGGAGACATAGGAAACAACGGACGAGTACAACAGGTGAATACAACGGACGACCTGACAAAGAATGGCTGAGAGCACACAGACTAAATGGACACAGGAGGATAATGAGGGAAGTGGCAGCACCTGGGGAACCCAGCTGACACATGAACATAATTACGTCACAGGGGGAGAGTAACTGAACATGATGAACACAGACACACCAGACCTCTTCACAATAAAACAGGAAACACAGTGAGATATAGACATGACAACCTGAACTGACAACATAAGCCACAGACATGAAATACATGAAAAGCAGGGGAGACTTAACATAGTGGAAACACGAGGGGAAAATAACTAGAAACACCTAGGCATGATTATAATGAACTTAGGAAACCTGAAGGCTACATAAACTAAACACAAAACGCTGGGTCAGCAGACCCAGGATCATGACATATCAGTAGTTAAGTACTGGATTAAAAGAATACTTTTACAGAGTTTCAGGGATAATTCATATAAGGATGGGATTTGTGTCTGAACATATAATGATAATATATCTGCTAACACCAGCATGCCTTCAATTTAACGTAATGGTGTTTTGCACAGACACGTGTTCCTGCTAATTGTGTAACATGTAAATAAAGCAGTGCATTAGACTCCACCAGTGCTACCGCTTGTCACTGATGGTGTTCATGAGTTTTAATGGGCATCATTTCTAAACAAAACCAAGGGGCTGTCACAGGTAGGCAAGAAATAGATTCAAATGCACGATTCCCAGGCAGACTGGCTAAACTGGAAACCAGTCAAATACAGAAGTCCATGACTAAAGAGCAAAATCCATGAATACAAAGAGACTGGGAAATCCAAAACAGCTGTTTTGCACATACAATAGAGATAAATAGAGACAAGACAAAGTACAAAGATATGCACAGACATGCTGAGGACTAATCGGGGAGATTGGACAGACCAGAGTAACAAGACACAGCTAATCAAGGTAAATGAGAGGAAGTAAATCTGGTAAAACAGGCCAGATAGACGACTATCAAAACAAAACACAGAGTAACTACCAGGGTAGAGAGGTGGAGGGTGTCTGGTCTCAGGATCACATTTTTTGTTTTGTTATTTTTGACAGTGTGGCTTTATTGTTGACGTTATTGAACGATAACCACAAATTTATATTAGTGTGGTTAGCGGTTAAGTATGAAGCAGCTGGGATGTGATTTACCATCTCAAAGTGAAAGGCTCTGGTTTTCTGGTGCTTTGTGGCTGCTGTACCAGTCTGTTGCAGTCAAACCTGAGTGAGAAGATGAAAACAACCAGTATGAAGGTTGTTTTGTGTCCCTGCTCTCACATATGGCCAATAACTGTGGGTGCAATAAGACTGTGGACACAGGAGAAGCGTTTTTTTCCTCTGAAGGATGAGAGTAATGGCATTATTAAAAAAATTTTTTAAAGTGCACATTAAAAACAAAAGATTCACCCTTTGTAGAGTGGTTATGATGGGGGAACATTTGTAGGGTATCTGAGGGGTTTGCAGTTAGGACATACCTGTGGCAAAGATAAAACACAGAACTATGAATCCACAATGAGGAGCTTTACATTTGCAGTGCCTTTTTGGCCTTTTTAAAAAGAAATAAAACTTAATTTTAAAAATAAATAAATAAATAAATGCTTAATGTTTTAAGAATATTACTAATTATCCCAATCTGAAAGCCAGATATAACAGAATTAAGGCAGTTTGTTCTACTGCTGCGTGTTTTGAAGTCACTGTGGATAAGACTGTCCGCTTAGAGTTTTAAAGTAAACAGAGGGGGTCAGTGTTTACAGCTCGTTCACACTTCCCTCGTGGCTGTTTTCCAGGAATCTCTGTTCCCTGTTTCTGCATTTGTGCAAATAGATGAGTTCTTTGCAATAATCCTTAAAACCAGTTAATAATCTCCCAACAGTAATTGTCTTATCTTGTCACATAATATGAGTGGAAGTTTACTTTTTTGTTATTTCCTTTGCTTTTTTTGGATGTTCAGATTCTGAAGAGTACCGCGCCACCTCCAACTGACATTGCAGTCCTCAGTCGGTGTGACCCTCCTGGGGCTGTGAGGTCAAGGCACACAAAAACATGCTTGATGATGCTTGATTCATTATCTACACTTGGTACAGTGATGTGTAAGAGATGATGAATGAGGAGTAATAACGAGACAGAGAGAGAAAGGTGGCAGATATCAGGATAGAGGAAGTTACAGAAACACACACACACAAAACCTCTCTTCTGGTTCCTGTTTACAGTGTCATGATATCTATTTTCGTCCGCTGGTGCGAAGCAGAGCTTTCAACAATAGTGTAAAGACCTGCCGTTTAGACTGAAAACACACAAGACGGTCACACATGTTCTTATCCGTTTTCCTGTTTGTTAGCTCCGAGACTCATTTAATATGTTCACAAACTTGCTTCCTTGTTCAGGCATTCGTTCATCAAGTGTATTGCTTCAAACAAAGACACAGCACTATCCAAAGTTTCACAAAAATTAGTGCGTTAACTTTCTTTCTAGTCGTTAAAGATTTAAGCTCTCTCCTAAAATCTCAAGTAAATGAATAAATCCCTGTCATCTTTGAGCTTTAATTCTATCCTCCCAATAAAAATATTCTGTCCAGTTTTACATTATATGGTACAGCACATATGATACCTTACTGCACCAGCAGAGGACCGTGTGATAAAATGGAAATCTACTCAGTATCTGTGCATGGACTGGCAGAGGTTCTGTGCTTTCCCTTTCTTTTGTGACAAGCTTTGAAAAAAACAGAAGAAAGGGGAAAAAATGTCCTCACTCTATATTTGGAGGCAGGTCAAAGGTTACGCTGAAGAGTGCAGGTCACTAAATCAAGGAAAACATTTCAGTGCGGTGTTCTGTTCTGGCCCCACTGCTATCCGCCATGACGCTTGTTTATCCATCTCACTTCCTGTCCGTGCATGCTGGAGAGTGTGTGTGTGTGTGTGTGTGCGTATGTGTGTGTGTGCGAATCTTTATATGTTTGTGAGCACATTGCTCTGTCTCAGTCCGCCTCTCTCTATTTGTTTTTAATGTTCCCGCCATTCTCAGGCTCTCACAAGCACACAGACACTCATTCCAGCACATAAATCACAGCTCGGTGAAAGTGTCGGTTCAGAGCCGGGAGGCTGCGGCGTTCCAACATCTCTATTGCATGAAGGGAAGAACTGAGGGGACAAACAATCAGGGACAAAAGGGAAACAAGCACACAGAACATAAACACACACTAGCACAAATTAAGTCACACAGGTAGGCACACATGCAGTTTAAAGTGCATGCTATTATATTGGTAAGTCCATAATTTCTTGGAGAAAAACACTATTTTTGTAATTCCGTCTCTGTGCACCACCGTTTGAAATGCAGACTTTAATTCAAGGGTTTGTTGGGGTTTTAGGAATTACAGCCACTTGTATACACAGTCCCCCATTTTCATAGACTTGAAAGTCATTGGCCAATTGACTGACTGAAGTATATCTATGGTCAGGTGAGGCCTGTTCCCTTGTTAGTCAGAAGAACAGGATGACAAATGACCGATGATTTCGGAGCAGGTCGGCAGTAGTGTGATCCCTGGATGATGCAAGATAGTGTGAGGGTGTGCATGAATGTTAGACAAGGCGTAGAAAACAGCTCTGGTATGCATGTGTGTATGACTAGGTAAACAAGCCGTGAAGAAAAAGGTGCTTAGTTAGAGCAGATATGTACCAGTGGATACAAGACAGTGCAGGGATTCATAAAACTCAAATTAAGACCATTATAATGTGTCACTGTAAGTATTTCCATCTATATATTCGAGCTCTGATTGGCTGTAGGCATTCAGTGTCATGACCTGATCAGAAATCATTTTTGGCCTGTCAGTCACGCCAACTTAAATTTCTCCTGAGTGACAGTCCTCACAGATCCATCCAGCCTTTTTTTCACACGAGGAAATTCTCCATTTTCACAGCCTGAAAGCTCAAATAACAGAATTCCTCAAATATCTCACTTTTGCAGATAATAATGTGACAAATGATGGTTTTCTTATCACCAAAATAAGAAAACTTTTACTTCAGCTGAACTTGGTCATACTGTATCACCTCTGTAAGCTCTGTTTAAACAGTGAACTTATACATAGTGTATAGATCAAAGGACAGAGAAAAGTGTACAGTTATTCACATTTTCACATGGAAGCTGTGGGTGCCAGTGTTTTGAGGCAATCAGCAAATCTGTTGAGTGTTTGTACTAAAAGCATGATTTGCTATAACCTTGGAGAAGCAACAAATCCATCATTTAAACCTCAAAGAAAAGGTTCTGTGGCAGTCGGGTTGTTGCTTTTACACAATGATAACCACTTAAAAAAAAAAATCCCCCTCACACAAATATGCCGTAACTGTCTGCTATGTTCTCTCTCATAAATCTAGCAGTAACCTGCTGGGGCCGGTGCTGTTCGCAAGATTGGATATATTGATTGGTTTGGTGATGTGTCTAAGTCTAAGTGTCCTTGAGCTGAACACCTAGTTGCTCTGGATGCCTTCCATGTTATCTTCAACACCAAACACCAAAAGCTAAAGTAGGAAAGAAGGAAAGAAACCACCATCAAGGTCAATTTTTAATTTTCAGAAAACTGAATATTGGAATTAAAATGCCAAAAAGCTGAAATTAGGAGGTTGATGGAGCAGACTAGAAAGCATATCTGTGTTTCACTTACTATTTGTTGTAAGTGAAACACAGATATGTTGCTTGTGTTGAAATCCATGCTTTTTAATCCAATTTCTGCTGTGGCTAAAGACGACGACAGCAGTGCCATTTGTACTTGTACTTTCTGACAGTCTCATTCAAACGGCCACCAGAGGTCACTTTCCTTCAAAACGTATTTGTCATAACTCGTGAAAATTGCGTGTACAAACTATTAATCATTTTTTGTGAGGGGACAGTTTCTGTTTTTGAAGATGAATTATCCCCACTTCCCCTTTCGTGTCGTGGAAGAAGAGGGAGATGCTGATGAAGAAATCACTTACCCCACTACGCTCTGCCAAACCTAAACCCAAACCCTCGTCCCCTCTTTCTCTTCTCACACAGCAGCCAGAGGCAGAAGCTCAGAGGCTGTCTGCTCGCTGCTTCAGAGGCACTGTTGCTATCTATTTTTAACCATGCTGCTTATGTACTGGGCAGAGTCAGCTTCGTGTGTTTTTAGTACTGAGCTTGACTTTTGCTTTAAGCCCGTGTTTCCCACTCTGCCACTGAAATAAGAGAGTCTCTGCTGGGCCTCTGCTTAACGCCAATGAGCCCACCTCAGGCCCTTGATCATTATTTTTACACCAGTGCTGGATATACACACAGAGTTTCGGGTTGTTTGTTTTGTCAGAAACATACAGTACTTGCACTTACACGTGCATGTCATGTCTTTGTCGTTTCATGCTTTAGACCATGAAGTGTTTATTAACGTTATGATAAATGGCTCGCAGCCATATTCAGAAGTGAAAAAAAAACATTCATTCTCAGGGGAGGGGGCTGAATCTCACATTAGCATGTGGCTTTTTCACTTTCTCATGTACACTGCTGCTGCAGCTGTTTTTAATTGTGTTGCTGCATATGCAACACTTGATATAGATGGGGTTTCTGACCTACTTTCACCTTCTGTATTGCATTATATTTATCGTCTCTGGCTCCCTCTCAGGTTAGATACAAAGAGAATCGGCCAGGCAGAATACAGGGAATTTGCCAAATGACTGTAGATAATGATGTTCCTTGAAACCTCATCAAAGTTAAGCGTGTTGGTGTTATTCGGCTGTGCTCATTTGCTTGTCAGCAGATGTGTAAAGCAGTAATGGATGGGTAACATCTATAGTACAGTCTGATTCTGTGTGTCTGGTACACCACAGCGCTTAAATCAAATCAAATCAAATCACTTTTATTGTCACATCACATGTGCAGGTACATTGGTACAGCACATGTGAGTGAAATTCTTGTGTGCGAGCTTCACAAGCAACAGAGTTGTGCAAAATACAATAATGTAAACAAGCAAAATACAAGAATGGCTACATCTGAAACTAATAAATATATGTACAATATATAATAGTATATGCATTTCTGGATGTGTATACTAAATATTTTTCTACGTGTGTGTGTGTGTGTACACATATTTTACAAATTAAATAGAGTAAACAATAAATAAAATATATTAAATAAATAAAATAAAATATACAGAGTGAGACATGTGCAAAACAGTGGCATTAATGTACAGTATGGAGTGCATAATGTTAAAGTTTCAGTAGTGAAGCTGAGGTGTCTATGACGTGTTCAGCAGTCTGATGGCCTGATGGAAAAAGCTGTCTCTCAGTCTGCTGGTACGGGATCGGATGCTGCAGAACCTCCTTCCTGATGGAAGCAGTCTGAACAGTTTATGGCTGGGGTGACTGGAGTCCTTGATGATCCTCCCCGCTTTCCTCAGGCACCGCTTCCTGTAGATGTCTTGGAGGGAGGGAAGCTCACCTCCAATTATCCATTCAGAGCACCGCACTACTCGCTGGAGAGCTTTGCAGTTGTAGGCGGTGCTGTTGCCATACCAGGTGGTGATGCATCCAGTGAGGATGCTCTCAATGGCACAGTGATAGAAGGTCCTGAGGATGCGGGGGCTCATGCCGAATCTTTTCAGTCTCCTGAGAAAGAAGAGGCGCTGCTGCGCCTTCTTCACTGTTTTGTTTGTGTGTACTGACCACGTAAGATCCTCAGCCAGGTGTACACCAAGGAACCGGAAGCTGCTCACTCTCTCCACAGCAGCGCCGCTGATGGTGATGGGGGTGTGTACTTCTCTGCACCTCCGGAAGTCCACTATCAACTCCTTTGTCTTTGCGACGTTGAGGGTGAGATGGTTGTCTTGACACCAGTGGGTGGGTGTCTCTAAATGAGAGCGTTGGTTATGGAGTCTGTTTTTATCTTTTAACTGACTTTTCAAACTCAGTTGTTCCCCATATGTTGTTGTGGGGGGTTTTTTTTTTCAATTCGGTTGTTAATTATAGTACTCTCCATCAGCAGGCTAACATCAGATACAACATTTGAAATGCTAAGTCATTAGCTAAACCTGGCAACTATTGAGACCTGTGCCAGGTAATAAATGTAGGGGTTTTTTTTGCCTGTTACATTGGCATTGTAGTTTGGGAAGGTTACTTCAAGCTGAGATCAGATGACTTATATTTAGGGGAGCAATATGCGGACCAGTGAAGGGTCAAACTGTTGGCAAGAATCCGAACAGCCAACATGCCGACGCTGCCTTCAACTTCCTTCGTTCGCTTAGAATGACTTTTTTTTTTTTTTTTTTTTTTTTTTTTTTTTGCCGCCTGTCCCATTTGGTTCTTTAGCCATCAGAATTGTTGTCTGAAGACCAACAAGGATACCCAATGGATTTACTTTGCCAAATGGATCATCGTGGCATTGCCGTATTGGTCCATTTGGTCGATCTTTGTTTTTATTATTTATTATATTTTATTTTCAGATGTTACAGACGGGACAGACATGAGTGAGAGATAGGAAAGGGAGAAAGAAAGAGGAAGGAAAGGAAAAACAGAAGGGGAGAGGGACAGTGAGAAAGGGGGGGAGAAAAAAAATAAAAATCTCCTGGATCACCTGTTGAGAGAAGAATAGAAAACAAGCAAAAAAAGACAAAAAACAAAAAAAAACAAAGCAACATACTAAACACAACACCATCGCATTAATCTAGCTAAGTGTAAACAGCAGTAAATACTAAATATTCAATGTTGTTGTGCAGCACGCAGGACAGATGTGCTTCGAAGTAGCAGCCAAGAAAGGTGTAATTTGGGTCTACGAGCAGTGAACACCCGTGTGCATACCTGTGTGGATCAGCGCGCTTGTATTCCAAAGGTTTCTCCATGTAACGATCTGCTAGGGAGTGTGGGGGGGCCACAGCCCCGTCCTCCAGGGTGTGAAGCAGGTATGGAGGAGATCAAAACTCCAGACATCCAGAGGCCCCCAGAACACAAGAAACCATGGAAGACCAACAGAGGGGCAGCCGCGCCACTGTTCCAGTAAGAGCTGAGAATGACATTTCTGAGTTGCAAGCACCACTTCAACTGCTATGCCAGCCAAGTCCAAGGATGGGTACCGGTATCAATGGCACCGGTTCTGACATAAATGGTAACCAGACCGAAAAGCAGCGCACATTTCGGTGCTTTATTTCGGTGCTTTTTTTTTCCTGCGATGTCATACACTTTGGATTCCAGCCAGTAATTTTACCTTTCCAAGGATAGTAGGCGGGGCCAGGTACGCACGTTCTTTTAGAGCAGAGCTACAGATTAAAAATGCCCAAGGCGAAGCGGTCAAAGTCTGGCTGTACTTCACAGCAAAAGATGCAAACTCAGCAGCCTGCAACAAGTGCTTTAAGGTGTTACTGTGCAAAGGAAGTAACACCTCGAATCTGATGAAACACCTGGCGACGCACAGCGTTTTTTTAAAAGCCGAAAAATGCACCGTATTTGATAGCTTGTTGCAAGATGTCACACCGAGCACATCTACTGCGGTGTGGTGCCTGTTATCGGACCTGGAGTTAGCAACATCCCCCAAGAACCCGAAGAGGAAAGTCCTGGTCCCTATCCCTGCCAGTGTAGCAGAAATGATGAGGATGATGATGCAGCAGCAGCCGTTCTTCTCTGCGTGAGTAGCTTAATGTTGTCTGTGTGTAATTTACGTTGAGTAGGCTAACCACGTTATTAAATTAATGCATGTAAGGTGAACTAGCGAACACCGTCGTAGTTACATGCGGCTGTCTTCTTGTTTGATGGCAGATACTCCCTTCACCCTGGCCAAAAAGGCTAAAATGACCAAAGAAAAAGTGGAAAACAGTTAAACACGAGAGGTTTTTGGACAAAGTTTGTGTTTTCCATTGTTTAAGCACTGCTTCCAGCCAAGAGTGATACCATATATGCCCCATAGCTGCAGGAAAGGCTAAGATTGTTATCTTTTTACAAAAAACAGCTGAACATGAGAGGTTTTTGGACAAAGTTTGTGTTCTTCATTCTTTAAGCACCAGTTCGAGCACCATTTAAGCACCGGCACCATTTCCAAAGTACCGGTTTGACACTGGTATCGGATAAAACCTAAATGATACCCATCCCTAGTCCTGACTTCCCTGCTTACCTCTTGCGTTCTCACCACCTTCAGTTTCTGTTGTACCTTTTGCTCTCTTTTGTTCTCCATTCAAACATATATCTCATTTATTTGATCTTTCATCTTTCTTTCTCCCTGGCAACTGGAGGAAAGCCAAATTCTTCAGAGAGGCCAGATATGAGTTACTTTGCATTCCAGTCTTTTTTGAGGTGGACAGGTGGGTGGAGGCATGTGACTCTTCTGCAGACAGATCGCAACAAGATTTGAGAAAAATTCAAAGAAAACTATCTAAAGATCTCAGTGGGAATTTTTTGAAAAACACCAGAAATAAGCAAAAATGGGACAGAGTGGGGGCTGTATTAACCCCGCCCCTCTTAGTTTGGCCTGGAATAGGACGGGTAAGACGTGTCCCGGGGTGACCTATGAACAATAACAAACTTACTCTAATATTTGGTGCTATATATATAATTATATATATAAACATACATGCATAAACTAGGTCTCATAGCATGCAACAGTAAAATTCTGTCTTTTTTACTATCTTGTTTTACACAAAGACGAACACCAAAAACTGCACCGTGGCATACTTTCACATGTACCCACACACAGAGAACTACAATCCTATTTAATCACAAGAATCCTGACTGGGAGCATTCCTGTCACATGCAGTTAGCACCATTTGCTTATTAGAGCAAACAATGGTACCTGTCAATTTCATTTTCACGAGCTCAGAGATTACAGAGCAATGTGCTTATCCTCTCTATCCAGTTCAGCGCACCGCAGTTTCTCTGCTTTCCCACGTCTAAAGCTGTACGTGAGTTAAGCAAACTGGTTGTCTGACGTTCTGCTGATCTTTCCCACTGAGCGCTGCTACATAAACTTGTCCCTGAAACAACAAAAGAGGTCGTATGTAATCCATCCGCAGAGGACAGTTCTTGTTATTGTTCAGTGGCACTTTGCTTAGCAGCGTCACAACAGGGGGCACTTACTCACATTCATTTATTATTGCTAAGCTATCACAGAGGAGCCTCCATTCTGACCAGCTTTTATAACCCGCTCTACCTGAAAGTCTGCAGGGTTTTTTGCCATTACTAAATATACGCTGACTCAGCTTTGCAAACTCAGTGATCTCACTTGTAAAATGATTAATGACACATAAATGCACAGTATGATTACGTAAATCAAAAGTTATGTGTAATGTGATTCTAAAACAGTTTGAAAATTTAGTGCAGTTTGCCCGAGCACTGTTTTGAAACTAAAGACACAAATATAAACCCAAAACAAACCGCTTAAAATGTGCTATATATTGTATTTGCATGTCGAGGTGTATCTACGAATATTAATCTGCTGTATATGTAGATCGCCGCTGCAGGGCTGGATTAGAGGGTGCTTACAGCTGTTTCTGTGGAACTCATGCACCTGCATTGTGTTTGTGTGCTTTTGTTTATGTTCAAAAAGCATTTGCATATGTGTGGAGAAAAGGATTGTATGAGCTTGTTTGTGCAGCATCTCAAATTCTTTGTGTGTGTGTGTGTGCATTTCCAGGTGGAGGAAGGAGGGGGCAGTTTGCAGCAGGAGACCAGAGAAAGAAATGAAGGAAACGGGAAGGAAATGACGAAGGCTTGCTCTCTGAAACAGCTAAGCTGCCACTCTCTCTTTATCATCCTGTATGGAAACCTGGAAAAACACACAAACACATAGGGTGTTGTTGTTGACTGCCATACAAAACACAGGATCTCAGGCACAGGATGATAAACAAAGAACATGGAGAACAAATAGAATTGAAGAGGACACAATCAGAGAGACAACAGGAAAAAAACACTGTTGTGCCGATGGATAACAA
This sequence comes from Rhamphochromis sp. 'chilingali', assembly GCF_963969265.1. Classification (NCBI taxonomy): domain Eukaryota; kingdom Metazoa; phylum Chordata; class Actinopteri; order Cichliformes; family Cichlidae; genus Rhamphochromis; species Rhamphochromis sp. 'chilingali'. Next base: position 41,053,393 of record NC_137932.1, on the reverse strand, counting down.
GTGGGAAAGAGTCACAAAGAAGGAAGGTAAACACAAGAAGTGGTAAATAACTGTTTTGATACTTGTATTTTCTACACACAACAACCACAACAGCTGATCACTTCAATAATTTCTCCTTTCTTTTATTCAGAACTCATTTTGTCAAAGTCTGCATCTCATTTTTCAAACAGCTGTCACCTCCTTCTGCAAGTAAGCTCTTGAGCATCAAGAAATTGCCGAATGGGAGGTTATGCACACACACACAGAGAAAAAGAAAAGAATATTGCAAATTTCATAGCTGATCACATGCCAAGGAAATTATTTCTGCGCATTCACTTAGGCAACCATAGGAAGCCAGTTATTCCACACTGATAACCCGGAGGGCAGCGAGCAGGACTGGCAACATAAATATGGCTGTCGCCGTCAAAACACGACAGGCCGGGATCAAACAGCACCCGGAGATGTTTCCTATTGTTGGCCCGAACAGGCCTATAGCCCGAGATCAACAGTTAGAATTTCTCGTTGACCTTCGTGATCGAGAGAAGGATGATTCATCTGCAGAAGCCGACACAAAAACAAGACAGGAATGCCACAGGAAGGGCAAAGGTCACTGCAAGAATGCCACTGGCTTGTTTGTTATCATACTTTTGCATAAATGTGCTTTACACAACGTTTCTTAAGCAAACACACACACTTGACGGTTTCTGAAATCTGAATAATCTCATTACTTTGTATGTGTTTAAGGTGTGTTAGATCCTGTGCATAAAATGTTGAAATGTTACCCAAGGGTTTATAAAGCCTTTCAGCTTAATGAGTGCTTTAACATACTTAGCAGGAGTGTAAAGTGCCTGTAGCACCTACGACAACTGAGGAAGTTCAGGGTCTCTCCAGTGATCCTCAGGACTTTCTATACAGGCGCTGTGGAGAGCATCCTCACACAGAACATCACATCCTGGTATGGAAACAGCTGTGTCAAGGATAAAAAAAGCTATTCAGAGAGTGATCTGTATGGCAGAACGCTGCTGCAGGACTGTTCTCCCTTCCCTACAGGACATTTACGTCAAGAGATGCTGGACTAGAGCAACTCAGATTTTGAAGGACCCGTCCCATCCCAGCCAGAGAGGCTCAAGAGGAGTTTTTATCCTCAGGCCATTCGTGTGTTGAATCAGTGTGCAGTTAACCAAACAGCAGTTGCGTTATGCGTAGCTGCATTCAGTGTACTCCAAAATAAATATGCACCTGGACCTCGAACAGAGCAGAGAGGTCCAGTTCCTGATGCCATTCAGTAGCCATGCAAAGTTTAAACTATAAAAATGTGCACGGGTGACTCAACGGAGACTGACTTGTCTTTCTAGCCAGCTTTAAGCCACCTGCATTTTTTTCCCGGCTTGCTTGTCTGGTTTGCATGTTTGCATCCTTCAGTCAGGCTGTGTTTTTGTCCTAGGACACAATTATCCTTTTAATCTTCATCTGGGTGTGGCACCAGCTAAACATAGTACATTTTATTCTGTGCTATAATAGCAGTACATTTTCTGCCGCGTGAATTTTTTGGCACACAATAAAAGCCTTTGAATGATAAACTGTAGAGAACAACAAGCATTTTAAATGAGCCCACAGATAAATTGACACCCTATAATGGTATGCGCTGGTTGTCTAATAGTTTTAAAGTGAAAATCTGCTCTCTTCTACCAGTTAATAAAAGACAAAGTTCAACCTTTTCAGAAAGAAAACTTGCTGGTCTAAGCACACAATGTGAGGTTGCTCTTTCACATGAAAAATCCCCTGATGAAGAGGAAGTGATGGAGTTTTGTGTTCTTGGCAGCTACAACAGGTGATAAAATGAAGAAAAAACGTATTCATGGGATGATGAATTACAACCCTGGCTGCCCTTCAGTGTTTCAACAGTAATACTGAAACTGTAGTTATAAAAAACCGTAAAATTTGCGTTTACTGGCAACGTACCCAAGTCAAAGTTCACATTCACGTATTGCGGCTTTAAGGTTTACCTTCAGGCTGGCCAAGCCAAGTGACAAACTGGACATAGCAACAGGCAAGGGCACTGTGCGTTTCCTAGACTGTGTGTGGCTCGTGAGACCTGACGACATGCTAATTCCATGGAGACAGCGTTGTAGGGAGGGGGTGGTGAGATTACCGTCTAGCCATCGAAGTCCAGAAAGGTTGCTCTGCTGTTTCCTGCAGCTCATGGGCTGTCCTAAGAGGTTTTAAGAGGCTTGGAAGAGATGAGCTGCCATCTGGCTAAATCTTGAACGGCTAACCACACGTGGTTGGTTAGGAATATGTCGACACTGCTGATGTGCCGTGATGCAGCAAAGGACTGCTGCTGACTCAAAACGAGGTTTCTTTTACCTGCTAGAAGAATGGAGTCTTCTGAACTAGAATCTAAACAATATATAAAATGTATGAGTTCATATGATGGCTCTTTATTTTTGTTTCCTTCCTATTTATAATAATAGCTGTTCAAAAAAATAAACCAGCTATAAGTACATAGGTAAGCACACTGGTGTTTTGATGATGGTGGAGAGCAATAAGCATACATAATCTCCCAAAGCTGTTAGTTTTAGTAGAGATCTCGAGACTTCAAACACCATACCATATGATTCACATGGATTTCATACACATTTAGTCACTTCCATTTAGTGGCATCTCTTATCCGATGGATCTGGGCATTATTTGTCAGCCTGAAAGAGACTGGTGGGACAGATGGTTTCAAACTATGCCAGAAAATGCCCCCCACAGCTCAGCATAGCTACTACATCCCCTCGCTGTAGGGGTCATGTACACAGTATGAGTTATTTGTAACAAGTAGTCCCTGGAAAGCAGTGCTAATGGGTGTATCTGTGTGATATGAACCACATAATCTGACATCACTCTTTTCTAATGAGCTTTTAATTATGAAAAATAAATAGAAAAGTTAAATTAGTTGTAGTTGACATTACATTGAAGAAATCAATCAATAGAAACTGTGAACCACAAACAGGGAATTTTACTGACAGTGCTGCCAGGTTGCATCATCAGGTTTGTAGGGTTGTGTCTGTTTACAGTTTCACATGTCACATCACTGTCAAGCATGGTCCAAGCCCTGCAGGGAGAGAGAAAGTGAAGGCACGCAGCCTTCACCCTACCAGTCTGCTCACATCTCTCAAAGAACTACGCAGTTTGCAATCACTTCATTTTGTCTTTGCTAAACTGTTTATTCTGGTTAACAGGTGAAATGATAATATTACTAGGAAAGCTACACCCACACTCTCAGTCAATTTCCTGCCACCAAGGAAAGCAGACTATGAGTCAATTACAGCAATGAGCGCTTTTCTGATGGCTCGATATGTGAAGTCCAAAATCCGTGTGACATTCTGACATCAGCCTTTACAAACCAGCACAGCACAGTTTACAATATCACCTGACTGTTTTGTGGCTTTATGTTGCATTCGACTTGTTTTTATTTCAGTGCAATATTAAGCCAGGCCTGGGCAATTAATTTTCTCAAGACGCTCAAAGAGAAAATGGGCCTATTTTGGAGAGCTCAGCTTAATGATGTGGCCCTCTATACTAGTCCCAGTTTCTCATGTGACTGGTTTCTAGTCAAAGTGACAACAGAGACTCATTGCTGGAGTTTCTGTGAACAAAAGACTCAGTTTTCTGCACTTCCTTCTTGCAGACACATGGTTTGGGCAGTGTGCCCACAGCAGAGATACTTAATGACGCTCTACTCATGAGGTATCTTCTGACCTCTTGATCATGAGAATGGGGTGAAGAGGTTAGTGATTACAAACGGACTCAACCCCATAAACTTGTGGCATCAAACTGATGCATGTAGGTGAAAGGCAGTTACTTGGAATGTGCTTGTGAGCAAGGCGTTCCTTCCCCCGGTCCCAAGATTGATACTAATGATGACAGTTTACTATATGATGCCAAAAAGTGAAAGTGTGTCTAATATTTTGTCTATAGTCAGTGATGTAAATTGAGTATGCATATATTACCCCTATGCATCAGGTCCTTTATTTATGACACCTTTATCTTGACAGACAATAAACCCATTAGACCTGTGAGCACGCCCAGGCTGTGTATTGATCAGCTTTGAGCTGTCTATAGGATCCTTTTGGATGTCAAATGAAGAGGCAATGATCCCATCTGACAGCCCTTCCCTGTCAATACCTGGTGGCAGCATGCCTTAACACAATGCACTGCAAAGAATTGATCTAAACACAGAGCTCAGGATCTATTAGTGGTGATGGGTATTTACAGATCACATGTAATCAGTTTTGAATGATCAGATTACAAAACATGAGTAACTATACGGGCTAACCATGACACTGAAACTACCTGCCTGTTGCCACTGTACTTTTAAAACAGCTCTAATCCTTCGCACAGGACCAGAGGTGTGTCCTGTGGTATCATGAACAAAGATGCTCCAGCAGATCCTTTGGTTCCTCATGGTGGATAGCAGAACTCCGTGGATCTGGACAACAATCTGCAACACTGCATTGTAAAAAGATGCTGTTATTGTATTTGTCAGGGGCGTAATCATCAGGGTAACTATGTGCTGAACATTGGGGGGGTCAAGATCTCTGTCTAAATAAATAAATAAATCTGGGCAAATTCCCAGATGATTAAACATGCAACTATTTTGCTGGCAATACCTGAAATGAGTAAAGAAAATCAACAGCCTATTTATGCAAGATAATTCATAATTTTATTGGGGGGGGGGGGTTATTTTGGTTGGGTCCGATTATTGGGGGGGTCATGACCCCCCTAACCCCCCCTGGAAATTACGCCCCTGGGCTTAATTACCCCAAGATGTGTAACTGGATTTTATTAGCATTAGCAAGAACTAGCTAATTTAATCTGAAGATACTGATATTAGAATAATTTTTTAAACTCAATGGATTGCATCAATAATTACAAATAAATCCCATGTACTGTTTATTCCGACAGGGAGACTTTTTAGAATCTTTTATGTGCAGCTTAAAGAACGAACACCTCAGCACAAAGGGGGCTGGAGCTTTCATAATGAAATGTCAGGTTTTGAGATAACAGGTATTCATAAATATCCAGCTAGGGCTCAGACCTTTACGCTTTGAGGTGAGCGTGAAACATATAAATACATTTATGCACTGTCTTCCACTGATATGGCACTGGTGCCTGAAGAGTTCCTGTCAGCAGATAAAAGCCGAAAAACTCACAGGTGCATGCATCCACACAAAAACACATGTGCGTCCTATGGGACAAAGCCTGAGAACTGATATTTTGGACACTGCACCTGTTTCCTGCTTGGATCTGAAACAGGAAAACTACCCATGTGGATTTCACCATAGTTTCCTCATATTTGGAGAGACCTGAAAAATCGTCTGCAGTATCTGGTGAATAAAGTTTTGCAAAACCTACTCACCATCCTCTTTGTTCAGTGAACATAAAAGAAGAGGAAAGCAAGAGTTCAGTGGGGGGTAGATGTACCTCCCTCCACACAAACCACACTGATGTGTATCTCATTAAAACACCCAAAACACTCACAAATCTCATACTGGATTCTGATTTTCTGCTCTGACAGCGCGCCTGTCTGAGGGTCACCCCGTGATTTTTTTTCTCCCTGTCCTCTGTTATTATTCCATTTCCTCCCTGTGAACGGAAAGACCAAAATAACCCTGCTGAAATCTGTGGCTCTCCAGGGGCAGAGCCTTTGTGTTGGAGCAAGTGGAAAACAAGAGCAGCGGTGGCTGAATGGGACACTGCGAGATCTAGAGTTTCAAGGCCTCCTGGGGCTCGGTGCATAGATACAGACACGGGTCATTACATGATCAGACTGTATGGAGACCAACTGGGAAGTGTCATGCGAGACACTGAGCATGTACAATTCACAGAGGAAACTGTAAGCTGGAATCTTATCTGAGGCTGAATGACAGGGTGCAGATGAAATAATAGTACCTGCAGCAGTGCATGTGGTGAGCAAAGGATGGAGCGGTTAAGATCGTTTCTCAGAGAAATAAATGAGTCACGCAAAATCTTTTCTCCCGTGCAAACAGTGTTTACCACCAAGTATCCAACTATACAACTGAGATCACCATTCCTACACAGTGTTTCACAAATATGACAACAATACCCACACCAAGATTCCCGCCATCCTCAAATGCCCTTTCTGCCTGCAAGCTGGATTTATTGGACATATCTGCATTTCCACTGTGCCAAAGTATTGGCTTGCAGCCTCTGGTTTGCACTAAACTCTAAGTTCAGTCATTGACTTTAGTCAAAAGAAGATTCTTTCCATTTGTGACGCTTGTATGGGTTTGATTTGGTAATTTGCACATGAATATCTAACAAGTTTAAGCTGGGGAGAAAAGCAGCAAGACCCCTCTGCAGAACAGAGCAGCTATTTAAGACTACAATCAAGTCAGGCAGTGTGTAAAGGAGGAGCTGCAGTGGACGTGGGTTGCAAAGCAGCTTGCCGAGACAGTAACTGTAGGTAGGCTAAGGATCTTAAACAGCACAGCTATCAAGTTAATCTCAGATAATCGGATATTTGCATATTTTGCTGAGCATTCAGCTGATGTGGAATGATTTTGAGATCAGCTGTTATCTGCAGCTGGATGAGCTTTAGTGTAAGTGCTTCATCTTGGGCTATATAATCCAAACACACTATAATGCATCCAGGTTCTCAAATATTTATTAAAGCATATCTGTCTTTGCCCCTTCTACACTAAGTCAAAACATAAAGCATTTGTAAATTGGGCAAAGACCAAAAAGTGCTAACTCACTGGGTTAACTTGCATGCATAGGCACACACATCTAAACAGCTCCTGGAGGGTTGCTATCAGAGTCAAACTAATGAGATATGACAATATCATGACAGTAGATTTCTTTCTCTGTTGTTGTCTATCTGTGTCTACCTTTCTAACACACTCAGCCATCATCCTGCACATGCCATGGATGCAATTGGACACTGACTCTATCTGACATTGTCTACCTGTAAATACGGCAGTCAAAACACATCTTGTCCAAAAACAGACCAACAAAGTTTGCCACAACTCTGCCTCAGTGCCCACTGCACCTAATTTTATGTTGTGCTCATCCTGACCTTCAGTAGTGGTTGCTGTAATTGAAGAGTGTGATAATTATACACCCTTGTACTACAAATAGTAATCTCATGCATCCAGATCCCTGTCTCTTGCCTGCAGTTCTTAGATACAGTCTACATGCAACAGCTAAAAATGAGCTGTGGGCATGACGGCTCATGTTCCTCCCTGCCGCAAAAACTTGAGATGTCGTTCATGTGTTTCCACCAGCAAGCAAAGGTCAGCATGGCTCTGCGCTCTGATTCAACCCGTCTGACGTCTCTCACGCCGCTGGTGTAATCAGATCCAGGCCCACTATCTAACAGCGCTGATGCTTTCCCAGCTCTTCTCATGCATTATAGATGAATGGATTTTGTAGCGTGGTTCAAAATTAAGCCGTGTGGCGGTCTGGCATCGGTGGTGATCTGGTACAGGGATGGCCTGCGGTGCCATTCAAATAGCAGATAATTGGGAAGCTCTGCTCTTCTGTGTGTGTTTCAATGCAGACCCAAACTGCCAGATCCATTTATTATTTGTCTGCGAGTAGCTGGGGGTAAAGGTGTAAACATTAAATTATATTATACACGCACTGCATTATCCCAGTAAATTATAGAGTGATCAATTTTGATGAAGGGCTTTCATGTGCTGACTCTACCGCTGCAGAGAGCAATACATGTCATGCACCCACTGAACCCTGTGAGTCACTTCTGGATACAGTGCTGGAAAACAACTTTAGTCAGATATTTGGAAGTTTTGTGCTACTTTGTGGTTCTGCTGTCAGAAATAATGATGTGCTTTTCACTGTGCTACATGGCATTGCATTTACTTTATGCACAAAACTAAATCTGGGTTTATAAAATAAGATTAAACCACCTAACAATGCATAGTATAGCTACGAATAGCTCCACAGCTTCACATCAGTGATAATAATTGTATAAACTGTGTATAATTTACAGTAATATAACACATGTAAGGTTCCCTCTTGTGGGATGCATTCTTGTCTTTTATACTAAAAATCATCTGTTAATTGTTTCATACTTTTACTCAAATTATACTCTGATGCAGACTTGCAAAAAACTGATATTATAATGAGGAAATCTGATTTCACTTGAGTAAATAAGATGAATACTTCAGACAATAAATTGTTGATAAGTCTATTATTCAAACAGTTGATTGACAAAAAAAATTATTTAGATTATTGGAACTATTTAAATTACAATGACCTTGTACTTCTAAAAATTTAACTTTCTTTGTTTTGTGTGATAATAAATGGGATGTTTTTCTATTTTGTACCATTCACCATTCAAATCAAACAATTTGATTACTTTTGGGGTATTTGTAACTAATATTCCAGTATCCTATTACACTTACTGAGATAATGATTGCAGGCTGCAGCCTTAAAAAGGCTCTTTTTTTTTGGTCATTTTGGTCGCAGATATGAGTGGTTAACACTGGTCCCCCACAGAGAGTTTGGGGATTGACCGCAGACAGGCTGTATGTTTGCATGGTCTCTATCTGCTTGTGCTGGTTTCCACTGAGAATCCTGCTTCCCCCACTATCGAAGGGCACGTCAGGTTCATGCTGCTTATCTTGAGGACACCCAGGATTCAAGAGAGGTGCTCTATCTCTACTTTCTGATTAGAAGGCAGCTAATTTCGGCTGCTCTGTTATTCACACAGGGTCAACACAGCAGGTAGCTCTACACATTTGATTTGTTCAAGATTTGTTTTATCCCTGGTGCATTCCCAAAGAGATTTATATCTCCTCCCGGGCTCAAACCAGGGATCTTTTCCTTGTTAGGCAAATGCGTTAACCTCCCCGCTATTAATTCTTGGTTAAACAAAAATGAATCAGTGAATTGAGATAGTTATGTTAAACTGTCTTTAACTGCCTGAGACAGAGTAATGACATTTCAATTATTATAATCATCTGTCCAAAAAAGAACATCAGTCCATGCCTCCATTTTCTTCTGTTTATACTATTATAATAAAATCTGCACATTACAGTATACATGTTTGCATATTGTAACGTGTGAAAAGAACAGCAGCCATTAATCTACTGAGACCCTGCATCCTCATATGTGGACATCACATTTACTCTCAGCATCTCATAATAACGATAATAATAATAATAGTTGGTAGGTCAAACACCTGAGTGCTTGTTCAAAGGAAAAAAGTGGCAAGTGAACATGAAGAAGACTTTTTTGCTAGCTCTCCTCTAAACAATCAGAAGCTCAGCTTTCTCCCTTGGCAGTGTGAAACGTGTCCTACAACCTCTTGCTGTGAACAAAGACTCTCAAGCCTTTAATTGTGCGGAAGGGCTGGCTTCACAAGTGGCTGATTTCCAGGTAACCTGGGAGATTCGGGGAGCACAACTGCTATAAGAGAGATGGAACACAAGAATGGTTGTGTGAGAATGTAGGTCAGAGAGAAACATCCAGACATCCATAAGCAGACTAAGCAGCTGCAAAAGGCAGGAGCGTCAGACAAATGGCCTTTTGCTCCGTCTCGTGTGTTTCTGTGGTCACAACGCTGCGTCTTCTCTAATTACATGACGCTGGGCACATGATGTCATTGTGTCTTTGCAGAGTAACAGGTGATTTCCATGAGAGTGCAGCTGGTGCAAGCAGCCCATCAGATTGCATGAGGAAGAGAAACTAACTATATGGGTTTCTGTACTCTGTTCCTATTTCACCGTTTCACAGACCACAAATAAAGCACCCACAGTCTCAATTTAGTGTGTGTGTGTATTTGTGTCCCCTGAAAGCACATCAATTTATAATGAGACACTGGAAAGCTTGTTTTATGACTCACCAACCACTGACGGAAATACACGAAGCAGTTCTCTCTTTCTTCCTTTATTTGTTTTTCATCTGTATGTTCCTATCTGTCCATATGACAATCGACCACCTCTATACCACGGAGAGCTTGGGTTTTTGCTCCTCGTGTCTCACTCTGTCCCGTTTGTGTTCGCTAACAGTACCAGTGTCATTAGTGAGAATGGAGAGCTGTTCCTCCAGAGCATGCTCCATGGGACTAGAGTGTTCACCCTCACATGCAGGCCCTCAATACCGATGGCATCCGTGCATCAGTATCTGTGCTTCTGAGTTTATATGCCGATCTGGCTAACACTGGGAAGAGCTGTGTGGCATCAGCGTGGGCCTGCTGCTGTCTCTAAAATGAAAGTGACGGTGATATTTAGTAACACATCTTCCACATTTAGAACTGCTGGCCCAGTCATATCCTTCGCTGACCACAGATCACATCAGGTGATTTTGTGTCTTTGCTTCTGTGAGTGTTACATGTTAGGCTGAGTGCTGTGCCTTTAAGAAAAAGATGTGACTCCATCTTTTTATCAGTCACACTTTGATTTAGGTGACACTTTAGCAACACACCAAAGGAACAATGTAGATTATCTGATTTTAGTGAGCTGAGCAAATATGAATGAAATGAACCGGGTGACTCAAACGCATGAGTCTATATACCCGTCACATATTGCAGCATATAAATCTGTAATGCTCTGAATTCTATCTGTTGTCGCTCAATAAAGGCAAACTGATGTAAAAGTAAATACCAGCTAGAATATGCTGCTGAAGAACTTCTGGTGCTACTTCTGCCATGTGATGTTCTCACAGCTTGTGCTACCGGTGACGTCTGTATGTGTGGCCTGCCTTCCCTGAGGCCAGCTACAATGAATGGGCCTTCAGTACCTTAACTAAATAACTTCAACAGCCTGAAAGCAATTTGGGAAAAAAGAAAAAAAAAAAAAAAAAGGTGGTGGTGGTCGGGGATAAAGATCAATTCAAGGCTATTAAATGAAATACCCATTTACAGTCACACCAATAGCTTGGTGGTAACAGATAATATTGATGTGAAGTTTAGGGTTGTGCTTTTTAAGCCTCCATGTGACTTTTATTCAGCAGTGCAAATCTGACCTCATTTTGAGCCTCCCAAGGTAAACCCGCTCATATCAGACAGTGCTGAAAGAAAAGATGTCCTACTTGTATTTCAGCATTAATTCACATAAAACATTCATTTAATTCCTTTTTTATTGCTAATTCTTTGAATTTCACATAACAAACCACATATATATTTATATTTTAAAAAATAACATATTTATACTTAAAACATCTTACTTTACATCTTAATACATAAAAGGTATTTTTTTCTTTTGCACAGCAAAGATAAGACACTTATGTTTCAGACAACATACCAGCAAACGTATGTACATGGTAGTCAAAATAATACTTCAATGAAGTCGCAACAGTGCAGAAATAAAAAGGTGACGAGCAGGCGCCCTGATGGGGATTGTAAAGGAAGCCTGATGGAAAACAAATCTGCTTTTGTAAATGCTTTTTAAGGAATGTTTGGGAGCTTCTGGATCTTGATGATTGGAGCATGTTACAGAAGAAACATGACATTTTCAAGTGAGGAAAAAAAACGTCAAGTAAACAAGCTCGATGCTACAGCAAATCCTCTTAAACAAAAGAGATGGAATTAGTGCCGTGCGCCCTGAGGCGCGCTGGGAATTTGCCATTAAAGTTGTCTCTCAAATGGGTATGCCTTTTTTTTTCTTTGTTTACACAATCTTTTAACTTAGTTCAGTAGCCTAACTGTCTGTCTGTTTTGCCCCCAAATTACGTTTATGTCTTCTCAATTATTAGTCTCAGTGGCACATGTCAAACAAGCACTTTGTAACTGTTTCTCAAGGAGACATCGTGGCTCAACAGAACGGTGCGCTACAGGTGCCCAGAAATGCGCAAAGTTTTTTAGGCAGTTTCTTGCACCTTTACCTCATCAAAGCCATTGATTAGTGGTGGCGGCTCCTGGTTGCTTTCTATAGAGGATTCGCTCCCTGTGCTCTCACCAGAGAGGAGTCTGGTGACTCTGAGGTCAGCTTTCAGCGTCTGCACGTCGTTTCCTATGCTCATCTCTCCCAAGTCATTAATAATTTGAGTCAACTCTTGTTTGCCATTGGCAACACAATCATTGTCCGTGTCCAGAATGTCCTCACACTCAAAGTGCATTGCTTTCTCCTCCTCTTCCTCCCCCACCAAGTCCTCCGTGATAGAGCCCAATTTTGGTGCACTCCGGCTGCGCTCCACCGGGGGTTTGTAGTAGCACTGTCCGTTCAGCAGCTTCCTGAGAGGCACCAAGGGGATGGTTTGTTCCCCTATGAGCTGCTGCTGCTGGTGCCTGGCATCGTCCCTCCGCTTTAGTCTTTTAAACTCAGCCAGGGCTGTTGCCGAGGTCTGGTACAGCAGCAGCGCCATGGCTTTTGCCTTCTCCGGCTTGGACACCAGCACTGCGTGGCAGCGCAGCATTACGGCCTTGTGCTTCATCTCGTGCCTGTAAATCCAAGCGAAAATCTTGGGTAGCCGCGGGTCCGCGACGCAGTAGGTTATCCGGTGCAGCAAGTACAAGTGTCCCGGTCTCCTGGCCTTGTCATCCACATGCACCATGCGGATGCCCTGGGAGCTGATGGTCAGCCTCATCTTAGTGCCGTTCTTGCCCATCTCGCTTTTGCCCCAGATCTTGCTCACCGCTACGTCCGTGCAGCCGTCTCCTTTGGACTGGATCGTGGTAGCGTTCCCCAGGTAAAGCACCGTGTACGTGGGATCTTCGCTGGTGATCTTCAGCTTTTTCCTCTTTGACTTGAACATGCTGCCCACCCTGTTGAGTGCGCTCTCGGGGCAGGACTTGGCGAAGGAGGTGAGCGCCGAGTAGTTGAGACTCACCGCATAGCCCTTCTGCTTGGACTGCTTGTCTTCCTCAATCAGGTCGAACTTATTCTTCTTCCAAGGCAGCATCTTACTGCTGTTTCCAGTCAACAGCAGCACTGAGAGAGAAAGGAGAACAACTTTTTTTTAATTACTACTAAATCCTAGAAGCGTTCTACTGCCTGTCAGCTCATGTGTGAGCTACTCTACGTGAACTAAACGCAAAGACACCGTACTTCATCTGTCCATCCTCTGAAGTGCTCCTGTCCATCGCAGCATTCCCGTTTTATGTCATTGTAGTGCTGAGTACAATCTGCTGTGACAGCACGAGATTCACCGTTTATATGCAAGGGCAAACCATTTCAGCATGACTGTAGGGGGGACTGAACCAAGTGAAAAGATACAGTTCCTGTTAGTGTAAACTGTTCTTCTTTTCTCGTGGTTTCTTGGTTTCTTGTGCTAAAACACGAATGATTATAAATAAGCGCAAACATCTATAGATATCTAAGTTATACTCAACAATTATGCAACATTTAATAACAGAGCTCTATAAAACTCGGTTTAAGAGTCGTCTGTTAGTATAAACTACAGCTTCATTTTTGCATTAAAGAAGAGTGAAAAGCATTCCTGGAAATTCCTGGAGGAATATATGAATGTAAAGTGAAGATATAAATACATTGTTCTGTTATAAAATGTCAACTGAATGGAAAGAAACAAATCCGCATATTATTTATTGTCCCGTGACTTGTTTTTTTTTTTCTTTCTGGAATTTCTTAAGTTTAAAAAACCTGTTCCTCAACTTTTGAATTTGTTTGCAATGTATGTTTAAATTGATGGATTAACCCATAATTAAGAGTCTCATAGAGGACAGCGGCGTTTAGGATTTGTCAGGTCCAGGTTAGTTTGAGTCACATCAAGTCTCTTTAAAACGTCTGTTACATGCTGCCCCCTTTTGGCTCTGTTCGGAAGTGCGATTTGTTTTTTGGTGTATGGAAGGAGATTTATGTTTTACTTTTATTCATGTATTTTGCTATTTTGTAAAACATAGCACAAATACACACTGACGTTTTTGCTCTTCTTCTTCTTTCATCTGCTCACCTCAGTCAATGGCATGATACAAAGTGATGGCGAAACCTAAAAGACGGTGTCATGTCTGCTCCCTGAAGCAATCTCATAACAGTTTCAATCTATTTCAAGCCAGTTAGCACATTTCTGTTATGAAGTGCAATCATTTTTTGGCAGTAAACTTAAATTCTTTTACTATGAATATCACATTCTCAGATGTTCAAGAGAGACCAGACCAATAGGACAGCAGAAATCACAAAAATAAATAAATAAATAACAGTTTTATAAAGATTAAAACAGTAAAAAAAATAAAGACTGGAATGATTATGATGTATAACACAGAATATGTACAATAACAGAGTTATAAACACACCTAGAACACACGTGATACTTTTATTTCATCTATAACCTCTGTGCAAATTTTGTTGACTGCAAAGTGTTCATGAATATGTTTTTAAAAGCTGGTTATCTGACTGTCAGTTAATAGCAATTAAAAAGAAAGCTGATTTTTATTTAAAAACCTTGAAAACATCACACATGTACAAACAACACACAATTATTGTAGATTCTTCAAAGCCTCCTTATATTCATCACTTGGGTAGGTGGTGTTATACATGCCCTCACAGCACCGGCACATCAGTCCTCCTGTTTTCACCTTGTCACCTTCATTAAGCTGCTCTCTTACTACAGAAGGCCCACCGCATGCATGGGGGGGAGAGGGGGGGAGAGAGGGGGGGGAATACCGTGGGCCAGGGCTGTGGCATCTAATGTCTGGTTGTCAGTGTCCTTTGGAAAAGCAAGTGATTGTCCTCAAATCAGATGTCCCAGCAGATTGATCTAGTTTGCCATGCTGGCAAAAGACCAAGACCAATTTTACTTTTAAGAATTAATTCTGGTCTACTGTTTCCTAATAATGGAGATAACAGTAATAACAACAGCGTAAGACAATATCAACAGTGTCCATTTCAACTCTACAAAATAATTGTTTATATAAGTATTTGTTGTTAACATTCTATATATAAACAAAGAAAAAAGAAAGAAATAATACAAAGAATATATTATTATTTACTATCATGGATAAACAATCACACACTCGATTCCTCTTTGTACCTTGACAATATACATTTTTTGTACCTCGATTTAAACAGATGAATATTTGGACATTGCTTGAGCTCTACATCCATTCTGTTCCAAAGTTTCACTCCACACACAGACACACACAAACCTTTCCTGGTAGTTCTAACTATCTGCCTTTTAAAGTTACTACATCCCCTCAAATTGTAACCTCCTTCTTTATGTGTAAAGAGCTTTTGGATATTTTCTGGCAGTATACCCTTATTTGCCTTATATAGGAGTTGAGCAGTTGAGAATTCAACTAGATCAATCAATTTTAATAGTTTTGACTGCAAAAACAAAATATTAGTGTGACTATAATATCCTACCTTATACATTATTCTTATAGCACATTTTTGTAGTATAGCCAGGTGATGCAGAGAACTTTTGTAATTATTGCCCCACACCTCTACACAATAAGTCAAGTATGGTAGGGCTAGTACACAGTATAACAAAAACATTGCATGGCAGTTTAAGAAGAACTTGGCTCTATTTATGATTGAGATACTTTTGGACACTTTATTTTGTATATGTCTGATGTGTGATTTCCAGCATAATTTGCTATCAATCATTACTCCCAAGAATTTTATTTCTGATACTACATCTATGACTACACCATCTATTTTTATCACAGTATCTTCATTTACATTGTAATTCCCAAAGAACATTACCTTGGTTTTGCTCAAATTTATAGATAATTTGTTAACATCCATTCATATTTTTAATTTCCTTAACTCATTGTTAATGTTAAGTACTAGGTCACTATGGTCGTCGTTAGAATAAAAAATATTGGTGTCGTCAGCAAATATAACTAATTTTAATAACTTTGATACATTAAATATGTCGTTTATATAAAGATTAAATAGAGTTGGTCCCAGAACTGATCCTTGTGGCACTCCACAGCTAATGCCCAAATACCCCGATTCAAATTCGCCCATCTTCACATACTGCTGTCTCTCAGTCAAATAACTTTGGATCCATTTCAAGGCCACTCCCCTAATACCATATCTGTCTAATTTTTTAAATAATCTGCTATGATTAATCGTATCAAATGCTTTCTTCAAGTCAATAAATATACCTGCTGCATGTCTTTTTCTATCCAGACTGTTGGTTATCTCTTCTATTGCATCAATGATAGCCATTGAAGTTGACCTCCCTGTCCTAAATCCGTACTGACTTTCATTGATTAGTTTATGTTTGTCAATAAATTTACCTAGTCTATTATTATAAAGTTTTTCTAATATTTTAGAAAACTGCGGGAGCAGGGACACTGGTCGATAGTTAGTGAAGATGTGTTTGTTTCCACTTTTATATATGGGTATAACTTTAGCTATTTTCATTTTCTTTGGGCATTTCCCCGTTTGAAATGATAAATTACATATATAAGCTAGAGGTCTGGCAATGCTATGTATGATTCGTTTAACTAATGTCATATCTATACCAAAACAATCAGTAGAGGTCTTGTTCTTACAGTTGTTAACTACATCTAAAATATCTAATTCAGTAACTCCCGACAAGAACATAGTCTTTGAATTTATTTCTATCAGTGACATTTCGCTGTGATTACTTTTTGGAATTGTTGTAGCCAGCTCCGGTCCCACATTTACAAAAAAGCTGTTAAAGCACTCCACCATCTCGTTTAGATTGTAATTGTCACTGTTATTATTAGTGAAATAATCTGGATATGAGCACTTTTTTGTGTTACCTTTAATAATAGTGTTAAGTATTCCCCATATCTCTTTAGTGTTGTTTTTATTTTTATGTATTAAATTAGTATAGTATAATTTCTTACTAGTTCTTAATATTTCCGTTAATTTATTTTTATATTTTTTATATCTATACTCTGCTTCTTCAGTTCTTAACTTAGTGAATTGTCTGTATAAAGAATTTTTCTTCTTACAGGCCTTGTGTAATCCTTTTGTTAACCACGGGCATTTAATATGCATCTGCTTAAATCAAATTCAAGTCAAATGGTTAAAAAATAATTTCACACATACAAAAAAGAGCTACAAAATTCACCACACTGGGAAGGGTGAACTGGGTTGCCCGGCCCTGGCCACGAGGTGTCCCTTATTTATTTTTCAGGGAGTTGGCAACCCTAGTGACAGATGTTTAACTTATTGTTGTTTACTTGTAGTGTACAATAAATAACCAAAAACACAGGATTATTCTGCAATGCTTCATTACTCACTAATGTTAATGAAAGGTAAAAGTGTTCAATAAAATCCTAAATATTGCAAAATGCTGTAAGAACTCTTCTTTCGCTGCTTTAGGACACATCCCATTATATTGACTACTGTACACACACTACTTAATATTTAAGATACAAAAAATACTGGTTTCTGTGCATGCATCTGCAGTGAAGGTGTGTGTTTTGCCATGCAGCTTTTACTTACTTAGCACTCTTCTTCATTTTGACTACCATGAAGTTAAGCCAAAAAAACAAGAAAAGAAAAACGATTTTTCTGGTATCTGAAGTATAACAGTTCCCTGAACTACCTCTGATAGTGTCCTCATCATGATAATATTCCCTTTATTTATGATTAGTTATCTTTATCTTCAGAGGTCTGGGTGACAGTTTTAGTGTTTGCTTTAAAAAACAAAAAACAACAAAAACTCAAAACAAAAACTTGAAATATATATATTCTATATACATATATAGAGATGCTCACTCCTGATTGGACACTGAGCTGCACCACCTTCTCCTTCACTCCTCCACCTTGCTGTCCTCTGTGCTCTCTCTCCTCCATCTCCAGGGAACAAATCAGAGTCTGAGCACCAAACCTGTGGACTGTTAGTCTGCAGATAAGAAGGAAAACACACAGAATTCTCATGTTTGCCATTTTTCATACCGTATTACTATAGTACAGTGGGGCAAAAAAGTATTTAGTCAGCTACCGATTGTGCAAGTTCCCCCACCTAAAATGATGACAGAGGTCAGTAATTTGCACCAGAGGTACACTTCAACTGTGAGAGACAGAATGTGAAAAAAAAAAATCCATGAATTCACATGGTAGGATTTGTAAAGAATTTATTCGTAAATCAGGGTGGAAAATAAGTATTTGGTCAATAACAAAAATACAACTCAATACTTTGTAACATAACCTTTGTTGGCAATAACAGAGGTCAAACGTTTACTATAGGTCTTTACCAGGTTTGCACACACAGTAGCTGGTATTTTGGCCCATTCCTCCATGCAGATCTTCTCGAGAGCAGTGATGTTTTGGGGCTGTCGCCGAGCAACACGGACTTTCAACTCCCGCCACAGATTTTCTATGGGGTTGAGGTCTGGAGACTGGCTAGGCCACTCCAGGACTTTCAAATGCTTCTTATGGAGCCACTCCTTTGTTGCCCGGGCGGTGTGTTTTGGATCATTGTCATGTTGGAAGACCCAGCCTCGTTTCATCTTCAAAGTTCTCACTGATGGAAGGAGGTTTTGGCTCAAAATCTCACGATACATGGCCCCATTCATTCTGTCCTTAACACGGATCAGTCGTCCTGTCCCCTTGGCAGAAAAACAGCCCCATAGCATGATGTTTCCACCCCCATGCTTCACAGTAGGTATGGTGTTCTTGGGATGCAACTCAGTATTCTTCTTCCTCCAAACACGACGAGTTGAGTTTATACCAAAAAGTTCTACTTTGGTTTCATCTGACCACATGACATTCTCCCAATCCTCTGCTGTATCATCCATGTGCTCTCTGGCAAACTTCAGACGGGCCTGGACATGCACTGGGTTCAGCAGCGGAACACGTCTGGCACTGCGGGATTTGATTCCCTGCCGTTGTAGTGTGTTACTGATGGTGACCTTTGTTACTTTGGTCCCAGCTCTCTGCAGGTCATTCACCAGGTCCCCCCGTGTGGTTCTGGGATCTTTGCTCACCGTTCTCATGATCATTTTGACCCCACGGGATGAGATCTTGCGTGGAGCCCCAGATCGAGGGAGATTATCAGTGGTCTTGTATGTCTTCCATTTTCTGATGATTGCTCCCACAGTTGATTTTTTCACACCAAGCTGCTTGCCTATTGTAGATTCACTCTTCCCAGTCTGGTGCAGGTCTACAATACTTTTCCTGGTGTCCTTCGAAAGCTCTTTGGTCTTGGCCATGGCGGAGTTTGGAGTCTGACTGTTTGAGGCTGTGGACAGGTGTCTTTTATACAGATGATGAGTTCAAACAGGTGCCATTCATACAGGTAACGAGTGGGGGACAGAAAAGCTTCTTACAGAAGACGTTACAGGTCTGTGAGAGCCAGAGATTTTCCTTGTTTGAGGTGACCAAATACTTATTTTCCACCCTGATTTACCAATAAATTCTTTACAAATCCTACCATGTGAATTCATGGATTTTTTTTTCACATTCTGTCTCTCACAGTTGAAGTGTACCCCTGGTGCAAATTACTGACCTCTGTCATCCTTTTAAGTGGGGGAACTTGCACAATCGGTGGCTGACTAAATACTTTTTTGCCCCACTGTATATTAGTTTACCAGTCCAACAGATTTATTTTCCCAAATGGATCATTACAGCTTTTGCCACACTGGTCCACTTGATTGTCAAAGTGTATTAGCTCTTTATTATTTCTTTCTTTTCTTTACCTTGAAATTATTACAATCAGAACGGACAGGACTGGGGATGGGAAAGAGAAAGATGAAGAAAAGAGAAGTTGGGAAGATGCTCAACAGAAGGAGATGGAAAGCAAAAAGATAGGAGAAGAGAGACACAGAGAGAGAAGACACTAAAAATCTGTTTGATCACCTGCTGGAAAAATAAAAACAAGCAAAAAGAGAAAAACACAGTAGCGAAACCACAGCAAAAACCAACATAAGCACAAGTTATAGTAAATAATAAATATCTCCACATCCCGGAAGGGCCTGATCGAGCCACAGGGGCCATAAACTGACAGTTTATTTATAACTAGAAATAATAAAGCAGTTGACGTGTTTCAGGCTGTGACTTTTAGTATCTGTTGGTACTTCATCACTTTGAATAAGTGTAAGTCAACACCAGGCCGCACTTTCAGTCTTTCCATTAAACAAATGAACAACAATCCATTGTTTTCACCATTAAACAATAAAATATGCTTCTTGACTCCTTGATGCAGGTGCCCACCTACGACCTGGTTTATTAATACTAAGCTAAAGAGGAAAGCAACTCACTGTAGTTCTCACAGCTCAGGACAAGCAGACACCTGATGTTGAGTGACTGAATGGAACTAAAACAAGAATTCATAATTATGTTTGTCTGCCATGAACATGTGATGATAAAACTCTGCATATGCAGTCAGGAGACTGATGACCTGTGAAATGAGCTGTTAGAAATGTGCAGATATGTGTAAACATTGATCAGCATTTAACATCCAGGATGGAGCAAAACTTCTGACCTGCATGTATGAGAACCTTTAATCACATCATCTTTGTAGTGAAATAGCTGATGACTCATTAAACGTTTCCATGTAATTTATCCACAGTGAAAAATCTTCACTTTGCTGGATCTGAAAATCACGTGTTCATTTCATTAGACACTAGCAATACCATTAAACTGGACCTTATCATTATCATATAGCACTAAATGTGAAACTGTGTCATATAACAATCTATATATGTAATATGTGTTTGCCTGAATCTTCCAGCACAAACAGAAAGACGAGCTGTTGTCTGAGTATCAACACAAGTACACACCAGAAATCGTTCAGTAAAGACAAATTTAATAAATGAAAGCTGGTGAGAGGGCCTTTGATGTTTCTCTTTGGATCATCCTGTTGTTTGTCTCCCAGTGTCGTTACTGCTCCTCTCCTTTCAAAGACAAACACCAAATAACACCAAATGAGAGTGAATCCCTTCAGAAACACTCCTGGTTATTGTGAGCAAACGTCATAACATGATGAATGTATTTACCATTTTACTGAGGGAAAATCTTCTGTGTGGAGTTTCTTCTCATCTTGGCTCTTTTTCCTGACATTTAGAAACAAGAGGCAGAAAAGAAAGAATAAAAGTTAAAACCTCAACAATTTTTTTAATGTTTGGGATATTTTAGAAACAACCTTAAACACTATTTACTACTTACCACTTTGTTCATTCTTGCTGACGTTCACTCTCCTCATCTTCTCTCTAAAGGACAAATGACAGAAAAGAGGGAATCATTTTAGTAACTTTATCAACCAGGTGAGCAGAATTTTAGATATTTATCAATATTCTGATTAAAAGCAGAGTGAATACTTATCTTTTTACGAGAAAGGGTTCAATCCGTCCTGTCTTAGGTCTTAATGTCACCTTGGCTCCTCTGTTTTCTCTGAAAAACAAAAGACAAATGGGAAGAAAAAAATTAGTAAATGATTTCAGCAACTAGAGGAAGTGTTCACTGAGGAGGAGCTGTCATAATAATATAAAATCAATATATACTTATCTTTTTTTTAATGACAGTTTACAGAGCACGCTGGCTTCGCTCCTCCCTCCGCTCCTCTCTGAAAGTTAACTGGATAAAGGATAATAACAATTAATAACATCATCAAAACAGACAAACCTGAAAGAATTGCTGATCAGAGCTGTGACAGAGTCACAGATTAGTTGGATGTATACTTATCTTTCACAATGAGAGCGTTTGCATAGACGTCTCTTCAGGTCTTTTTATTGTTTTCTTTCTGGAGAGGAAAGTGATGAGACTGATGAGGAAATACCAAATACAAAGACTGACAAAGGGAACTGAAAAAGTCTAACCAAAACCTATACTGGGGGAAAACTGTAGGAAACAGAACTACTGAGGCAAGGAAACACGAGGGGACGGAGACTAACACTCTGACAAGGGACAAAGGGAGACTGACACTATATTTACACACAGGAGGCTGATTATGGGAACTAAGGACACATAGAAACACAGCTGAACCGAATAAGAAATGAACAACAAGTCGAAACAAACTCTAATGACAGTTCAACCAGTTTCTAAACACAACAAATAACTTTCAGGATGTTTCAACAATGTGCAAAAGGAGTTCTTATCTTTTTTTGTGAGAGGGCCTTCAATGTTTCTCTTTGGATCATCCTTCCATCCATTTCTTCTGCTTAACCATTGGAGCCATCCCAGCTGTTATGGGGCCAGAGGCGGGGGTATAACCTGGACAGGTCAGTCTAACACAGAGAAACAGACAACCATTCACACTCACATTCAACCTAACTGCATCTCTCTGGACTGTGGGATGAAGCTGGAGTACCTGGAGGGAACCACAAAGGCGCCAGGACTGTCTTGCTCTCAGATGACGCCCGTTCACGCTGCTCTGAAGACCCTCAGTTGTCTTTGGATCAAATAACACCAAATGAGAGTGAATCACTTCAGAAACACTCCTGGTTATTGTGAGCAAACGTCATAACAAGATGAAAATATTTACCATTTTACTGAGGGAAAATCTTCTGTGTGGTGTTTCTTCGCAGCGTGACTCTTTTGCCTGACTTTTAGAAACAAGAGGCAAAAAAAAAGAAAGAATAAAAGTTAAAACCTCGACGATTTTCAAATATTTTAGGACATTCTTTTAGAAACAACCTTAAGCACTGTTTACTACTTACCACTTTGTTCAGGCTTGCTGACGTTCGACATGCTTCACTGTATATTATAATCTCAAGCGCTTCCTTGCTTGAGTCGGGCTCCGGATGCTGCTCTCTTCCTCCGCCTTCCTCTTAGCACGCTCTGCCGACATATTTAGAAAACGGCAGAGCACCGAAGTGAGAACTCTGCCGTCCGCGCTGTAGTCTGTTACTCTCCAGCGGTTCTTCATCTCAGTGTCCTCTGTTTGGTAAACAGTGGAGATGACTCTGGTGACGGGGAGGCCGTCGACAGTCAGGGTGCGGACACAGTTCCTCCGATCTGCCTTCAGCACAGCAAGATCTGCTTTCTCTGGAAGAACTGGAGTCAGGAAGCGTGGATGAGAGCTGGAGCCCGCAGGCGGCAGCATCATGCCAGCTGGTGAGTCCGTAGGAGGAGAAGGAGTGGTGTTCTCTCTCTGGCTCTGCCTCACATTGACAAATGGTGTCGTCACCAGGTCCCGGTGGAACCATCCTTTAAAAGGTATGCAAGGAAAGTCCTTGGACCCAGTCACCAGGCTATGGTAAAGAGTGAGGACCAGGTGAGACATGGAGTTCAGATGCCTCCTGCTCAGTTCACGGTTCCTCAAGTTAGTGACGACCATCTGAGGTGCAGTGACTGGACTCACCAGATCAGCTACGAGAAAGCAAAGCGTGCGTCTACGTTAATCATGTGATCACACAAATTAAAGCCTGGATTTAAATTGTCCAGACATGGCTTTACATCATCATAAGCTCTTCCACACAAACAGTAAGAAGCTCCCAGCAGAACTCATTGTTTATGAAAGCCTTCACATTTTTCACCTGGTAAAAGTTTCCATGTGGTGTAAGGCTGCGTGGATTTTCACTGAGGTTTTAATACGCATTCACATTAAGGAGTAATATCTTCATATTAGTTGAGCATCGATATTTTGAGGATAAAGCAGCTACATTTAGGTGAGAAACCTCCCACCTCCTTATTGCAGGCACACACTGTTTCAATCTCAAACTCATCCTGCGACTCTGTGAACTTTTAAAACTCCAGCTTCTCCAGCTTTACACATTCACAATCTATGAAACTTTCACGTATAACTCAGCGCCAGCAGCCCAAACATGTCAACTCAAACCCTCTACATGCAAAAACGGCCGCGCGCTGACGTCAGCGTCCTCCAACGCCTTAAGTCGTTAGCAATTAAAAAAAAACATGGCGCCATCTTTATAGTGTACTGGCACATGTTAAAATTGATGTTACTCAAGTATGAAACATCTCATCCTAAATGTTAACACTCATGAAGTCCTACTTCCAAACAATAAAAGACAAAAATCTAAGTTGTATTTGTTTGCTAGCACTCTGACATATTAGCCTGCTGTACTCACCATAGCGTTGATCTAACACCTCCTCAATGAAAAGGGAGAGCAGGTGCGTCTCGCGACTCAAGTCTGAAGAAGTCATTTTGCAAATCCTTCTTGAAGATTTTCAAACGTTAGCTGTAGCTTGAAAAATCCGAGTTTTCACAGCACTAGTGGGAAAAAGCTCCTGTTTGCGCTCAAACGTGAAACCCGAATTCCACTTTTTCCTCCTGCTTTTATACCTGCACTCAAACACGTCATCATCACCATGACACCCAGTGCCACCGAAAATCAATTTTATTTATTTAAAATAAAGTTCGTCTAATTATCATAGATTTTAAAAAATATATATATTTCTCATTTTATTTTGCTGTTTTATTCATCCTTTTTAAAAAATATATTGCCAAACTTTGTCGTTTTAATTCTTTAAAAAAATCATTAATTCACCAGTTTACAAAAATGAAGATCGATATCTGAAATTTAAATTAATAAATAAATAATTACAACTGATAATGGGTTTTTAGCATTAAAGAATAGTTTTTCAATGCGCTTTAAATGTTATCAGAGCCGATGTTGTGCCAAAAAGTGATCGCAGTCCAAAAAGTGATTTACGGTATTGAAACGTTTGTTTGTGTCATGACATTTGTAAACAGTTGATGTTTAAGGTGCAGTTCATGTGGAAGCCAGAGGAGGGTGGTGTTGTGCGCATAATACAAAGTGATGGCGAAACCTAAAAGACGGTGTCATGTCTGCTCCCTGAAGCAATCTCATAACAGTTTCAATCTATTTCAAGCCAGTTAGCACATTTCTGTTATGAAGTGCAATCATTTTTTGGCAGTAAACTTAAATCCTTTTATTATGAATATCACATTCTCAGATTTTCAAGAGAGACCAGACCAATAGGACAGCAGAAATCACAAAAATATATAAATAACAGTTTTATAAAGATTAAAACAGTAAAAAAAAAAAAAAAGACTGGAATGATTATGATGTATAACACAGAATATGTACAATAACAGAGTTATAAACACACCTAGAACACACGTGATACTTTTATTTCATCTATAACCTCTGTGCAAATTTTGTTGACTGCAAAGTGTTTATGAATATGTTTTTAAAAGCTGGTTATCTGACTGTCAGTTAATAGCAATTAAAAAGAAAGCTGATTTTTATGTAATGGGGAAGTCTTTAGGACCCAGGGGACCCAATGGAGGGTATAAAAGAGGAAGTAGCAGTAGGTGCTCTTCATTTCCACTGACGAGCGGCTGTGAACAATGGTTGTGTGAGTAGGTGAAGAGCCTGAGAAGTTTTAATTGTCTGCTACACAAACAGTTGTTTTAAACCTCTACAGCAGAGGTTCGAGGTACAGGCTGTTTTTCTTTTAGTGTTTTTTTTAAATTTGTTGAAATGTATTTGATGTTTATTGTATTTTATGTTTTAGTAGTGATTTTTACAAGATAAGCCAAGATAAGCCAGGTGTGCAGCAAACACAGTTGTCTGCTGGAGGTATGTTAACTTAATATATTTGACATTAAAAAAAAAGTATATTGATGCACTATAATCTAATTTATATTGTATTGCCTCCTGCAGGGCAGGCTGCACATGTGAATTTGTCACTGTTTTTTTCCTCCTTCTCCTTGTTGTTGTGTTTTTGGTTTTGGTAGGGTCACCTTTTAAAACTGTTTTTTTTTATGCCGGGTTTGTTTTTATTTCTACTGGGCTGGTGCAATATTAGTCGGGCAATGTGCAATCCCTGAGTGGGGCTCGTACCTTAGGGGAATTAGGATCTTTAGAGGTGCTCTGTGTGGATTTGCAGTGAATAGGTTTTTATTAAGAGTGATTTTTAGTGCCACCGATTATTGCCTGAACTAGCACTTAGTGCATGCGATAAGTGTTCTGTTGGGCTCGTATTTATTTGGGGTGGATTTGTTTCTTTTAAAGCAACGAGCATCTGGGACCGCCAAGGGAGAGCAAGCCCTCAGGTGATAGTTGCATTGCTGGCAGGTTGCACCAATAACACTATCTTGTGGTCGTTAGTGACCTTTTACCATTTTGATGTTTTAGGCCTTTTGCAAACCCTTTGTGTTCTTTTAAAATAATAAATTTTAACATATCTGACTGATATTGACCCTCTTGTCCTGTTTATTCTGGGCTCGTTCCTGTGAGAGCTTTGGGCCTGAAAGTTTGCACAAGTAGTATAGAGGCCCTTAGCGGTTACTCGGTGGCTTTCGCTCGCTACATTTATTTAAAAAACCCTGAAAACATCACACATGTACAAACAACACACAATTATTGTAGATTCTTCAAAGCCTCCTTATATTCATCACTTGGGTAGATGGTGTTATACATGCCCTCACAGCACCGGCACATCAGTCCTCCTGTTTTCACCTTGTCACCTTCATTAAGCTGCTCTCTTACTACAGAAGGCCCACCGCATGCATGGGGGGGAGAGGGGGGGAGAGAGGGGGGGGATACCGTGGGCCAGGGCTGTGGCATCTAATGTCTGGTTGTCAGTGTCCTTTGGAAAAGCAAGTGATTGTCCTCAAATCAGATGTCCCAGCAGATTGATCTAGTTTGCCATGCTGGCAAAAGACCAATACACCAAGACAAACAGCCATTTATGCTTTTTACACAGACAGCCCATTTTTTTTCTATTTAACTAGAAGAATTGTTGTACCACACATTAAAGTTTCAAATCAGTGAAAAAGCAATCGTGCCAAAGAAATGTCATGTGTTTGTTTAAGATGACTGCAATTATGGTATTAACAGAAAACACACATCTCTGTCTCTTTTCTTTTCTGTTTAGTGTTTCACTTACCTTCTAAACTCAACAAGTACTTGCACAATCCTGAGGTTTTTAGAAAAGAACATCTCAGATTAAATAAGGAGGAGATACAGACGTTAAAACTAACCTTTATTACTATGATACAAAACAATATTAATGAAGTTGTTAAAAGTGGTACTTCTTACACACACACACACACACACACACTCGGCTCATTACAAGTGTTTAAAAGTTTGAGTTGTCTGAAAAACTAAAGAAAGAAAAAGACAAAAATGTTACAATACAAAAGTTGGAACTTTATTAACACACAGAAATACAAACTGATGGGTTGATAAATATCAAGAAGACAGTGCATTTCACATAAAGACTGTGCATCATTTTAAGATGAAAAAATGCAATATGGGGTCAGCCAGAGGATTAATAATCAAAACTAAGGGATTCTGATATTAATACTGCACCGCCTCCAATCTCACTATAAGTTACATCTGTTGAACTGACTTCTTGCTAGCATTTCCAAGGAAGTCAAGATGAAAAAAATAAAACCTAAAAACAGAGGGTCCAATACATTTAACAGGAATTTGTCAAAAAGAACAACAAAAGTACTGACTGTTAATTTTTTATTTTTGACCCTGTAACTCAGTTATTAGTTTGAAAATAAACGTTTGTATGTCTTCAAAAAATACTGTAAAGCTGTTGACTCTTAGGGAGTCAGGAGCTACATGACAGATGTTATTTTGAATGACTTGGATATTTG
The DNA here is from genome assembly GCF_963969265.1 of Rhamphochromis sp. 'chilingali'. Lineage (NCBI taxonomy): Eukaryota > Metazoa > Chordata > Actinopteri > Cichliformes > Cichlidae > Rhamphochromis > Rhamphochromis sp. 'chilingali'. The sequence goes on along the minus strand of NC_137932.1, from coordinate 41,026,018 downwards.
CTGTTTACCAACCGTAAGTCTGCACAACAGAAATATTGTTCTGAAACACATTAAAATACACAAGTGAAAGATGATATCTGTAATTAGAGCTGCCACGATTAGTCGAAGACTCACGATTTTTTATTTTATTTTTTTTAAACTTTATTTATCACATTTTAAACATACAGTCAAGTAAAACAGGGATCACATAAAAGATGACATTGTGGTAGTACAATGAGGAACAGAAAGAGTGACAAGGACAGTGAGACAAAAGTGAGTACAAAAAATAAAATAAATTAAGGGGAACATAAATAAACAAAAGTTTGCAAGAGCCAAAATCAAGTTAGCAGTTTCAATCGGATATAGATGTTAACAGTCTTGAGAGCCTTAGTGTTTTTTGATGAGGAGATTGTCCTTATATATTGTGCAAGTTCCATTTTTAATCCAAGAAGTTCAGGCTTTCTGCCGAGGACTCTGCTTTTGTGTATATGAAATTTTGCCAAAAATAAAACCAAATTTATAAAGAAGCATCATTGTCCTTGTCTTTAAAATTATAATAGCCAAAGATAACATCCTTATAGTATAGTTGAAGATTAGGGAGAACAAAGTCAGTAATAAACTTGTGGAAATCCTTCCAGAATTTACACGTAAATTTACATGACCAAAACAGATGAGAAACTGTTTCAGGTTGCTCTTGACAGAAGGTACAATGTACATTTATTTCAGCCATAAATTTGGACAAATATTGTTTGGTAGGGTAAAACTTATGAATCGACTTAAAGGAAATCTCTTTAATTTTGTTTGTTAAGAAAAACCTTTGTGGTCAAGTCCAAACTTTTTTCCATTCAATATCTGTTACAAAATTGGCCCAATAAAATATGGCTGATGGAACAGAGACCATTGCATCCTGAAAGAGAGATCTTATTTTGGTATTTATAGACTTATGAGAGGAAAAGCAAACATTGCCAAGAGAAGAATGTAACACATCCGGGGGAGTGACCTGTAGTGGAGCACTGTGGGAGCATCTGTGTAACATGGACAGACCAGATGGGATGGCATCGAACACTATTGAGAATTCTTTAGGCGTTATCGGTACATCTCCTGAGGAACTCAGAGTAATTATATAAGAGTCCATCTTCTCTATATAACTGACTAACCAAGATTATTCCATTATTAAACCAGTTATTTAAAAAAAAGAGTTTTATTTTTATAAATAATATTGCAGTTATTCCAAATAAAACAGTTTTGTGGAGAGAAATTGTGTTTGTAAATCAGCGCCCATGCCAAAAGAATTTGTTGATGAAAGTGAGAAAGTTTCAGTGGTATTTTTGGAATACTGTAATTGCAGAGCAGTAGGAAGTTAAGGCCGCCTAAATTAGAGAACACATGATGTGAGATAAAGTTCCAGATAGAAGTGGGATTTCTTAAATACTTTTTAATCCAGTTTATTTTAAAGGTGTTGTTAAGAGCACCGAAATCAATAAAATTTATACCTCCTTTATCATATGAATTTAAAGCTACTGATTTACGCAAGTAGTGAGTTTTATTTTTCCATAAAAAATTGTATAATAATTTGTTAATTGACTTACAGGTTGTATTATCAACATGTAGTGACTGGGCAGCATAGGTTAGACGGGAGATACCTTCAGCCTTCGATAGCAGAACTCTACCCTTCAATGACAGGTCTCGCTGTAGCCAATGATTAAAGATTTTTTGGGATTTATCTATAATAGGAATGAAGTTTGTGGAGCATCTGGATTGCTCATTTTTTATTATTTGAATTCCAAGGTATCTTACAGAGTTTCTTACAGGTATTCCATGAATTGAAGTTGCTAAACAACTTTTAACTGGTAAAAGTTCACATTTATGCAGGTTGAGTGAAAGTCCGGAGGCTTTAGAGAATGGCTGTATATTGTTAATGGCCACTGAAACTTGCGAGGCGTCTCTGAGGAAGAGAGCTGTATCGTCTGCCAGCTGACTTATGAGTATTTCTCTGTTAGCAATGACCAGGCCTTTTAAAGAACTGAGTTTAATGTGTGAATTAAGGAGTTGCACAGAAAGAAGGAATAAATATACGGATAGGGGGCAACCCTGCCTCACTCCACGCTTTAGAGAGAATCTTGGGGAAATACCAGTGGCAAGCTTTATGGAGCTGTTACTATTGGAATACAGTGTCCGAACGGCATTACAGAAGGACTGACCAAACCCAAATTTATTTAAAGCAGTAAAAATAAACTCATGCTCTAAGGAGTCGAACGCCTTGTAGAAATCTAAAAAAAGAATAAGACTATCATCCTGTACAAGTTCTGGGTAATCTATTATGTCTAAAATTAATCTTATGTTGTTTGAGATATGACGATTCTGCATGAAACCAGACTGACTCTCATCAATAACTTGATCTAATACAGGTTTCATTCTATTAGCCAGAATTTGTGCCAATATCTTATAATCATTATTCAGTAATGAGATTGGTCGCCAATTGTCTAAGAGCAAAGGATCCTGTTTTGAAGGGAGGAAGGTTCAGGGCTGAAGCAATCAGCTTCATGGGCTCATCCGGTTAGAATAAGAAAAGCAGCCATCTAATGCAGGATTATTTTCAGGGTACTCCTTTTATTCTCAAATAAATAAGGCAAAAAAGGAAGGAAACAAAGACACACATGGACTGCCAATGCTGAAAGAAAACAGAGATTTAAGTTACTCAGTACCTTAAACAATACATAAAATAAAAACCCAAACAGAACCTCACCTCAGCTGCCGCCCCGTGTGGAAGTGCGGAAAGAGTGAGCCAAAAGTGAATGCAGTCCTTATATACTGTGTGACATATAATGTGTGACAGGTGAGTGCAATCAAGGACAAGCACCACACCCAATCAAAGGTGAGAGAACTAAACAAGGTGCATCTGGTGAAGTGAGTGGGTGTGCTGGGATGTGCTAAAAGGTGGGTCTCTACAACAGCCGCCCCCATATTTCTAGTGAGAAATATGTTGATATGATCAGGATCAGTCTTCTTCAGGAAGCGAGGGCAGGGGGATCAGACAGGAGACAGGGCGGATATAGGTTTTATCCTGTACTAAGACCTCCACAGTTCTGATGTGGTCATCTGGGCTTTTCAGCAAGCGCGTCACTCTTCCTACAGGCCAAAGGGCTCGTGGAAGGTGTGAATCCATAATCATGACGACAGAGTTCAATGTGAGATCTGGTTTTTCCTTCTGCCATTTGGGTCTTCTTTGGAGGGATGGTAGATAGTCTCTTATGAAGTGTCGCCAGAAGTGATCTGCCAATATTTGTGCATGTCGCCATCGTCGTCGGCCTAGGAGGCCAGAATCAGAATAGGATACCAGGGGGAGTGATGAATCATGTCGGCCCATAAGGAGAAGGTTTGGGGTTACGGGGTCAATGTCCGCAATGTCTGAGGATACATAGCCTAGGGGTTTTGAGTTAAGAATGCCTTCAATCTCAATTAGGACTGTTCTTAAGACCTCTTCAGTGACCATCTGTGCACCAATGGTTCTCTTCAGAGCATTCTTCACAGAACGTATCTCCCTCTCCCAGGCTCCACCGAAATGGGGTGCATGCGGGGGATTGAATTTGAAATGGATTCTTTTAGTCATTAGGACCGGCTGCAGAGTCGGAGCAAGGTTGTTAAAGCTCAGTCTGATCATCATCAGGATGGAGATCTGTAACTGTGGGCCAGTTATTTGGAGGTTCATGCAGAAACGAGGGACCCTCAGTCCACCTGTTTGGGCTAAGGAACTCTTTCAGGGATTTACCTCTCGTAACATCATCAGTAGGATTTGTGGCTGAATTGATGTATCTCCAGTCTTGACTGTTTGTGAGGTTTTGAATTTCTGAGACTCTGGCTCCTACGAATACCTTGAAACGGCAGGAATCTGACTGAAGCCAGTGAAGTACAGTTGTCGAGTCAGACCAAAGGGTGGTAGTCCTGACTGGTAAGGTGAGTTCTGTTTGTATGAGCTCACAGAGGCGTGCGCCTAGTAGGGCTGCGCATAGCTCCAGTCTGGGTATTGTTAAATGCCGTTTAGGAGCAACACGTGAGCGAGCTAACAAGAAACTCAGTTCTACATGGCCTTCAAGATCATCTGATCTCAAATATGCGACAGCACCATATGCTCGCTCTGAAGCGTCACAGAAGATATGAATGTCTCGAACTGTGGTAGAAACATCCATTTCCTTAGAAGTATAGCAACGTGGGATGGCAATTTGTGGGAGATAACAAAGTTCTTCTTCCCAGGACTTCCATGCCTCTAAGAGGTCGTGTGGAAGGGAAGGGTCGTCCCAATCTCTCTCTTTTCTCCATAGCTCTTGCACCAAGGTTTTGGCGCGTGTTGTGAATGGGAATAAGTAGCCTAATGGGTCATACAGACGAGCAAGTACTGCATAGATACAACGCATTGTGGTGGGGTGTGAGGCTAGAGTTCTGTATTTATAGGCAAACAAATCAGTCTCACAATTCCACAATAATCCTAATGTGCGTTCATGTGGGCCAGATGGCTTGTCTTCAGTCAGGCAAAGTTCATTACTTGCCGTTCTTACCTCAGATGGTAGATGGCTAATCACAACAGGATTATTGCTGGCCCACTGGCGAAGGTCGAAGCCTCCTTCTGATAGATGGTTTCTTAATTTGTCTAGGAGTGTTCGAGCTAACTCTGCTGATGGAAAACTCTGCAAGCAGTTATCAACATAGAAACACTGCATTACTGAAGACTGCACATCTTTGTCAGATTGATATTCCTTCACATGTTTCTGCAGTGCATAGATTGCACAACAAGGGCTGCAGGTCGTACCAAAGGGGAGTACCTGCCACTCATACACTGAAGGGGGAGCTGCTTTGTTCATGTCACGCCACAGGAATCGGAGGAGTGGTTTATCAGGAGGCAGAAGACGGACTTGGTGAAACATGCCTTTGATGTCGCCACTTATTGCTACTGAATGTTGCCTAAAACGCAACAAAACACCAAGAAGTGTTGGGCCTAGGATTGGTCCTGGCAATAGGTACTTATTGAGACACTGACCTTGAAATGTGAAAGAGCAGTCAAAGACTATGCGATCTTTATTGTTGTGACTTGTCATATGATGAGGGATATACCAGGTTTCTTTGCTATTGTGCATCTCCTCTGGGCTAAGTTTGACTATATAGCCTGCTTGCTCCAATTTCAAAATCTGATCCTTGTAAGACATGGCTTTGCCAGGATCTTTAGCTAACCGAGCCTCAGTGTTGCGGAGTCTAGACATGACTACATTTGGAGGGACATTCAAAGGAGGAAAGTTTGCCATCCGAAGAAGAGGAGTGGCGTAGCGATTAACACCATTGATCTCAACCCTTTTTGTGGCCTGTTCAAGGAGTTCCAGTGCCAGTTGATCTTGCTTTGATCGGATCACAGATTTCTCACTGTATTCAGGTAAAGTGTCTAGTTGCCATAGCTTCTCAACATGATAACGCAGTACATCTGCAGATGAACTGAGAGATGTGAACAAACACTGCACGTGCTCTGTACTGCTCTGGGGATGAAAATCTGTGATCGGGCCTTGAAGTGTCCATCCTAATTGGGTTTTAACTCCTGCAGGAGACCCATATGGTCCCTGTCTCAATGGAGCAGTAGGCGTGATGAGGTGAGTATGATCTGAGCCTATGAGCAGGAGTGGCGCTGCTTTATTAATAATGGGTAATGGGATACCTTGAAGATGCTTGTATCTCCGTTGGAGAGATGATACAGGGTAGGTGTGGTCTGAAAGTGCTAGGTGATTCGCAGTGAAGGCATTAGTAATTGTGTAGGTTTTCTCTGGGTGTGCGATGGGTGAGATTTTGAAACTTACGGAAGAACCATGAATAGTTTCAACTTCTTGACGGACCGTTCTAAGTGATAATCTCTCTGCTTCCCCAGTTAGGTTGAGATGCTGTGCAGCTGATGTCAGAAGAATGGTACGCTGGGAGCCATCGTCAAGTACTGCATATGTTTCAAGGGTTCTTTTGCCATTTCGCAGGAGCACTTTCACGACCTTTAAAAGGACACTAGGACAATCACTAGGTCTATCAAAGTATAGCGTCCTCACTACAGGATGAGTGTCAGTTTTAGATCTCTTATTTACATCGCATAGGATCTGGAGATGTAGTCCCATACAGGTGGCACATGCTTTCTTCAGGTCACACTTTGCGGCCTGCTGATTCCTAGCACAACGCCAACACCGTTTGTTTACTTTTATCCAGTTTGTTTTCTCATCCTTTGTCTTCTGAATAAACCCAGGACACTTACTAATGTGATGTTCTGGTGAGCAGCAATATGCACATGTAGCCTTAGTTGTCATGATCGGCTGTGTTGCATGTACAGAATCATCAGATGTATTTGCTTCATGTAATATTGTTGTAAGTGGAGAAGCGTACTTACGGGCAGGTCGTGTCTGGTTGAAGGATGGAACAGGACTGGCCTTCTTTGGTTGACACCTGCATTCCATTTGCAACCAGGATGAGAACAAAGGCAAGGTATACGTCATTTCTCCCTGTTCCCTGTAAACATGCCGTTTGAAGCGACTGAAATGCTCTGCAGGCAACTTCACTAACAAGCGATCGACATGGGAGCCACAGTCTAGTTCTGCACGTCCTTGTTCTCCCATAGTGCTAAGCAACCCAACTAAAGCCTGTACTCGAAGAGCAAAATTATCAAGGCTCTGACCATCACCTGCTCTGATAGGAGGCAGTTCCAGTATATTCTTTAGCTCTTTCAATGCCAGCTGTCTTGGTTGCCCATAACGCTCATCAAGGGCTTTGATGGCTTGAGTGTATGGGTCAGGAGCGTAGGAAAAGGCAAGAGCTAATCGTTTAGCTTGGTCTACTTTGAGGTGATCAAGAAGGACATGATATTTGAAGTGCTCTGTCTCATGAGGATCAAGAAGGTTTGTAAGGGCCATCCATAACATCCTGTATTGCATTTCGTCTTCTCTACTAAGGTCTGGAAATGAAGGACCTTCAAGCTTATATACATGTGTTCTCGTGCTAGAGGAGTGACCCGAGCTAGCAGTACCAGATATCAAAGGTTTCTGTTCATATGAGGTATTGGATGTAGCTGGTTGCTGCTCTAAAGGAGGGCAATGCTTGTGGTCAGATATGCGAATGAGAGGTTGAACAGGGTCTTCAGCTAAAGGAACAGCAGGTTGAACACATGAGATCTGGTCGGGATCCTGCCGTGATAAGGCCAGGAAATCAAAGGGAGTCTCATCTTCTGTAGCAAAGACTGGTCTAGGCAAACCAGTTGAAGGGATAGCAGCATCTAGTATTGTTGAATTAGGTAAAGGAGGGCTGGCAGCTGTAACTAAGCCCGACTGACGGCTAATCTGCGGGGGCTGGAAGGGTGATTGACAGGTTACTGTATCAATCACTGGGAGCTGCTCATGTTGTTGATGTGTTTGAGGACTGGCTCGTAAACTGCATACAGAAGCTTTGATTCCATCAGATGAGACTGTGCGAATTGAAGATCTGGAGCTACGAGAATGGGAAGGAGATGATTGAACCATAAATTGCTTAATCTCCCTCATGGTCGTTAGGAGTTCCCTCATGACCTCATCTTGGGTGGTGGGTAAAGGAACAAGGGATGTCTCTGGTGGTCTTTCTGACTCTCCGACAGGATCCTGCAGCCCATGTGTGTCTTTATCACTGTGCTGGCATTCAGTTTGGCTCTCTGTCTCACATGTAGCTCTTCTAGCTCCAGGGTACTGAACTTCATACTGTTGCAGGTAGGCAGGAGGTCTACTATCACGACTGGATCTTCTAAATGGCTGCTGTGTATACATGATGCTAATACCGCTCCGGCTCGGAGGACCATGTTTTGAAGGGAGGAAGGTTCAGGGCTGAAGCAATCAGCTTCATGGGCTCATCCGGTTAGAATAAGAAAAGCAGCCATCTAATGCAGGATTATTTTCAGGGTACTCCTTTTATTCTCAAATAAATAAGGCAAAAAAGGAAGGAAACAAAGACACACATGGACTGCCAATGCTGAAAGAAAACAGAGATTTAAGTTACTCAGTACCTTAAACAATACATAAAATAAAAACCCAAACAGAACCTCACCTCAGCTGCCGCCCCGTGTGGAAGTGCGGAAAGAGTGAGCCAAAAGTGAATGCAGTCCTTATATACTGTGTGACATATAATGTGTGACAGGTGAGTGCAATCAAGGACAAGCACCACACCCAATCAAAGGTGAGAGAACTAAACAAGGTGCATCTGGTGAAGTGAGTGGGTGTGCTGGGATGTGCTAAAAGGTGGGTCTCTACAACAGATCCTTTCCTGGTTTTGGAATGAGGGTGATCAAACCTTGACCAACGATGACCAACAGCCTTCGGTGGAGGCACAGTCATCAGCCATGGTTGGAGATATTTCAATGGAGATGGAGCGACGTTCGCTTTGCTATGCCCGGAATCTTGACAGATACAAGGAACATGGCATGCCATGGTTGGTCGATGTACTGAAAAGGCTTCCAAAACAGATCGATCCTGAAACTCAGAAGAAAATTCTCGTTCTGGTGAGTTCAGTTGGCCTCCTGATGAACCGGGATTTCGTATCTTTTGAGAAAATCAAGGATCTGCTACTCGAGCTAAAGGTCAGTCAAGCGGACCTTCAGAAATGTAAGATTCTGTCTACATCTCCATGTCAGCGTACGTTTGGATTCACCCTGTACAAACTGTACTACGACATCCCATATCGTATGGTGATCCAGCCAGTGCATCCAAAGAAGAAGCCTCCAACACTGCAACTGGAGCTTGATCACGTGGAACTTCCCGTCCTGCTGGAGGATGAAGAGCCTCAGGTTGTGAGCACAAGCGCAGTGTTCATCCCTGCCAATGTCAGCAGGCGTTGGTCAGACATAGAGATAGGCTTTGTGAACATGGACCCTTCAGTCAGGGTAAAGAATGCATATGCACAGTATATGCGGGATTGCAAGGCTGCAGGCTTGTCTGCCCGGTCTTACCAGGCATTTGTCAAGAAAAGACTGCACTCGGTGTCAAAGTTGGACAAATAAAGAATTGGTGTTACAGAATTCACCAATCCAGTGCTTTTTCAAGTTATGATGTGATGAAAAACTTGTCTTTTTTTTTTAACTAAGTTTTGATTTTTTTCCCTGTCTATTGGTTTGGAAGTAAGGCATATGATCTTTTGTATCACTTGCGTCTCATCAGATCTTCTTTTTTTTTGCTAAATCACTGCTATATTTTCTAAAGAATTTTCCAATTTCATATTTCAAAAGTTCCCAGTTACTACAAAATGTATTATTTGTGAGAGCTTTACTCCAATAAAGTTTAATGAATCTCTGAACTTCACAAATCACTTCTTTATGCTCAAGAATGGTACTATTTAACTTCCAGTAAGAGGTTTTAGTGATTAGGGAGGATGACAACGGGATCGATAAGCTAACCATTTTGTGGTCTGAGAGTGGTGTAGGATAAATATCCGTTTTAACTTTTTCTAAATCTTATAAGATAAGCCAAAAATCGATACGTGAGTGTCTGGTTTGAGTCTTATTACACCATGTATAAGCTATCTGAGACGAATGAGAATCCCTCCAAGAATCGACTAAGTTGAATCTTTGTGCAAACAGTCTTATGAATGAGTTAGAGTCTAAACTTCTAGAAGGCCATCTGTCCAAATAGCTGTTAAACACTGTATTAAAGTCTCCACCAAAAATAATAAAAGAATTGGGATATTTCGATAACCAGCGCAGTAGGCGCTCCTCCAACCTATCAAAATATAGTTTATTCTCCCTCTGACAGTTAAAACCATACACATTGACTAAAATATAGATAGAGTGTGCAGCCTCAACTATTAGAAAAATGTAATGACCATCTTTATCTATGTCAGAATTCAAGATTTTACCATTAAATCTTCCTTTAAGTATGCAGACATCAGCAGCATGCTCTGTACCATGGGACATCCACAGATCATCTCCCCATTGCGATCTCCAAAATGTTTTTTCTTGTTCTGTTGAGTGAGACTCTTGTATAAAACAGAAATCTGAATTGAACTGCTTGCAAAACAAAAAAATAGCCTTACGTTTAACATTGTTTCTTAAACCTCTTGCATTTAAAGAAATAACAGACAGAGACATAATGATAGTAACAAAAATTAAAAGTGACAAATAAGAAAAAGCTTAGACCAAGTAAATGAAGAACAGTTGAATTAGGAACCTGGTCACTTAAGAGAGTCCTATATAAGATGAGAACTGCAACCCCTGAGTAAGGAAATTGTGAACTTGAATAATAATAGGAATACAATAGCCTAAAACAATAAAACCAATGTGGTAAAAATAAATAAATAAATAAATAAATAAAATAAATAAACGCTTCACATATGAGCATTGAAAGGGAGCTTAATAGAAATTTTCTTGCTCCATTTAAATAACTAATTATTCAAAAAAAGAATAAAAATTAAAAAAAAATAAAAAGAAGCTTATCCAGCTTGCTCATAACATTTTCAGTAAAAATATTGCAGCCAAACTGAAGACCAATAAACTTATAACAAATAAACTGCATCAGTTTAACTCTGATCGTTTTATGAGTCCAACAACAAAAACAAACAAACAAAAAAAGAACGGCAGTGAAACCAAGTTAATCTTAAGATACTTCAGTTTTCACCTCAAAATACCTTGGATCAAATTATAGGGCTGGAAAAATCTCTTTTCCCTCCACGAACGCACGACCTCCTACGAAGAACGCCAGCTTGTTTTCTTTGCGCGCAGCTTCCACAGACGGCCAGAGTCTGTTTCTTCGGGCGCGGTCGTCAGGGGACAGATCCTCAGCCAGCTTTAGGTTGTTACGTTTCAGGTAGGTGGACTTCTTAGCAGCGCGCCAGACAGCATCGCGGTAGATCCTGGATGTAAACTGAATGATGATTCCCCTGGGTTGGTTGTTGTTGGACCTCTTGGGACCGATGCGGTGGACGGTGTCAACGACGTCGGGGAATTTATCTTGCATCTCCGGTATGACTGATCTACAGACTTTGATTACCTCCTGCCGCACGTCCTGCTTGTCCCTCTCGGTCAGACCGTAGAGCTTCAGATTCCAACGCCGTGAATAGCTCTCCAGGTGAGAGATGCGCTTTTCCTGTGCTTCAGCGATTGCTTTATATTTTTCGAGCTGTGCCTCAACACTGACAACTCTGCTCTTCATATCATTTAACTCAACACAGACAGCATCAAATGACTCCTTAACAGCTGTGATATGTTCAGTGTTCTCTTGGACAGCTTTTTTCATCTCGGAGATGGCTATGGAGTTGTCACTCACCATTTTTTCCAGTGTCTGAACTCGAGTTAATCAACATGGTAAGTGATGAGAGCTGGGAGAGAACCGTAGATGTCTCCGTATCCGCAACTTTTCTTAGCTTACCAGCGGGAGAGGCACATGGAGTGATAGGGAGAGGGGGAAACTCTTCTTCCATCCGTGAATACTGAAGCGGTTCGGAAACTGCCTCCAAATAGTCGTGCATGGAGTCGATGAGAGTATTTTTAGTGTCGGCGGGCATCTCAGTAGCGAGAGAAGACTGAGCAGCTTGGCTAACATTAGCAAGCTTGCTAACGGAGCCACTGTTAGCATGCAACTTCTTAGATTCGGTCTTTCTCTTCTCGGGTTTGCTCATTTTGGTTCACAAATAGATACCAAAATGAGACGTAAAAGATGACTATTGCGTAGGCGTAAATAAAGTCTCTGTTCACTGTGTGTAATATATATTTTAAAAAAGGCCAGGTTCGCAGAGCTCAGCGATACGTGACTGCTCAGAGCGCCATCTTGGGCTCCCCCCCCCCTCGAAGAGGCACGATTGCGTTGACTATCAAAAGTCGACACGTCGTTTGAAGCTTTGTAAGATCCCAAAAGACGCAGGAATAAGTAGCAGGATTTAAGAGTGTAATAACGGACTGAAACAGAAGATGGCAGCACTGCATGTACAAGGATGCCAGCTGCCGTTAAACCCCGAAGAAGAAGAAGTAGCTGTGTCCCAGAATTCATAGCGCAGCCCAGCTCAGTTTCCAACAATGGCGGCAGCTAGTTAGTTTTAGTATTACTCTTATTATTCTTTATGGGTCACAAAATAAACGTTTCACATATTTTCAGGCGAGACTGTAACTGTGTAAACCTCAAATATCTGCTCAGTTTATCAAGACACCACATATTTTCAAAAGCGCTCCGACGTTTTCAGAGACGTCTGTTACCCACTAGCTCGATAGCGAGCCGGGGGCTAGGCTCACTAGAGCTGTGAGAACACCGGACTCCTGGCAAATCGTTTTCAAACCCACCGCAGTCTTTCGCTACTCAGGTTAAACATATATAGGTCACTTAGATAACTTAAAAATGTTATCGTTTGGCTTTTTTTTAGTATTTTATTTGTTCCTGAGTAAATCGGTTTGGCTGAGATTAAAGTTATAGTTTCTGTAAGCAAAGCAAAACTGTTTATGTGAAAAACTGTAAAATATAATTTCAGTGTTCTTTTTACATTTCATAAGAGTAAAATCCTTGTAGGAGTAAATGTATCCAAGCTTCTGACAGATGTGACAGATGTTTAACTTATTGTTGTTTACTTGTAGTGTACAATAAATAATCAAAAACACAGGATTATTCTGCAATGCTTCATTACTCACTAATGTTACAAATGTTGAAAGGTAAAAGTGTTCAATAAAATCCTAAATATTGCAAAATGCTGTAAGAACTCTTCTTTCGCTGCTTTAGGACACATCCCATTATATTGACTACTGTACACACACTACTTAATATTTAAGATACAAAAAATACTGGTTTCTGTGCATGCATCTGCAGTGAAGGTGTGTGTTTTGCCATGCAGCTTTTACTTACTTAGCACTCTTCTTCATTTTGCCTACCATGAAGTTAAGCCAAAAAAACAAGAAAAGAAAAACGATTTTTCTGGTATCTGAAGTATAACAGTTCCCTGAACTACCTCTGATAGTGTCCTCATCATGATAATATTCCCTTTATTTATGATTAGTTATCTTTATCTTCAGAGGTCTGGGTGACAGTTTTAGTGTTTGCTTTAAAAAACAAAAAACAACAAAAACTTGAAATATATATATTCTATATACATATATAGAGATGCTCACTCCTGATTGGACACTGAGCTGCACCACCTTCTCCTTCACTCCTCCACCTTGCTGTCCTCTGTGCTCTCTCTCCTCCATCTCCAGGGAACAAATCAGAGTCTGAGCACCAAACCTGTGGACTGTTAGTCTGCAGATAAGAAGGAAAACACACAGAATTCTCATGTTTGCCATTTTTCATACCGTATTACTATAGTATATTAGTTTACCAGTCCAACAGATTTATTTTCCCAAATGGATCATTACAGCTTTTGCCACACTGGTCCACTTGATTGTCAAAGTGTATTAGCTCTTTATTATTTCTTTCTTTTCTTTACCTTGAAATTATTACAATCAGAACGGACAGGACTGGGGATGGGAAAGAGAAAGATGAAGAAAAGAGAAGTTGGGAAGATGCTCAACAGAAGGAGATGGAAAGCAAAAAGATAGGAGAAGAGAGACACAGAGAGAGAAGACACTAAAAATCTGTTTGATCACCTGCTGGAAAAATAAAAACAAGCAAAAAGAGAAAAACACAGTAGCGAAACCACAGCAAAAACCAACATAAGCACAAGTTATAGTAAATAATAAATATCTCCACATCCCGGAAGGGCCTGATCGAGCCACAGGGGCCATAAACTGACAGTTTATTTATAACTAGAAATAATAAAGCAGTTGACGTGTTTCAGGCTGTGACTTTTAGTATCTGTTGGTACTTCATCACTTTGAATAAGTGTAAGTCAACACCAGGCCGCACTTTCAGTCTTTCCATTAAACAAATGACCAACAATCCATTGTTTTCACCATTAAACAATAAAATATGCTTCTTGACTCCTTGATGCAGGTGCCCACCTACGACCTGGTTTATTAATACTAAGCTAAAGAGGAAAGCAACTCACTGTAGTTCTCACAGCTCAGGACAAGCAGACACCTGATGTTGAGTGACTGAATGGAACTAAAACAAGAATTCATAATTATGTTTGTCTGCCATGAACATGTGATGATAAAACTCTGCATATGCAGTCAGGAGACTGATGACCTGTGAAATGAGCTGTTAGAAATGTGCAGATATGTGTAAACATTGATCAGCATTTAACATCCAGGATGGAGCAAAACTTCTGACCTGCATGTATGAGAACCTTTAATCACATCATCTTTGTAGTGAAATAGCTGATGACTCATTAAACGTTTCCATGTAATTTATCCACAGTGAAAAATCTTCACTTTGCTGGATCTGAAAATCACGTGTTCATTTCATTAGACACTAGCAATACCATTAAACTGGACCTTATCATTATCATATAGCACTAAATGTGAAACTGTGTCATATAACAATCTATATATGTAATATGTGTTTGCCTGAATCTTCCAGCACAAACAGAAAGACGAGCTGTTGTCTGAGTATCAACACAAGTACACACCAGAAATCGTTCAGTAAAGACAAATTTAATAAATGAAAGCTGGTGAGAGGGCCTTTGATGTTTCTCTTTGGATCATCCTGTTGTTTGTCTCCCAGTGTCGTTACTGCTCCTCTCCTTTCAAAGACAAACAACAAATAACACCAAATGAGAGTGAATCACTTCAGAAACACTCCTGGTTATTGTGAGCAAACGTCATAACATGATGAATGTATTTACCATTTTACTGAGGGAAAATCTTCTGTGTGGAGTTTCTTCTCATCTTGGCTCTTTTTCCTGACATTTAGAAACAAGAGGCAGAAAAGAAAGAATAAAAGTTAAAACCTCAACAATTTTTTTAATGTTTGGGATATTTTAGAAACAACCTTAAACACTATTTACTACTTACCACTTTGTTCATTCTTGCTGACGTTCACTCTCCTCATCTTCTCTCTAAAGGACAAATGACAGAAAAGAGGGAATCATTTTAGTAACTTTATCAACCAGGTGAGCAGAATTTTAGATATTTATCAATATTCTGATTAAAAGCAGAGTGAATACTTATCTTTTTATGAGAAAGGGTTCAATCCGTCCTGTCTTAGGTCTTAATGTCACCTTGGCTCCTCTGTTTTCTCTGAAAAACAAAAGACAAATGGGAAGAAAAAAATTAGTAAATGATTTCAGCAACTAGAGGAAGTGTTCACTGAGGAGGAGCTGTCATAATAATATAAAATCAATATATACTTATCTTTTTTTTAATGACAGTTTACAGAGCACGCTGGCTTCGCTCCTCCCTCCGCTCCTCTCTGAAAGTTAACTGGATAAAGGATAATAACAATTAATAACATCATCAAAACAGACAAACCTGAAAGAATTGCTGATCAGAGCTGTGACAGAGTCACAGATTAGTTGGATGTATACTTATCTTTCACAATGAGAGCGTTTGCATAGACGTCTCTTCAGGTCTTTTTATTGTTTTCTTTCTGGAGAGGAAAGTGATGAGACTGATGAGGAAATACCAAATACAAAGACTGACAAAGGGAACTGAAAAAGTCTAACCAAAACCTATACTGGGGGAAAACTGTAGGAAACAGAACTACTGAGGCAAGGAAACACGAGGGGACGGAGACTAACACTCTGACAAGGGACAAAGGGAGACTGACACTATATTTACACACAGGAGGCTGATTATGGGAACTAAGGACACATAGAAACACAGCTGAACCGAATAAGAAATGAACAACAAGTCGAAACAAACTCTAATGACAGTTCAACCAGTTTCTAAACACAACAAATAACTTTTAGGATGTTTCAACAATGTGTAAAATGAGTTCTTATCTTTTTTTGTGAGAGGGCCTTCAATGTTTCTCTTTGGATCATCCTTCCATCCATTTCTTCTGCTTAACCATTGGAGCCATCCCAGCTGTTATGGGGCCAGAGGCGGGGGTATAACCTGGACAGGTCAGTCTAACACAGAGAAACAGACAACCATTCACACTCACATTCAACCTAACTGCATCTCTCTGGACTGTGGGATGAAGCTGGAGTACCTGGAGGGAACCACAAAGGCGCCAGGACTGTCTTGCTCTCAGATGACGCCCGTTCACGCTGCTCTGAAGACCCTCAGTTGTCTTTGGATCAAATAACACCAAATGAGAGTGAATCACTTCAGAAACACTCCTGGTTATTGTGAGCAAACGTCATAACAAGATGAAAATATTTACCATTTTACTGAGGGAAAATCTTCTGTGTGGTGTTTCTTCGCAGCGTGACTCTTTTGCCTGACTTTTAGAAACAAGAGGCAGAAAAGAAAGAATAAAAGTTAAAACCTCGACGATTTTCAAATATTTTAGGACATTCTTTTAGAAACAACCTTAAGCACTGTTTACTACTTACCACTTTGTTCAGGCTTGCTGACGTTCGACATGCTTCACTGTATATTATAATCTCAAGCGCTTCCTTGCTTGAGTCGGGCTCCGGATGCTGCTCTCTTCCTCCGCCTTCCTCTTAGCACGCTCTGCCGACATATTTAGAAAACGGCAGAGCACCGAAGTGAGAACTCTGCCGTCCGCGCTGTAGTCTGTTACTCTCCAGCGGTTCTTCATCTCAGTGTCCTCTGTTTGGTAAACAGTGGAGATGACTCTGGTGACGGGGAGGCCGTCGACAGTCAGGGTGCGGACACAGTTCCTCCGATCTGCCTTCAGCACAGCAAGATCTGCTTTCTCTGGAAGAACTGGAGTCAGGAAGCGTGGATGAGAGCTGGAGCCCGCAGGCGGCAGCATCATGCCAGCTGGTGAGTCCGTAGGAGGAGAAGGAGTGGTGTTCTCTCTCTGGCTCTGCCTCACATGGACAAATGGTGTCGTCACCAGGTCCCGGTGGAACCATCCTTTAAAAGGTATGCAAGGAAAGTCCTTGGACCCAGTCACCAGGCTATGGTAAAGAGTGAGGACCAGGTGAGACATGGAGTTCAGATGCCTCCTGCTCAGTTCACGGTTCCTCAAGTTAGTGACGACCATCTGAGGTGCAGTGACTGGACTCACCAGATCAGCTACGAGAAAGCAAAGCGTGCGTCTACGTTAATCATGTGATCACACAAATTAAAGCCTGGATTTAAATTGTCCAGACATGGCTTTACATCATCATAAGCTCTTCCACACACAAACAGTAAGAAGCTCCCAGCAGAACTCATTGTTTATGAAAGCCTTCACATTTTTCACCTGGTAAAAGTTTCCATGTGGTGTAAGGCTGCGTGGATTTTCACTGAGGTTTTAATACGCATTCACATTAAGGAGTAATATCTTCATATTAGTTGAGCATCGATATTTTGAGGATAAAGCAGCTACATTTAGGTGAGAAACCTCCCACCTCCTTATTGCAGGCACACACTGTTTCAATCTCAAACTCATCCTGCGACTCTGCGAACTTTTAAAACTCCAGCTTCTCCAGCTTTACACATTCACAATCTATGAAACTTTCACGTATAACTCAGCGCCAGCAGCCCAAACATGTCAACTCAAACCCTCTACATGCAAAAACAGCCGCGCGCTGACGTCAGCGTCCTCCAACGCCTTAAGTCGTTAGCAATTAAAAAAAAACATGGCGCCATCTTTATAGTGTACTGGCACATGTTAAAATTGATGTTACTCAAGTATGAAACATCTCATCCTAAATGTTAACACTCATGAAGTCTTACTTCCAAACAATAAAAGACAAAAATCTAAGTTGTATTTGTTTGCTAGCACTCTGACATATTAGCCTGCTGTACTCACCATAGCGTTGATCTAACACCTCCTCAATGAAAAGGGAGAGCAGGTGCGTCTCGCGACTCAAGTCTGAAGAAGTCATTTTGCAAATCCTTCTTGAAGATTTTCAAACGTTAGCTGTAGCTTGAAAAATCCGAGTTTTCACAGCACTAGTGGGAAAAAGCTCCTGTTTGCGCTCAAACGTGAAACCCGAATTCCACTTTTTCCTCCTGCTTTTATACCTGCACTCAAACACGTCATCATCACCATGACACCCAGTGCCACCGAAAATCAATTTTATTTATTTAAAATAAAGTTCGTCTAATTATCATAGATTTTAAAAATATATATTTCTCATTTTATTTTACTGTTTTATTCATCCTTTTTAAAAAATATATTGCCAAACTTTGTCGTTTTAATTCTTTAAAAAAATCATTAATTCACCAGTTTACAAAAATGAAGATCGATATCTGAAATTTAAATGAATAAATAAATAATTACAATTGATAATGGGTTTTTAGCATTAAAGAATAGTTTTTCAATGCGCTTTAAATGTTATCAGAGCCGATGTTGTGCCAAAAAGTGATCGCAGTCCAAAAAGTGATTTACGGTATTGAAACGTTTGTTTGTGTCATGACATTTGTAAACAGTTGATGTTTAAGGTGCAGTTCACGTGGAAGCCAGAGGAGGGTGGTGTTGTGCGCATAATACAAAGTGATGGCGAAACCTAAAAGACGGTGTCATGTCTGCTCCCTGAAGCAATCTCATAACAGTTTCAATCTATTTCAAGCCAGTTAGCACATTTCTGTTATGAAGTGCAATCATTTTTTGGCAGTAAACTTAAATCCTTTTATTATGAATATCACATTCTCAGATTTTCAAGAGAGACCAGACCAATAGGACAGCAGAAATCACAAAAATATATAAATAACAGTTTTATAAAGATTAAAACAGTAAAAAAAAGAAGAAGACTGGAATGATTATGATGTATAACACAGAATATGTACAATAACAGAGTTATAAACACACCTAGAACACACGTGATACTTTTATTTCATCTATAACCTCTGTGCAAATTTTGTTGACTGCAAAGTGTTTATGAATATGTTTTTAAAAGCTGGTTATCTGACTGTCAGTTAATAGCAATTAAAAAGAAAGCTGATTTTTATTTAAAAAACCCTGAAAACATCACACATGTACAAACAACACACAATTATTGTAGATTCTTCAAAGCCTCCTTATATTCAACACTTGGGTAGGTGGTGTTATACATGCCCTCACAGCACCGGCACATCAGTCCTCCTGTTTTCACCTTGTCACCTTCATTAAGCTGCTCTCTTACTACAGAAGGCCCACCGCATGCATGGGGGGGAGAGGGGGGGAGAGAGGGGGGGGATACCGTGGGCCAGGGCTGTGGCATCTAATGTCTGGTTGTCAGTGTCCTTTGGAAAAGCAAGTGATTGTCCTCAAATCAGATGTCCCAGCAGATTGATCTAGTTTGCCATGCTGGCAAAAGACCAATACACCAAGACAAACAGCCATTTATGCTTTTTACACAGACAGCCCATTTTTTTTCTATTTAACTAGAAGAATTGTTGTACCACACATTAAAGTTTCAAATCAGTGAAAAAGCAATCGTGCCAAAGAAATGTCATGTGTTTGTTTAAGATGACTGCAATTATGGTATTAACAGAAAACACACATCTCTGTCTCTTTTCTTTTCTGTTTAGTGTTTCACTTACCTTCTAAACTCAACAAGTACTTGCACAATCCTGAGGTTTTTAGAAAAGAACATCTCAGATTAAATAAGGAGGAGATACAGACGTTAAAACTAACCTTTATTACTATGATACAAAACAATATTAATGAAGTTGTTAAAAGTGGTACTTCTTACACACACACACACACACTCGGCTCATTACAAGTGTTTAAAAGTTTGAGTTGTCTGAAAAACTAAAGAAAGAAAAAGACAAAAATGTTACAATACAAAAGTTGGAACTTTATTAACACACAGAAATACAAACTGATGGGTTGATAAATATCAAGAAGACAGTGCATTTCACATAAAGACTGTGCATCATTTTAAGATGAAAAAATGCAATATGGGGTCAGCCAGAGGATTAATAATCAAAACTAAGGGATTCTGATATTAATACTGCACCGCCTCCAATCTCACTATAAGTTACATCTGTTGAACTGACTTCTTGCTAGCATTTCCAAGGAAGTCAAGATGAAAAAAATAAAACCTAAAAACAGAGGGTCCAATACATTTAACAGGAATTTGTCAAAAAGAACAACAAAAGTACTGACTGTTAATTTTTTATTTTTGACCCTGTAACTCAGTTATTAGTTTGAAAATAAACGTTTGTATGTCTTCAAAAAATACTGTAAAGCTGTTGACTCTTAGGGAGTCAGGAGCTACATGACAGATGTTATTTTGAATGACTTGGATATTTGCTGTTTACCAACCGTAAGTCTGCACAACAGAAATATTGTTCTGAAACACATTAAAATACACAAGTGAAAGATGATATCTGTAATTAGAGCTGCCACGATTAGTCGAAGACTCACGATTTTTTATTTTATTTTTTTTAAACTTTATTTATCACATTTTAAACATACAGTCAAGTAAAACAGGGATCACATAAAAGATGACATTGTGGTAGTACAATGAGGAACAGAAAGAGTGACAAGGACAGTGAGACAAAAGTGAGTACAAAAAATAAAATAAATTAAGGGGAACATAAATAAACAAAAGTTTGCAAGAGCCAAAATCAAGTTAGCAGTTTCAATCGGATATAGATGTTAACAGTCTTGAGAGCCTTAGTGTTTTTTGATGAGGAGATTGTCCTTATATATTGTGCAAGTTCCATTTTTAATCCAAGAAGTTCAGGCTTTCTGCCGAGGACTCTGCTTTTGTGTATATGAAATTTTGCCAAAAATAAAACCAAATTTATAAAGAAGCATCATTGTCCTTGTCTTTAAAATTATAATAGCCAAAGATAACATCCTTATAGTATAGTTGAAGATTAGGGAGAACAAAGTCAGTAATAAACTTGTGGAAATCCTTCCAGAATTTACACGTAAATTTACATGACCAAAACAGATGAGAAACTGTTTCAGGTTGCTCTTGACAGAAGGTACAATGTACATTTATTTCAGCCATAAATTTGGACAAATATTGTTTGGTAGGGTAAAACTTATGAATCGACTTAAAGGAAATCTCTTTAATTTTGTTTGTTAAGAAAAACCTTTGTGGTCAAGTCCAAACTTTTTTCCATTCAATATCTGTTACAAAATTGGCCCAATAAAATATGGCTGATGGAACAGAGACCATTGCATCCTGAAAGAGAGATCTTATTTTGGTATTTATAGACTTATGAGAGGAAAAGCAAACATTGCCAAGAGAAGAATGTAACACATCCGGGGGAGTGACCTGTAGTGGAGCACTGTGGGAGCATCTGTGTAACATGGACAGACCAGATGGGATGGCATCGAACACTATTGAGAATTCTTTAGGCGTTATCGGTACATCTCCTGAGGAACTCAGAGTAATTATATAAGAGTCCATCTTCTCTATATAACTGACTAACCAAGATTATTCCATTATTAAACCAGTTATTTAAAAAAAAGAGTTTTATTTTTATAAATAATATTGCAGTTATTCCAAATAAAACAGTTTTGTGGAGAGAAATTGTGTTTGTAAATCAGCGCCCATGCCAAAAGAATTTGTTGATGAAAGTGAGAAAGTTTCAGTGGTATTTTTGGAATACTGTAATTGCAGAGCAGTAGGAAGTTAAGGCCGCCTAAATTAGAGAACACATGATGTGAGATAAAGTTCCAGATAGAAGTGGGATTTCTTAAATACTTTTTAATCCAGTTTATTTTAAAGGTGTTGTTAAGAGCACCGAAATCAATAAAATTTATACCTCCTTTATCATATGAATTTAAAGCTACTGATTTACGCAAGTAGTGAGTTTTATTTTTCCATAAAAAATTGTATAATAATTTGTTAATTGACTTACAGGTTGTATTATCAACATGTAGTGACTGGGCAGCATAGGTTAGACGGGAGATACCTTCAGCCTTCGATAGCAGAACTCTACCCTTCAATGACAGGTCTCGCTGTAGCCAATGATTAAAGATTTTTTGGGATTTATCTATAATAGGAATGAAGTTTGTGGAGCATCTGGATTGCTCATTTTTTATTATTTGAATTCCAAGGTATCTTACAGAGTTTCTTACAGGTATTCCATGAATTGAAGTTGCTAAACAACTTTTAACTGGTAAAAGTTCACATTTATGCAGGTTGAGTGAAACTCCGGAGGCTTTAGAGAATGGCTGTATATTGTTAATGGCCACTGAAACTTGCGAGGCGTCTCTGAGGAAGAGAGCTGTATCGTCTGCCAGCTGACTTATGAGTATTTCTCTGTTAGCAATGACCAGGCCTTTTAAAGAACTGAGTTTAATGTGTGAATTAAGGAGTTGCACAGAAAGAAGGAATAAATATACGGATAGGGGGCAACCCTGCCTCACTCCACGCTTTAGAGAGAATCTTGGGGAAATACCAGTGGCAAGCTTTATGGAGCTGTTACTATTGGAATACAGTGTCCGAACGGCATTACAGAAGGACTGACCAAACCCAAATTTATTTAAAGCAGTAAAAATAAACTCATGCTCTAAGGAGTCGAACGCCTTGTAGAAATCTAAAAAAAGAATAAGACTATCATCCTGTACAAGTTCTGGGTAATCTATTATGTCTAAAATTAATCTTATGTTGTTTGAGATATGACGATTCTGCATGAAACCAGACTGACTCTCATCAATAACTTGATCTAATACAGGTTTCATTCTATTAGCCAGAATTTGTGCCAATATCTTATAATCATTATTCAGTAATGAGATTGGTCGCCAATTGTCTAAGAGCAAAGGATCCTGTTTTGAAGGGAGGAAGGTTCAGGGCTGAAGCAATCAGCTTCATGGGCTCATCCGGTTAGAATAAGAAAAGCAGCCATCTAATGCAGGATTATTTTCAGGGTACTCCTTTTATTCTCAAATAAATAAGGCAAAAAAGGAAGGAAACAAAGACACACATGGACTGCCAATGCTGAAAGAAAACAGAGATTTAAGTTACTCAGTACCTTAAACAATACATAAAATAAAAACCCAAACAGAACCTCACCTCAGCTGCCGCCCCGTGTGGAAGTGCGGAAAGAGTGAGCCAAAAGTGAATGCAGTCCTTATATACTGTGTGACATATAATGTGTGACAGGTGAGTGCAATCAAGGACAAGCACCACACCCAATCAAAGGTGAGAGAACTAAACAAGGTGCATCTGGTGAAGTGAGTGGGTGTGCTGGGATGTGCTAAAAGGTGGGTCTCTACAACAGATCCTTTCCTGGTTTTGGAATGAGGGTGATCAAACCTTGACCAACGATGACCAACAGCCTTCGGTGGAGGCACAGTCATCAGCCATGGTTGGAGATATTTCAATGGAGATGGAGCGACGTTCGCTTTGCTATGCCCGGAATCTTGACAGATACAAGGAACATGGCATGCCATGGTTGGTCGATGTACTGAAAAGGCTTCCAAAACAGATCGATCCTGAAACTCAGAAGAAAATTCTCGTTCTGGTGAGTTCAGTTGGCCTCCTGATGAACCGGGATTTCGTATCTTTTGAGAAAATCAAGGATCTGCTACTCGAGCTAAAGGTCAGTCAAGCGGACCTTCAGAAATGTAAGATTCTGTCTACATCTCCATGTCAGCGTACGTTTGGATTCACCCTGTACAAACTGTACTACGACATCCCATATCGTATGGTGATCCAGCCAGTGCATCCAAAGAAGAAGCCTCCAACACTGCAACTGGAGCTTGATCACGTGGAACTTCCCGTCCTGCTGGAGGATGAAGAGCCTCAGGTTGTGAGCACAAGCGCAGTGTTCATCCCTGCCAATGTCAGCAGGCGTTGGTCAGACATAGAGATAGGCTTTGTGAACACGGACCCTTCAGTCAGGGTAAAGAATGCATATGCACAGTATGTGCGGGATTGCAAGGCTGCAGGCTTGTCTGCCCGGTCTTACCAGGCATTTGTCAAGAAAAGACTGCACTCGGTGTCAAAGTTGGACAAATAAAGAATTGGTGTTACAGAATTCACCAATCCAGTGCTTTTTCAAGTTATGATGTGATGAAAAACTTATTGTCTTTTTTTTTTTAACTAAGTTTTGATTTTTTTTCCCATGTTACACGAGTGTGATGCCATGTTACGGTTGTAAACATGTTTCCAAAATTGTTAATTTTACCTTGTTTGCTTTGAAAACTTAATTCTTGTAATCAAACAATAAATGTTCGCTTTGTAAATATATCTGATAATTCTGTTTTTGACATCATGTTCTGTTAAAAAATCATTGTTGAGATGAAAATAATATATGTTATTTTTGTAAACATTTGTGAGAGAAAACGAAAAAAAAAAAAGTTAAATTTTCCAAAATCCTACCCCCCCAAAAAAAACAACAAAAAAAAAAAAAAACATACCCTCACATGGACTCTGCCTTGACGTGGCGTGAGGGCTTATGTGTCCCTGGGGAACACAACCAAAGAGTCCGGAAGGGCTAGGGAAAACAAGGGGTTAGGGTAAATCAAATTTGGGAGCACGGACCCCGAAGGTCAGGGTTAGGGGTTAGGTTAGGGTTATGGGGAAAAAGCCAGGAGAGGATGGGACAAAAGTGGAATAACTGAAAAAGTAAGAGGTGTAGAGGGACAGCAGAACCAGGCCTTTGGAGCACTGCATCATCTCCTGGTCCACACATGCCTTCAGGATGCACTGTACAAGGGGAGAGCAACGAGTCGTCTGTTGCCACAAACAGTCCAATCGCCTTCTGCGTCTGTCATTGTCTTTCGTTTGTTTTTTAAATACACAGCAAGTGTCACTCTCTCTCTCTCTGTCTGTCACAAACACAGACACACACACAGACAGACAGACACTGTGAGGTCTGCAGTGCAAAATTTGAATTTTAGTGCTTGGTGATTTCTCTCTCTCTCTCTGTCTGTCTCTCTGTCACACACACTTAACTTATTTCTGCACAAACTCGCCTCACCTGGGAGACATGAAAAATATTATCCATCTTCACCTTAATAGGCAGAACCAGCTGAATGGTAACAGGATTTAACTTTGCTTCCGCTGGGAAAGGACCAATAAATCGAGAATATAAACCCTTCATGCTCCTTTCAAGCTCCCCTACCCTGATACTATGTACATTTAAGATAAAGCTTTTTTTGTTTTCAGTATATGTAAAAGTATGGCTTTGTTATTCTATGTAATAATTTCTGAAAAACCTTTAGGTATTTATTTTATAAAGTCCATTTTTTATAATTTCAAGTAACATACTAACAGCTTCACTGTTCACCTTTCGCTCTTATAATCTAGCCAACCTTTATGTACTTGAGTAAGAAAACGGTATCTCACTGTACGGTAACTGATCAGCCAGTATGGTTTTAGGAAATTTTGAATTAGGCAGAATGACATTTTCATTATTGTTTTTATTTTTTATTTATTTATTTATGTATTCATCTTTGCTTTACCACCCTTCTGAAATCTCAGCTGAAAACCATATTCTCCATGGTAATCTGTTGTTACTGGGACAGTGGAGGCTTGGGATGTAATGCCATCTTTGTACAAACTGTCATTTGGTATCTCTCATTGATGAGCAACACATCGATGCAGCTATCTGTCCTCCATATGTACAATTATAGAAACATACAGACACACAGACACCTTTTAAGCCCTTGTCCTCTGATCAGGTGTCCATGTAGCATTTACCTGGACCACTGTCACCAAACCATCTGTTTCATAATACATATAATGTTTAATCTGCACTGGTCACTCCACGTTATTGTCATTGATATTTATATTTAAAAGTGCAATACTGTAATTTTCTGCTGCTCATTCCTGTGCAATATCCCATCTGCCCTCCCGTCATATTTCTTTTCAAGATTTTCTTATTTAATCACTAGTGTACATATATTTATATTTATAGATAAATATATATTTAGTCATCTTTTCTCTTTTACCATGTCTCTCTAATATTTTGCTCCTTACTATTTTTATTTTTTCTTATTATTTTATTTTCTTATATTTTCTCCTACTGTATCATGCTGCTGAGTGACTGCTGCTCGTCAAACACATTTCATTGCAATGTTGACCCTGTGCTAACTTGCATATGACAAATAAAACTGAAAACTGAAAACATGTAAGCTAATGGTCCCAACGTGCTTAAAATACATTTTTTAATTATCTGTGTAATTTCTGTTCATATTTAAATTAAGAGGGGGTGGCAGTAAAAACTCTGTAACAGAAATGTCATCAAGTACACTTTCAAACGATTGCGCTGTACGGACTCGCGTACTTGACTACTGAGAAATGACTTTCACGTCAGACTTAGCGGCTCTTATTTATCCAAAGTGCGACACCTGAGCGCAGACCCGGGCTGTTAAACAAATATGAGCAAATGCAGATGTCAGACAGACTGTCTAAAGAATTTTAAAAAGTCAGACAACCTTCAGGGCAATAACTAGAAGAATAAAGTTTGCAATAAAAGTTTGAACAATATTTTGCTATGTGCTATTTGCTATGCTCATCTAACCTGTGCTGCAGGTCAACCAGTTCTATCTTATCAGATTCACTGAGGGTGTCTATTGGTTTGGAAGTAAGGCATATGATCTTTTGTATCACTTGCGTCTCATCAGATCTTCTTTTTTTTGCTAAATCACTGCTATATTTTCTAAAGAATTTTCCAATTTCATATTTCAAAAGTTCCCAGTTACTACAAAATGTATTATTTGTGAGAGCTTTACTCCAATAAAGTTTAATGAATCTCTGAACTTCACAAATCACTTCTTTATGCTCAAGAATGGTACTATTTAACTTCCAGTAAGAGGTTTTAGTGATTAGGGAGGATGACAACGGGATCGATAAGCTAACCATTTTGTGGTCTGAGAGTGGTGTAGGATAAATATCCGTTTTAACTTTTTCTAAATCTTATAAGATAAGCCAAAAATCGATACGTGAGTGTCTGGTTTGAGTCTTATTACACCATGTATAAGCTATCTGAGACGAATGAGAATCCCTCCAAGAATCGACTAAGTTGAATCTTTGTGCAAACAGTCTTATGAATGAGTTAGAGTCTAAACTTCTAGAAGGCCATCTGTCCAAATAGCTGTTAAACACTGTATTAAAGTCTCCACCAAAAATAATAAAAGAATTGGGATATTTCGATAACCAGCGCAGTAGGCGCTCCTCCAACCTATCAAAATATAGTTTATTCTCCCTCTGACAGTTAAAACCATACACATTGACTAAAATATAGATAGAGTGTGCAGCCTCAACTATTAGAAAAATGTAATGACCATCTTTATCTATGTCAGAATTCAAGATTTTACCATTAAATCTTCCTTTAAGTATGCAGACATCAGCAGCATGCTCTGTACCATGGGACATTTTCTATGAGTCTGTGGTGGCCAGTGCGATCCTCTATGCTGTTGCATGCTGGGGGAGCAGGCTGAGGGTCGCAGATGCCAACAGACTTAATAAACTGATCCGTAAGGCCAGCAATGTTGTGGGGATGGAGCTGGACTCCCTCAAGGTGGTGTCGGAGAGGCGGATGCTGTCCAAGATAAAGACAATGTTGGATAACACCTCCCACCCACTCCATGACATGCTGGTCAGTCACAGGAGCTCGTTCAGTGAGAGACTGAGATTACCGAAAAGCACCACTGAACGACACAGGAAATCATTCCTGCCTGTGGCCATCTCCCTGTACAACGCATCCACTTAACACACTGTTTGCTGCTACAACTACACATGTTTCTTTTCCAAATATTTATTTATAAGTGACTTATGTATGTATGTATGTATGTATGTATGTATGTATGTATGTATGTATGTATATATATGTATATATTGTACTATTCTTAGTTAGCGTATTGTCTGTCTTGTCTTAATGTTGGTTTAAAATGGAGCACTGTAACAAAAAATAATTTCCCCCAGGGATCAATAAAGTATTCTGATTCTGATTCTGATTCTGATCCACAGATCATCTCCCCATTGCGATCTCCAAAATGTTTTTTCTTGTTCTGTTGAGTGAGACTCTTGTATAAAACAGAAATCTGAATTGAACTGCTTGCAAAACAAAAAAATAGCCTTACGTTTAACATTGTTTCTTAAACCTCTTGCATTTAAAGAAATAACAGACAGAGACATAATGATAGTAACAAAAATTAAAAGTGACAAATAAGAAAAAGCTTAGACCAAGTAAATGAAGAACAGTTGAATTGGGAACCTGGTCACTTAAGAGAGTCCTATATAAGATGAGAACTGCAACCCCTGAGTAAGGAAATTGTGAACTTGAATAATAATAGGAATACAATAGCCTAAAACAATAAAACCAATGTGGTAAAAATAAATAAATAAAATAAATAAACGCTTCACATATGAGCATTGAAAGGGAGCTTAATAGAAATTTTCTTGCTCCATTTAAATAACTAATTATTCAAAAAAAGAATAAAAAAAATAATAATAAAAAGCTTATCCAGCTTGCTCATAACATTTTCAGTAAAAATATTGCAGCCAAACTGAAGACCAATAAACTTATAACAAATAAACTGCATCAGTTTAACTCTGATCGTTTTATGAGTCCAACAACAAAAACAAACAAACAAAAAAAGAACGGCAGTGAAACCAAGTTAATCTTAAGATACTTCAGTTTTCACCTCAAAATACCTTGGATCAAATTATAGGGCTGGAAAAATCTCTTTTCCCTCCACGAACGCACGACCTCCTACGAAGAACGCCAGCTTGTTTTCTTTGCGCGCAGCTTCCACAGACGGCCAGAGTCTGTTTCTTCGGGCGCGGTCGTCAGGGGACAGATCCTCAGCCAGCTTTAGGTTGTTACGTTTCAGGTAGGTGGACTTCTTAGCAGCGCGCCAGACAGCATCGCGGTAGATCCTGGATGTAAACTGAATGATGATTCCCCTGGGTTGGTTGTTGTTGGACCTCTTGGGACCGATGCGGTGGACGGTGTCAACGACGTCGGGGAATTTATCTTGCATCTCCGGTATGACTGATCTACAGACTTTGATTACCTCCTGCCGCACGTCCTGCTTGTCCCTCTCGGTCAGACCGTAGAGCTTCAGATTCCAACGCCGTGAATAGCTCTCCAGGTGAGAGATGCGCTTTTCCTGTGCTTCAGCGATTGCTTTATATTTTTCCGAGCTGTGCCTCAACACTGACAACTCTGCTCTTCATATCATTTAACTCAGCACAGACAGCATCAAATGACTCCTTAACAGCTGTGATATGTTCAGTGTTCTCTTGGACAGCTTTTTTCATCTCGGAGATGGCTATGGAGTTGTCACTCACCATTTTTTCAAGTGTCTGAACTCGAGTTAATCAACATGGTAAGTGATGAGAGCTGGGAGAGAACCGTAGATGTCTCCGTATCCGCAACTTTTCTTAGCTTACCAGCGGGAGAGGCACATGGAGTGATAGGGAGAGGGGGAAACTCTTCTTCCATCCGTGAATACTGAAGCGGTTCGGAAACTGCCTCCAAATAGTCGTGCATGGAGTCGATGAGAGTATTTTTAGTGTCGGCGGGCATCTCAGTAGCGAGAGAAGACTGAGCAGCTTGGCTAACATTAGCAAGCTTGCTAACGGAGCCACTGTTAGCATGCAACTTCTTAGATTCGGTCTTTCTCTTCTCGGGTTTGCTCATTTTGGTTCACAAATAGATACCAAAATGAGACGTAAAAGATGACTATTGCGTAGGCGTAAATAAAGTCTCTGTTCACTGTGTGTAATATATATTTTAAAAAAGGCCAGGTTCGCAGAGCTCAGCGATACGTGACTGCTCAGAGCGCCATCTTGGGCTCCCCCCCCCCCCCCGAAGAGTCACGATTGCGTTGACTATCAAAAGTCGACGCGTCGTTTGAAGCTTTTTAAGATCCCAAAAGACGCAGAAATAAGTAGCAGGATTTAAGAGTGTAATAACGGACTGAAACAGAAGATGGCAGCACTGCATGTACAAGGATGCCAGCTGCCGTTAAACCCCGAAGAAGAAGTAGCTGTGTCCCAGAATTCATAGCGCAGCCCAGCTCAGTTTCCAACAATGGCGGCAGCTAGTTAGTTTTAGTATTACTCTTATTATTCTTTATAGGTCACAAAATAAACGTTTCACATATTTTCAGGCGAGACTGTAACTGTGTAAACCTCAAATATCTGCTCAGTTTATCAAGACACCACATATTTTCAAAAGCGCTCCGACGTTTTCAGAGACGTCTGTTACCCACTAGCTCGATAGCGAGCCGGGGGCTAGGCTCACTAGAGCTGTGAGAACACCGGACTCCTGGCAAATCGTTTTCAAACCCACCGCAGTCTTTCGCTACTTTCGCTATCCAAGCTTCTGACAGATGTGACAGATGTTTAACTTATTGTTGTTTACTTGTAGTGTACAATAAATAATCAAAAACACAGGATTATTCTGCAATGCTTCATTACTCACTAATGTTACAAATGTTGAAAGGTAAAAGTGTTCAATAAAATCCTAAATATTGCAAAATGCTGTAAGAACTCTTCTTTCGCTGCTTTAGGACACATCCCATTATATTGACTACTGTACACACACTACTTAATATTTAAGATACAAAAAATACTGGTTTCTGTGCATGCATCTGCAGTGAAGGTGTGTGTTTTGCCATGCAGCTTTTACTTACTTAGCACTCTTCTTCATTTTGCCTACCATGAAGTCAAGCAGAAAAAACAAGAAAAGAAAAACGATTTTTCTGGTATCTGAAGTATAACAGTTCCCTGAACTACCTCTGATAGTGTCCTCATCATGATAATATTCCCTTTATTTATGATTAGTTATCTTTATCTTCAGAGGTCTGGGTGACAGTTTTAGTGTTTGCTTTAAAAAACAAAAAACAACAAAAACTTGAAATATATATATTCTATATACATATATAGAGATGCTCACTCCTGATTGGACACTGAGCTGCACCACCTTCTCCTTCACTCCTCCACCTTGCTGTCCTCTGTGCTCTCTCTCCTCCATCTCCAGGGAACAAATCAGAGTCTGAGCACCAAACCTGTGGACTGTTAGTCTGCAGATAAGAAGGAAAACACACAGAATTCTCATGTTTGCCATTTTTCATACCGTATTACTATAGTATATTAGTTTACCAGTCCAACAGATTTATTTTCCCAAATGGATCATTACAGCTTTTGCCACACTGGTCCACTTGATTGTCAAAGTGTATTAGCTCTTTATTATTTCTTTCTTTTCTTTACCTTGAAATTATTACAATCAGAACGGACAGGACTGGGGATGGGAAAGAGAAAGATGAAGAAAAGAGAAGTTGGGAAGATGCTCAACAGAAGGAGATGGAAAGCAAAAAGATAGGAGAAGAGAGACACAGAGAGAGAAGACACTAAAAATCTGTTTGATCACCTGCTGGAAAAATAAAAACAAGCAAAAAGAGAAAAACACAGTAGCGAAACCACAGCAAAATCCAACATAAGCACAAGTTATAGTAAATAATAAATATCTCCACATCCCGGAAGGGCCTGATCGAGCCACAGGGGCCATAAACTGACAGTTTATTTATAACTAGAAATAATAAAGCAGTTGACGTGTTTCAGGCTGTGACTTTTAGTATCTGTTGGTACTTCATCACTTTGAATAAGTGTAAGTCAACACCAGGCCGCACTTTCAGTCTTTCCATTAAACAAATGAACAACAATCCATTGTTTTCACCATTAAACAATAAAATATGCTTCTTGACTCCTTGATGCAGGTGCCCACCTACGACCTGGTTTATTAATACTAAGCTAAAGAGGAAAGCAACTCACTGTAGTTCTCACAGCTCAGGACAAGCAGACACCTGATGTTGAGTGACTGAATGGAACTAAAACAAGAATTCATAATTATGTTTGTCTGCCATGAACACGTGATGATAAAACTCTGCATATGCAGTCAGGAGACTGATGACCTGTGAAATGAGCTGTTAGAAATGTGCAGATATGTGTAAACATTGATCAGCATTTAACATCCAGGATGGAGCAAAACTTCTGACCTGCATGTATGAGAACCTTTAATCACATCATCTTTGTAGTGAAATAGCTGATGACTCATTAAACGTTTCCATGTAATTTATCCACAGTGAAAAATCTTCACTTTGCTGGATCTGAAAATCACGTGTTCATTTCATTAGACACTAGCAATACCATTAAACTGGACCTTATCATTATCATATAGCACTAAATGTGAAACTGTGTCATATAACAATCTATATACAGTGGGGCAAAAAAGTATTTAGTCAGCCACCGATTGTGCAAGTTCCCCCACTTAAAATGATGACAGAGGTCAGTAATTTGCACCAGAGGTACACTTCAACTGTGAGAGACAGAATGTGAAAAAAAAAATCCATGAATTCACATGGTAGGATTTGTAAAGAATTTATTCGTAAATCAGGGTGGAAAATAAGTATTTGGTCACCTCAAACAAGGAAAATCTCTGGCTCTCACAGACCTGTAACGTCTTCTGTAAGAAGCTTTTCTGTCCCCCACTCGTTACCTGTATGAATGGCACCTGTTTGAACTCATCATCTGTATAAAAGATACCTGTTCACAGCCTCAAACAGTCAGACTCCAAACTCCGCCATGGCCAAGACCAAAGAGCTTTCGAAGGACACCAGGAAAAGTATTGTAGACCTGCACCAGACTGGGAAGAGTGAATCTACAATAGGCAAGCAGCTTGGTGTGAAAAAAATCAACTGTGGGAGCAATCATCAGAAAATGGAAGACATACAAGACCACTGATAATCTCCCTCGATCTGGGGCTCCATGCAAGATCTCATCCCGTGGGGTCAAAATGATCATGAGAACGGTGAGCAAAGATCCCAGAACCACACGGGGGGACCTGGTGAATGACCTGCAGAGAGCTGGGACCAAAGTAACAAAGGTCACCATCAGTAACACACTACAACGGCAGGGAATCAAATCCCGCAGTGCCAGACGTGTTCCGCTGCTGAAGCCAGTGCATGTCCAGGCCCGTCTGAAGTTTGCCAGAGAGCACATGGATGATGCAGCAGAGGATTGGGAGAATGTCATGTGGTCAGATGAAACCAAAGTAGAACTTTTTGGTATAAACTCAACTCGTCGTGTTTGGAGGAAGAAGAATACTGAGTTGCATCCCAAGAACACCATACCTACTGTGAAGCATGGGGGTGGAAACATCATGCTATGGGGCTGTTTTTCTGCCAAGGGGACAGGACGACTGATCCGTGTTAAGGACAGAATGAATGGGGCCATGTATCGTGAGATTTTGAGCCAAAACCTCCTTCCATCAGTGAGAACTTTGAAGATGAAACGAGGCTGGGTCTTCCAACATGACAATGATCCAAAACACACCGCCCGGGCAACAAAGGAGTGGCTCCGTAAGAAGCATTTGAAAGTCCTGGAGTGGCCTAGCCAGTCTCCAGACCTCAACCCCATAGAAAATCTGTGGCGGGAGTTGAAAGTCCGTGTTGCTCGGCGACAGCCCCAAAACATCACTGCTCTTGAGAGATCTGCATGGAGGAATGGGCCAAAATACCAGCTACTGTGTGTGCAAACCTGGTAAAGACCTATAGTAAACGTTTGACCTCTGTTATTGCCAACAAAGGTTATGTTACAAAGTATTGAGTTGTATTTTTGTTATTGACCAAATACTTATTTTCCACCCTGATTTACGAATAAATTCTTTACAAATCCTACCATGTGGATTCATGGATTTTTTTTTCACATTCTGTCTCTCACAGTTGAAGTGTACCTCTGGTGCAAATTACTTACCTCTGTCATCATTTTAGGTGGGGGAACTTGCACAATCGGTGGCTGACTAAATACTTTTTTGCCCCACTGTATGTAATATGTGTTTGCCTGAATCTTCCAGCACAAACAGAAAGACGAGCTGTTGTCTGAGTATCAACACAAGTACACACCAGAAATCGTTCAGTAAAGACAAATTTAATAAATGAAAGCTGGTGAGAGGGCCTTTGATGTTTCTCTTTGGATCATCCTGTTGTTTGTCTCCCAGTGTCGTTACTGCTCCTCTCCTTTCAAAGACAAACAACAAATAACACCAAATGAGAGTGAATCACTTCAGAAACACTCCTGGTTATTGTGAGCAAACGTCATAACATGATGAATGTATTTACCATTTTACTGAGGGAAAATCTTCTGTGTGGAGTTTCTTCTCATCTTGGCTCTTTTTCCTGACATTTAGAAACAAGAGGCAGAAAAGAAAGAATAAAAGTTAAAACCTCAACAATTTTTTTAATGTTTGGGATATTTTAGAAACAACCTTAAACACTATTTACTACTTACCACTTTGTTCATTCTTGCTGACGTTCACTCTCCTCATCTTCTCTCTAAAGGACAAATGACAGAAAAGAGGGAATCATTTTAGTAACTTTATCAACCAGGTGAGCAGAATTTTAGATATTTATCAATATTCTGATTAAAAGCAGAGTGAATACTTATCTTTTTACGAGAAAGGGTTCAATCCGTCCTGTCTTAGGTCTTAATGTCACCTTGGCTCCTCTGTTTTCTCTGAAAAACAAAAGACAAATGGGAAGAAAAAAATTAGTAAATGATTTCAGCAACTAGAGGAAGTGTTCACTGAGGAGGAGCTGTCATAATAATATAAAATCAATATATACTTATCTTTTTTTAATGACAGTTTACAGAGCACGCTGGCTTCGCTCCTCCCTCCGCTCCTCTCTGAAAGTTAACTGGATAAAGGATAATAACAATTAATAACATCATCAAAACAGACAAACCTGAAAGAATTGCTGATCAGAGCTGTGACAGAGTCACAGATTAGTTGGATGTATACTTATCTTTCACAATGAGAGCGTTTGCATAGACGTCTCTTCAGGTCTTTTTATTGTTTTCTTTCTGGAGAGGAAAGTGATGAGACTGATGAGGAAATACCAAATACAAAGACTGACAAAGGGAACTGAAAAAGTCTAACCAAAACCTATACTGGGGGAAAACTGTAGGAAACAGAACTACTGAGGCAAGGAAACACGAGGGGACGGAGACTAACACTCTGACAAGGGACAAAGGGAGACTGACACAATATTTACACACAGGAGGCTGATTATGGGAACTAAGGACACATAGAAACACAGCTGAACCGAATAAGAAATGAACAACAAGTCGAAACAAACTCTAATGACAGTTCAACCAGTTTCTAAACACAACAAATAACTTTCAGGATGTTTCAACAATGTGTAAAATGAGTTCTTATCTTTTTTTGTGAGAGGGCCTTCAATGTTTCTCTTTGGATCATCCTTCCATCCATTTCTTCTGCTTAACCATTGGAGCCATCCCAGCTGTTATGGGGCCAGAGGCGGGGGTATAACCTGGACAGGTCAGTCTAACACAGAGAAACAGACAACCATTCACACTCACATTCAACCTAACTGCATCTCTCTGGACTGTGGGATGAAGCTGGAGTACCTGGAGGGAACCACAAAGGCGCCAGGACTGTCTTGCTCTCAGATGACGCCCGTTCACGCTGCTCTGAAGACCCTCAGTTGTCTTTGGATCAAATAACACCAAATGAGAGTGAATCACTTCAGAAACACTCCTGGTTATTGTGAGCAAACGTCATAACAAGATGAAAATATTTACCATTTTACTGAGGGAAAATCTTCTGTGTGGTGTTTCTTCGCAGCGTGACTCTTTTGCCTGACTTTTAGAAACAAGAGGCAGAAAAGAAAGAATAAAAGTTAAAACCTCGACGATTTTCAAATATTTTAGGACATTCTTTTAGAAACAACCTTAAGCACTGTTTACTACTTACCACTTTGTTCAGGCTTGCTGACGTTCGACATGCTTCACTGTATATTATAATCTCAAGCGCTTCCTTGCTTGAGTCGGGCTCCGGATGCTGCTCTCTTCCTCCGCCTTCCTCTTAGCACGCTCTGCCGACATATTTAGAAAACGGCAGAGCACCGAAGTGAGAACTCTGCCGTCCGCGCTGTAGTCTGTTACTCTCCAGCGGTTCTTCATCTCAGTGTCCTCTGTTTGGTAAACAGTGGAGATGACTCTGGTGACGGGGAGGCCGTCGACAGTCAGGGTGCGGACACAGTTCCTCCGATCTGCCTTCAGCACAGCAAGATCTGCTTTCTCTGGAAGAACTGGAGTCAGGAAGCGTGGATGAGAGCTGGAGCCCGCAGGCGGCAGCATCATGCCAGCTGGTGAGTCCGTAGGAGGAGAAGGAGTGGTGTTCTCTCTCTGGCTCTGCCTCACATTGACAAATGGTGTCGTCACCAGGTCCCGGTGGAACCATCCTTTAAAAGGTATGCAAGGAAAGTCCTTGGACCCAGTCACCAGGCTATGGTAAAGAGTGAGGACCAGGTGAGACATGGAGTTCAGATGCCTCCTGCTCAGTTCACGGTTCCTCAAGTTAGTGACGACCATCTGAGGTGCAGTGACTGGACTCACCAGATCAGCTACGAGAAAGCAAAGCGTGCGTCTACGTTAATCATGTGATCACACAAATTAAAGCCTGGATTTAAATTGTCCAGACATGGCTTTACATCATCATAAGCTCTTCCACACAAACAGTAAGAAGCTCCCAGCAGAACTCATTGTTTATGAAAGCCTTCACATTTTTCACCTGGTAAAAGTTTCCATGTGGTGTAAGGCTGCGTGGATTTTCACTGAGGTTTTAATACGCATTCACATTAAGGAGTAATATCTTCATATTAGTTGAGCATCGATATTTTGAGGATAAAGCAGCTACATTTAGGTGAGAAACCTCCCACCTCCTTATTGCAGGCACACACTGTTTCAATCTCAAACTCATCCTGCGACTCTGTGAACTTTTAAAACTCCAGCTTCTCCAGCTTTACACATTCACAATCTATGAAACTTTCACGTATAACTCAGCGCCAGCAGCCCAAACATGTCAACTCAAACCCTCTACATGCAAAAACGGCCGCGCGCTGACGTCAGCGTCCTCCAACGCCTTAAGTCGTTAGCAATTAAAAAAAAACATGGCGCCATCTTTATAGTGTACTGGCACATGTTAAAATTGATGTTACTCAAGTATGAAACATCTCATCCTAAATGTTAACACTCATGAAGTCTTACTTCCAAACAATAAAAGACAAAAATCTAAGTTGTATTTGTTTGCTAGCACTCTGACATATTAGCCTGCTGTACTCACCATAGCGTTGATCTAACACCTCCTCAATGAAAAGGGAGAGCAGGTGCGTCTCGCGACTCAAGTCTGAAGAAGTCATTTTGCAAATCCTTCTTGAAGATTTTCAAACGTTAGCTGTAGCTTGAAAAATCCGAGTTTTCACAGCACTAGTGGGAAAAAGCTCCTGTTTGCGCTCAAACGTGAAACCCGAATTCCACTTTTTCCTCCTGCTTTTATACCTGCACTCAAACACGTCATCATCACCATGACACCCAGTGCCACCGAAAATCAATTTTATTTATTTAAAATAAAGTTCGTCTAATTATCATAGATTTTAAAAAATATATATATTTCTCATTTTATTTTACTGCTTTATTCATCCTTTTTAAAAAATATATTGCCAAACTTTGTCGTTTTAATTCTTTAAAAAAATCATTAATTCACCAGTTTACAAAAATGAAGATATCTGAAATTTAAATTAATAAATAAATAATTACAACTGATAATGGGTTTTTAGCATTAAAGAATAGTTTTTCAGTGCGCTTTAAATGTTATCAGAGCCGATGTTGTGCCAAAAAGTGATCGCAGTCCAAAAAGTGATTTACGGTATTGAAACGTTTGTTTGTGTCATGACATTTGTAAACAGTTGATGTTTAAGGTGCAGTTCATGTGGAAGCCAGAGGAGGGTGGTGTTGTGCGCATAATACAAAGTGATGGCGAAACCTAAAAGACGGTGTCATGTCTGCTCCCTGAAGCAATCTCATAACAGTTTCAATCTATTTCAAGCCAGTTAGCACATTTCTGTTATGAAGTGCAATCATTTTTTGGCAGTAAACTTAAATCCTTTTATTATGAATATCACATTCTCAGATTTTCAAGAGAGACCAGACCAATAGGGCAGCAGAAATCACAAAAATAAATAAATAAATAACAGTTTTATAAAGATTAAAACAGTAAAAAAAAATGACTGGAATGATTATGATGTATAACACAGAATATGTACAATAACAGAGTTATAAACACACCTTGAACACACGTGATACTTTTATTTCATCTATAACCTCTGTGCAAATTTTGTTGACTGCAAAGTGTTTATGAATATGTTTTTAAAAGCTGGTTATCTGACTGTCAGTTAATAGCAATTAAAAAGAAAGCTGATTTTTATCATTTCTAAATGGAAAAAGTCCATTATGAATTTTTGTTATGAATTTCATTCATCAATCCACCTCCTCACTGCTCTTTCCCGGTGCAGCAGCCAGAGCTGGATCAAGCAGCCAGATGGCTTCTGGAGAAAGACTAACTGCAACAAAGGGTCTCTTGGAGGCTGCTCAGGCACAGCAGCTGAAAAATCAAAGATGAAATAAAAACTGGACCTGATCATGGTGCTGGATGAGACAAAAAGTCTAGATGATAAACCAGTGTATGAATTAGTAACACTGATTATGAGGATCATGTTTAGGTGGAAACTAGCGAGCTAACTTCCCGCTAACCTCTAACTCAGCTAAATAGAATAAACTCTGTTTTCATGGATGCCTGGATGTTAAACTTAATTGTTAAACCTGGTAAAGCAGCAACGCTGATCATTTTATTAAAGATGAAAGAAGTTGGACCGTTTTTAGCTCTCAGTGATCCCTCAGTGTTCGTTTGACTTTGGGACCTGAAATGTGGCAGTTTTTCACTTACACATTTTTGAACCACTCATTCATAGAAGTAGTTTCCAGTCAAAGATCTGGACAGATCCACCAAGTTCACAGTAGTTTTACAATTTTCTGCAGCGCAGAAAAAAAAAACCCTGAAAACATCGTCGTTTCCTATGCTCATCTCTCCCAAGTCATTAATAATTTGAGTCAACTCTTGTTTGCCATTGGCACCACAATCATTGTCCGTGTCCAGAATGTCCTCACACTCAAAGTGCATTGCTTTCTCCTCCTCTTCCTCCCCCACCAAGTCCTCCGTGATAGAGCCCAATTTTGGTGCACTCCGGCTGCGCTCCACCAGGGGTTTGTAGTAGCACTGTCTGTTCAGCAGCTTCCTGAGAGGCACCAAGGGGATGGTTTGTTCCCCTATGAGCTGCTGCTGCTGCTGGTGCCAGGCATCCTCCCTCCGTTTTAGGAGGTGTCCAAAACATCTCACTCTTGCCCTTCTAACTATACCCCGATCTGAGGGACAGCTCAGATTGAGAGGGCCATATACCCCAGGGGTGGGAGGATCAGTCCAGATATTGATACTGTCAATACCAACACTGATATTGGTATCTAATCAATACTAGGGAGATATGATTGTTACTTTGTTTCTCTCCTCTAAGTTCAGTATGTAGCCCACTGAACTGTGTTAACTGTGTTGTGTTGGTGGTTTTGTTAATGAAAAAATATATCTCAAACATGCACTATGAAAAATGACTGAACCTTTTTGTATTGACTGTCATTTTATTTATAGCCCATAACACATCTAAACAACAGATGCTGACGCAAAGTCCTTTAGAGACATGCACATTTACATTCCATGTCTCCAAAACACCCAATTTCAAAATACAGGATAGTCTGAAAGTTATGTTTTTTTTCTTGCATTAACTAATTATTGTTGACATTAAAAGGTGGTCATTAAAATGTGTTCAGAATGATGAATTATCTCATAAATCACACTGCTTTCTCCCATTTAAGCTGTCTTTATAGGGTAAAACTATGTGTAGTACTGCATTTACGTTGTACTGGAACGATACCAAAGTATGGAAAGCAATTTGCCTTTAGAAGTATCGCACAGTACAGATATACTCTTTTCTGATCTAATTCTAACATCCCGATTACTCCCAAGTGTGACACACGAGGAACTCATGTTGTTTCTGTCGGTGTTTCTTCAGGGCACATTTAACCGCTGAGCGTGTAACCGGAATGTACCACAGCTACTCTCCCGCCTGTATTTATCAGATAAGATAAATTATAAGATAATGTATGTTACTGTTTTAGAGTTTATTTTATTAACAGTATAAAGAATATAAAGGGTAGCTTTTTATAAAATAACATGACTTCTAAAGTCCAACACCAATTTAATTGTCCGGATATGTTAATCGTTTGGTTTGTTCCATCTCCGGTTTTTACGACAACAAGGCTGTAGGTAGTGCACATGGGTCTCTGAAGCGAGTGGCTGGCCGCAGTATTCTTCAGTTTTGTATTCCTCCTGTGTTTTGTGAAGTGACAGCATCGGAGGCTATTATGGGCAAGAAGAAGGCGGGCGGAGGAGCCGTGCTGGGCAGAGCTCTGATCAAGGAGAGGCTCCAGGCAGGCCGGGGAAACAAAAGGGGCGACTCTTGGGTATGACACAGGTTTTTTTTTTTTTTAGTTTGTGTTAAACGTATTCAGATAATCACAGATATAGATATGAGACCTTTCGTGATATAGTATCATCCCCTAAGCAGTTGTGACCCCGTTTTTAAATGCCACTCAACTCTTTTAATTCCACTTAGCTGTTAGTATTAGTGTTACGATCACCCCACACGGGCTTACCAGGATGTAAATTTACTGATGCTGTTGTTTTAGAGCAAACGAACTAATGCGCAAGGACTATTACGTAAATAAATGAATGACTGGGGTACGTTTGTAATGGGGATAAACTTTTCTGGGAAATTGTTTTAACAAAATCTCAACTATTTTTAGAACAAGTCAAAGGGTGGTTTGGATGCAAGGATGTGAAAATGATCCGCTATTTGGCGATGATGTCCCAGTCACAGCTGCTTTGTTTAATCTCGACGCTTTTTCACATGCACTTACTGCTGGTCAAGCTACTGAAAGTTTGTTGTCATTGTTTTTTCTTTATATTTTCAGCTCCACACCAGTGAACTGAATGATGGCTACGACTGGGGGCGGCTGAACCTGCAGTCAGTGACAGAACAAAGTTCCATGGATGACTTTCTGGCCACAGCTGAACTGGCAGGAACAGAGTTTGTTGCAGGTAAATAACAATTTGATTCACTCATGTTTAGTTTTCAGGTGAATTGTAGGTATGTTTCTTTTTTTTACTTATTAAACATGGGAAACTACAGTGCTCTGAAAAAGTATTTGTCCCATTTCTGAATTCTTATTTTTTTGAATAATTGTCACACTTGCACATTTCAGGACATCAACAAATTAAATGATAAATTAGACAAAGATAATTGTTCAATGATGACATCATTTACTAAGGGAAAAAGACAAATCAAAGCTGCCTGGTTCTATGTGGAAAAGTAATTGTCCCCATAAACCTAGCAACTGGTTGTCCTTGGGTAGCAACAACTGCAATCGAGTGTTTGCGATAACTGGGAATGAGCCTTCCACATCGAATTTTAGTCCACAATATTTATGTGTATAAACCTAACAGAAGTAATTCTTCCTGTGTTTTTAAGTATTTTTTGTCTTAAATATTATGTGATCTCCACTGCAGATCTGCCTTTTTGATTCTGCTTGTTAATCTAATCACTTTCATTCATTTCTGTGTTTTCTTAGAGAAGCTCAATATCAAGTTTGTGCCGGCAGAAGCTCGAGCGGGCTTATTAACAGCTGAGGAGAAAAGCGAACTGATGAAGCTGCACGAAGACAACAAACATTTCCTCAGAATTCCGAGACGGTGATTTGAGTCGACATGTTTTTACAGGTTAATTTGTCTAACGTATAAATAATATGTTGCATTGATAAGATCTGTTGTGTATTTCCTTGTTATAAGACCCCACTGGGATGAAAGCACCAGTCCAGACGAGCTTCAACAGACAGAGAAAGACAGCTTCTTGGAGTGGAGACGAGCACTTGCACAGTATGCAGCTTTTCTGTACTCTGAGTCACTTTTGGTGTTAAGAATCAGTAGTGAAATGCAGGGATAACCATTCAAAATTTTCTAATTAATGACTTATGATACATTTGTGCTGGATTATTGTTGCCTATAATCTAATTACAAGTGTTCTCTTCAAAGGCTGGAAGAGGAGCAGAAGTTAATTCTCACCCCGTTTGAGAGAAACCTTGAATTTTGGAGACAGCTGTGGAGAGTGATTGAGAGGAGGTAGAACCCAAATCAACAGCATATCACATTTCCTGAGGAATCTGTTCTCATTATGTGATGCTGAGGGGGAAAAAAAACCAAATATTTATTTTTTCTTATTTTAGTGACGTCGTTGTTCAAATTGTTGATGCCAGAAATCCTTTGCTGTTCAGATGTCTGGACCTTGTAAGTGCTTTGTTTCAATAGTGGACAGATGATAGAAATCTGGTTTCATATATGAAAATAATTGCACTTTGTTTAATCATTTTGCATATTTCATCTGTCAACATTTGCTTGTATCCATCATTACGTACGTTTAAACTGTACTCCAGTGATTGTAATAATTCTCTGGTTGTGTGGCACCAGGAGTCCTATGTTAAAGAAGTTTCAGAGCATAAGGTGAACATGCTTCTGGTGAACAAAGCTGATCTACTGACCAGGGAGCAGAGGCGAGTCTGGGCCAAATACTTTGAGAAAGAGGGGCTGAGGGCAGTTTTCTGGTCTGCTCTGGCTGAAGGCAACAGGCTGGATGCAGAGGAAAAGGTGAGAGCGCGGAGGCTTGATGAACTTTTCTCTCTTCTCTGAACTGTGATGCATTTGCATTTTTTTTTAGGGAACAGATAATTTATTGTACTGAAGAAAAAGTCACCTTTTGGCGTCATCCTGCCGTCTTTAATCCCAGTGAAAAATAGTGCAGAAACTTGTCCCCTCACAGGGCATGGAGGTGGCCGATCCAGAGTGTGAAGAGAGTGATCCAGAAGAAGGAGGATGGAAAATTAAAGAAGATGTGAGTCAGAAAGGTGCAGATGGAGAGGAAGAGGTAAAGAATAAGGAGGATGAGGACAACGGGGGAGAACAGAGTGACATAGAGGAAGAGCAGGAAGAGGTAAGCGTAGATGAGGAGGACTGGAAGACCTGTTCAGAAGGCGAGGAAGAAGCAGAGGGAGAGACTGCTGGTTCATCTGATGCATCTTTCCACAACTCCAGCCGTCTGCTGCGCAAGGATGAGCTGCTGGAAATGTTCAAGGCTGTTCACAACGGCTCCAGGGTTAAAGAAGGGCAGCTGACAGTGGGACTGGTGAGTAAAAGGACCATCTATCTGTCAGTCTAGCGTAAATTGCATGCTGTAGCCACACCGCCTTTGAATTTTGGGATTGAGTTGTATATTTATATTTAGTAAGAGCATTTGAACCACTTTGCAGAATTCACCAGGAGTGCTTTTTAATGCTTTACTAGAATCGTAGGAACAGGAAACAGTTTAATTGGATTCATAGTCGGGGAAGAAGCTCCACACTTTCCTCAGTATGAGTTATTTTAAAGCAATTAAATGTTCATTATGTGGTGGAACCAACAGGTCGGGTATCCTAATGTGGGAAAGAGTTCAACCATCAACACTATTCTGAGGAACAAGAAGGTTTCTGTCTCAGCCACTCCTGGACACACTAAACACTTTCAGGTAGGTACTTACTGCTCAAATGCAGGTTAGGGATTCCACCAGCAAGAAGCTTAATAATAATAATAATGATAATTATTATAATAATGATG
Source organism: Rhamphochromis sp. 'chilingali' (assembly GCF_963969265.1). Classification (NCBI taxonomy): domain Eukaryota; kingdom Metazoa; phylum Chordata; class Actinopteri; order Cichliformes; family Cichlidae; genus Rhamphochromis; species Rhamphochromis sp. 'chilingali'. The sequence continues at coordinate 40,982,523 of NC_137932.1, read as the reverse complement.
TTAGACCTGCGACAGACTGGCAACCTGTCCAGGGTGTACCCTGCCTCTCGCCCTAACACAGCTGGGATAGGCTCCAGCGCCCCCCCCCCCCCCCCCCGCGCCCCTGAAAAAGGATGGATGGATGATTATGATGGTGTTTTTTGTGTGTTTTTGTTTTTGACATTTATGACAGACGTTATATGTGGAGCCAGGCCTGTGTCTCTGTGACTGCCCAGGACTGGTCATGCCCTCCTTCGTTTCTACCAAAGCTGAGATGATCTGCTCTGGGATTCTGCCCATAGACCAGATGAGAGACCACGTACCTGCGATCTCACTCATATCCTTTACGTGACAGAAAGCTAGACTCTGCCTGTTCTGCTTTATAATTGATTCTGATGCTTACGACACGTAGTTCTTAACAGATTGGTCACATATGTCAGACGATCCCTCGGCACGTGTTAGAAGGCACCTATGGCATCAATATTATCAGACCGCGGGAAGATGAAGACCCTGACAGACCGCCCACTGCGGAAGAGCTGCTGATGGCGTATGGATGTGAGGCTAATAGACATTTATCATGAGTCTGGATAGAATAGATTAACAATAGGTGAAATATGTACAACTCGAGAGAGTAAACCATCTTAGATTCTTTAAAAAAAACTATTTTATAGATTTAATTTTATGTATTGTGTTCCTCCTTGATCAGAGGTCCCTAGCTCAAATTGTGATACTGTCACCTCACTGTGGCACCCTTAGATGCTGCTAGCTGTCTTTCCCCTTGATGTAATTTCTTTGTTTTATAACATAGCCTTTTCTTTTTTTGTCTGTTTCAGATATGAGAGGTTTCATGACGTCGCACGGCCAGCCCGATCAGTCCAGATCGGCCCGTTACGTCCTGAAGGATTATGTGAGCGTAAGTTCACAACTGCAAACTGTTGTGGGTTGGAAAAAACACACAGTTATGTTGCTTGTGTTTACGTTTTAATTTTGGACTGTGGTTGAGTGAGTGTGGGTCATTAATGAAATGTTTAGCCTAACAAAGTGGGAGGAAAAAACAGATGAAAATTCTAGGAGAGATAAATAAGTTATTTTCATCTTGGCTCAGCTCTGTCACCTGCAGCGTTAAACAGTGTAGCTGTAGCACATCTGTGGTTCGGCTATGTGTTTAAGCAGACTGTGGAGGTCTTCAGTCTTTTGTAAGGTGTAGCTGTTCTCTTGTAACGTTATGCATCATGTTTACAACGTCCTTTGCCTAAGATAGCTCTTTTCCTTACAGGGCAAGCTTCTGCACTGCCATCCCCCTCCACATATAAAAGCTGAAGACTTCCAGCCGCAGCACAAAAAGTTTGAGAAGAGAGACTCAGACAGCAGTGACCTCTCCACAGTAATGAACAGACAACACAAAATTAAGAGAATCGAAAACGTGGTTGACAAGAACTTTTTCCATCAGGTAAATTATTCCTGCTGATCTCTTATTTTTGGTCAGTAGATGTTGTAATATAAGCTATATTACCAGAAGTGTTCTGTCACCCATCCCAATCGTTGAATTCAGGTGTTTCAATCACTTCCAGGCCCACAGGTGTGTAAAATCAAGCGCCTAGTCACGCGGACTGCATCAACAAACATTTGTGGAAGAATGGGATGCTCTCAGGAGCTCAGTGAATTCCAGGGATCGAATGCTAGTTGTGAAATTTCCTCACTAATAAATATTCCACACTTAACTCTTAGGCTACGTTCACACTGCAGGTCTTATTGCTCAATTCCGATTTTTTTGATCAAAGCCGATTTTTTTTGTCTGCTTGTTCACACTACAAATAAAATGCGACAGCAAATGCGCTCTAGTGTGAACCAAAGCGGCCGCATGTGCAAAAGAAGACGTCACACACAAGGCGCTCTGTTTAGACCCAGAGCAAACAATATTGTTTGACTGATGGCCCTTAATATAAAGACTTCAGACTTCACGTTTCCCAATTTTTGCTTTAAGTTATTTTGTTATTTACATAATAATGTAAATAACCGAATAATTATGCTTATTGCTGTTTTAGAGGAGCGGTGCTTCAAAGGATAGCTGCAGATTTCTGTCAGAATCTGCAGATTATACAGTACAAATAAAATGTTCACGTTTCTCCAACGTTGTCTTCCCAACAGTTTCACTGACATCTACGCTGGATGGCCAGGAAGCGTTCGCGATGTCTTCTCCGGCGCTTCTCCGGCGCTGATATTTGGCGTCTGTCTTGTGTCAGTGACGTAAAAGACGGATTTAATGTGACATGACCGTTCAAACAGCAGTCGCTTTCTAAAACATCGGATATGTATCGGATTCAGTACCACATACGAAAATGACCCAGATCGGATTTGAAAATATCGGATTTGAGCCTTTCACACTGTCACACCATGATCAGATATGGGTTGCATAGGGTCAAAAAAATCGGATTTGATGCGCTTTCGCCTGTAGTGTGAACGTAGCCTTAGTGGTATTATAACAATGTGGAAGCCACTGGGAATGACAGCAGCTCAGTGGTAATCTCACAAATCCACTTCTGGAAGAATGGTCAAAAATTCCCATAAACACACCTAAACCTTTTGGAAAATCTTCCCACAAGAGTTGAAGCCGTTATAGCTGCAAGGGTTGGATGGACATCATATCAAACTCTATGGATTAAAAATGGGATGTCAGTCAAGTTCACATGAGTGTGAAGGCAGACGAGTGAACACTTTTGGTAATATAAAGTGTGTCTGCAGCAGAGGAGCAGTTTATTATGAAGTTAAATGATTTTTTCTTTTTGTTGATGATGAACCTCTGTTTAGGAGAACGTGCGGGCACTCTCCAAAGGAATTCAGTCTGTGATGGGCTACAAACCAGGCAGTGGACCTGTGGGTCCAGGCAAAGCTGAATCAGAGATGGCAGTGGGCAAACCCTGGAAAAAACACGGCAACAGGAACAAGAAGGAGAAAGTGCGGCGGATTACTAAGCATCTGGATGCCTGATTATGATCAGAAAATCTAAGTTAATTTGAGCAACTTAGATCTGTGAACTGTACTTTAGGAAAAACCCTGAAGCACGGTTCATGTGTGATTCCAAGGGAATCAATTCTGAGTGCTTTGTAAAGATGAAGGCCCCCTTTAATCCTGTGAGTGTGGAAAAGTCAGGCCGTCATGACATTAACTAATGAGGTGCATAATCTGTCGGCTCTGGTTTTAACAAAATGGTGCAGTGCACTCCGTCAGGCTGATCACCAGTTAAAGAGCAACCAATCGATTCAACATCCAAAATTGTATTGAAGGAGGACACATAAAGTCTCTATGAATCAGTTAAAATACTGTATGTTGACTTTTATACATTTAAAGCAATGCTCTTTGTAACTTAACCGGGTTACGTAGAATAAACACGTGCTTTCATGTTGGTGTGACACTTTTTTGTCATATTTCCATAACAATATATTACTTAATGCTTCAGTGTAAATACAATATTTTGTATTTGTAATAGAAGACTATGAAATAGCAAGTTTTGTAATCTGAATAAGTTAAACTACCCGAACTCCTTCATGGGATGCATTTTTAATTTCTCCTTGCACTTTGGGCTGATTGGGACCTGATGAATGTAAAAACAAAGAATGATGTGATTTTTATTTTTTTGTGTCAGATTTTTGTTTCTGAGAAAAATGAGATCCACTCATGAGGACATTGGCTTTAAATTTCAATGAAACAGAGGCAGTATAACATCCTCGTAAGTGGATATCAGGCCCTTGTAGAGCAAAATTTGGTATTTTGGTCTAGACAACCCAAAATGTAAAATGGACTGGTTCTTATATAGCGCTTTTCTCCTGGAGTACTCAAAGCACTCTATACAACACGCCACATTAACCCCATACACACCCATTCACACGAGCACTATTATCTATACAGGGAGTGCTTTGTAACTATCATTCATACACATTCATACTCCGATGGATGCATCGTAGAGCAAGTAGGGGTTAGTATCTTGCCCAAGGATATTTGGCATGCAAACTGGGGGAGCCAGCTGCCTGAGCTATAGCCACCCCTATAATATATATAATGTGATGTCCACATATGTGGACGCCAGGTCCTAGGAGGTTAAAGAAGTACATGAGGGTTGTAGGTGTCTAAGAATCTGAGAGCATTTCTAATTCTTACTGAGTATTTATCAACCAGATAATAAATTTGGAGTTGATTTTCTTACCATCACAGAATAGCTACAAGCTACAAAATGTTGTAAACCTGGGAACAAGTGGGAACTCCCATGAGTGTCAAATTAATAATATACAATAAATAATCGCAAACACCCCTGACCTGTGGCAGTGATTTCTGATGTTTCTGTTTTTTTATGTCTAATGTCTTTGCTTATATTGGTAGATAGACTGAAACCAGCCTGATTTATGAAGGGTTTATGTCTAAAGCAAAGACATTAGCTGTTTTTCGAGTATTTTTATGACTCTGTTATTGTAGCTAATCTGTGTTCTAAATTATAATCGATCCAATCCTTTTTGACCACTTTAAATGTATTGAAAGAACAGCTGTATGTGATATTTGGTGAGATTTCTGCTGAGACTTGGATAAATAAAGGATATATATAAAAGTCAATTTGCCAAAAACTGACTGCAGCTTCTACATTTGTGACAGGAACGTGCTTTGTGGCTCAAAATCACTTGTTATCATTCATGAGAGATATGCTTGACAGATCATAGCCCAACAACTCATTGAAAACAATTTGTAGTCGTTTTTTGTCAAGCGGTCACTGTGATCAAGCGTAAGATTCCTGAAACGGACTAAGGTACACGCAATGCTCCTGATCGTAGCTACAAATGAACGCGCCTCTTTAAATAAATGGATGATGATTTATTTTTTGGCATCTCTAAACACAGAAAGAGCGTAAAATCCACATTTTCACTTGTGCCTTTGAACGTATTTCCATATATGACAGGTGGCACAGGTAAGCCCCTCCCTGCCGCGTGCGGGCCGTTTGGAGAGCTGCCGCTGTGCTTTTGATGAGCAAGAAGTCAAATGTGCACTAGGAGCATGGCTCAGTTTCTGATCGGTTCTGCGGATTGTCGCTGAGCATTTGCGCTTAAAATGAAGAAAAGTGCGCACATCGCGGATGGTCAAGTCGGGGAACGATCAGACTATTTCCTGACTAGTTTGGTTGATTTTTGCGTGGATTCAGTTAACACCTGTTTGTCCCGTGACGCAGACACACTTTGCGTCCCTGTTGGTCTCACCTTTCTTTCTGCGCTGCTTTTGCTGCTATCATGTCTCCTGTAAGTAGATTATCATTAATCACCCACCGGCCCCATTCATTTAATACATATCTAACATTGACCTGTGGTAACTGTGAAGGTTCGTGTATCAGAGGTGCAAAATTCGGGGAGAAAATCCGGGAGAAACCGCGGTTTTCTTCTACTGCTTCATCGGTAACCTGTGCAGTACAACTGGAGCCATCCTGTCCAGGCAGCTGCATATACAGGTAACACAGTTCTACGTGTAACCAAGTATTTTCACTCTATTTATGCATTAAAATACCGTAACTCCTTATCGCTGCCCTCTCTGCAGATTTTAATGGGTGCTTTTGCTGCCGCTGTGGATTTTGTGAACTGTATTTTGTGGTGCTTTCCAGTGTTCCTGTGTTGGAATTCGAAAGCAGGTATGATTAAGAAAATTCCTTATCTTAATAATGCAAACCTTATCATTCCCAAACAATTTAGCAATTGTGCATTATTCAAAGTGCAGCAGCAAGGTAGCACAGGTGTTTAAATATTGTCATCCAGCCGACCAAACCCTTTTGGCAAAACAGTAGGTACAATTATCAGAGAGGCGCTACAGATAACCATACAAATGAACAGGGGACCTATTGAAATGCTTTCTAACTGTAACCGTCCTCTCTGGTGTTCTCTCTCAGAAAAAAGGCTGAGGATGATGAAGAGGAGGAGGAGACAGCATCTCCTAGCAGTGTGTGTCTTGATGGTAGTTGCAGGAGGTTTTCTGAAGTCCAGGGTCTCCCATACTTCAGCACTGCAGCCCGTCAAAGGGAGGACGCTGCTGCATGTTGTCCTTCAAGTCTCCAGCTGGAGTTCTTCAATGGTGTGGTTACACAAACAGACACATGTGTATGAGTGCTGTCACCTGGGTTGTTTTGTTGTTTTTGAATTGCCATTTTGCAGCTACTCTAAATGTCCTTCTGCTGCATCGTAAAACCGTCTGTCTGTAGGACAACACTGAAATCGTGGGTTACCTACTGGGGCTGCTGTCTTTTGTCATAGCCTGTACCTCCAGGATCCCCAAACTCTGCAGAGTAGTAAGTGACAAACCATTCACTTAAAATCATGTTACTGTTCTAATAAAGTTCCTAGTGTTATTTGTATTCTTCCTTTTAGTGCAATGGACATAAAGTGACCCACACTGCCATTTTCTCTGGACTGTTGTGCTCACTGGCTGGTGCCCTCTACACTGCAGCCATACTCCTCTGTGACACTCAGTTTAGATTTCTTATGAGAGCGATGCCATGGCTTCTGTCATCAGCAGGCTGTGTGACTCTAGACCTTCTTGTATCCTTACACAGTAAGTGTGACCACGCATCACTCAAACTGTGTAGAGATTCACAACTCACTTTGCTAGTATGGGGTCGGGCCTCATTTTGCCTTCAGAGCTTTGTGTCATAGATTCGACAAGGTGCTGGAAACATTCCTCAGACGTTTGAGTCCATATTGATGTGATTGCATCACACAGTTACTGCAGAGTTGTCAGCCCTACATCCATGATGTGAAGCTTTTGTTCCACCACATTCCAAAGCTACTGTGCATTCAGAGATCCTCTTCTGCTTGCCTAGACTGTGACAACTGACTGTTATTTGAGTCACTGTTTATTTCTCTGACCATTCTCTGTAAACCAGAATGTTTGGGAAACTCCTGGTAGATCAGCAGTTTCTGAAATACTCAGACCACCCCATCTGGCACCAACCATGCCACATTCAAAGTGACTTAAATCGCCTTCCTTTCCCATCCTGATGCTCAGTCTGAACTTCAGCAGGTCATTTTGACCATGTGTAAATGCATGAAGTTGCTGCTGTAATTGGTTGATTAGATACTTCCAATAACAAGTGGCTGAACATGTGTACCTAACAAAATTGATGGTGAGTGTGGATTCTCACTAAAACCGGGGCTACTGTCCATTACATCTAGATCTAGGTGATTTGCTTGAGTCTGTGCCAGTCATGCTGTGGTGTGGTTTGTTGACCTTTAACCTGTCATGTCAGATTGTAATTACTCATTGGTGCAAGAGAGGCTCCAGCAAGAAGGCTATGAGACTTTTTGCAGATACAGAGCGCCTTTTAGGTGGTTCACGGCGCCCTGCAAAGAATAACACTGCCATGAAGAGACAGACAAAAGAGCAAATTCCTTCATCAGCACAAACAAAAGTAAGCTTGTTTTGTTTAATCATACCACTTTTTTGTTATTGTGTGTGCAAGGCTGCTTCTCGGATTTCTCAGAGTGAATTTAATAGCTTGTTTTCAATCAGACTTCCATAATAAACATGCTTTTTACTGTAATACTGATAATATTGGATTTTTACTTACTGCTTTCTTGTGTGGATTAAGTTATTTGGAAGTAGCACTATGCAGGCATCGTTCTGCAACAAACACTATTAGCATTGTTCTTCTAATAGTGTTTGTTTACTAAAGCCTTGGTGTGACTATAATAGTATTCTTTTTCTTCAAAGATAAAAAATCTCCAGAAGATGAGAGAGGTGGGCCAATACATGGATGTCAACAGTCAACCTGCGAGAAAAGTAAGCAAAGAATCTGTTGTGACACTACATTTTTACAACAGCAGTTTGTTTGATAGGAACTCTTCACTGCACACCGTTATTCTTCAAATACTAGATGTGCTTTCATTTTTGAAAATGCCCCTCGAGAAGGTGACGTCACCCAGGGGAGACGTGGGAAGCGAGCCTCCCAGCAGGAGGGTTGGGGCGATCAGAGCCGACGGCTTCTGCTCCACAGACACATCCTGTGACTCCTCGCCGGTCAGCTCGGATCTGGAGGTGACTTGGACTACTTGGATACAATCACTTAAATTAAGAAATGAATCAAATTTATCACTAAATAAACATTTCTCCCCCTCTCTCTAAAGCTATGATATATTTTCAAAAAGCTGGTAATCTTAATACATCAAATGTCAGTTCTCACCGTGTAAAGCAGGGGTGGGCAACTCCGGGCCTTGAGGGCTGGTGTCCCTGCAGGTTTTAGATGTGTCCTTGAACCAACACTGCTGATTTAAATGGCTAAATTAGCTCCTGCAGTTCTTCAGAGGCCTGGTAATGAACTAATCATGTGATTCAGGTGTGTTGACCCAAGGTGAGATCTAAAACCTGCAGGACACCAGCCCTCGGGGCCTGGAATTGCCCACCCCTGGTGTAAAGGATAGCTATAATATGTAGTTATTCCAAAGTGCCACTAGGTGGTGACAGCATGTTTGTATGCTGGATAGTGTGCATGGCTGTTATAAAAATATGAATGAACATAACCCTTTGTGTAACGCCACCTTACATGAAATGCTGTGATGACCTGATTCTGTTAGTATGAGTCTTTTTATGAGTTTAAGCTATTGAGTCATTTGCACAACAGCAGTGGTGAAGTTCCTAAAGAGGTAATGACTTCATGACTCATTATCATAAGACAGGGGGTCTGGAGTCAGCTTGTGGAAATGGTGAATAAGAATGGCACTGACAAAACTGCCTATGTTTTAGTGCCACTTTAGGATTGAGATCCTTTATTATAAAGGAATGGTATTGACTGTCTGCGTATGAAAATATGAAAATGCAGTAAGAAGAATTCATAAGTAGACGTAATAGTGCAACTATGCTTAGTGCTTTGCACATGTGACTTTGGGGGAAGTAAGTCAGAAGACAGCCCTCAGACGTTCTTATAAGGAGACAATAGTCAGCATGTTCTTATTGGACAGACAAGTTGAAGTCTATGGAGAGATGTGCATGTGGTTTTCTGAGTGCAAGCTCAGTGTTTTGTATTTTAGTTTTCTGCAGTGTATAGCTGAGCCAGTATCAAATCTTCACTAGTCTTATTTTAGAGAACAGTTCATATTTATATAGTTTTCTCTTTTTTGAAAAACACAGTCTGAGTTTGCAAGAGGATTCAAATTCCAAGTGTTTTTTTTTTCTTTGTCAGGCCTTTATGCTCATAAAAACTCCCTTACTAGAAAGCCAGGCTATGGAGGATGTCATTTAATCAGAAACAAAGGCAAATGGTGCAAGCACAAACAATCGCAGGTTGATACTGTTCACCAAACAGGAAAAAACAAAAGACATGAATGCCTTTTTAGCACAGTTGGTTTGTTCGAGAAGTAAAGGCGAGTTGGAAAAGTGTAAGTTTATGCTGAATGTGACAAAGTATAACTTTGTTTGGCTGTGAACACTCAGCTTAATCTTCACAAAGACAACAGGAGGCAATTTAAAGTTTAGCCGGGCCGTTTCTGTCTGATGCACTTGGAATTTACTGATGCTCTTTACTCGATCTTACAAAGAATGATTCTTTCCAAGATGACTTTGTGTCTAATGTTTAATCCTGATTACAAAGAGCTCCAGAGGAGTTCAGGTCTATCAGTGAATCTTTTACTTTTTATTTGGTTACCTAACTTCCTAACAGCCTTAAAGCAAACTGGGAACTAAAACAAAGATTACAGAGCATTTTTTGAAGTATTTAAATGAGTGGCTTTTCCTACTTTACATGTGATCCTGATAATTGGACAGTCGCCTCAGCCGGCAGCTTGAAACCTCCATTGGGCTGTGTTTCACGCACATTACTGCTGAGTTCTGGTTCTTGGCTGAGCTGAGGCTTAGGGCTACAGTGATGGGTGGAATTGTTTGAGATTTGCCATGTGGTCCAATTGTTCTGCTGTAAAGGATCTTTGATTAAAGACCAACAGTGGGCTGGGTCTGTCTGCCTAGGAAGTGGTGCAAAATGGTTGCCTTGTCTATAGGGGGCCAGTACCCTCTGCTATTTTGGGAGATGTTTATAGTCTGTTGTTTGACTCTCGCTGGCCAGGAATGTCACTGTGTGAACAATACAAGACCTGTGTTGTAGGTGTCGAGTTGACGCTCTCATGGGGCACCATTGATGAGCCCCCCTAGAAAACTAAGGAACACTTAGTGTAGAGCAGGGCGATATGGCCAAAAATATTTATCACGATATATATTTGAAAATTTGCGATAACGATATAACCGACGATATAATTGATGCGAGACAAAATACAACTCCACAACATTACTAGTGCAAAAAGACAACCTTCCATTTATTTTCACTTAAACAAGAAGCTGGTTTTTATGTACATTAAAGCTTTATAAAAATGTAACAGTGCAAATGCAAATTCCTTGCTGAAAGTTTAACCAAAAGGCATTTCCAGTAGAAATGGGCTGACATATCCTGAGCATAACCATGTATAATATCCACTGAAGTTAAAAAGAGGTGCTTTGCAACATTAAACTGCAGTGTGCAGTACGCATTTTTCGGACCATAAGGTGCACAGGATTATAAGGCACATTAAGCGAAACAAAGCAGTCAGATAAATCAAACTTGATTAAACTCATTCTTCTTGCTTCCTCCACTTCTGTACCATTGATTCATTAGTGTTGAATTCTCTGGCAGCTGCTCTATTCCCATGTTGTTGCAGTATATTAATAACTAACCTCGTATTGTGGATGGATTATCTCAGTTGTTCTCCTGACTGAAGTTTGGTCCGTTTACAGCATCCTGCCATGCGATTGCATTTGTCTCTAACCATGAAGAACCTTCACATTAACTTTTATAAGTGGAAAAGTGTTAGTGTTCGTCCTCCAGCTTCACTGCTTATGTTATGCTAACATAGCTGTGTCGCTAGCGATCACGTAGCACATCATTATATACCAGCTAGCCCAACTTCAGTAACCCTACAAACGTCACTGCTGTTTAGTTTCCTGTCTTCATTTATGCTGGAAGTGATAGCAGAGCTGTACGTTTGATTTTTTTTTCAGAAATCTCTCAGTCAGAACATGCTATATCATGCTTAGGTAACTAGCGAAACTAGCGAGCTAACTTCCGCTAGCTTCCTGCTAACTTCTAACTCCGTTAAATGTAATAACTTTTGTTTTCATGGATGCCTGGAAGTTAAACTTTATAGTTACACCTGGTAAAGCAGCAATGCTGATCGTTTTATTAAAGATGAAAGAATTTAGACAGTTTTTAACTCTAAGTGATGCTGCAGTGTTGTTTGACCTGAAGCATACGGAGCTTAGGACCCAGATTACTCCCAGACTTAAGAGCATCTTAGTCCGACAAATACGACAATAACGATGGCCGCTTGCATGTTCTGCAAAAAAAAGTGTGCTTTGTTGTGTATCTGACGGACAAACACCAAACCAGTTCCACATCACTGAAGTTGCACCATTTTTACAAACCAATTCTGGTTCATCTGTTTCACTCAACGACCGGCCATGTGCGTATGAAAACAAAGGCACTGCGCATGCGCGTTTTACTCCCATTCTATCGCGATATTTCATTTTCCTATCGTTGCCTAACATTATACCGGTATTATCGTGAACGGTATAATATGGCCCAGCCCTAACTTAGTGTATGGTACACTTCTGAGCTGCCTCCCAATTCATCAATACATACTTTGTTTGTATTTTAAATCAACATTAGGGTGCATTAATATATCATATGTGCCATGTGATTATCGCCAAATGCTTTTATAGCATAGCAGACACATTAGTCTCAGAATATTAGCTGTTTATATGACTTTGCTATAATTCTTTGTACGATTACTTTGACATGTTCTTATTTTCTAGTGGGATTTTGAAGCAGCAAATACACACTGGAGCAAAGCAACAGCAAAACAACAGGAGGGTGACGAGTTTCCCCTGCAAGAGTGGCCGACAAACCCCGAACCGTTTAACATCTGCGCCCGTTCCCCGTCTGGACTCGCACAGAAAGCTCTATCTGGTACGGAAGAGTGTGGCTCTGTTGTAAGCTTAGCTAAGTGAAGTTCACACATGCTGAGTGCAGTAATTTGTGAATAAAAAATAAATAAAAGTGCAAAAATAAATCTGTCATCTGTCTTGTTTTACAACAAAAATTACTGATTGTTTTTGGTTTAGTTATTTCGAGTACCTTTTTTTGTTTCTAATACTGTAGGGAAGCACAAACGTCAAGCTCCTGAAGACGTTCGGCCTTTTAGAAAGGTTTACAGAAAAGACCTTCCCTAATAAAACACTATTACTCCCCTGCTGCCATTCAAGGTTACTGGGTCATATCCTGTATTTTGCTTGTCGACCTGGGTTATCGGGGCTGGACTGGGAAAAGAGCCGGCAGAGCAGATAAGAACCAGACTAGACGCCCGGAGCTTGTCTGTCCTCTCCATCATTCAGCAGACCTCCGTCCATCTGCCTGCTGTGAAGCTTTATGAAATAAAAGTTACTAGAGGCATTTTTAACTAAAGGGACTTCCTAAGGCCTGATTATGGAACAATTACATTTTTACTCCTCCCTGTTACATTTCCTCAAGTGACAGGTCTCAGACTAATGACTGGGAAACAACTAATGAGATGTAACAAAGCAATTGCTGATATCAGCAGTGGATATTAATGTCCTCAACAACTGGCTCTGTCTGTGGAAATGGCTGGGAAATGTTTATTGAATTTTATTTGATCTGACAGTGTTGATGTTCAGGCCATGTGATTTATCTACTTTGTTGTTTGTTTTTTAATAATAATGAAGGTAATAATATTGTAATAATAATAATATTGTAAACGACCCTATTGCTCAGCTATACTGATGCTAGTATTCATGATTACACAAGTGCTAAATATGCTAATGCTAAATATACACTCACTGGCTGACTTATTAGGTACACTTTGCTTGTGCTTTTGCTTTAATTCTTTGTGGCATAGATTCAACAAGGTGCTGAAAACATTGATCAGACATTTTGATCCATGTGATGACATCATACAGTTGCTGCACATTTGTCAGCTGTACATCAATGATGAGTCTCCCACTCCACCACATCCCAAAAGTGGATTAACTGTGGAGGCCACTTGAGGACAGCATATTTTATGTCACGTTTTAAGAAACCAGCTTGGCAGGATCTGAGCTTTTTGGCATGGTGCCTTATCCAGCTGGAAGCATCCACTAGAAGATTGGTACAGTTGATCACAAAGGGATGAGTATGGTAAGCAACAGTATTCAGGTAGGCTGTGATGTTTAAACAATGCTCAGTTGGTATTAATTGTCCCAAAATGTGCCACACCATTACTCCCAGCCCACCAGCCTGAACCACTGATGTAAGGTACATTTTTCCACTCTTCTATTGCCCATGACAATTCTAGACTCAGTTTCCTCATGCTAGCTGACAGGAGGAGAACCTGGTGTGGTCCTCTGCTGCTGTAGCTCATCTACTTAAAGGTTCAGCGATACCTTGGTTTTAACAAGTGGTTACTTGAGGTAAAGTTGCCTTACTTTCAGCTTGAAACACCCTGGCCACTCTCCTCTTGCTTCTGGCATAAACAAGTCATTTTCATCTGCAGAGCTGGCTATTTTCTCTTTTTCAGACTATTCTCTGTGAACCATAGAGATTGTTGTGGGGGAAAGTGCCCCCACAATCATTCCAGAATTTCTACAAATGCTCAGACCAGTTCATCTTGCAGCAACAACTGTGCCACGTTCGAAGTCACTTAAATTATTTTATCTCCATTCTGTTGCTCAGTTTGAACTCGAGCAGGTTGTCTTGACTGTGTCTACATGCCTACATGCATTGATTTGCTGCCATGTGATTGGCTGATTAACGAAGATTTAAGCAGGTGTGCTTAAGAAGATGGTTTATGCATTTATATTAGAGATGGCACGATACCACTTTTTTATCAGCAATTTCCTAATGTTGTAAACCTGCTCAACATTTGGCAATAAACCCCTTTCTGATTCTGATTCTGATTATGTCCGATACCGATATCATAAATTTGGATATCTGCCGATACCGATATGAATCCGATATAGTGGTTTTTAATCAATAAAACTGTTTTTTTAATATCTTGCTGCTTTTTGTACAAGTTCATACTCAAGTTAAAAAAAACAAAAACACTAAAGCTATTCTGTTATACCTGTATGTAAAAAAAAAAAAAAAAAAAAAATACACTGCACCCAAAATATTTCATAGTTCAGCAATACTGATCAATCTAATAAACTTAAACCTACTCCATCCTCCCTATTCTGGTATTTTAAAGAGTACTTAGCAGAAATATTAAGCAACCTAACTAATAGGGCTATAAAACTCCCAGCAAAATAAATAAATAAATAAATAAATAAATAGGGAACCACCCCGCACCCTCCACCTCGTGATGCTTAATCGACGTAATCAACTTTAATTTGATGCAGTGTGAAAAAAATGCACAAAAATAAATTATTTTTCAAGAATAATTAAATAGATTCAACAGAATTGCAGACTGCACAGATGGTATCTTCCCAAAGGAAAAAGTACTATAGCTTACTAGGGTATATTAGACCTAATAGTTACTATATACAGTAATGGACTTCTATACATTTTACATCAGATTAAAACTTTGGGTGTAAGATTCGGATAATTTTTTATTAAAAGCTAGACATTTAAAATGAGAATAAGAAAGAAAAGTATGTCTTTGTGCCCCCTTTTCCCTGTTAATGCCCTATCGGCCCCCCTGACTAAACTTTGCTAGATCCGCCCCTGCACAGTTACCAGCCATCAGCTGCGTAGAAAAAGATCCTGGTGTAGAAAGTAATATTAAATAAGTTCTAACAACAGCTGATCAAGGTTAAAAGTGCTGCTGTTGTTCAGCCGCTGGTTTCCTCTTTCTGGCGCAAAGTGGGCCAAAAACAAAGAAGAGAGACGGACTAGCGACAGAAAAGCCGATCAGCTGATCATTGATCAGTTTCATGATTGAAGTAGCAGCAGGAGAGAGCGAGAGAGAGAGAGAGAGAAGAGGCCATCGCTCCATAAATCGGTTGTTAAGCTTAACGCGGGAATGCTTTACAAACATTCAGAGATGAACTTACACACTTGCTTTACTTCTCTCTGGGATCACTTCCTCGGAGATGAAATGCTGGTTTGGTAGCGAGGCTACAAATCAGAGGCGGAGCCAGACATTTGAAACACCCGGGGCTTAGCCCTAAAGGGTAGTATGCATGTGGGATTTTTTTTTTTTTTTTTTTTTTTGGGGGGGGGGGTTTAGAAATGACTGAAAGATTAATAGGCTCTGTTTTGAGTTTTGTTCAATAATGAATGACTTCATATAGGGAAAAATATATATCACATGTGCAGGACACCTTAAACTAGTTTTTTAATTAAGCAGCAAGGCAGAACAAAGTCGGGGGTGTATCAAGACACGAAGACTAAACCCCAATTCAACCAGACCCAGAACTGATCCGGAATTAAAACAGGACTACAAGAGTTCAAAATCAGGACTATTTAGGACTTAACAAAGACAGAACCAGAATCAGAACTAGATGATAGTAGCACTAAAAATCATCATAGACCTGCACTACACTTATTTTTTTAATTCTACCAAAGTCCACTATTTAGATTGAGAAAAGTTTATATAATTATTTAGCCTTGTTGTGCAAAAAAGCCTGCATAACTTAATAAATATAGAATTTGAAAAATAACAAACCTAAAAAGAAACACTAGGTACGAGATACACGAGTACCTATGATACGGTGATACTTTTGGTAAACAACCATTTGACTAACATGTGTGTCTCACCTGCTCTTCTTCATCTCTGTTCTGTCCTCATTCTCTCTCTCCCTCTCTGTTCCTCTCTCTCCCTCTTTGTGCTGACAATCATCAAATATACAGTTGAAACCACATATTTATGTACTCTTCTGATCAAAACACAAACACTTTTTTAATTGTAAGATCAAATCAAACTAAATGTTTATTTTTTTAGATTGATAAATATAAAAAACATATTTGTTAACTTTAAGGGTAAAGAGAGAAACTATCTGTATTTCTTAATTGCAAATGGCACCAAATTGTATTCAAACTTGAGCCACATTTATGGAGCTCCACAATTCTTTTCCTGGTGTTTTGGTTGACATCTCTTGATTTTCCCATTTCAAAGAAACAGGCTCTGTGTTTTGCCTTATATGCATCCACAGGTGTGCCACCAATTTACTCACATGGACTCTACTAACCTATCAGAAGCTTCTTCAGCTCAGAATGGAATCGTCTGGAGTTTCTTATTAATTAACAAACTTAGTGTACATGTACTCCTAAATTGGATCAAAGTGATAAAAAAACAGAAAGCTCTGTCTCTCTTTATTCTGACATTAAACTAATTCAAAAGATATTTCAATATTTATCTAACAAAAGTTTACTCTAAATTGATGTTGTACAGTAAAAAAAATTTCTCCCTAAAGTGTATGTAAATATCTGGTTACAAATGTGAATATCCTGCTGTGTACTGAAACCCCTCTTGTTTTGCATAGAAATATACTGAACAACATACAAAGCATAATATATAAAATAACATTTACCAGAGTTTTTTCTTTGAAAGAACCCTCTAATGTCCATTCTTATATTTCAGTACATAACTGAAACCGATTTAGTCGGGGAGGGTAAGAACTGAAAATATGAAATAAACACATGTAAGCTAAGACTCTTAAAAAAATTGCATTTGTTCGCTTTTCATTTCGCCATTTGTTGATTCACTTGAAGAGCAAGTAACTTAATATGGGTCAAGTGATCAGTTTGATATCAATCTTTCGTGATTCACCGTCATATTTACATTATTTATACGGTACGAATGATTTGCTTTGGTACCTGGTCAAACTTAAGCTCTCCTTAGTATGGCTGGCTCAGTTTCTCCAACAGCGCACTCACGGGCAGCAGCTGCCCCGCCCCCTCGCTCAGTCGCTTAGTGCCTGAGCTCGGATCATACCAATATCAGGGGGGATTCACGCACAGTCGTAAATTCCCACAGTGTGCACTATGTGCTTCGAATATTGTGTGTACTTTTTCTTTTATACAGTTGTCAGCCAGACATCTAACAATGAAAAATTACACTCCAAAAGACCCCGGGCTTCTGACAAAACAACCCGGGCTTAAGCCCAGTAAGCCACCCCCAGGCTCCGCCCCTGCTACAAATACACACAGCCGCTCTATCATGTGACCACACTGCTGCAACGTGCTACGGTTATGAGCCGAGTTACGCCATGTCACAAGTTTTGTGAGGTGCTTTTTTGATATTTAATGGATCGATTACATTTTTTATTTGTCTCCGATATCCGATCCAGTAATTTACGTCAGTATCGGACCGATACGTAATATCAGATCGGTCCATCTCTAATTTATATATCTGCAATAGATTTGTCTTAACTACCTTTGAAAAGTGAATGCACAAAAGCTTATCGAATGTTGATGAATATGGAGATATCCCATGTATGTAGCTGTATAAGTCTTCAGATCAGTCATTGCAACCATAGTAACAGATTGACTTTAATTCTATATTGAAAAAAATCTGTCCTGAACCTTTCTGTTGGAGACTTGGCAATTAAAACTTTTTACCATCTTAAAAATAGACCCAAAGACAAATTGTCATTTAGGGGTCTGATGCCATTACAAACGCTGAGCTAGCATGGCTTGATCTGGGCCTCATGTCAGTCCCTTCTGAGGCCAAAAGAAAACAACCCGTGTGTCCCATATAAAAAGGTGGAATTTTGTTTGCAAAAGTGATGAAGAGCCTGGATTAGCACATCTGAAGCTGCAGTGGGGAGAGGATCTTTCTGTTTTTCTTGGCCCTTTGTCAGCGACCACTCCACTGCAGAGCATGCAAGGCACTGAGTGATTCGATCCTGTAGAACATTTTGTTCTTTGAGAGGTAAAATAATTTCTTTCTCATCACATAAAAAGAAAAAAGAAAACAAAAATATTCAGGAATTAGAAAAAAACATCAAATCACTAGAAGAAGCCTACGCGTCCCACCAAGATCAGGAAACATTGAACAAAATACGCAAAACTAAACTAGAATTAAATGAGATAATTGATAAAAAAACAAAATTCTTAGTACAAAGACTACGCCTACAAAATTATGAACATGGTAATAAATCCGGTCAATTTCTAGCAAACCAGCTAAAAATAAATAAAGAAAAAACAACTATATGTGCTGTTCAAGATTCATCTGGGAACACAATATATGATCCGATACAAATAAACAACATTTTCAGGGATTTCTATAAAACGTTGTATTCACCACAAATAAACCCATCTAAAAAAGAAATTGATCAGTTTTTGGACAACATAACTCTTCCAAAATTATTGGACACTCAAGCAATGGCACTGGATTCACCACTGACACCAGGTGAACTCCAGGAAGCCCTGATAAGTATGCCCAATAATAAGGCTCCAGGTCCAGACGGCTTTCCTGCAGAATTCTACAAAGAATTCTGGTCGATTCTAGCACCAGTTTTCTACAGAACGTTGTTGGAAATTAAAGAAAAGGGCAGACTTCCATCAAATATGAATTCTGCAAACATTAATCTCCTGCTAAAACCAGGCAAAGACCCTGTATATCCCTCAAGCTATCGTCCAATATCCCTTATAAATGTAGACCTTAAAATAATCTGCAAAGCTCTCTCAAAGAGACTGGAGAAAATAACCCCCCTCTTAATTCATCCTGACCAAACTGGTTTCATAAAAGGTAGGCACTCATCAACAAATACACGTAGATTACTTAATTTGATAGACTACTCATACAGTAAAAACCTAGAAACTACAATATTCTCTTTAGACGCAGAAAAAGCATTTGACAGAGTTAACTGGAAATTTCTATTTGCAACTTTACACAAATTTGGTTTTGGATCCTCTTTCATAAACTGGTTAAAAATATTACATAATTCCCCAACAGCTTGTGTTAGAACAAATGACCAGACATCCTCCAGCTTCTGTCTCTTGAGGGGCACCAGGCAGGGATGCCCACTCTCCCCTTCACTGTTTGCAATTTTTATTGAACCACTAGCAGCAGCAATTAGACAGAATTCAGTAATTAAGGGCATAAAATGCAAGAACGTGGAACATAAAATCAGCCTTTATGCGGATGATGTGTTACTCTTTCTCCAAAATTCACAAACCAATATCTCTGGGGTGATTGAATTGATAAACTCTTTTGCAAGAATATCAGATTACTCAATTAACTGGTCAAAATCTACAGTCCTACCGATTAATAGCTCCTTCCATAATTCCTCTTCTACACCACTGCAATCGGGAAATATAAAATATTTAGGTATTAATGTTTCTCCCAAGCTTGCAGATCTAACTAAATTAAACCATATCCCACTTTTAAAGAAGGTAGAAGATGATCTGGCTAGATGGAAATGTCTACCCATATCACTCATAGGAAGGGTTGCCGCTATAAAAATGATGGTCTTACCAAAAATAAATTATTTATTCTCAATGATCCCAACTAAACCGCCACAAGATTGGTTCAGATCTCTAGATTCATGTATGTCCAAATTCCTTTGGAAAAATAAACCCCCACGTATAAGCTTAAAAACACTACAAAAGACCAAGGATAGAGGAGGATTAGAACTACCTAACTTTCAGCACTACTTCTTAGCCAACAGGCTTCAGTTTATCTCAGGATGGCTAAAACATACCCTCTTAGATGAACCTTGGCTAGATGTAGAACAAGCACTCTGCAATAATCTAGAGATCTCAGACCTACCATTTATCAGCTCAAACATCCAACGACATGAATGCTTTAAAAGCATCAACATCAGCTCTTCTCTGACAGCATGGTGGGAGTTTCTAAAATTGACGGCGTCTTCATTAATCCCATGCAAACGTACACCTATCTGGAACAACCCTGACATATTACAAAACAATAATATGATAAACTTTTCAGATTGGAGTGATAAAGGAATCAAATATTTAGAACATATACTAGAAGGAACAGAATTTATTTCATTTGACGGACTAGTTACACAATATGGGATCAACAAGAAAAGATTTTTAGAATATCAACAAATTAAATCCATAGTAAAAAAGAAATTTAAACCGGGTCAAGTTGAACTACAAACACCACCAAGTGTGGTTCAATTTCTTACTCTTAAAACCCCCAAATTACTATCCAAAATATACAGAATGCTTTCTAAAACAGACGAATCAATATCACTTCCTATTGCAAAATGGGAAGCGGATTTATCAGTTAACTTAGACCTAAACTTCTGGTCTCAGATTTGCTTAAAAACCTTTCATCTAATCAGAAATCCCAGTCTTCAATTAATTCAATACAAAATATTACATAGAGTGCACTATACAGGTCATCGGATGTTCAAGATGGGCTTTACGTCTACCAACAACTGCTCACACTGCCAAACCAATTCACCGGACAATTATATCCACGCTCTTTGGTTCTGTCCACCAGTTCAGAAGTTTTGGCGCGAGATATGTGAAGACTTATCGAAGTGTCTGAAATGTAACATTCCAACTTCCCCCTTAGTGTGTTTGTTGGGCAGCTTAGATAATGTCACTTCAGAAAAGAATATCGCCCATATGGTTTTCACTGCCCTATGCATAGCCAAGAAAACAGTCCTCATGAACTGGAAAAATAAAAATAATCTTAATTCTAACCAGTATAGAAATTATCTATTAGATTACATCAGTCTTGATACAGCCTCTGCCACCACATCAGATCAATTGCTCTGGGCTCCTTTGATCAGCTCCATCACCTAGTGGGGGTGGGGGGTCATAGTTTGGTCCCGCCTTCACTGTTGTGATTGGTGTGGGGGTAGGGACAGGCTTAGGGCGTCGGGGGGTTCCCCGGAGGCATCTTCCTTGGGGGGCTCAACCCGGGGTAGCGGTCATGTCCGGTTAGGGGCTCTGTTGGCTCTCAGGTGACTGTTTCCTCGTGGCCGCGTGCAGCGGGGCTAGGGGAGGGTCTGTGCTGACGGACGTGGGTTACTGACCTGGTAGCCTGGCTGCCCCTGGGTGGGTCCGGGATGGGCGTGAGGTTCTGGGGGCGCTCCATCTCTGGGCTGGGACCCGGGCCGGGCCTCGGGGGCTTGGGTCCTGGTTGGTGTGTTGCCGGGGTTGTGGGCGGGTGGGTGCATGGGGGCCCAGCCCTGGAGCAGGGTGCCGCCGGTGCATCGAGCCACCTGGGGGGCTCTTCAACTGGTGGGGGAGATTGTCACAGCTTTCCTCTCCTCAGGAGCTCCCTCTGCAGGAGGGGGAGATACAGGAGAGGTGGAGGAAGATCTCAGCCTGGGTGTTTATTGTCTTATGTAGTCTGGAAGATGAGTGGATGGTGGGGTGGGTGCAGTTTTCTCTGTGGTGGGGTTGGGTGGACTGTCCCGGGCTCTGTGGGGCCAGGAGGCGCTGCTGCACTGGGCCCCGGTCTGGATGGGCCTGGGCCCCCTTTCCCTGGCGGGTCGCGGAGTATGGGGGTGCCTACTGGGGTCAGCGGGGGAGCTGACCCCCTCCCCATCTCCAGCTGCCTCCCTCTTCCCGCTCCACCACAACCACCCACACATGCAGGACCTTGGAGTAGGGGTATGTCACCAGGGTGCAGAGGAGGCTACCCCCCCCCGCCCTCTGTCCCCTTCTGGCTGCCTCTGCCTCAATTTTATCCCACAACTTAGACATTCACATTACTCACACTCTCATTACACATACATATAGGATCTTGGGGGTGGGCACGATACACGGAATCCAAAGTACCATCAGGGTGTACACCTCACCCCTGGCGTTGTTACCCACCTCTCAATTTTGAATACACGTAGACATTGAGGGCTAGCAGGAGGGACTATGCGCTTACCTGCTGCTCTCTGGCAGGTAGCTCCATGCCCCCCTGGGTTTTAAATGCACCTTAGAACACACATGCATCAACACTACATATGAGCGGGTGGAGGGAGGTTTGGAGTCTTCTCTCACCCCCATTCTCTGCGACCTGCTGGAGCGGGGGGGCTAGGAGGAGGAGTTGGCCGTCCGACTGCGGTCTGGAGTGTGGGGCCTTCCTGCTGCTGCGGAGTCGGGGCGGTCTGCCTCCCCCCACCGCAGGGAAAAGGGTAACACCACCTGGGTCTGGGTGCAGTTCCCCCCTCCAGGGGCAAGGGTACCTAGACCCGGTTTGTAGAGTACGCTTGGGGAGTGTGATCGTGTGTACAGCGTCTCTTTATGTCTGTCTCCACGTTGGTTGAGTGTGGAGTGAGTGCATATGAGAGCATGAGGGTGGGAATGGATGTTTGTGTTTGTGTGTGCCTGTATGTCTGTGTCTATATGTCAGGTTGGGTGTCAGGCGCCACCTCTCTGGGGACATCTCAGGCCCTCCAAGGTTTGGAGGCCTATCTCCCCCTACCACCACTTCCCCTGCCAGTGGCGGACTCCCTCAGACATCGGTGCGTTGGTGGTTCTTTGTGTCCGGGGATGGGCGTCCAGGTAAACACCGGCTCACTCCTTGGCGGGGCCTGGAGCCTGGGGCTCGCTCGGGCCACTTCGGAGGTGGGGTGCCCCCGGCCTCTCGGCCTGGGGCTCGGTCACTCAGGCACGGCTGGCTGCCGGCGGAGCTCACGGGCGCGTCACTGCAACCCCCCCTGGCTTCTGCTCCGCGGCTGCTGAGTGACCCCTCATCTGGGACTCTCCTCAGCTCTTTCTGGGACAGTGGCGCGGATGCCCCTCTGTTGGTCTTCCTTGGTCTCTTGTGTTCTGGGGGCCTCTGGATGTCTGGAGTTTTGATCTCCTCCATACCTGCTTCATGCCCTGGAGGACGGGGCTGTGGCCCCCCCACACCCTCTAGCAGATCATTAGATGAAGGAACCTTTTTAAAAACAAGCGCGTCCATGCTCACAGGTGTACACAAGGGTGATCACACCCACAAACTACACCCTTTTTGGCTCCTACCTCAAAGCACACTGTGTTCTGTTGATCTTATGTGCTGCACAATAATGTTTAACATTTAGTATTTACTGTCATATTCCCATATATCATTGTGATGTTGTTTATTCTATTACTCTTGTTCTCTTCTGCTTGCTTTCTTTTTTCTTTCTCAGCAGGTGATCCAGGTGATTGATATATGCATTTTTTTTTCTCTCTGCCCGTTCTGTTGGTTTTTGTCTTTTGCCCTTCTCCCCCGTCCCTCTTCTCAGCTGTTTCTTTCCCTCTTTCTTTCTCCCCTTCTTTCTACCAGTCAAGTCTGTCCCGTATTCAGTAAGTGAAAATAAAATAAACAATAAAAGGTCAATCAAATGGACCATTACGGCAAGGCTGGGATGGTCAATTTGGTAAAGTAAATCCGTTAGGCATCTTTGTTTGCCTTTAGACAACAATTCTGATGGCAAAAGAGCCAAACGGGACAGACAAAAAAAAAAAAAAAGAACATTTTTTTTACCTTGAAATTTGGCTAGCAAAGGGGGGAGGTGAATTGCACAGGAGTGACACAATAGTTGAAGTGCACAAGTGAGGAATAAATCAGAAACTAAATCTTCACTCATGAATACATGGTTGTTACTGAATAAAGGATTATATAATCGTGGGTTGCTGAATTTCTTTGTCAAAGGAGCAATTGATTTGGTATGTGTTTTACAAATGGGGTATATGAACTTAAGTTGTGTGTTCACTGCTTTTGGCAGGAGAAAGAATTATCTAGTTTTTATGAAGCTTGGCTGAATTAGGGATTAAATATGTCAAGTTTGGATATCTTAATTTCTTTTGATCAGTTCTTTGTAAACCCCCAAGATTTATGAAGTTGCAAAAAGCAGAAAGCATTCAACATGTGCTCAATAAACACAGTGAAATAACTATATTTGTGGCTCTCACCTGGTTTAGTGTGCGCTACTATTCATGACAATATCATGGTGAAGTTTAGTGCTAGACTAAAGTGTTAATGCTATCTTATTTTAATAAACAACACTGCCACACTGTCATATGCGAAAAACTAGGGTGGCACTAGGGGTGGCACATGCCACCCCACGCCACCCCACACTGTCATATGCAAAACTAGGGTGGCACATGTCACCCCACGCCACCCCACAATGCAAAACTAGGGTGGCACTTGCCACCCCATGCCACCCCTTTAGATCCGCCCCTGATCCACAGAGCCTTTATACTCTCTTCTTACTCAAAACTGACCAAAGCAAAAATACTTTAAACAATGAAAGCTGGAATAAGCAAACCTGCTCTGAAAACTATGTAGAACGTAAAACAAACAAGCAAAAAATACAACGAAAAAGGACGATGAACAGCTGACAGAGCAGATATTTGATACCCGAATCTCGGGAAACTCTAAAACTCTTACTCTATTTAGCAATAAAGCGTTTGATGGTGTTGGGATTCAGAGATTCTTTTATTGCTACCATATAATTTGCCTTATGAAGAATGTATTAATAAAATGTTTCACAGTATCATTTATCAGTAATATCTCTTACAGGGTTTATATTGCATTGAATATGTCTGTCATCACATTGACCTTTCTATTTTTACAGGTTGAGTTCATTTTATACACAATGCATAAATGTGCTTGGTTAAGAGTTGATGTTCCATTCTAGAAGGTTTTAAGCTTCACTGGTGAGAGTGTCCAGATGATACATGTTGAGAGAAGATGAGAACATAGCAGGTTAATTGCATGCATGCTTACAATACACATATTAATCTAGTAGCAGGTTTGAGTGAAGGCCTAAGCGTCTTCTACTTCAGTTTGAGACTGGCTGCAAAAGTACTCTACTTAGGGATTAATGACGAGGGTCCATTATTAGCTCTCAGAAATGCTAAGACCTGAAGTTATTACCTTGAAAGGCAAGTAATGTAGAAAGGAGAAGTTATATGTCGGTGTAAGGTTATATGTACGTGATGAACCCTTGTCTGCACGAATTGAACTTTTGCCCGTCTGTCACCATGTATTTTTGAACTGTATTGACGTAGGTGTGATATTTTGTCCTATAAAACCAGAACCCAATGTATTCTTGTCAGAGCAACCCATTCCGTATGCTGACGGTTGGTTGTTCTCCTGTGATAATAAAACTCATCGTTTGATTGCACTTTTCCGGAGCCTCCGTCGTTTGTTGTCTGGTCTAAAGTTGATCGATCTCGCAACAATGGCTTTCGTCATCGCTTCTTCTTGAGAAACTCTAAAACATTTTCGTAAATAACCAATAAAAAATCTGTACTTCCTCCTTACACTGATATTGTGCGTACACTGTGCTGTGTTAGAGGCATCACTGACTCCTTGCTAGCCCAGCATTATTTTATTTATTTATTTATTGCGTTCAAGGCTATAGCATGAGGCAGCGTTCCCTTTGCAGCTGTTATAATATTTTCTCTAAGGGAAAAGTGCTCGTCGCTTACTTACGTGACGTCACGCGAAAAGATGGACGTCACTTCCTGCAGTCAGACAGCCAGTTCAGGCCAGTTCATCGTTGCTGTAGTACTCGGTCTATCCCATTGAGCTGTCAACACACTGCAAGCCTCCTCTGCCGCGACAACATTTTTCTAATCAACTTAGCCCGTTTTCTCCGTCAGCGACGTTTTTCATCAGATAACAGCTACTTTCTTCTCAATATGACTCGAAGGTGATCTTCAGCGTGTCCAGGTGGTTCTGGGTGAGTGTCTTATAATGAAATATCTGTGCGGTTTTGCCTTCATCGCTGTCACCACCATCATCATCATCACCCATGTGTCTTTCGTTATCAAGCGCGGCTAAATGCTAAAAGCGGTATGGTTCTAGCTGATGCGTGTGGAGACGTCAGCCTCATCCTTCTAGCAGCACGGGTGGAGAATCACCACGGTTGCCTCTGAGATACAGTTTTCCTTTTGGCAGCGATTAAATTGGGAAAACAGCTCAACAGTGGAGGATACCTGGACGTTGTTTTTAAGCTAGTCAGGCTAACAATGCAACTTGGCTAATGTTAGCCAGCTAGCAAACATTCAATCATGTCTTCTTATCTGCCCAGACCCACCTAAGTGGATACCTGGGATTGTAGCCAGGATTGTTCCCCCGGAGTAATTTTTCCATTTTTAATACAGATCAGTTTTGCTGGACAGCATCCGGTCATATCCTTTATGATACTGACAGTACGTAGTGACAGAAAATCAAGAATTTTCACCCTTCAAGTTGTAAACATGTGCATGCCAGTTGCGCAGTTGTGATGAGCCTTTTGATCTGCAGAAGGCTTTTTTTCTTATCCAGTTATCATTTCGTTGGCATAAAAAGTAAATCTGAAGACGCTTTAAACTGTTGGGCGTACAGTTTAATCTAACACACCTGCTACATTTCATCCTCGAGTAATTTGTAGGATTGGAAAAGTTAATACACCTGCAATAACTACAGCGTATGAAAACATGCTAATAAAATAACTTTGACTAATGTTTGATAGCATTTAATCACAGGTCTTGTGAAAGGCTTCTCGTGGTAGCTGCATTGAGTAATATATATATATATATATATATATATGACTATTCAGAGAAAGCCAAATGTAAGTGAGCTATATTTGATATTTGTCAAAGATCAGGTTGTAAATTTTCCTAAATTATTTTGTTTGAAATGTGCAAATTGTTCACTGGCATCTCCACGCTGTAACATAAAGCTTTTGTGACTGATTCAATCAGTCATGAAGTAGCAGGACTGGCACCCCTGTGACGGACAGGCCTGTTCACAATGACAAGTGTCATCTATTTGGATTTAGGGCACGTGGTATTTTAGTTGTATCAGAAATCTATGCAAATGTTTCCCCCTTTTTTGTCAGCTTTCACTAAACCCACTCTTTTACTTGTGTGCATGTTGTGGTAATTTGCAAAGCTGGCCTCGGACACTCTTGTGCCCCACATGAAGAGAGGTTTTTAAGTTCTGCCACAAATTCTCAGTGTGATTGCGAAGTGGACTCTGGACTTTCCACATGCCCTCTGGCAAACATTAGCACCAGAGCTTCTTCTTGTGGCTCCTACAGCCGTGCCTTAGCCCTGTTGACCTGAGTACAGGTTTGAGGCCTTATATCCGTGATGCTTTCCATTTTGGATTTTCACTGCCTTTGATTTTGTGTGTGTGCGTGCATGCACGCGCGCCCTTTGCTAATCTGTCATTTTCACTGACATTTTGCAGATTCGTTTGAAACACTGTTTCATCTTCGTGATGCGGGTGTTTCATCTTCGTGATGCGGGTGTTTCATCTTCGTGATGCGGGTGTTGCCAGATAATTGACTTGCCAACTGTTGGGTATATAAATAACCTCGTCTAACTGATAAGATGTGGACTGTTGGCATAAGACTGTCTTAAACTAGTAACCTGTACACTCCAAATGGCAAGTTTTGATGGAGATTTGGATCATGCAGAAACGTGTAAGGGTTTGGTTCTTTTGCTGAATGGATTTAAAGAGCGACAAAGAATATGTTTACATTAGGGCTGCCACAAACGATTATTTTGATAGTCGACTAGTCACCGATTATTTTGGCGATTAGTCGACTAATCAGATCATCATCCATTGGACGTAAAACGTACAGCTTATTGCACCAGCAGCATCTGCTCTTATATAACTATCATTAGCTTACAGCTTTAAGTGTTTAAGGTCTGTGCTAACTAAAAATAAAGACAGGATGATAGTTTATTAAATTTTAATGAAATTTGCAGATTGTTTCGGTGAAGTTTAATAAACTCCTTGCTATCTAAACTATAACAGCATCTCACACTTCTGATAATCAGCTGTCTGCTTGACGTTTATTCAGCTGTGTAAAAACTATAACTTTAATCTCAGCCAAACCGATTTACTCAGGAACAAATAAAATACTAAAAAAAAAAAAAAAAAAAAAAAGGCAAAACAATAACATTTTTAAGTTATCTAAGTGACTTATATATCACGTTTAACCTGACGAGCGAAAGAAGGCGGTGGGTTTGAAAACTATTTGCCGGGAGTCCGGTGTTCTCACAGCTCTAGTGAGCCTAGCCCCCGGCTAGCTATCGAGCTAGTGGGTAACAGACGTCTCCGAAAACGTCGGAGCGCTTTTGAAAATATGTGGTGTCTTGATAAACTGAGCAGATATTTGAGGTTTACACAGTTACAGTCTCGCCTGAAAATATGTGAAACGTTTATTTTGTGACCCAGAAAGAATAATAAGAGTAATATTAAAACTAACTAGCTGCCGCCATTGTTGGAAACTGAGCTGGGCCGCGCTATGAATTCTGGGACACAGCTTCTTCTTCTTCGGGGTTTAACGGCAGCTGGCATCCTTGTACATGCAGTGCTGCCATCTTCTGTTTCAGTCCGTTATTACACTCTTAAATCCTGCTACTTATTTCTGCGTCTTTTGGATCTTACAAAGCTTCAAACGACGCGTCGACTATTAAATCAGTCGTCGACGATTTTGATAGTCGACGTAATCGTGACTAGTCGACTAATCGTGGCAGCCCTAGTTTACATTTGTGATCTATCAGGGGCATCCTTGCATTTCTGTTCACAAATTCTACCAAAAAAGTTTTTAAACTGTTGTAGAGAAAAGTCTGTGATTCTCAGAGAATCACATAATTAAGGTGTAATTATACAAAGATATCATCCTTTTAGCTTGAAAAAATTGTGTCAAAGTAAAAAGAATATAAACCTGTCAAAATGTGTTTTTTCATTTGTAATTCATTTAGATCAATTTCAGAAGATTAGTTTTATTGAGTAAAGATTCTTCCAGCACAGTTAGGTGTAAATTGCTTTTTGGATTTCTGTATTGCAGATGTACCAATCCTGTATTTGGATTAGGTAGCACTAACTTGGGACTTTGTAAATACACGATCAACTGTGCAGTAATGAGTGAATTCAAATAAATTAGGTAAACAACAAATGTATTTTTTAAATTTAATTTATGGTCTGGTTCTCGTGTTTTTTTTTTTTTTTTTTTTTTTAAATGTATAAATTCTTTTAATTGCTAACAAATACTTCAGTCAAGATATTAGTGTTGAAGCTAAACTCATACAGAAGAGTGATTCCGAGCTTTTTAATTTAACACTGGCACTGAAACTGCAATGAAGCTATATTTGGTATTGATAGATACCCCAGGCCAGGGTATCGGTATTGTCAGTGCTGTAGATGGTGTATATTTCAATAATTCAGACTGCAGGCTGCTATTTATATACATATATAAGTGATAGGACTTACATATGACTTGGGTCCAAAAAAGGCTTCAGTAGTGGAAGGATGAGAAAGTTGTTTGGCTTTACTGAGCCAGCAAAACATGTCCTGTTAAAGTTCCAGTTTCTTTGTGTCTCAGTAGATAATATATTTGTAAATATTTGATGTCTTTTCACTTTAACAGAGCCAGTGTTATCTTCAGTATCACTACAGTTAGTGACAATATGAACGTTGAGTTGAGTGGAGTAATATCCATTCCTCTAGATCTTCTTTCACGTGAGACCTTGAGCAATATGGGATTCAGATGTAAGATGAATTGCATTTATTCATAAAATTTGACACTATTGGTCTGTAAATAAGATAGGTCTGTTCAGCACTTAAAACTATTTTTTGTTTTAAACTGGATAAAGAAGAATTGAAGAACTAAGAAGCTAACTTGCCCTTTTACCCTTGGACTTGGCTCTTCTCTGTGAGGGAGCTTGAGGTCTTGTCGAGCTGAGCACTTGAAAGCGGTTTAAATTAAGAAGTTTGGTGCCAGTATTCCACTGTCCTTTGAGCCAGTGCCTGTAGGGCTTTTACAGGTGAGCTTGAACACATCAACCTGTGATGGAAGGCCTGCCAGTGTTAATTCAGAGCAGAGATGTCAAATATCCTGACATGGTAAAAGTCCTCTCAGCAGCCCAGCGCTGTTTGATGTGGGAGCCTCGGAGAAGTGTGATAGAGAAACGCAGCTTTCTACTGCTGGTATCACAGTTTGCCTTCAGTAAGACCAGAACACTCAAGTTCTCAGCAAAAGTGAGAATGCTTTCAATGAAAATAGGAACAACTGCAAAATTTAACAGACCAGTGCAAACCTGAGATTGCAGTGTCATGTTGATTAAGACTTTTTAAGGCTTTAGGTAGCAAAGTGAGGTCATAAAAACACCGAAAACATCTTGACAAACATGCGCTGTACGACCTTAGAGCATTGTTTATCAGGTGTTATTAGGCTTATATGGCAGAGCTTATTTGCAGATCGTGACTGTTGCTTGCTCTTATCAGCACCCGTCGGGCTCTTTCAGCATAATCAATTGTTACAAGTGATATGAGTGGAATCTAGATACAGTCTAGTAGAGTAGGTCTTCTACTAAGTTATAAGTTGCTCTTTGATGCATCTATTGGAGTATGAATGTGTGTGAATGTTAGATAAAAAGCACTTGTTGACTGAGTTGAGTAAACCATAGATAAAAGTGCTTGTATGAATCGGTGTGAATGGGTAATGAGGGAAGTTATATAAAGCACTTTGATTACTCAGAGTAGAATAGCTCTATAAAAGAACCAGTCTGTTTATTCAAGAGGCATCTTCTAATGATAATTAGATCATTGGTTATATTAAAAGAATATATAAACTTTTTTTTTAACTTTCCTTATACCGGGTTAAAATACGTAATGCATGTTAACAGCACAGTTGTACCACTAATCCACCTTGCAGTAGCGGAGCCACGCACTTATATTGACACAGGGGAAGTTTTGGGTTTCCTAAACTGATGTTTCATAATAAGAAACAACTGCTGAAGTCGAGCTTTACTACCATTACATGGATGAAATGCTGAATGACACTTGGCTCCTTTGCTGCTGACACACTGTAGCTTTAAAAATGACCTGTAATTCTACCTTTTACTCTGTTAGCTTGTAGCATGTAATCAGAGTACCTACCGAATATACCAGACGTTGGCAGTCCAGCCCTGTGACTTGGCAGACTGTGGCTACTGTTTGGGTTATTTTCCTCACTCGTTTCTCATATGAGGATAGGAAAGTGTAAAAAAGCTGTCTTGGTGTTACGACCGTGTTGAAAAAGTTAATACCTAATTGAAATTGTGTACTAGTACACACCTCTGTAAAGTGAAAAGCACAGTTTCAAACAATTTTCCTGTTAATCCAAGATCATGCGGTCAGACTTGAACTTTAGCATACTTTTGATCTTGAGGATTAAAGTTTTTCCCAGGCTTTTCCCTCTAGTATTTTCTTTCCATAGGAAAGGAAACCAAGCTCTCTGTCTTCTTTTCTTTTTTGTCTTTCACCGTCTGGAGTCATCCCTTGAAGTCCGTTTTCACCTGACACAGATGACGATGGCACATCATTTCAGCAGCTCTCTTCACAGTTTTGTGTTTTTGTTATATTTGTTTCTGCAGTAAGGTGCAAGAGTATATGATGTAAGGTGATCTCACCTTTAACTACCTTTAAACTAAGCCAGTTTTCCTAGTTTGTCTTGAGACCAGTTTTTCAAGCTCCTCGGCTGGACGTTTCTTCGAATAACATGGAGAAGTTGTAACAGTTCCTCTGTGAGTTTTAGGTTCTGTGACTTAGGTAATTCCTGACAGAATTCATGATGTTGAGATAAACAGATACCATCTTTTGCAGGACTTTTTTTCATGTATTTTTTAAAACAACTTAAGCTGTGTGTTTCTGGTTGATGTCTTGCAGCTGAATAAATTTGACATGGCTTTCTGGTGTGATTGCTGCGATTATAACCATAACTAATGTTTGGATTTCTTCAGATTCCTTACACAGCTATCATTATTAATTCTGTTGTTCATACATGGGGAGACTCCTGATCTTTCTTTAATCGCATTAAAATTGAATATGAGCACGGCAGGTATGAGATAGAAGAGTTACTGTTAACATTTTGCAACTAGTGATCAGAGTTGGTGTTACTGTGTCGTGGTTATACTGATGCCTTTATACGTGCCGATGAACACACTGAAATCATTTCAAGATTTGTATTGAATAAATGAAGCATTTAAAAAACCACTCAAATCCTTCTTATTTTCGATAAGTTTTAGCTTCAGCACTTCAGACAAATTGGATTCCCGTTCTTAATTGCATGTCGGCCCACGTTTGAGAGTCCGAGTTTCTTTTTAAAGGTCGGGTTTAAAGATTTGAAGATTGGAATGCTCAACACAGCCTCAGCCTTGCAGTTCTTTCTTATTTTCTGTTTGTGTAGGTTTAGGGTTCATGTGGTTTGTGGTTGTGCGTTATAATCGTTATGCCATTGTGATGCTCCCCCAGATTGACAAAATATATCGGATGACAACTTTGTCTATCGTTTTATGTTATACTCTATTGTTTATTTCATGCTGCAGGAAATGCACTGTTTACTGCAATAGTTTTTTTGTTGCTTTAGGTGACAGTTTGCAACAGTCACCGTGGCATCCCAGAGAGACCAGCCAAAACAAGTTGAGGCGCTTGTTCCTAAATTTGGGGCTACCTCTGTAACAAAGTCTGACACCGACTTTGTCAGATGTAAAAAAATAAATAAATAGTACTTCCCATGTGATGATTACATAAATTATTCACTGAATTTACAGAAAAAGTGTTTAGATTGTTTGTTTTTATCCCAATAACAATATATATCACAAACTGATTAACTATAACCAACAAGTCAACACTTTACATCATTGTTTTTTTTTTTTCATATCTGTGTATGTACCTAAACCAAAAGGATGCAGTAGATGCTCTATGTGCATGAATGGAACATACATTTTAGGTAAAACAAGCAAGTTAAAATTGTATTCAGTTATTTATAAACTTATGTTATGTGGTGGAGAACTTTGAAGGCTGTCTCAGGAACTCTTTTTAGTCTACACAGGCGAGGAAGGGCAGGTAGTTAAAAGATTTTATTTATTTATTTTTTTAAAGTGAACCCAGAAGCTATAATGATAAACAACATGACTGGCTCATGATGGGAAACATAGTTTGGCTTTAATACCCAATGAGTAGGAGGGGAAGTGATAAAGAAAGCGCATTGAGTTCAGAGTATGATGGCAACAAAACACTTTTTCCTCCAAATGCTTCCATGAATTATAGACTTATGTCATTAGGTCATGGCTCATTGTTCACTTTTTCCTTTTTGTCTTGTGTGTTGTAGAACAGGACAGAAAGGGAAAGGAGTATATGTCTACTCTCATTATTTATTTGTCTCTTTGCTAAGATAAAAATCTACAAAGTGCCCGAGCATTATGTGCAAGCAGTATTTTTAATTAAATCCCACATGCTAAGTGAATCTTTGACCGCTAATCATTTGTTATTGTTAAAAAAAGAAAAGAATGGAGAACAAGAACGGTTCTCTGGACGCTTCTTGTATGCCGTGTAAATTTTATGTAAGTGGATATACTTGCATCAAAGAATTTGATGACATATTTTAGTGTTTTCTAACAATTTTTGTAGTTGGTACAGTAACTAAAAAATATTTCACAGAATAAAAATCCAGAAACATTGGTAGCCCACTTTGGTAGAATTTGTTTCCATACTGGCCATATGTAATGTTCCACTTGCTGACTTTAATGATTGTTTGTATATTAAAGCCATAAACTCCGCAATCAAATACATGCTGACAATATTGTGGTTATATAAGGCACTGGGCTGTGTAAAAGCTGTACAGGATCATAGATGCTTTAGGACTCAAATAGGTGTTCATGATTGAGCCTCTGAGGTTTTATAAATTTATATTAAGTGGATTTTTTTTTTCATCTTACAGAGTTTTTGCAGGAACTCGGATGATTGCAATGTTTTCTCTTGTTTGGGGAAAAAAGATCAACAGCTGCTTAATGTTTTATTTTTTCCCCAAGCAAACATTGCTTATTAATGGCAGATTGATTAGTCTAAGGCCACATTGTTGTCTCTTATTTGATTAGATAAGAGACAACAATGTGGCCTTAGGCTGGGCTCAAGCGATCTATAAATATCTGTGAAGTCATGTTGGCTCCTGGAGGCCTCACACAAGGTCCTCAGTGTTCCAGTGTGAATACTAGTTCCTCCTGTCACTCTTGTATTCAAAGCAGGAGGCATACCTTATCTGCTGAGCAATTGGCTGGTGTAATTCTAAACTTTGGAGTGAAGTGGAAACAATTTCTTATCATCTTGGCACCTGAAGTACTGAGATTCTGAAGTCCCTGGGAAGATGTAAAACTGGAACCTGTTTCATCCTCAACATTTAGTTTGGAGGCCACAACATGCTTGTATATTCTCAGTAATGAATAAATAACAAAACCAAATGAACAGTTTGTCACACAGTAAATCTTTTAATAATTTCAGGTGTAAAATAGGTCAAAAGCTTTTATTAAGATAGGTACAACATCGTAATGAATAACTTAAGTTTTGAAACCCAACAGATCCATCTTATATGAACAGACTTCTTATTCCACAGTGGTGCCAGTTTAGGTTTTGGACTAAACTCACATTTAACCCATTTTTATTTATTTATTTATTTAATTCTTTAGATACTTAACTTTAAAAAAAAAAGAAGAAGAAGAAGAATTGAAGTGTTGTTGGAAAAGGTGGCAATAGGACCAAATCAAATGATCAACTACAATCAAATTCTGAAGCAATCTTTCTGTATCTTGATGAAGTGACAATTAAGGAGAAACTCTGAACAGTTTTGGCTATTTGGTAATATTGGTTTGTAAATGTGTATCCTCAGTTAACCTTCAACCTACCTAAGACTCAGAATATTTGGAAATCAATTGTAATGTAGATTGTGTGATGTAATTTTTAATGTTTTTTTTCTCTTGGATTTTTCCATCCAGGGTTCCAGGTTAGTGTGGTTAGAGAGCAAGCTAACTGTGGGGAAGAGGACCGCCTGGGGCATTTTGTCCCTGGCTCTCAAGGTAGGTGCACAGAAACCTTCAAAAAACATAATTTTGTTAAAAGACTTGTGATATACTCACTCAGTTATGTTGCTGAAATCTGCCGAGGCATGCTTTAATATTAGTCAGTTGAACATTCACGTTAAGCAGTAATTTAGTTATGTTCAACTGTTTGTGGTTTTCAATATCTAATTTATCCACATATCTGAAAAAAATCTTCATTTTAATTACCAGACAAGCAAAGTGTTAATAATTTCCCCTAGGGATCAATAAAGTATTCTGATTCTGATTAATCCCCAAGGGGTCAATTGCACAGCAAATATGATGGCCAGCTGCTGTTTTACTTCATGAATTAAGTAAAAGGAAGGCAACAACGAATACTATATTTTTCTTCTCTCTGTTATGATGCAAAATGTTCTATTGTTACGGCATTTTAGCAAACTTTTAACCATACCCAATTTTCTTATTATGTTGCAATATTTCCATACACCTTATTTATTTACTTTGTAACCATTCCTAACCTGGCAGATAGGAAAAAAAATTTGACTCGACTTTTTCTTAGCTTCAGTTAAGTTGTCACATAGTGGTACTTGAATCATAAATGGGGTCATAAGTCTGGTAAGGTTTCAACTGCTGTTGTCTGTTTGGAACCTGTAATTAGAGGTCACCACCCTCTGTTATCTGGATAGACTACGTAACAGTCTTGGTTTCAGTAACCACATAAACTTGATACTCTGTAATCCTTTTTAGCTGCAATTTATATTTGGATGTTGTGTCATGTAGGGCTGCTCGATTATGGCAAAAATGATAATCACGATTATTTTCACTGAAATTGAGATCTCGATTATTTGACGATATTTATTTAACCCTTTAAGACCTACCATAGAACCAAGTCCGCCAGAGCTTATATTATTTTTTTTACATGTTGTAGTGCCATTTTTGGGAGCATTTCAAGTTGCTATACATCAATACAACTGTTATAGCCCATATTTTAATAATATGTATGCATTAAGTCCATAGTAATTACATTAATTGCAAAAATGTGCAATAAACTACAAAAAAATTGAAAATCGTTTTTGTTTTGTTTTTTACATATATTTCTACTTGGGGAAATTTAAGAGGTTTATCCCTCAAAACTTTAAATACAAAAAAGTTGCAAAAAATAGTTTCCCACCACAGGAAATTTATTTTGAGTGTCTTCATAGTTTTATTTTGGAGATACAGCAATTTTTATATACTGCAGGAAAAACAAAAAACAATCTTATGATGCAAATTTGCAAAGAAAACAGCATGTGCATCAAAATAAACTATTTCCAGCAGTGCAATTCGAGTTCCAAGCATCCCAGAAACTATTCAGAAAAGTATAGAGTCAAACATGACTTATAAAATCACCAGTATAGGCTTTTAAGGCCTACAAGTAAAAAACTACATTTTCCACGAAAATGACGTCACTTCCGGTTTCGGACAGGAAATGGCGGACATGCGATAGTTCGCGTTGACGTCTTTTTCATTGTGGGAAGTGTTACGAACAGCTGATAGGAACGGCAAAGCGTGTTTCTGGAATATTATGTTTTTGTTCCTGCAAGCGCTTTATATGCAATTTTTGCAAAGCTTTATGTGGAAGGAAACCGTGACCGAGGACAAGCTGATGGCATAAGATGTAAGTACAACTCCTCCGGTTTCATATGCAAAACAAATTATTGCGCTAGCTTACACGGTTCCGGTTCTACAGGGATTTAAAGGGTTAACAATAACAATGTATTGAATAAAGACTTTAAAAAATAATATAAAATAGTGTGCAAATACTGGTAATAGTGCAAATGTTTGCAATATAAAAAATAAATGAAAAATGTAAACATCTACTTTTAGTGAACTTTGCAGTGTTGCTCTGTGGTGCAGCTATGCTATGACACCGTAGCAAAGTTTACACACTATGTCTACTTGATCCACGTCTGACTCCGCGAACCCATAATGTTTCCACACCACTGAAGTTTTTTTTTTGTTTTTTTTTTACCTCTCTTTTCAACCAACGGCAGTCACTCTCCTCTCCAAATAACTTCTGCATAGCTTTCCGAGCTTCCCTCGGGTCCTCTTAATTGTTGTGACGCGTGTTCGAAATGCAGAGAGGTGCGCTCGATTTGCCACACGGAGCAGCGCGAGAGTAAAGCACGAGGGAGGGGCTAATAATCGGCTCAGTCATTTTTAATGATCGTTGAAAGCCCAGATCGTAATCGTGATTAAAATTCGATTAATTGAGCAGCCCTAGTGTCATGTTATGTCATTGAGGTCATTTTTAACATAGTACTCTATTTTAAAATGTGTCATTTATTTGTCATTCTTCTGTTTGGGGTACAAAACAGTACCTGATTATATTTAGTCATTGATCTAAGGCTTTTGATACTCTTTATCGTGACTGTCTTATGAGGCATCTTTTTTTTGTTTTGGTGGCAAATTGTCTCAGCTGTGTTATACAAGCTGTGGGGTCTGATGGCTTACAGTCCAGCCTCATTAGTGTCAACAGAGGTGTGCCACAGGGTTCTATTGTAGTACCACTTTAATACAAAATAGTTAATGACTCAGGTGTAACCTTTAACGGTCCAAAGCATATAACACCACTCTCTGTTACCAGAGTTTTATGTACAAAAATCTTTGATTAACCTTAAATTGTTGTCAAGCTAAATGCATTAAATAGTTTTAATGCATTCCATTTCCATAAATAGTTTTATGGAAAGATTGCCAAGCATGCTTTCTGCCTATAAATCCTCCTTGATGCTAACTATTGTCGCATTAATTTCTTTTTTCCATTTATTTCAAACTTTGTCTTGGCAAATTTTCTGGGTGTCTCATGAGTATTTTTTTTCCCCACTGTATACATCTTCACCTACACCAGATCCCAAGACTGTTTGGTCCTTGAAGAGAAGGATGTTAATACTGAAATGGGAAAAATGGCTTGTAATTATTAAGCTGTATGTGGGAGAATCTTTAAAATAAGATGAAATGATTCCCGTTAATAAATTTAAATCCATTTGGTCCATGGTAATCACTGGAACTAATTACCTGAGCTTTTTCAAGTCAAGTCAAGTCGGCTTTATTGTCACTTCAACCATATACAGTTAGTACACAGTGAAGCGAAACAACGTTCCTCCAGGACCAAGGTGGTACATGCAACATAAATTTACAACATAAATTAACAGAAAACACTAAACTAGCTAACTAAGAGGCCTAGTTAGCTGGCTAGCAGAGACAAGACAGACTGACCTAACATAAATGACAACATAAATTAACAAAATCTAACTATCTAAAGAAGACTTTTTTTTTTTTGTTAACAGACAGCAGACAACAAAGTGCACGTGCAAATGTGCGAACAAGAGCAACAAAGTGACAGTGTGAGGAAAAAAACACAACGTAACATAATAATAAGGTTTTGTGATGATGAGTTGAGGTAGTGGAGGAACAGTAAACATTCCTTAGTGTAGCAGCAAAAATTAGGAAGTAAAGAAGTTAGTGCAAAAAGTCCAGTAATAATATTGTGCAAAAGAGCATTTACAGGTTGGTGTGTACGATAGTTTGGTGGTGTAGGTCAGTGTGTTTGCGCTTGTGTTGATTAGTCAGTCCAGTCTCAATGTTTTGAGTAGTTGAGTTAAGCTGAGTGATTTGTGTGTGTGTGTGTGTGTGTGTGTGTGTGTGTGTGTGTGTGTGTGTTTATCAGTCCAGTCCCTTTAGCTTAAATGTTTCTGTAATGCAATCGGGTTGTGCTTGTGCCTTCCCAATGCATTTCTGGACAGTCATGTGGGTGCTTGTGTCCATGATGTACTTGGGTTGGCATTTCCAGTTATAGCAGAAATTTAGGAGGGAATGTTCTTGTTGTTATGCAGCCACCGCTGAGCGCTGGCTAGGGGGGCTGCTATTGAAAAATACAAGGAAGGGCTTGGTCCTAAGCAAAATATCCCGCAGTATGCCAGAGAAAAAGTCCACCCGGGTGCAGCAGGCAAGATAAGATCTGAGTGTGCGAGGCAGTGATATAGGATAATTGGGTTATACAGGGCGTTGGATGCAGTAGAAGGGTGGCCCTATTGGCACTCTGTCTTGACATATCATACCAGAACTCTCCAGTGATAATTGCTGTCAGAGAGGGTATCCTAACCATTTGCCTGACTTAATACCTCGTTGGATTTGCTTATCTTTGTGTGTACTGATGTATTTTGCTATTTAATATTCAGGCTTGTAACCTGAGTCTAACTTCAGTTAACTTTGACTCCTGTCTATACTGACCTGTATAAGGCTAGCACAGTGGAAGGTAAAGGTCAAGCACTCCTTGGTTTTTCTTGACTTGTTTTTCTTGACTTTCAGAGCTACACCTTCAGTTACTCCACACCCCACCAGTGGTGCCTGATGTAATCAGAGAAGCTGGATTCTCTGATTTCTCAGATTTCTTTTTTACTTTCTCTTGTCTTTTGTGTAATGTAGAAATGGTCAAATGCGGCACTGTTTTAATGTCTGGGCCTTACTTCTTGAAACATTAATTTGCATCTTTGTGTGCCATGTTTCCCCAAGTAGCCCCATTTAGCCCCTCTGGAGTGAACCTGATCAACTGTCTGTAATATTACTTAGTGACGGTTTGCTGGGGTTTTAAGTAAAAAGTGAAACTGTCTATAGCCTAACTTGTGTTTACAAGCACCTTAGGAATCATTTGACAAAGATTGTTCAGTGGATAATACAGCAAAATTCACATGCACGTCCAAACACACTGGCAATTTTCCTTCTGTACGGGATGTGTAGTCCTCTTGGGAATTGAGAGAGGAATGGAGCAACAAGTTTGATATGGACTGGAGTAATGCATGAGTTTGATGAGTCATTCAGACTGTGTGGGTGTATTGACTTAAGAGATAGTCTCAGGTGTACTAAGGTTGAGCAGCTTTTTGGGAAGTGCTGTTCATTGCTGCTGGGCCATGTTTTGTGTGCTACAGTCTACATCTGAATTTGTATAATTTGCTAAAATCTCTTTAACCCAATGTAAATGCTGCACGACTGTATGTGGACAGAGATAGGAAAAACAAAACGGTTCACTAATGTATCCATAGACATGTTCTTAACTTTATGTCCATAATGTTTTAATTTATATTTTATTCCAATTTTATCCTTACCAAGTGACATTAGTTAATGGGAACTATTCTAAACTGACTGGCACATGCCTGCAGTTTACAATTGGCATACGGCGATGCTTTCATTTACATTTGTCTAAAGTGTATTCTGCCACAAAGTGATTCATAATAAGAGAGAGCCACAGAAATAAAGACAGTATTGTTTGAAGTGGCAGCCAGAAAAGAATAGAATAGAATAGAATTCAACTTTATTGTCATTGCACATGTCACAGGTACAGGGCAACGACATGTAGTTTGCATCCATCCAGAAGTGCTTTAGCCATGATATAGATATATTACAATATATATTAGCAATAATATAGATATGTAAGTATATTACAGAAATGGGTCTATTACGGTATGTTATAATGTACACGGTATGAAGTATGTTATGAATATGCTATAACTATAAGTATGTACAGGCTGTTGTGAGTACAAGCTATGAATAGGATATATATATGAAAAAAACTATACAGAATATGAAATAATGAACTTTACAGAAATATGAGATATACACTTATACAGAAATGGGAACTATGCAAGTTGCGAACAGTTATAGAATTAAAAATTATCGTATGATTATTTACACAGAACTATACAGTAGTGCAGTTAAGAGGCTATATAAAGTGCTAGTGGTTGTGAGTGGTGGTTCAGTCCATGTTATTATTGTGTTTGAGGGTACAGTTGTCCATTGTGTGTGTGTGTATGTCCAGTCCGTGAGTTTAACGTGGGTCAGATGTCAGGAGGCAGAGTTCAGGAGTCTGACAGCTGTGGGGAAGAAGCTGTTCCGGTACCTGGTGGTCTTAGTCCGGAGGCTCCTGTAGCGCCTCCCAGAGGGCAGGAGGGTGAAGAGTCCATGTGATGGGTGACTGGGGTCTTTGATGATTTTCCCAGCCCTTTTCAGACACCGCTTCCTGTAGATGTCCTTTATGACAGGAAGTGGTGCTCTGGCAATGCGCTGGGCAGTTTTCACGACCCTCTGCAACGCCTTCCGGTCCGAGGCAGAGCAGTTCCCGTACCAGACTGTTATACAGTTGGTCAGGATGCTCTCGATGGTGCAGCGATAGAAGTTCACCAGGATGTCTGAGGACAGGTGGTTCTTCCTCAGAGTCCTCAAGAAGAAGAGGCGCTGGTGAGCCTTCTTGACCAGCTTGGAGCAGTTGGTCGTCCAGGTGAGATCCTCGGAGATGTGGACTCCCAGGAACTTGAAGCTGCTCACACGCTCCACAGCCGTCCCCTTAATGTGGATGGGTGGATGTGGATCAGCA
This sequence comes from Rhamphochromis sp. 'chilingali', assembly GCF_963969265.1. Taxonomy (NCBI): domain Eukaryota; kingdom Metazoa; phylum Chordata; class Actinopteri; order Cichliformes; family Cichlidae; genus Rhamphochromis; species Rhamphochromis sp. 'chilingali'. The sequence goes on along the minus strand of NC_137932.1, from coordinate 40,941,397 downwards.
TTCCTCCTGTAGTCCACGATGAGCTCCTTGGTCTTCTCGGTGTTAAGCAGCAGGTTGTTTCTGTCGCACCACTCAGCCAGACGATCCACCTCCTCCCTGTAGGCGGCCTCATCGTTGTCACTGATGAGGCCAATCACCGTGGTGTCATCTGCAAACTTAATGATGGTGTTGGAACCATCAGCAGGTCTGCAGTCGTGGGTGAAGAGGGAGGTGGGGGGTGAGGATTTGTCACTTCAAACTTTATTGGGGGGAAAAAAATCCACAAGTGAGATTTCTTTCAAGAAATCTAAAAATTAAATATATAGCATGCTCGCAGGGTTAGCAAGTATAACATGTGTATGATATGCTAGCTAAAAATATATATTCTATAGATTATATGTGTGACTATATGTGTTATAGATTAAAACCCTCCTGTAGTTGCCGTTACTTCCACTGGTCCAAACCTCTTTGGCTTAAAGTGCATACTTTGAGTGCTGGTAAATGTTTTTTTGATCTTGTGAATGATGCAGAAAATCAGCTTCCTTCCTAAGCAATATCCGACCTGCCACGTGGAGCTTAAATACAAAATCCCTGGTCACTTCAGTCAAGAAGATTGCGTTAAGAATATTGATTAAAAAGACAGAAACTTGCTTTCCAAAGTTGTAATTTGCTTTTGACATTTGTCTTTGACATTTGACATTGTTAAGCACTTTACAGGGCTTTGATTAATCAATCTTTAATTTAAACAAATAATGTGGTGTTATCTTGTGACTTGTTCCGACACTGTGCTGTTGAGCTCTCGGTTTCAAAGCCTGCTGTGAAGCTTAAGCTGGGCAGAGACTGTGTGATTTTTTTTTTTTTCAGTCGCGCGATTCAGCTCCTGCTCAAACTGTACGATTGACTCGCAGGGGTTAGAAGTTCATAGGTCACGATGCAGGGTCTCACACTATACGGCCCGATGCTCTGATGCGACCCGAGTGCTCACACTGTGCATCCATAAAATGAAGGTTATAACAGAAATTCTGTCGCTCGCTCTCCCTCTCTCTTTCACACACAGACACGCACACCACCGCCATCAACTTTGCTAAATTGCTAAAAACATTGATCAGGCAGCTGTGATTGAGCAGCAATGTAGATCCAACTATTTTCACGGTTGTTGTGGTCGTGATAATTTTGTGAGGCCACATCGAAAAGGCTCGGATCAGCTTACCATAGTTCTACAAGTTGTGCCTCCGTCGCTTGTGTCCAGATCACACGCTGCACTGCCGTGCTGCGCCGTCTTTTTCGCTGACATTTGTGTTTGCGCGTGCGCAGTGTGAGAAACTGCGGTGACACCCTCACGACGGTCGCGAGGATTTCAAACGACCAAGCGATTGATGATCGGGAGCTGGTCGTGAGGTGTTAATCGCGTCTCGTTACCCCACGTATACTACACGATGCACGACGCACGATGAAGGCCAAAATCGGGCCGATCGCCAAAACGGTCGCACGACTCAAAAATCTGCTCAAAATGGGCCAAAAAATCGCACAGTGTAAGCCCAGCATTAAATGTTTCCCGCACTGTTCACCGTTGACATTTTGTCTGATCTGTTTGCAGTGACTAAGGAAGGGGCTTGGCAAACTGTTCTGCAGCATGGAGAAGGAAGACCTCAAGATTGTCAACAAGGGGGAAGAGGAGGAGATGGTATTTTTCATTTCACATATACGCATATTGAAAAAATACCAGAATTGACGTGATCCTGAAGGATCCAGAATCTAATGTGCCCATCAGTGACTTCTTGATGGCTTGCAATTTCTTCTCACTGCTTACTGAGTGTTTCCCTAATGGTACCATAACCACCCTGGCTGTGAAACTGGAGTCTGTTCCCAGCCTGAACCCCAGTGAGCTCACGCTGCTCGACCCGACCTGCGGTCCAGTCTACAGTGATGACCGCTACGCTTACTTTGTCTTCACTGCTAACTCCTGTGGGACTACCAGAAAGTTACATACTGTGTTACCTAACGTGCCATACTGTGCTCCTGTTTTCTCTTTTTTTTTTTTGTTAAGGAGCTGCAGGGCTACCGTCTGTGTCGTTGGCGGCTGGCCCTGGTGGGCCTCGGGGTGCTGTGTACAGGGGGCTTCCTTCTCCTGGTGCTCTACTGGATGCCAGAATGGTGCGTCAAGTCCACCTGCACTCGTACCACAGCCCGTGAGGCCAAAGTGGTGTTGCTGCGCTCCACGGTGGGTAGCAAGTAAAGCAGCAGTGAGTCATTATTATTCAAAAAAGAGAAAATTATTTACTTAGAAAATAAGTTTTTCTATTTTTTTCTCTCTTTCTTCGTATTAAATGGGTTTTTAATATTTGGTTGGAAAAAATCTAATCAAGAAATTGTGAAAGGAAGTGGTGGATTTTAGAGATTAAACATTTTATCAACAAACTAATCAAAACATATTAAAACAATTTTGGCTTCTTTTTTATTTATTATTTGGTGTTGCCAATTCATGAAAAAAATGGTAAAGACGTAAATAGAAGTAACTATTTTGAAGACTAGTAAATAATAATAATAATAATTAACATTTAATTTTAATATGTGCAAACACAGTTGTGGGCTTTTTCTTTGTTGTTTTTTTTGTTGATTTCTGTCTGTCTACATTATTATTAGAGCCCGAGCACTAAAAGTGCGAAGGCCCTTTTGTATCTGCTCCGTTTCTTCTTCTTATTATTATTATTATTCAGGCAAAACAAGGGCCTTTTTGAGGGCCTAAACATGCTCAAAAACTCATGAAATTTTGCACACATGCCAGGTCTGGTGAAAAATTTTGTATTTTAATGGTTTTACATATGAGCACTGGGAAATGGCTCTACAGCGCCACCTATGCCTTGTTAAATGCAGCCCTACGACCACATCATTTCAGCTACATGTATGAAATTTGACACACCTGTGTTACCATGCCAAGACGAACAAAAAGAAGTCTGTGGGCACATTGACGCAAACCCAACAGGAAGTCCGGCATTTGGACGTGAAGGTGACATTTTGGCTCTAATTTTGCCATTTCCATGCCTCGAACTTTTTCGAACTCCTCCTTGGGATTTGGTCGTATAAGCTTCATCTTTGGTCAGTGTCAACTACACACCTGGGCCATGTTAAATTGTGGAGCTTTTGAATTTTCGTGATACGGTGAGGCCGTGGCGCCACGGCGAATTTCGATGACTCGCCATGAAAATCTTATAGCCTCTCATTCTGTCATACATTGTCCGATCTGGACCAAAGAGCACACATATGAGCCTCCACCCCTGAACATATTTCAACTGCCACATTTGACATCAAGGACAGCGCCACCTAGTGGGAACAGGAAATGTCATGTTTTACACTTTGGGGTACAGTATAGTGATGGGTGACATCTGCAGCCTCAAATTTCTCCTGGAAAGCCTTAAGGAGTTGGTCTTGGGTTACAGTGAAAACTGTGAGTTTTCGCGAAAGGGTGTGACCCCGAGAGCATGGCGAACTTTGATGTCTCACCACGAAGAAACAAATTAGTATAACTCAATGAAATCCAGTCTGATCAGTACCAGACATGATGTCATACCTGCCCTGAATAGATTGATATTCCCATTAGGGCTGCTCGATTATGGCAAAAATGATAATCACGATTATTTTCACTGAAATTGAGATCTCGATTATTTGACGATATTTATTTAACCCTTTAAGACCTACTATAGAACCAAGTCCACCAGAGCTTATATTATTTTTTTTTACATGCTGTAGTGCCATTTGTGGGAGCATTTCAAGTTGCTATACATCAATACAACTGTTATAGCCCATATTTTAATAATATGTATGCATTAAGTCCATAGTAATTACATAAATTGCAAAAAAGTGCAATAAACTACAAAAAAAATTGAAAATTGCTTTTGTTTTGTTTACATATATTTCTACTTGGAGAAATTTAAGAGGTTTATCCCTCAAAACTTTAAATACAATAAAGTTGCAAAAAATAGTTTCCCACCACAGGAAATTTATTTTGAGTGTCTTCATAGTTTTATTTTGGAGATACAGCAATTTTTATATACTGCAGGAAAAACAAAAAACAATCCTATGATGCAAATTTGCAAAGAAAACAGCATGTGCATCATTTCACTGTGGGAAGTGTTACGAACAGCTGATAGGAACGGCAAAGCGTGTTTCTGGAATATTATGTTTTTGTTCCTGCAAGCGCTTTTTATGCAATTTTTGCAAAGCTATATGTGGAAGGAAACCGTGACCGAGGACAAGCTGATGGCATCAGATGTAAGTACAACTCCTCCGGTTTCATATGCAAAACAAATTATTGCGCTAGCTTACACGGTTCCGGTTCTACAGGGATTTAAAAATAGTTACGCAAAACGGAGCGTGCTGCTCTGACCGGCTTTAAAGGGTTAACAATGACTTTAAAAAAATAATATAAAATAGTGTGCAACACCACTGAAGTTTTTTTTTTTTAAAACTCTCTTTTCAACCAACGGCAGTCACTCTCCAAATAACTTCTGCTTAGCTTTCCGAGCTTCCCTCGGGTCCTCTTAATCAGCGGTCTCCAACCTTTTTTGCGCCACGGACCGGTTTATGCCCGACAATATTTTCACGGACCGGCCTTTAAGGTGTCGCGGATAAATGAAGGAGGGGCTAATAATCGGCTCAGTCATTTTTAATGATCGTTGAAAGCCCAGATCGTAATCGTGATTAAAATTCGATTAATTGAGCAGCCCTAATTCCCATTGTCAGGAATACGCAGCGCGCCACCTAGTGGCAACAGGAAATGTCATGTGTACTTTGTTGTACTGATTTTCACAGGTTCATCGTGGACACCTCAAAAGCGGTGAATATCACCATCAGTCCCTCATGATGCTTCAGTGCGAAAACTGTGACTTTAAACTCAACGGCGCACCCTGGTGGCAGCGCGGTTCACCATTAACAATGAAGTGGCTTTTGAGGGGCTTGGAAAGTTTAAAAAGTCTTGAAATTTGGCCCACACCTCCAATGTGATGAATGCTTTGTTATGTGATCACTTTCCTTGAATAGCGCAAAATGGCTCCACAGCACCCCCTACAAAATTTCAAATCATCAGCCCCTGCTCTGTGTTTTATCTATGAGTCTGAAACATGATAAGCTTGTAGAAGATATCAAGATGTAAAAAAAAGTCTCTTGGAGCAATATCCCAAATCCAACAGAAAGTCAACCATTTTAAGAACTCTCTGCCTGGGAGGGATGTGAGGTGGGCAAATGAACTGAATCATTTCTTCAACAGATTTGATTCAGCCATGAGGCAGTCTGCAACATCGGCTGCAGACTCACCCACCCCCACTGCTGCTGTTCCACCTCAGACACTTCACACCTCCTCTATTCACCCTGCTCACTCCCCCCCACCCCCAACAACAGCATCCAATACACACTCAACACAAGGCTCCAGCCTGTCTCTCTCAACCACCCAGGTTAGGAGGGAACTGAGGAGGATTAATGGCAAGAAGGCAGCGGGTCCAGATGGCATCAGCTCGAGGGTCGTCAGGTCCTGCGCGGACCAACTGTGTGGGGTGATGGAGCACCTCTTCAACCTGAGCCTGAGGTTGGGAAGAGTCCCACAGCTCTGGAAAACCTCCTGTGTTGTACCAGTGCCAAAGACTTCACGCCCCAAGGACCTCAACAGCTACAGGCCGGTGGCTCTGACATCCCACCTGATGAAGACCCTGGAGCGGTTGGTCCTGGCTCAGCTTCGGCGCCTAATAAGCTCATCACTGGACCCACTTCAGTTTGCCTACCAGCCTGGCATTGGAGCGGATGATGCCGTCATTCACCTCCTACATCGTTCCCTCGCTCACCTGGAGACCGCTGGAAGCACTGTGAGAATCATGTTCTTTGATTTCTCCAGTGCCTTCAACACCATTCTTCCCTCGGTTCTAAAGGACAAGCTGGTGAACTCTGGAGTGGACCATCACCTCACTACCTGGATCCTGGACTACCTCACCGACCGACCACAGTATGTGAGGACTCAGGGCTGTGTGTCGGACAGGGTCGTCTGCAGTACGGGGGCCCCACAGGGAACGGTTCTGGCTCCGTTCCTCTTCACCATCTACACTGCAGACTTCTCCCACAATTCCACCCAGTGCTTCCTGCAGAAGTTCTCTGATGACTCTGCAATAGTCGGCCTCATCACTGATGGGGACGACAAGGAGTACAGAGGTCTGACCCAAGACTTTGTGGACTGGTGCCAGCTGAACTACCTCCAGATCAACGCCAGTAAAACCAAGGAACTGGTGGTAGACTTCCGCAGGCACAAGCATTCTCCACTGCAACCACTGAACATCCAAGGTATGGACATTGAGGCTGTGGACAGCTACAGGTACCTTGGTGTTCATCTGAACAATTGACTGGACTGGACTCATAACTCAGACGCCCTCTACAGGAAAGGGCAGAGCAGGCTGTACCTGCTGCGGAGACTCAGGTCGTTTGGAGTGGAGGGCCCACTCCTGAAGACCTTCTATGACTCTGTTGTGGCTTCTGCTATCTTTTATGGCGTGGTCTGCTGGGGCGGCAGCATCTCTGCTGGGGACAGGAAGAGACTGAACAGGGTGATCCGAAGGGCCAGCTCTGTTCTAGGATGCCCTCTGGACCCAGTGGAGGTGGTGAGTGACAGGAGAACGGCGGCTAAGCTGTCATCCCTGTTGGACAACATCTCCCACCCCATGCAGCAGACTGTGACAGCACTGAGCAGCTCCTTCAGTGGGAGACTGCGGCACCCACGGTGTGGGACGGAGAGATTTCGCAGGTCTTTCCTCCCCACTGCTGTCAGACTCCACAACAAAGACTTTAACTGAACAAACACACACATCCACACATGTGCAATAATACCAAGTGCAATAATCCTTTCTGTCATCGTTGTATTTTTACTCAGTTGTATATAGTATTTGTATTTGTATTCTATTTTTATCTTATTGTATATTTATTTTATTTTATTCTACTGTATATAGTATTTTATTTTATTCTATTCTGTACAGTTGTGTACTGTATTTATTCTTATTGTATTCTAATTTTTGCCTCATAACTTTTGCACTGTCCACTTCCTGCTGTGACAAAACAAATTTCCCACGTGTGGGACTAATAAAGGTTATCTTATCTTATCTTATCTTATCTTAATTTTCGCGACATTTTCCCCTCTTTTCAGGCTCCGTACTTTGACGAACTCCTCCAAAGATTTTCATCAGATTGACGTGATCTGCAGTGCGTGGAATCTGAAGACCTTCGTGATGTTAAATTGCGAAGCTTTTTACGTTGAGGGAAACGGGGTGGTCATGGCGGCACGTAGAGTTTCAAACACTCGCCAAAAAGCAGTAATCTGCTGTCACTCAAAAACACAATGTCCAATCTCACACAAAGGTCGCAGGCATGATGAGACTCGAGCTCAGAAATAGTTGTTGTTATGCCATTTGTCAGTAATGTTTAGAGCGCCACCTAGTGGGACGACTATAATCATGATCGAATGAGATGAAATGTTAGCTGGGCAGGGATAGCTCAGTAGGTAGAGTGGTGGCCCCATGATCGGAAGGTCGGTGGTTCGACTCCACTGAACGCTACCCTGAGGTACCCCTGAGCAAGGTACCGTCTCTACACACTGCTTCCCGGGCGCTGCATTGGTGGCTGCCCACTGCTTCACTGGGTGAATGGGTTAAATGCAGAGGAACTATTTCCCTACGGGGACTAACATGCACACTTTACTTTACTGGTGGTTAAATGCATGAATTCCATCAATTTGACATCAGATCGGACGTGCTGGTTGTAGGTGTTGGGCGTGGCTCGACGTGCCGGGGTGCGAGGGCCCTCATAACGCTGCTTGCAGCTTTAATTATTATTATTATTTTAGTAAAAAATTTCACATCTGTATTTTTCCGTTATATTAATGGAAATATAGTTATGAGCTCTCACCCCACTTCCCAGTGACTAAAAATGGAGACTGACATATAGAATAATGTTGTTCCTCCTCATAAACGTTGCACTTAATAGGGGGAAATTTGTTGTTACTTATTGAAGCTTCTCAGAAATTCACTAGATTAACTTTGTTTGGGTGGTTTAGGATGAGTTCCGGCGCTGGTTCCTGGCCAGGGTGCGAGTGATGCTTGCCCCAGGGAGAAACCCCTTCCACAGCCTGGAGACCCAGACCACCTCCCCCTCCTCCCCTTCCTCTCCTTCCTCCCTCTCCTACCCCTTCTCCTCCTCTGCTTCCCCACCTCAGGCCAACGGACACACCATTCATCCCTCCGATGGCAGCCCTGCTCAGGAGCTCATCAGGAAATTTGCAGACTACCAGCCCACGCAGGTAGGCACAACACTTGTCTCAACATAAATCTGTAGTATAAACTGGAAATGCACTAAGCACATAAATGAATGTGACTGTCGTTTTTCAAAGTTCATAGAAGGGTTGTTTTATGGACAACAATACAAATATGATTACTTTTGCCAAATAAATCTGTCTCTTATTTTGGTCCCTTTGCTCTTTTTTCCCCTCAGATTCGCTACTTTACCTTTCATAGCACAAAGTATTATTGGAACGACGAGAAGCAGAACTTTGAGGTTTTAACGTAAGCATTCTTTTATAACTATATAACTTTCAATTTTCACTGCAGAATCCTCTTAAGTAAACTCTTCAAAGGTTGCACACAGCAGTAATGACAAGTAAATATATGACTCTTGCTCTGTATGTTGACTAACAAAAAAAACTTGAGGGGGAGAAGATTTTCATTTTATAGCAACTTGCATGCTTGTTTTGCTTTTGCTGTTGCGGTTATGTGGAATTAAAGTATCTCCTCCAATGTTCCTATTACAGTGGCCTGGAGGATCTGCAGGTCAGCTGCTCCACCCTCCACTCGGAGCACAGCACAGGCCTGACTATGAACCAGCAGGAGTACAGGTAACATTCAATCAAAAGACAAAGTCACTCAAGTTTGTACGGCACTGTAGGTGCAAGGAGTTGTTGTTGTTCAGTTGTTGGGGTTAAAAACTATAAGCCCTGATATTGTAACTGGAGTTAATGAACAGTGGAGGAGGAATATCCACAGTCTTTGGTATTTACACACAAACTAAATACAATTTTTCTTCCTGTCTTTTAGGAGACTGTTCTTCGGAGTGAATGAAATTGCAGTGAAAGTGCCTTCTGTTTTCAAGCTGCTTATCAAAGAGGTAAAAGCAAAGTTTGAGTTTCTGTATGCAGCATGAATGTGTGTGAGACATCTTTTCATCTTGTGGGTTTATTGACACCTTGCACCAAATATTAGTGAATTAGTTTATTGTGTGGCACACGTATAATAATTTGAGAACAGAAATCCTTTTCTTCTGTCAGAACAGAGTCGTGCTTATGTACTGCTGTCTTGCTACTTTTTCATGTTAATGCGATTAGCTGAAGTAGGTTGTTAATCATTTCAGTGCATTATGAATGAAACTGTGTTTAAAATTTTTCTTTTCTTTTTTTTTATATTTAAGGAAATTGTACTGGTTCAACATTTTCAAATATTTCTGTTTTCTTGTGATTTCTGGATCTTTCTCCGTTTTTCTCTCTTTGTTTTGTTTTGTTTTATTTTATTTGACCTCTTTGCTTGCCATACCGATTCCTCTCTAAATCCTTCTGCAGGTCCTCAACCCTTTCTACATCTTCCAACTCTTCAGTGTGATCCTGTGGAGTGCCGATGAGTATTACTACTATGCTGCGGCCATTGTTTTAATGTCGGTCATATCCATAGCTACCTCTTTGTACACCATCAAAAAGGTGAGCTCTACAACATCATGAGATTGAATTGAACTCGTATTTCTGTCAGGAGCAATTTAAAGTCAGTGGGTTGAAAATTAGTTCACTTTGTTTTTCTGTAATACTTAGATTTTGTTTAATGAAACTAAATTTTAGCACAGAGCTCTATTAATACAGAATTAATCAGCAAATGTGTGAAAGAAGAAACAGGTTGATTCTTTTTTTCTAATATAAACACTTGTTTTGAAAATCTTCAGCATCCTTGGAATAACTTAAACTATTCAAGTATTTATGTCATATCAGCCACTGATAACGTATCCTTAGATTTACTTATTGTATCATTATGTCAAAACACAATGATGACGGCTTACTTAGCTTTTGCTTTTTTCCCACCTCATTAGCAATGGGGCCTAAGCCCAGTTTGTCCAGCTGTGTTTTTGCCTGATGGCGTTCCCACGATTGTTTTTGTTTTCAGTCTCAGATAAACGTCTTCAAAGGCTGACTCATTTATATGGAACATTACATTAAGTACCACAGAATCAGACGACTGCCTGTTGAAGACCTTTTTCCCCTTCTTATTTCCTTCTACCATTATGATTTATACCAGTGACTAAACTGAGTATCTAATCTAGCGTTTTCAGTCCAACGCATGCACGTGGTTTACTGGCTCATGGTTGACTAACTCAAATGAAAACATCCTTGCAATTCACAGATGTTCATGGGAATTAAAAAGGTTTTTTAATCATTGTTATTTTTCTTCTCTTTCTCCAGCAATACGTCATGCTTCATGACATGGTGGCAGCTCACAGTATTGTTCGTGTGTCCGTATGCCGAGCCAATAATGGTTTGTAAAACTTTTTCTTTGATTTTATCTTTTGTTTGAGATTCAAAAATTATTTTCATAGGAAAAATGCATCAGGTATTCTATATTCAGCTAGTTTCAAAAAGGGATTTCCAATCCAAATCTGACAACGGGGATTTTTCTGCATTTATGCCGAGCCAGACCCTGCACTGGCTGCCCTCTAAATGTCCTCTGCTGTGAAACACTGCAACGTTAGAGTCTATATGACAATAAGGATGGACAGTTTGGTCTGTTATTCTGCACAAAAGGTTCTGTTTGTGTTTGCAGAAGTGATGACAATACCATCACCATCTCAAAATGCATGTCATTAGTTGTCCAAAGGAGGGTGGTTGAACTTGGGTTTAGAGTTGTCAGACATAGCTGTGGGGGCACATAAGCTGTAAGGTACTGCTTATGATGCCTCAGCTTTTTCCACTGCTGCGTAGAGAGGCATTATTAATGAGAGAAGTGCTGAACAAGACTATGAGGCTCTTAAACACAAAATATCTCTGTGGCGGGGCTGCTGCCAGTGCTGCTGCAGGGGAGGCGGACACACCTGCACGGCATCTGCAACTCTGTGCTGACTGACTGTTGTTGTTGTGTGTGTCTGTAAAGGACGACAACAATATGTTGAAAAGAATGAGCGAGTGGTCGGGTCTGCCTTGGGTTTATTACAATCTCCTCATCCCTGTTGCCTATCATGTCCACTGTCTACACTTGGAATACATTTCTCACCTCTCCTGTTTTAGGTATGATGTCTGTATCTGATTGCACACATTCACTCACTTTGTTTCTACCACATATTTCCTGGCAGATATCGAGGAAATTTTGTCTACTGATCTGGTGCCCGGTGACGTGATAGTCATCCCCAGCAATGGGACCATCATGCCATGTGACGCCGTGTTGGTCAGTGGCACCTGTATCGTCAATGAAAGCATGCTTACAGGTTGGTAGAGAAGCACATGTAAAGACTTGTTTCTTCAAATTTTATGTCTTTGCAAGTTCCAAACAGTCTGGTTTTCCTCTTATGTATTTCTGGACGCAGTGCTAATGTCTTTTAATCTTCATTAGGTGAGAGCGTTCCAGTGACAAAGACCAACCTCCCAAACCCAGTGCCAGGGGACAGGGGGGAGGAGGCTGGTAGTGCCTACAACACAGAGGAGCATAAGAGACACACACTCTTCTGTGGCACCAATGTAATCCAGACCCGCTTCTACACAGGCGAACTGGTCAAGGCTGTAGTGGTGCGCACAGGTTAGTTTGGGGGTCTGGATTCAAGTGCTTTAATGATTAATGTGATTGTAATAATCCAGATCTTTTAAAATGAAATGGGGTACTGTTACAGTATAACAGTGAGATTTAGCCTATATGGAGCGATCGTGGCTCAAGAGTTGGCAGTTCGTCTTGTAATCGGAAGGTTGCTGGTTCGAGCTCCGACAGTCTCGGTCGTTGTGTCCTTGGGCAAGACTCTTCACCCGTTGCCTACTGGTGGTGGTCAGAGACCCCGGTGGCGCCAGTGTCCGGCAGCCTCGCCTCTGTCAGTGCGCCCCAGGGTGGCTGTGGCTACAATGTAGCTGCCATCACCAGTGTGTGAATGTGTGTGTGAATGGGTGAATGACTGGATGTAGTGTAAAGCGCTTTGGGGTCCATAGGGACTAAGTAAAGCACTATACAAATACAGGACATTTACCATTTACCATATGTTTAAGTTAGTGACATAGTCTCTAATGAAATCCTTTACTTTACTGCAAAGTGGGAGCTTGATAAAGTTGGCTGGAATAAAATGGTTTGTCAATTTAGAACAACAAGCTTGCTGTTTGATCTATAAAAGTCCGTTTGGTCAGAACATTTTGCCTCAGTTCAAATGACAGAATGAAAGAAAGTAAGGGCCTGTCTCAATATGCGTACTTGCGTTCTCGTGTACTCGTGATACGTCATCAGTCGGAGAGCAAGTACTGTTCCAATTCAAAGTACGCATCAAGCCGAGAAAGCGAAAAATTCCCGGATGTGTTCTCGCTCCGCCCGTTTTATCGCGCATGCATTGGGGCGACCGTGACTCAGGGGGTTGGGAAGCGTATCTGTAACCGGAAGGTCGCCGGTTCGATCCCCGGGCTCTCTGTCCTGGTCGTTGTGTCCTTGGGCAAGACACTTTACCCTACTTGCCTACTGGTGTTGGCCAGAGGGGCCGATGGCGCGATATGGCAGCCTCGCTTCTGTCAGTCTGCCCCAGGGCAGCTGTGGCTACAACTGTAGCTGCCTCCACCAGTGTGTGAATGTGAGAGTGAATGAATAGTGGCATTGTAAAGCGCTTTGGGTGCCTTGAAAAGCGCTATATAAATCCAATCCATTATTATTATTATTATTATTATTGTGTGGACTTGGTACAGCTAAATAACCCAGAATGCATTTCGTCCAAAACGCAGCAATGGCGGACGAGCGCGGCTAAAAACTTTTAAATATTACTCTTTCTGGGTCACAAAATAAACTTTTAAGTTATTTTCAAGCGAGAATGTAGCTGTGTAAACTTCAAATATCTGCTCGATTTATCAAGATACCGTAAATGTCGGGCTATAAGCCGCTACTTTTTGCACAAGCTTTGAACCCTGCGGCTTTTAGTCAGGTGCGGCTTTTCTATGGATTTTCCATGATTTTTGTCATATCGTAAGACGATTTGTTTTGTTTGTTCCGCTGTTGTACGGCACTACGTTGCCTGGCGGAAGGATCGGGGTTCAAGAGTGGTATGTTAGTCACATGTCCGTCCGCCAGGCAACGTAGTGCCGTACGAAGTAGCACGAAAAACAAACTTCAAAGTAGCGCTACGCGTTCAGCGGGAGTCGTGGATGATGAGCGGCGATAAACTTGCAAGTTATGCCCAAAAAGCAAGTTGTGCCCAACTCCACCGGTGGATTCTGACAGCGTGGAAAAGTGTGAAAACATCCACGATCACCAACGGATTTTGAAGGGCTGGACTGCTGCATGATGAAGAGGAGGACACCGCCACGGCCCTTCTGAGGCTGTTCGACTCTGACACTGACAATGAGGATTTCTTTGGTTTTGAAAGTGACAACGAAGGAGAGAAGAAGAGTGGATGACGAAGCCATCATGAGCCTGTTTGTATCCGACACTGGAGAAGAGGACTTTGGTGGTTTTAGTGCGTAGGAAGAAGAGAAAGATGGTGGTGAATGACTGACTTTTCTTCTTGTTAAAGCTGTGTCACTGCACCTGAGCCTAAAAGGTAGGCCGAATCTATTGTTCTGGTGTGCTGTAGGTTATTGTTATGTACTACATGTGCAAATATGTACCCATAACTTGTTTTTCAAAATATTAATAAAAGTGATGTCTCCAAACAGCCATCTCTTTCCTGACAATTCCCTTTGTGCATATTCTCTTACATATGATAAGTCAACATTGAAACACCTGCGGCTTTTGGTCAGGTGCGGCTAATGTATGTACAAAACAGGATTTTCCCCTGATTTTAGCTTGTGCGGCTAATATTTAGGTGCGCTTTGTAGTCCGGGAAATACGGTATTATATATTTCCAAACGTGGTCTGACGTTTTCGGAGACGTCTGTGACCCGCCAGCTCCATAGCAGACCGCGAGGTCGAGGATCACTAGAGCCGGCGAGAACAGCGGACTCCCGGCACATCGTTTTCAACCCCCCCGCGGTCTTTTCGCTACTCAGGTTAAACAAACCCCAGCAGCTGTCTATTGTATTGAGTGTCCACTAAAATAAAAATAAAAACATTCTAACATCTCACCTGCTTGTTTTTATTAAGTCACACATGTACACTATTTTTATTAATAGAGATTTCGCTACTGAGGTTAAACATGATATATAAGTCACTTCGTTCACTTCTAAATGTTAATGTTTGGTTTATTTCAGTGTTTTATTTGTTCCTGAGTAAACCGGTTTGGCTGTGATTAAAGTTAAGCTTCATAACATATTACTCACAGCTAAATTAAGAGGGGACGGCAGTAAAAACTCCGGACCTGTGACATCATCAAGCACGCTGGTGTTCCAGTTGTACAAATCGCGAGTCCGTGCTTGCATTCTCGGCAAGTCCGGACTCGCCGAGAACGCGAGCACGGACTCGCGTACTTGAGAATTGAGAAAGGGCCTAAGACTTAAAAATGACCAAAAATTCATTTTCTTCACTCAGGTTTCAGCACAGCTAAAGGCCAGCTGGTGCGCTCCATCCTTTATCCCAAACCCACCGACTTCAAGCTGTACCGCGATGCCTACCTCTTCCTGTTGTGTCTGGTGGCTGTGGCTGGAATCGGCTTTGTTTACTCCATTGTACTCAGTATCATGAACGAGGTAATGCAGAAAGTTAAAGGAGAATGATCGGTCTCCTCTTTCAGTTTTTCTTTTTCTCCAAAAAATCTTGTAAGATGATTACGTTTTCAGATGGTTTCCCTTTTTAATGCAATACAATTTAATCGGGTTGGTTGAAATGCCTGAGGCAGCTGTTCTAAGAGTGAGTCATCCTCTGTGGCCAGTAGAAACAAATATTTTGTTCTCCAGAAAACTGACAGTCTTCTCATACATTTGTGTATCTCTTAGCACTGAAGAACATGGGCTCTTTGTGAGTTGTCGAGAATCAGGGTTGTCAAACATGCAAACATCTGCAGTTTTTTGTTTGTTAGGTGCCAGCTAAGACCATCATCATTGAGTCCCTGGACATTGTCACCATAACAGTACCACCAGCGCTGCCAGCCGCTATGACAGCCGGCATTGTGTATGCACAGCGACGCCTAAAACGTATTGGCATTTTCTGCATCAGCCCACAGAGAATTAATATCTGCGGCCAGATCAATCTGGTGTGCTTTGACAAAGTGAGTCTCTAATTTATTCAGATTATCAGTTGTAAAAGACGGTGCTTAAGTCACTCTGTAGAATTTTAGTGCCATGTCATATGTAGAAGCAACTGGTAGCAAAGATCACCCCGTGTTGATTCAGTTGAATTTCATTATCTTTTATCTTTAAAGACTGGAACTCTGACAGAAGATGGGTTAGACCTGTGGGGAGTCCAGAGGGTTGAGAATGGCAGGTAAGATGCTCTGTGCCCTAAATTAGTAAACGTGAGCCTATTTTACTGCATGTTGTAGCCTAAAGAAACTAAAAATCTGAAGGTGTCATTTATTTCAGCCACTGATAAACTGTTAAAAAGAGCTTAGAATATACTGGAGTGTATCTGTGTAACATTTCATATCCCTCTAAATCAGGGATGTCAGACTCATTTTACATTGTGGGCCACATGCTGCCCACTTTGATCTTAAATGGGTCAGAACAGTAAAACTCTGATAAATGTGTAAAATTCAGTAACTACAAAATATAAAGTTTTCATTTCATTTTTCAAAGATTTCCAGTGGGCTGGAGTGGAGTCTTTGCTGGGCTGATTCTGGCTCCCAGACCTTATGTTTGACACAGTTGCTGTAAATGCACAAATTACACTGAGGATCTGGGGTGTTAACATTAAATTACATAGACATTTACTAGTCTTTTAATCAACTCGGATGTGTTGTTCCTGTCATGGTTGTTTCAAACAGCTCAGAAGAAATTTGGATACGAGCAGAAACCAAGAAATCTGCTTGTCTCTGAGATTCCCAGTGATGCCTAAAACTGATCATGCATTGTAATAAGCAGTGGCTGGATGATATGTCTTTTTTCTAGTACTAAGGTTATCGTTAGAAAACTGAATTGTAATAGCTCTGAATTTTAAAGGCCTAATCATTTATTTACCAGATAGATTAAAAGTTTTTATCTTGCAAATGCTCATTTCTCAATCAATTTCTTGCACGATCTGATATCCTCGTGTTGGTGTTGTTCCCACATCATCATAATAAATGTTGTTCCAGGTTCAACATTGCAAGTGACCAATCACATTGTTGTGACGTCATACTGTTGCGACTTCGGAAAAAAAACAGCCGTGAAAAGAAAAGTACTTAACTTGCGAGAAACCCCCTCTGTCCTCCGATCCAGCGATTTGAATTCTTTGCACTTCAGGATACTGTTCTTTAATGAACGGTAAGCATTATACATATTGTTCTTGCAACATTGGAATTTCATAATTGAACGAATCGCTTGGCTTGCAGAAGTGTTATGTCACAAGAAGGTGATTGGTCACTTGCAATGTTGAACCTGGAACAACATTTATTATGATGATGTGGGAACAACACCAACACGACGATATCAGATCATCCCAATTTCTTATGACTCCCACAATGTAGTTAAAGGAGTATAATTTAATCTCTCTTCACCGCCCACTTCTTCTGCCTCTCCAGCTTCCACCTGTCAGAAGAAAATGCCTACAAGGAAAATCTTGTCAAGTCCCAGTTTGTGGCTTGCATGGCCACATGCCACTCACTTACCAAAATAGAAGGCCAGCTGTCTGGGGACCCGCTGGACCTCAAAATGTTTGAGGCTACAGGCTGGGTGAGTTCATCTGTATCTATCCACGAGCTAAATGTCTGTAAGGGCAGGCTAGAGTTATGAGACTCATGAATCCATTTTGTGATGCAGTGTCCCCTTTATTCTCCCTTCTGTCAGTATTTAGGCTGGATACAATTTTGCTAAACTGGGCATTAACGCATTATTGCTTTATAACCTGCCACAAAAACATCTGCATGATTCCAATCATGTTGATGGCTCGAGATTAGAAAGGTCCTCTTCTTTTGTACTAATCTAGTGTACGAGTTTTAGATTATATACAAAAGCTGCGCTGTTCTGATTTTTAGTATGTCTTTGGCATGTCTGGATAAGATTATTCAAAGTAAATGTTACCTCTGCCTAAAAGACATGTAAGCATTATTTCAATGTCTTAATGTTGCACATCTAAAAAGCTTCTTGGTATGAAATGTAAACATTTACTTATATTTACCTGCCCAGATCCTGGAAGAGGCTACCGAGGAGGAAACGTCTCTTCATAATCGTATCATGCCCACTGTCGTTCGACCGCCTAAGCAGCTGTTGCCCCCGGAGCCTGCTGTAACACCAGAGCAGGACATGGTATGTACAGCAACCTGGTTGTTAGCAGGACACCACAGGCCTTCAGAGTCTAGAAAAAGTATAAAATTATATGAATATATCTGTCCAGCATCTAAACGTGCATTTTTTTGTGTGTGTGTCCATGTTATTATAACATTAAAAAGAACAGTGTATTTTTACTCTTAATGACTGGTTTATTTGTTGTTGTGTGTTTTTGTTTTTGTTTTTATAGGAACTCTATGAGCTCTCGGTAAGTAGTAGTTGTATTTCTTTTCATGCCTGTCAAAGTTAACTGTTCATTTCATTTTATTTTTAAAAAGAGTAATTTGGTGATGTGAGTATTTGTGTTTTATTCATTTCTATAGTGCCTTTGTGTATAACTGGTATACTTTTAACTCGATTTTAGCATTTCATCTTTCTCTTTCTAATAAACAAATAATTTTATTTTGTTTGTCTTTACGTGTGCATATGCAGGCAGCCTATGAGATTGGTATTGTGCGCCAGTTCCCTTTTTCTTCAGCGCTCCAGAGAATGAGTGTAGTAGCTCGTCTCCTCGGGGAGAAACGTATGGATGCCTACATGAAAGGTGCACCAGAGGTTGTGACTAGTCTCTGCAGAAGAGAGACGGGTGAGGTGTCCAAAATGTAGAGATGTGCATGTTGTCTTACAATTTGTTTTATTTTTTCTTTTATACATTTTTCTACAAATGTATCTTTGACCTGGTATATCCATGATTTTGTCCCAAAAGTAGATTCTGTTCATCTGGAAACTGTTTTCTGATGAGCAGAATCAACTTTTTGGGACTTTCTTCCCTGGATGATTGAGCATACTTCAAGATAATGATTTTGTTGCTCCAAAATTAGTATTTAGTGTTGTTGTTAGTGTTGGTGCTTGCACTGTGAATCTATAATTCTTGGGTTTCTGTCTTCTTTTCTTGCTGTTTGTTACTGATGAATCACTGATTGGCTCTCTTGTTATTGTATTCATTTCTTTGCAGTGCCAGAAAACTTTGCAGCGGTTTTGGAAGGCTACACGAAGCAGGGTTTCAGAGTCATTGCTCTCGCTCATCGGCGGCTCGAATCAAAACTTACTTGGCACAAGGTCCAGAACATCAACAGGTAGTGTACTTTGCATTGATGTAATACATGCATTCTGTGATCTGAATAAGAAAATAAAGGGAAGTGGCTCTGTGTGGAACAAAAAAATATTTTAATGAGAGATAATTTACTGGGAAGAAATGTATGTTTAATATGGGGATTTTGTTAGACACAAACACATTCATATGTCTTTCGTTGAATTAGGGATCACATAGAAGCAAACATGGAGTTCCTGGGTCTCATCATCATGCAGAACAAGCTGAAGCCAGAAACTCCAGGGGTGCTGCAGGACCTTCATCAAGCCAACATTCGCACAGTCATGGTTACTGGTGAGAACATGCTGGTATTTTCCATCATTGCATAACAAATGAGAGGTCACAGGTATGCCAGCAATAGTTTACTCTGCGTGTATACTTTAACCAGGTGTTCCTGTCTAGACTCACTGTACTTGGCTGTGAATCAAATTCAACTTTGAGCCTTAAAAAGAATTGATTGTTTCACAATTGATCCATGGTTTGCACGTACTCTGGCTCACTTTTAACCTGTTTTTTGCAAGCTCATCCATCTCCATTAGCCCCCAAACTCTACTGTGGTGTCACTTAGGGTGAGGTGACACTGAGCTTGTATTTCATCATTCATAATTCATCATCTATCATCAGTCACAGCCAAGCAAACCCTTGGGTAACTTATTTATAACCCAAGGCTGAAGATGAAAACATGACAAGCAAATGACTGAATTGTGGGATGTTATAGCAAAATTAATATCGTAATCACTTTGCAGGTGACAACATGCTGACGGCCATCTCTGTGGCCCGCGACTGCGGAATGATCCCTCCCCAGGACACAGTCATAATTGCCGATGCCCTCCCTCCACACGATGGACAAGCCGCCAAGATCACCTGGAGATACGCTGACAAACCTCGCAGTGCATCCCGACTTCAGGTGAATCGATGGGTCTAATTCTAACACTGGTACAACACACAGGCAGCTGAACATACTTCAGCTAAACATAGCTCGTAATGTCACATATAAATTGAGCAGTATCTTGTCTACTAAAGGAAATGTAAAGGTTTTCAGCAGATCAAATACAAAACAAAGGTGTGTGATCAGATCATCCAAAACCCATTACCTGTTATTTGATTAACATCGATTACAAGTTATAGAAGTTATTTATTGATTAGATAAAATGCAGCAGATTTTAACATTCAATAGTGAATTTCTGTGTGGGTTCAGAACCTTTGTTAAATAATATAAAGATGTCTTTGTTGATTGTTAAAACAGTTCAAAGACTTGGTTTTTAGTAATTATTGAATGTTCCTGTTTTTGTTTTTTTAAATCTCGATGCATTTCTTAAAATTTCTCATACTTTGGAACAGGAAGTGAACATAAGCCTGGAGGATGTCTGTCACATAGATGATCCCAAAAGCCAAGAGCTCTACCACTTTGCTATGAACGGAAAATCATTTGCTGTAATCGATGAACATTTCCCAGATATGCTTCAAAAGGTAAGAAACTGCTCAAACGAAAATGGAACAGAAGTTGCATCAAATACGTCTTTGTTTCTGACTCCTGATTGTGTGCTCTGCTTTATAGCTCGTGTTGCGCGGCACAGTGTTTGCCAGAATGGCACCTGACCAGAAAACCCAGCTGATTGAGACGCTGCAGGGTGTCGAGTGAGTATTTAGTCAAATATGGGATGTAGCTTTGAACTTGTCAAAAATGAGATTTCAACATTCTGTTATTTAACATTCCCATCGTGTGCTGCTGGACAGTTTGTCATTAATGAGCAGCAGAATCAGCTTTTAAGTCAAAACTGAAAGTTTGTGGCATCGTAGCTTTGATCTTGCAACGACTTTAAAAAGCATTACACTGAGTAAAGATTTACTGTTTGTTCTCATGTGCTCGCAGCTACTTTGTTGGAATGTGTGGCGATGGCGCGAATGACTGTGGGGTATGTACACCTTCATCATTTGGACAACAGCTCTTTGTAATGGACACAATCTGACAGCAGTATGTATATAATGCTAACTTATCTCACCCAGGCTTTGAAGAGGGCTCATAGTGGGATCTCTCTGTCGGAGCTCGAAGCCTCAGTAGCATCTCCCTTCACCTCAAGGACCCCCAACATCTCCTGTGTCCCTAACCTCATCAGGTCTGTATTTTTATTTACATGCTGATCCATAAATGAATAAAACGGTATTAAGAATAAGTATCTTATAGGCTGAATTTGCAGTCTGGCAAATATACACAGTGTTGCGACTTTCATCCGTAAATAAAGCCACGGCCGGCTGAGTTGGTTGTGTCCCTGTGACGCGCCTCCAATAATCCATAATGAGTCGAACTTGTACTTTGCGCATTTATTTTAAGAACAAAACAAAAACAAACATTTGCGCTTTCAATCAATTTACAACTAGCGCATGGATTAACTGGTGTGCCAAAAAATGACGTTCAACAGAAAAGTTTGCCGACAAACCACTCACCCAACACACCTGCTGCGTACACCGACATCAGGTAAATAGACTGTGACCACACCCACATACCATCACCTGAGACGCAGGTAAAGCTATACACCTGTGCCACCAGAACAAAAAAGGAAAAACATAAACATTGACTTTGGCTCTTACACACAGTGTCACACTATTATTCAAATGTTTTGAGGAGTTGAATTTGTTGTTCCGGGAGCAATTTTTTCCCCCAGTTATGTTGTTAAGACACAGTTTGCTTTGTTTTTGCAGGGAGGGCCGTGCTGCTCTTATCACCTCCTTCTGTGTGTTTAAGTTTATGGCCCTCTACAGCATCATCCAGTACATCAGCGTCACTCTCCTCTACTCTGTACGTAAAACTGCCTGCTTAGTTAGATGAGAAATCCAGTGAATTCAGATTTTTGTCATCTGTACCGTGTTGTTTTTGGTTTTTAGATTTTAAGTAACCTTGGCGATTTCCAGTTCCTCTTCATCGACATTGCTATCATCCTCCTCATTGTCTTTACCAGTAAGTACAACTAAAGTATCAAGGATAAGCGATATGTGTGTTTATTTGTTCTGAATGTAATAATCCTCACTATTCACTCTGCCCCTTATCAGTGAGTCTGAACCCAGCGTGGAAAGAGCTGGTGTCCCGTCGTCCTCCATCAGGTCTGATCTCAGGGCCTCTGCTGTTCTCTGTGCTGACCCAGATCCTCATCTGCTTGGGCTTCCAGATCTGGACATTCCTTTGGGTCAAACAGCAGCCCTGGTACAAAGTTTGGACGCCACTTACCGAGTGAGCACTGACTATTACTTCTAATGTGTAGCAGACAAATACCCAAATCAAATAATAACTTGGTTTCATTATAAGTTTTAAACGTTGTCATGTTATCATGTTCCACATTTTGTTACATGATGGATTAAATTCTGCACACAATAGAATTTAATCCACCACAATGAAATTCTTGCAAATGTATTAAAAATCGAAACAAATATATAACCTGTGCATAAGTATTCACAGCCTTTCCCGTGACACTCAGAATTGATCTTATTGTTTCCACTGATCATGTGAGATGATCTTCAACTTGATTGAAGGCCACTTGTGGCGAATTCAGTTGATTGGGGATGATTTGGAAAGGCACACATGTCAATTAATAAGATCCCATGTGTCAAAGCGCAAAGCAAGCCAGGATGTCCGAGGAATTGTCTGTAGACCTCTGAGATGGGATTGTATCAACTTTGAACCACCAGGGCCTTAGTCAGGGAGGTGACCAGATTTGCACGAATTTCAAGTAACGTTTTTTACTTTGTAACTGTGGGATTTGTGTGTATAATTTTTGTGTTGAAAAATGAATTTAATCCATTTTGGAAAAGGCTATAAGATTCTGAACATGTGAAGCGCTGTGATTACTTTCTAGATGCAGTATAAAAGGACCACAGAGTGAAAATGTTCTTAATGACTTCTCTGTCTTCACACAGTGTCTGCAACCTCACATCACACATTGAAATGGACTTTGAAAATGAGACAGAAGAGGACGAGCACAACATCCAAAACTATGAGAACACCAGCCTCTTCTACGTCTCTTCCTTCCAGTATCTCATTGTTGCTATTGTTTTCTCCAAAGGCAAACCTTTCAGGCAGCCGAGCTATAAGAATTGTAAGAAACTTTTCCCTAACGTGTGTGTGTGTGTGTGTGTGTGTGTGTGTGTGTGTGTGTGTGTGTGTGTGTGTGTGTGTGTGTGTGTGTGTGTGTGTGTGCTTTTTCCATCAGCTTTTTCCATCAGGCCATCAGACTGCTGAACACGTCATAGACACCTCAGCTTCACTACTGGAACTTCAACATTATGCACTCCACACTGTATATAAATGCCACTTGTTTTGCACATATTCAACTCTGTATATTTTATATATTTTATTATTATTATTATTATTTTATTTTATTTTTTTACTATTTAATTTGTAAAAATGTGTATACACACACACACACACACACACACACACACACACACACACACACACACACACACACACACACACACACACACACACACACACACACACGTAGGAAAATATTTAGTATACACATCCAGAAATGCATACACTATTATATATTGTACATATATTTATTAGTTTCAGGTTGGCCATTCTTGTATTTTGCTCGTTTGTGTTGTTGTGTTTGCACATCTCTGTTGCTTGTGGGGCTCGCACACAAGAATTTCACTCGCATGTGCTGTGCCAGTGTGCCTGCACATGTGATGTGACAATAAAAAGTGATTTGATTTGATTTGATTTGTGTGTGTGTGTACGTGTGTGTGTGTGTACACACATATATATATGCCCTAAAAAGTAAACTCTACAATTTTATTTGCGTGTTTTCTTCACAGGGCCTTTTGTGCTGTCTGCTGGGAGTTTATATGTTTTCCTGCTGTTCATCTTGTTCTACCGAGTAGACGTCATTAATGGGTTTATGGAGGTGGGAAGACATTAAATGCACACTTTATATTCTTTAATGTAGGATACAGCTTTATTTATCACCTCAGGCTCCATCTTTTCTTGGTATTTATTCATGTAAATGGAGATTCTGACTTTGTTTTTGACTTACTGTAGTATTGCGCGTGCATAAAGCTTTAAGGCAGGGCTGTCTTGGTAAGACTAACTTTATAACTTTTTCTTGTCGCTTCATTGACGAGTGTTTCTCTGTCTGTGTAGATTGTTTGCATCCCGTTTGAATGGAGGCTAAAACTTTTCCTCATCATCTTAGTCAATGCTGCTGTGTCTGTTTTGGTGGAGGTAAGATCCACACGTTCACACTTGGGTAACAGCTGATGTTTTCCCCATGTTCAGATTTTGTTTTCTCATGCAGTGTGCTCATCTTTATCTCGTTTAACTGGACAGCAAGATCAGTTTTGTGTTGTAAAGCAGAAACGGAAAGAAGCAAAGTGTGAGGTTTTTAATAGTTAAAGTCACATTCTTTAAACGGTTATTTTGTTACAATATGTGCATTTGTGGGTATTTTACTCCACATGTTTGTCTAATTAAGGATGCTTTTCAGAATTTATTTCTGTAAACCTTCACGACACTGGATTATTAATGCCTGCCTGCTGACTCGCTGGAGCAGTATCACTGTTTCTGCCCTCCTTTTAGATGGCTGCCCTTGCATTCACGTACTGCTTAGTATGCCCCCGTAGATGGAGCCTTTTCCTAAACTAACAGTGCAGTTTCCCTTCATCTTTGAAGTGAATTGGAGGGACAAAAACACAGCAAGCAGATTCAGTTTCATCAAGAGCTTGCAGTATTTTTTTTAGACGACAATAACCATGCACGGCCTTCTTACTAATAAGCTTAATTTTAACCTCACATGCAATGATTAACACTCAGTTTCATGGAAGGAAAGAAAACTGCTATACTTGGTACTTTAAAGCAGTGTGGCACTAAAAATCAGTTGCGCACCTCTATAACAGGAGCTTTGTGAAATCAAACCAGACTCTCTGTAATTCTTTCCCCTGCCCACTGCACCATCCCATAGACCATCATCCTTGACATCGTCTTACGGAAGCTTGTGTTCAGCCGAGACAAACAGGGCAACTTTGGCGTCACTCCTGCCGCCCCGGCACCACAGGTTGGAAATATCTGACACCTTTTTCTCTAGCCCTTTCTTTTTACTCTTGTGTGGTGTTCTCTCTCTCTCTCTGTTCCCACTTTTTTCTTCTAATGTAACTGCTAACCACGTGCATGTGCAAAACCTCAGTCTTCTGATCTGTACGCTCCTCCCTTTGTCCCTCTAACGGGCACTCTGGTCAGGGCTTAAAAACGTGGTAACTCAGTTTTATTCAGGCTGAGCCACATGACATCAAATGTTGAAACTATTGCTGGATGTCATAGATTGTTGCTATTGAAGCAGCGCTGGCCTTCGGTGAAGTAAACCCATAATCTCATCATATCTAATGTGTGTAGTTTTAATGTTTTTCTGTACTGTAGGTCATTTAAATAAGTGATATGCTTCCATGCAATAGACATGCAGAATGCTGAGCAAAACATTCATCTACTCTTATTAATAATAACAACAATAATAATAATACATATTTCCCATTGCCTAGCAAGTATGACACACACCCCTCCCCCCCACCGCTCCACCCCCTGTGGTAGTCTGCAGGCCCTCTGCTTGCTGCCCTTCTTAGCATCACTCAACATTGTCACTGGATCTCATCAAGTGTAGTATGTTTGTATTTGAATAGTGAGACCTTAAATGTCTTTGTCAGTGTGTGGTTTCTAAGTTACCCTTTTGTCTATGTTTGTAATGTAAAGATCCTTTGTCTGTTTGTTCTTTGAATCCATGAGCTTGTTTTTAAGGAGAAGGCTCAGTCTTTAAGCTGTCTGTAGACCAGAATCATGCTGAATTTTGTTTTAATCTGCATGCACGCACAGTTGCTATAGTTTATCAGTGTCAAGAAATATCCATATTACAACTTTGACACTATATGAGCATATTTATATTTTGCATGTAGCAGTTTTGTTTGATTTGGCTGTTCAAGTATTCATTAAAAAACACACACAAACTTTGTCTGTCAGGGAACCTTTCTGCAGTTTTACTTATTTGATTATTTTTCATGTTGTGGTATTCACAGGGAGCCAATGATCTGTATGGACACAAGTGTCTGTCCTGCCAGTGTTGCCCCCGCAAGATGAGACCCAAAGCTCGCTACATGCACCTTGCCCAGGAGCTCAGTGTGGACCCTGACTGGCCTCCGAAGCCCACCACTACCACTGAAGCCAAGCCACGCCCAGAAAATGGCTCTGCCTATCAAATCATAATCAACTCCTAGCACCCCACAGCCTGTACTAGCTTATTCAGCTTCTACCTTTCATACAGGAAACATGCATATGAGGTGTGTTCAGTAAATTTCAATGGAACTGTCATGGGATAACTGCTTGCCTTCACTGTTCGTGCTCTAATGCTGTATAGTTTCAGATACTGTATTATTGCGCAAAAAAAATCTATGACACACATCTACCAAATGAATTTACATTGAACTTCGCTCAGTACTCTTGCTCTCTTTGGTTCACCCCCACACACGCTCTCAGGTCGCTTCTTATTTATCGTTAAAGGTGCAATATGTTGAACACCTTACTCTCGAAAAGGTCAGTGTTGTTTTGCAGGGTCATGCAGCAGCTCCTCTGGAAGTAGTGCTGCTTTTACTTTGCTTTTCATTTGCAAAGAAGGATAAGTGCAGCAAACAGCACAAGGCTTAAACTGACCATAGCAGGTTGGGCTCCACTGTTTTACTCCTTATAAAAGAAAAAGCAATCTCTGGGAAGAGCTCTTCCTTCCTTCATGTTAGACTGACGCAGGCTTTATGCAACAGTGACTCAGTGTCTCACCTTGAGATACAGTGCGGTATTACACTTCAGTACGGGCTGGCGCTACCTCGTTATCATCCTTACTTCAGTAGCTGTCATACAATCTTCTGATAATTTGTAAATTTTTAAGCAGTTTTAAGCTACCAGTCTTGTATGTTTCACCTTTAAATGTCACAAATTGAAATCCTCCTTTATTACAGTGTCTTTACTGAAACTAAGCAGTATTCAACTCAGTCTAGAAGAACCATTGAAAAGCCATCAAAATGGTGCATTGGCCCCTTCAAATCAACGTTCAACACAGGTTCAGCATAACCTCGCTTTGTGTGTGTGCAAGAGGGTGGAAAAGAGAGGCCGGGGCCCACTACACTCCAGAGCTAGCCTCTCACATACGTGTTCTGTCAGAAATCTCAGTTAAGGTGTTTAATCCTAATTAAGTTATTCCTTTTATATGATTGTCATAAATAACAAGGTCTGCAGATTACAATATTGACCACAATACTAGAGTTTTGATTAAGAGTGGAATGGGATGTGTAGGTGTTTCAGAGAATGGAGAAGTACGGCGTTGGATAGGATGTGTTTCTCAACAGACATTTGCACATATCTTAGCTGATGTGAATATTGCAAGCTCTAATTGCTACTGTGTAGTGCTCTTTTGCAGCTAATGTAGATACATAGAATTTCAGTCAGCTGTGGGGAGGTTTGCAATTGTATACTGGCTGCATTTAGTGCTTTGTGCAGTTACACACCCATAAGGGGAAGTACCTTTATATTCCTGCTTTGAAGTAAAGACACACTCATATCTAATTGGCTATCGGAGATCATGTTAAACATCTGAAGAATACAGAATTATTTTTTAAATCTACCATCAGATAAATTTGTTCCATGATTTGTTGACCTGCTATAATTAGATGTGACCTGTTTCAAAATCAGTCTGTTCTCGGGAACTTCTCATTTCCATGGTTAGGAAGGTTAGGGAGAGTGTTTTTTTACAAATTGATTGAAATTAAGTGTAATTTATGCCAAGTTTCAGTCAACTTTCAGTCAGGCCATTATGGCTTGGTAAATAATAGGGGGGGAACCTTGATGCTGCAGAAGGATATGATTATGTTTAAAAAAACAAACAAAAAACAGTGAATATTTGATGTACTTCCATTATGGGTTTTTTTGTTTGTTTTGTCCAAACATGCTACCTCTAAAACAAATGACTGAATTCTCATCTATCTTAACAGTACTGGCATTAATGTTAATATATCATACTAATAGAATTTACATAGAATATTGCATCTTTATAATAATTGTCAGGATCATATGCTGTTAACGCTGACTGGGAACAGCAATGCCTCCGTTTGGCACCTCCCTATCCATCTATACCAGCGGTCCCCAACCTTTTTTGCGCCACGGACCGGTTTATGCCCGACAATATTTTCACGGACCGGCCGTTAAGGTGTCGCGGATAAATACAACAAATTTAAACTAGTACCGGTACTGAAAAAAAAGAAGATTTATTCATAACACACGTGAAAAGACCCAGGAAAACAGAGTTAATGATAAAAACGATAACAAAATAACGCTGAAAACCGATAAAACCCCTGAAAACCATAAATTTCACACCTGAGCCTCAACTCTCGCGGCCCGGGTTGGGGACCGCTGATCTATACTGCTTTGGCCTTCTAGTGCTGAAAATCTAGCAAAGTCGCCTCTACTTACTGTGCTTCTCTCTACTCTTTCAAATTGTTTTCTAGTGTGTAATAAGCTTTATAGAATTATGGGCTGCTAGTGGAACTTTAAATCATAAATATTTTGTTTGCATCTACTGTATGAGCCATGTCCTGTCTGCAGAAAACATGGAAAAACATGCATGAAACCAGCTCTCTATGGCCACGCTCTGAAGATAGTTGATGGTTGCAATGCTAGAAATAGCACTTCAGTTACAAAGCTTAACTATAGAATTAAGAAAGATTAACATTACATTTATGTATTACAAAAAAGGAAAGAATCTACATCAGAAACGGCATGAATCTGTCTGATTATTGTGGACAGCTAACCACATGCATGATACCATATGAATCTAAGCATCTGCATATTCAAAGCCTTTTTAGAGTGGCTCCAAAAAGGCAGAAGTACATGCTTACATTTTCAGTTTTAAAAGGAGATTTCTTCCTATGGAAGACTGATTACAATACTGTACTACATTATAGCAGCTGTGCAACTGATCCACTCGCTGTTTTAAAGCAATCATGAAATGACAAAACCTGTACAAGATGGATGTTTACGCAGCCAAATTTCTATATTACACGTAGCCTGATTGCAAAGAGTCAAGAGCTGTATTTATGCTCACTCCTCTTTATTTGGCATTTACAGTAATACTCCATGAAATGTCTTTCAGACTCACCCCACTAGATTTTGAAGGAGCTGTAAATGATTGAAGGCTCTCCCTAATAAAATCTAATGGGGAAAGTTCAGTCTTTTAAAATGGGTTTCAGTCATTACTGACCA
Organism: Rhamphochromis sp. 'chilingali'; assembly: GCF_963969265.1. Classification (NCBI taxonomy): domain Eukaryota; kingdom Metazoa; phylum Chordata; class Actinopteri; order Cichliformes; family Cichlidae; genus Rhamphochromis; species Rhamphochromis sp. 'chilingali'. The sequence goes on along the minus strand of NC_137932.1, from coordinate 40,912,426 downwards.
AACAGATGGATGAGAAAGATGAGCATTCTCATATGAAAGAGTATGAAGATTTTTTTTACATTGTGCATTTATAGCCATGGACGTGGAGAAATGGGCAAACTTCTTTACAGGCAGATTAAAAACCAGTATAGGAAGACTGTAGTATCACTTTAAACCAACTTGCACAAATCAGGTTAACTGTATCAGTGTAAGTGTAAAGCACAGCAGGTTGCCTTTCATGAATTGTAGTGGTTCGGTTTCTTCAGAGTGCTCATTAGAGATTATGTGACGCCGTACAGAAAGAAAAACGATTAAAAAGAAACTTGATTCCTCCAGGGGAAAATGGAGCAAATGAATTCTCAGACATCCTAACAGCGCTGTTATTGTCCGACTCTTCTTCAAGTATTTATCTGGTTCACTGATTGTTTTTCTATACAGTGGAAATTGTCATATTAGTAATAATAATGTAAGGTTGCTCCAGTGCTAAAAGCCATTTCAGCAGTGTCTATTCAGATGCATTCATGTGAAAGTTGGGCTCCATGTTGCATAAACCTTTCCTTGGATGCATTGTTCATTATTACTTTGTGCGTAAAGAAGGCTCTATAGATGGGATGCAGATGTGATGATTTGTATTCATGCGAATTCAAAGCATGGCTCACATTGGCATTTTTGTGCTCATTAGCAGAATGGTTAAAGTGTGTCGTCATGTTGACTGAAAGCGATTTGGCATGTGTGCTCTGACACTGGTCACATCCGTCACACGACTTTCTCGCTTTTCTATATTAATTATATATATTTTTTTCTAGGTGACCTGTGAGGTTAAGAATGAATGTAATGCAAAAAAACCTACAAAATTTAATCCAATGCAATATTACAATTATTGATATTTCCAAAGACTTTTCATCACACTTTTTTCTTTCCAAAAAAAGACTGAGTGAAAGAGAGAGGTTTCATCTGTCCTGTGTCAGTTTCAACAAAGCAAAAGACGGTTTTTAGTGGTGATAATGTTAATAATGTTAGAGGTTGGATCATATATGAGATGTACATTTCTAGTGTGTGCAGAAGAGTCGAAAGTTATAAAAACAATTATGGTTTTTGAATTATCAAAGGGCTGGTGTGTCTTTTTCTACTTTTTTTGGTACTGTGTTACAATCATTTGTCTATTTTTGGATTATGGATTAATCTGTACTTTCACTTTTGTTATGGAGTTGCATTATCTTTGTTTTGGGGGCATAAATCCTGGGCATTTATTTCATAGTTTGAATCGAGTTTTGCAAAGTATGATTAGGGCACTTGGATTAATATCATTTGGGCAAAAACGTGTTATAAACTTCATCCAAACCTTTAGAGTTTGGATGAAGTGAAATGTTCACCATCGTAATTTCAAAGATTTCTCTTTAAAAAAAAAAAAAAGAAGAAGAAGAAGAAGAAGAAAAAGATCGGTTTCTGTTTTGTTTTTCACTTTTTCTTTGGTTTCTCTTGTGTGTAAACTATGAATTAAATTCTGTCACAAAAAGGGAATTCAGCTGCAGTAGGTTAGGCATCTCTGCTTAGCTCATTCAGAATATGAGCATCATCTGACAATCTTTGTCCTGATCGTCATGTGTATGTATTTTACTTTTTTCTTTTTTCTTTTTGTCTAGAGTTTTTTAAACACTTCCATGTAAAGTGTAAATGTAATTTAGCAGAATGTGCATTGTTGTTCAACATCAGAGGCCTGTTGTCATACATACATAGCTGCTTAGGAGCAAAATGTTTCAGTCTCAGCTGCATCATCACTGTGCACTTCAACACAAACAGTTCCACCTATAGATGTGCAAAGTGTGAGTACTACTATTGCTTTTCCCTGTACTTGGGTTTTGCCTTTTACTGTAACAACTGTATAGAAGCAGTGGATCTTATGCTGAAACCTCTATGCTCTTAAACAGGTACAGGACACCAACTGTTCAGTTAGCATTGGCCTCTTATTTAAACCATGTATTTAAAACACACCACCGAATGGCATTTAGATTAAATCTAAATTTAATCTGAATTAAATCTGAGTGAATGAACACTCGTGGATGTCGTTTCCTCAGGGAACTGGGTCTATTTGATCATGTATTTGTTACGAATTAAGAAATAAAAGTTGAAACCCAAACTGAATGGGGGGAAAAAACCCAGTTGATTTAATAACTTTATCACAGCCAATCTGGGTTTTTTGTTTTTGTTTTTTCTTTCAGGGCAATTTATTTGCTGTGCTTATTATTTGCAGGTCCCTTACCTCAGCAAGAGGGTATATGTATTTACTTTTTAGCAGAGATGTAAATTGTTTTTAAAGAATTTTGTACTTTATAATTTATTTCTTATTTATGTTAAGTTCTTTTTCCCTGAGGATTGTATTTCAAATTTATCTTGATTTCTTTCTTTTCAATAAATGTTTTTTAAAGCAACCTTGATGATAATAGTAATTTTCGTGAATAGGATAATGTGAGGGTTGAAATGCTACAGAAAATGAAGTGGAAGAAGATTTAACAAGAATCAACCTGAGCAGAAAATACATTAGCTTGCCTATTTACAGAATTGAACCCCCAAACTGGGATATGGGTTATTTGCATGTAAAATTAAAACATTTTAAAATATATTACTTTTGTTAGTGTTGTGTGAAAGTCTTGAGTCACCTCTCATAACCTATATTATGTTTCCAAGGAGCCAGACTTTCTTTATAATGGGCTATGACTGATTAAAGCATAAAAAGACACTTAACTCAAAGGGTAAAGCAATGCTGTCTGCTTGTAACAGACAACTTGGTAAAGAACCAAATTAAAATGGTCGTTTTAGGCAAGGTGCAAGCAGCCCATCGCATTTTTCTACCTTCTTTTTAGTTGAATCTACGTAAAATGCCGGAGATAATAATTTGCGAGGCATGAAACCGTACTTTTGCATTAACAGGCAATTTCTCCAGAAAATATCTCAGCGTAAAGTGCAGTGTTGGAAAGAGTTTCAGGCCTGTTACTTCTTTTTTCCTCGACTTGTCCTATCTACATCACATAGACCGTATGCATTTTTTTTAAAAATAGGGAAAAATCCAACAAAAACCTGAGATCCGTGTGAGCCACTGTTCATTGAAGCTTCATCTGAAATGGGCAAAGGCTGGTTATCAAGAAGCCATCCTTAAGGAAGGGAAATGGAGACGAAAGCCTGAGGTATTTGAAAAGTTACGCTTTCTGTGCATCTTGTGAATGTAATGACTAAAGAAGGAAGTCATCTAGGATGGTCAAACTTATACTATAGGTGCATGCTCTAGTAGCCTCCGGGGCACCTGTTGTTGTCAATTGACATTACATAAATAACATTGAATTATATTGAACTATAGAGACATTTAAAAATCGAAAAAACACAGTATAAAAAGAAGAAATAATGGCAGCTTTATTTCCTAAACATATGTAGTGCACATTGTTATGGTTATCCCTAAAAACCCCGACACAGATGACGAGGGTGTCATTTGAAAAGAGATATTATTATTATTATTTTTTTTTTTTTTAACTTTATTTAACAAACAATGAGTATATAACATACGAACAGATGAAGTATACAAAACAACAGAACATTAACACAAAAAGCCAAGGGAAAAGAAAAAGGTAACAATTATAAGGATACACGCAAAAATTCACATACATATATTGTTTTGAGAGCCTTTTTGTTGGTGCAGTCTGATATTGATTGTATGTACATTTCCACATCCTTAAAATAATGACAGAAATATGGTGTTTTGTTAGTAAACATTTATCATACTTCTTGGGGAACTTAAAGAAACAGAATAAAACATTTTCCCATCGTAAAGAAAACTCCCTTAAAATATGGACAATAACAAAGCTGCTAAATTCTTCCAGAATCTCTGTGTAAAAGAACAGTACCAAAAAAGATGTCTCACAGTTTCTGGATGATCCCCACAGAAAGTACAATTAGTATTAATTTCCCTTTTAAATTTTACCATGTAGTGACTGGCTGGATAACATTTATGTAGAATTTTAAATGAGACTTCTTTCACCTTATTTACAATCAAATATTTATGGGGGACCATCCAGACTGTCTTCCACTTGATATCTGGAACATATCGGTTCCAATAAGATATTATATATGGGAGAGAGACGATATCTTCTTGGAATAAACGACGTATTTTCTTATTACTGTTACCAAGTTCCTGTGAAAAGCAGATTTTTCCTATTGGTGACTCAGCTGGATCAGGGAGAGTGACTGAGGTAGAGATTGAGCTGTCAGTGTTTTTATATAACATTAAAGTCCCTGAGGGTATGGCACCAAGCACCATTGAGAATTCCTGAATACTGATTGGAAAATTATATAGTGCAATAAAGTCGTTGTAAGTAAGTAGTTGTCCCTCTTTATTAACCAGCTGAGCCACCAATAGGATCCCATTTTGGACCCAAGTTTCCAGGAAAAGTGATTTATTTTTATATAAAATATCTCTGTTGTTCCAGATAAGGTATTTGTGAGGTGAGAAGTTGTGTTTATAAATGAGGGTCCACGCTAAGAAGAAGAAGAAGAGACTGAACAGGGTGATCCGAAGGGCCAGCTCTGTTCTAGGATGCCCTCTGGACCCAGTGGAGGTGGTGAGTGACAGGAGAACGGCGGCTAAGCTGTCATCCCTGATGGACAACATCTCCCACCCCATGCAGCAGACTGTGACAGCACTGAGCAGCTCCTTCAGTGGGAGACTGCGGCACCCACGGTGTGGGACGGAGAGATTTCGCAGGTCTTTCCTCCCCACTGCTGTCAGACTCCACAACAAAGACTTTAACTGATCAAGCACACACATCCACACATGTGCAATAACACTAAGTGCAATAATCTTTTCTGGCATCGTTGTATTTTTACTCAGTTGTATATAGCATTCGTATTCTATTTTTATCTTATTGTATATTTTTATTCTATTTTATTCTACTGTATATAGTATTTTATTTTATTCTATTCTGTACAGTTGTGTACTGTATTTATTCTTATTGTATTCTAATTTTTGCGTCATAACTTTTGCACTGTCCACTTCCTGCTGTGACAAAACAAATTTCCCACGTGTGGGACTAATAAAGGTTATCTTATCTTATCTTATCTTATCTTATCTTAAGAGGACCTGCTTATGGAAGGATGAAAGCTTTACAGGGAGTTTCTCAACATTGTAATTACAATTTAAAGTAAAATTAAAGCCACCAAAACGAGAGAAAATATAATATGGTATAAAGTTCCAGATAGAGGTAGGGTTTTTAAGAAAATGTTTAGCCCAATTAATTTTGAAAGTGTTATTTAAAGTAGAAAAGTCTAAGACGTTAAGCCCACCTGATTCATATTTATTCATCACAACAGTTTTTCTAATATAATGCGTACGGTTTTTCCATATAAAATTAAAGAGCATACGGTCAATATCTTTACTAATTTTCTTATCCAGATGTAAGGAGAGAGCAGCATATGTTAATCGGGATATCCCTTCAGCTTTAGTAATTAACACTCTACCTTTCAAAGACAAGTCCCTTTGCAGCCACTGGTTGAACTTTTTTAGGGTTTTCTGTACAATTGGAGTGAAGTTTGAAGAGCATCTTGATTTTTAGTCTTTGGATATTAACAGTCCCAAGTATGTGACTTCTTATTTAACAGCGATATTACAGATAGTATTTGCAGGGCAGTCTTTAATTGCTAGTAACTCACACTTTTTTAGATTTAGGCATAAACCAGAGGCCTCAGAGAAATCACTAATCACAGTAAGAGCTGGAGGGATTTGGTTTGCATTCTTCGAGAAGAGTGTGGTGTCATCGGCTAACTGGCTGATGACGAGCTCCTTATCAGCTATGGTGATTCCTTGTACAACACTGTTTGAAATATTAGTTGCAAGAATTTGTGTACAAAGTAAAAATAAGTATGGTGAAATAGGACATCCTTGGTGAATACCACGTTTCAGGTCAAATCTCGGGGTGGAGCCGTTAATCATTTTAATAGAACCATTGCCATTTGTGTATAAGGTTTTGACAGCTTTACAGAAAAACTTGCCAAAGCCAAATTTTTCCAAAGAGTGGAAAATAAATTGATGTTCAATTGTATCAAAAGCCTTATAAAAATCCAGGAAGAGAATGAAGCTATTGTCAGGTACCAGATCAGAGTAATCAAGTAAATCCAAAACCAGTCTAATGTTATTAGAAATGTGTCTGTTTCTCATAAAGCCTGATTGTGTCTCATCAGTAATTGTTTCCAAGACCTCTTTAATTCTGTTAGCAAGTATTAAAGCCATAATCTTATAGTCATTATTGAGCAGGGAGATGGGTCTCCAATTATCAATAAAGAGTAAGTCTTTGTTTGGTTTTGGAATAAGTGTTATGAGACCTTGAGTAAGAGGAGGGAGGGTGTTATTCTCTATACTTTCTGTAAAAATCTGCAGTAAAAACGGAGCCAGGAGATTAGAAAATGATTTATAAAACTCTGCAGTCAAACCGAAAAGAGATATTATAGCAGAGGTACGTATAGGAACCAATTCCCTACATCGTTTATTTTGTCAGTGCTCTTTAGGCGGTGGAACCACTCACCGGAAGTGGACTGTCATTCCGATTGTGTCCTTGTTAGCCGCCACAACGGGCAAGCAAATGTGTGTTGTTTGGGAAGATGAATTAAACTGTACCTAAATAGTGAATCTGAACGACATCTCCGTGAAGCTGCTTTAACAGCATCATGCTGCGTGTAGGGAGCAGAGCTGCCTGGTGAGTTTGTATTTAATGAAGGTAACAGAAGCCAGGGTTAGCTACGGTGTGAGGAGAGCACATATGAAGCTGCTTCCTCTGACAGCTCAGGACGGCCGACCTGGTTCTGTGTAGATGACAGCAGCCCCATGTCATAGTAAGAAAGATAAAGGACACATATTATAGGAGTTATCACGGCTGTCTACGTGTGGAGTGCGTTTGGTTTATGTTGCCGGTGCTACTGCAGCATAAACGTTACCCTAGCATAAACCGGCTAAAAGTCTAGCTCGGTCGCTGAGTGTGTACAGCAGCTGCGTTATTTAAAAACAAAAACGATAGATTGACAGACCCCTGTTAACTGTGTCTGTACACTTAGTTAAGTGATTTATTGTAATAAACTGGGTTGTTTATAACGTTCAATGTCAAACCTGAAAACGTGTGCCATCTGCTTTCCTGCGTGTTGCTGCAGTCTATTGGGGCTACCTTGAACAAAAATGACTGCTTTTGTAACTGTTCTGTGGAAATGAGGTGTCTTTATTTTTTTCATCCACACCTCATCTCAGCGTGGCCTGCAGGAACCTGGTGGCCAACAACATGGGGGTGAGATTTCGGATACCCTTGCAGAAGCTGCACCCTCTCTCCCGTGCTATCCATCACCGTTACTCTGGAAACGGCAACCCTCAGCGCCCTCCTCATCGCACAGCAGCCCGCTATTTCACCTCCATGTCTCGGTTGCCCATGCGGCCGCCGAAGCCTCACCCGGGCTCTGGGGGCCACGGGTACCAGCAGCAGCGCAACTTCTGGGTGGCTCGCCTTGCTGCTCGGTTGCTGAAGCTCAGATATATTCTGCTGGGGAGTGCAGTGGGAGGAGGGTATACAGCTAAGAAGGTCAGTGTGGAGTGTTGTGCTTTGCTTGTCATGTGAGATGCAGGAAAACTGTTAAACATACTGAAGCGGTGATGTTTTTTTGTTTGTTTATGTTTTCTACCAGACCTATGATGAGTGGAAGGAAATGCTGCCTGATTTTAGTGAATACAACTGGGTGATTCCTGATTTTGTTTGGGAACTGAGCGAACAAATAGATCTTGGTAATTTCTTTTTTTTTTTTTTTTACAAACAATAATGATTAAATCCCTCACATTGTTTTCCACCAGCTGTATCATGAGCTGCAGCTCTGTCTTTTCCACCTGACTGTGTTATCCATTTTCACCTGCAGATAAACTGGCCAAAGCTCTACCAGAGATGGAAGAAATAGCCAAACTACTACCCGACTTTGACAAAATTGGGGAGAACTTCACGTTCCTCAAAAGCCTCCTCACCTCTGGTGAGTAAACAAAGCATCAGCATTCACTTAATGCAATTACATATTATTGTAAAAAATAGCATGTGCAGACATCTGAGTGTCAGGATTTAGAATGAAGGTTACAGTAGCTTCACTGAAGCAAACCTGCTTTCCTCTTCTACCTTCTTACCTGTAACATACTCCAAGGGTTGCATTTTTGGTCTCCGACCTCTAAGGGACCTGAGCAGAATGAGCAAGTAGACTTCTGTATCCTGTTACTTGCTGATTTTTCTGCTACACCCTTTCTACCTCTGGTTGTGGTTATTAAATGATTCCTTATTAACTGAACCGTCCAGTAATTGCGATTTTGTTTTATTGCTGACTTTGGTTTCATGGTGTCACCATTTAGATGGGTCCATGTGCAGCATTTATGTGTGGTATTATACCAATATAAATGTATACATGTCTGTTATTTCATGACTTTCATTTAAAAACATTATCTGTACAAACTGATTGTGTAAACTGTATGACGTTTCCTGTGATAAGGAATTTCACTACAGTACAAGTTTGTTCCTGGGAACATGAAAGCTTAGATTTAAATAAAATGGTAAATGGCCTGTATTTATATAGCGCTTTACTAGTCCCTAAGGACCCCAAAGCGCTTTACATATCCAGTCATCCACCCATTCACACACACATTCACACACTTTGTACTAATGAGCCTCACTGAGTATTGTGTAGGAGGCATTTTGACTGGATGAGGATTTGATCATGTTTTTTGTCATCGTACATCAGCATTAATGTTTAAATAAATACTAAATATTATATTCTGCCTACAAATGATGAAGGATCGGTTATGCTTTCATAATGAAAAGGCACTAATGATAACTGTAACATTTATGGCTTTTTTCAAGATGACGCCCATTTGAGGGTGTTCTTATCAATTTTAACAGTTTTCTATTAATTAGCTAGGTCACTTAAAGCTCTGGCACAGCAGTATCTTTGTATTAATATACATCATCTAGCTAGCTGTGTCCCTGCTTTGACCATCATCCCTTTGCTTCTGTCTTTTATGATTTTTATCTTGTGTTGTTCTTCCTTTCTCCTCCCCCCCTACCCTCCTGTTGTCCTCCACGTTCTTCACAGGTGTGAGTTTGGGTAGTGAAGTCAAAGGAGCTTCTGGTCTGCATCTGTTGTTAGGTGTGTAAACCCAGCTCTCAGTAGTGCTGCCCACTCCCCTCTTTTCTTTCTGTGGCTATCTGACAATTGTCTCGCCACAGCACTGGCATGGTGGCCATGATTTTGGCTCTGAAGGCAGTAGCAGAGCATCTTCCTGGGATATGCAGTTAAATGCTGCTGTCATTGTTCAGACTATTTACCGAGTTCAGTAAGTGTAACTATGAGGGTTAAAAGGTCTAATCTTGGACTAAGCTTTGCTTGAATTGGTAGAAGATTTCTCTACTGCATCTTGAAGTCACCCCAAATTCATAGAAACCTTGAAGTTTACCTTTCCATAGTTAATTTAGAGCATAAATTTTTATTTTTTTATTTTTAAGAAAAATCTACAGAAAGGGTCTGGAGAGCTCATAAATGCAGATCATTGTTTTTACCTGTAGTATCTCCCCTTTTCCGTTTTCCTTTCTTTAAACCGGACTGTCCTCGGCTGTGCTTTGTCCTACTGTGTTGTGTATTCTTTGCCTCCTTTGACTTCCACCCTTTTTTCTCACCAGGGTTTTTTGCTTCTGTCATTCTTTCATCACTAATCGTTGGGGCAGGTTTGTTTTGCTCAAACTTATTGTTATTCAAATGGTTGGAAAATGAACACAAAGCTGATTAAGATGTAAATGAATTCTAATAATCAATCCAAACAATTAGCTGAAATTAATTAAATAACAATAATGTAACCCTTAAATGGGTTAAGATTAATAAAGGTAGTTCATTGCACAACAGTATGTGAAATATTTACCTGAAGGGATTCCCACACAGATGTGACCACGCCTTTGCAAGGAGTCATAATAACAGCAGGGAGTGTCTCTGGCTCTTACTCACGCACTATTAACACTTAATGTACCTGTAATGGCTTCAGGAAAAATATTTGTCCATTGATATAATCAATATACTTATTCCCAATGCTACTACATTTTTCTCTGTACATGTTCATTCTGTTGCTTAGTAGAGTTTTCCTTGTGCATTGTCATAACATGTCTTGAAAACTTAATTTCACCAGTTTTGATTAGGTGCCAAAGGAATATTAGAAAATTAAATGTAAAGATCTTAAAGAAGTCAATTCTTGAATTGCTTTTTGTCCATCTAAAACTGTGTTCCTAACAAGGTATGGAAGTTAATCAGAGTCAAAGACGTCAGCGTCAAACGGATGGAACCATTTACAGTATTTCAGTGCTTCAACATCTAGTCCTAGCTGTGCTAAGTTTTCTGATGATTATCAGACTGTTATACGTTCCTGAATAGCTTGAAAAACTTATGTAGTGCTACATTTTCCAGACATTTGAATTTTAGTCATTCTGCTCTTCTATTTTTCTATCGGGGGTCTTTTAGCCATAGTCACAACTCTCCTAGTTTGAGCTGCATGTAATAATATTTATGTATTTGCATTAGTAATCTTATCCTGGGTTGTTATGTCTCCTCTGATAGAAACTTCAGGTGATCCTCCACTAAATGCCACAGATTCCTCTGCTGCAGTCGCACATGAAGCTGGTGACAAGCAGTACAAAAAGGCAAGTAGATAGAATCTGCTCACACTTCCTAGTTTTTCTTCTCTTTACTCTGACACAGCTTGGTCTCGCTCAGCTCCTGTCTGCTACTTTTCGCTTCAAGGAAAAGAACTATGATCATTTAAATCAAAATGCCCCCCAAGAAACTTAAATGTTAGTTTGTATTACTCGAAAAAATTGTACATTTTTAAATGTAATGTGCTTTGAAGACCTGGCAGCGATTGAGGTCCATAGTCTTTAGCAGTGTACTACTTGGGGTTCGTTTTGATTCAGTGAGTTCTTCTGAATGTGAAATGTGAGTTAAACACAATCTTACCAGCCGATACACAGATATATAAAGGTGTAATAGTGAGAACAAAGTTTGTACAAGAACAGTGTTAATTAAAGATGGTAAATTGCCAAAAAGCTGTCTGTAAGTGCTGCTAGAGTAGTTTGATCTTCATCAAAGTTTTAAACCTGTACCTGCAAACTGTACAGCACCAAATCAAAGTGTTAACTGCAAGTTCTTACACACACTGCTGAACATGTGCGAAGTTTATTGACTGTTGTCTCACGTCGGTGGATAGTTGCTTCTTTTAACTTTATTTCCTTATTTACACAGTTATTTCATTTCTGTTGTCCTTGTGCTGTTTTGTATGTTTTGTACTTTGTATGTATGTTTGTTTTGTTTTCTGTTTCAGCGCATCCATGTCCTATTATTTATTTATCTATTTTTACCTTGTTTGTGTCTGCGTGCGTATGTGTGGTGTATGTGATTGTGTATAAGTGTGCTTGTTTAACAGTCTCTAAAGTTTAAAGGAAAGTGACAGCGACTTGGAGTATTAGGAGGTGCTTTTACAAAACAAAACTTTCCTATTCCCTATTTTTTCTATGATCATGGTCTCCAACATGAACAAAACACCACTTTTTATTATATTATTTGCACATTTCACAGAGTGAAAAAGCAAAAGGATGCACACAATTTGACATACGTCATGGTGGGGACTCTTGAACTATTTTTCCTGCTATTTAGTATGCTTTGTGCTTCACCCTGACCGATATCTCAGTGCCTGCTTCGCTTGGTTAATCATCAACTTCCGACCAGTTGTTTTCAGGTCCATTTAACGTTGTTTTGCAGCACATCTAAACATTTTGGTCAAAACTTGAAACTTGTTTTACAGAAGTTGTGTTATTGAGGAATTATGAACTTCAGGCAAAGTGTTGTTCCACTCATGATGAGCAGATAGCCAAAAATCCTCAGTGGAGCATAATAATGAGCAAATGCAACAGTATCACAGTTGCTGCCACTCGCTGAGAGGCACTGGTTGTCGTATTAGTTGCCTCTTCTGCCTTCAGTCTGACAAAGTTCAGCATCTCTGTGTTTTGGATTTAGGAGAGGCTGACTTTGCTCAGTTACACTGATGATGGTGGCAAGATTAACACAGCCAAAGACTGTGATTCGTTTTAATGACAACTCTTAATTAATACAGTTTAATTTTGACTCAAAAACAAAATAAATCCCAGAGACAAAGACAGACGCCCTCTGCTGTAGCCCTGTGTTGGGTTACTGCAGTGGCCTGTAATGCTGGCCTGCCCCGTGGCCTGCAGATGTTTTTGTTGCGCCTCCTGCCTTTTTCTCACTATGACATACCTCAGCAGGGTCTGCTTGGCGAGCTCATTCTTATTCAGCAGCAGATCCAGCGGCACGAGGAGGAGGTCCGACGGGCCGCTGCAGCCAGTAGTGCACGCCCCCAACCGTCAGAGCCTGCTCCGAACCCCAGCCCCCCTCAACAGTCACGCAAGGTGAAGGTCCAGTCCCGCTTAGATCTGCTCTATCATACAAGAGACTCCTAAAGCTTTATAGCTACAGCACAGATTTAAATCGTTGGACTAAGTAATGTCAGCCAGCGCTACCTTAAAAAAAAAACCACTAGAGTAACTTCACACCCAGTGAAAATCAGTGTTTCCTCTCTGAAAGGTTCAAGCCTCTTTACCTCAGCGGTGCTGATGGGCACAATTAAAAGTGTGAAAATAACCACACATGAGTATACTAAACAGTTACTGTAGCGGTGACCTCATAAGATTTTCAGCTGGTGTAAAGTTGGTGTATATATATTTGTTTTTGTTAAACTTGTAGTCCACATAAATTGGCCTGTCAGCAGATTTTATTCCACCCTCTACAGTATTAAAAAGCAGTCGTCTTCTTTGACTGTGTAGTTTGAGTTTGTTTTGCCAGTGTGCTGTTGAAAGGGCTTGCATGGACCACAACAGCTGGGTTTGCTAGAAATGGTGACTATAGCCAGCGTCATTCTCCCACGCAAGTGGCTGGATAATCATCAGCAGTACTGCATTATTGTGCAGAAGCGCTGCATGGAGTGGAGTGAAGCCTGCCGCATGGTGTGAGCTACACTTTTTTTTTAAACTCTCATGAGTGGATCTAACTTTTCTTTATCAATTTACTTCATCAACACGCTTAAGCTCTTTAAGAGCTCCTTAAAGCTCCTTAAAAATAATGAAGCGATCTCTTAGCTTTTCAAAAATCTTTGCTATGTATTGCAAGAATGTAAGTTGAAGAACATTTCTTACCCCTGTTGTGCAGTATAGAAATGGTTTTTAATGAAATAGTTTGGTGTGTCTTTAAATTCCTTTTCTTCTTCTTCTATCATTTGTCCATGTCTGCTGTGCCTCCTGCTTCCTGTCCCACATCTCATTGTTCCAAACATGTTGCATATATATAATATACAAAATAAAATACAGTTTGTCCAATCATTAAAATTAAGCTGTAATGGCAGTGAATTTGTGATTAAGTTCACTCTGTGATTTGTGCCTGTTTGTGAATCATAGTGTGTTGATTGAAGCTGAGCGATGCCAGAATGATAGTATGTGCCTGAAATTTGTGTTCCTCTCTTGCATTAACTTGACTTTCAACTCTCTCCGTAGACAGAATGCACGGATTGAGCCTTTATGATGCTGGTGGGAGTTCAGTTGTTTGAAGGTGTTCTGTGAGAGTCGTGGGGTTAGCTCTTATATTCAGAAGAGAAAGGAAGCATTAACGTTTGTTGTTGTTTTTTTTTTTTTTTTTTTCTTTGTCTCTTCTGTGATCTTTAGTCATCTGACAAAGAAAAGATAGACCAGCTCCAAGAAGAGCTGCTGCGCACTCAGGTACAGTAGCTGTGACTTTCTCCTTGCTTAAATGTAAATGTTGAAATGTTTCTGGTTGTTAGTTTTGACACTGCTATTTGTCCATTAGCTAAGATATCAGCGCATGCTGGAGAGACTGGAGAAGGAAAACAAAGAGTTGAGGAAAGTGGTGCTGCAAAAAGATGATAAGGGCATTCACCAAAGGAAAGTGAAGGTGGGTTATGAACATATTAAACACATACAGATTCTCTTTTTCCTGGTCTAGATTTTACTTTAATTGGGATTGCTTTTTCAGATGTGAGCATTGCAGATATCTGGAATATTTTCCAGATAGGTCCCAGAGTGTTGGGCAGTTACATTTTATTATGATTAATATCTGTTAATGATAAAAAAAAGTGTTGCCTTTCATAGATTTAGTTATTCTCCAGCTCTTCTTTGTTGTGACAGCTAATTACTCAAAGACTGATAATTAATTACTGTTCTGTCTCCTTGTGTAGAAATCCCTTATTGATATGTATTCTGAAGTCCTGGATGTCTTGTCGGACTATGATGCCAACTACAACACCCAGGACCACCTACCCAGGGTACATATGAGCTTTATTTGTTGAACATCTGTGTGTTTTTTAAGAAACAACATTTTTGTGTCATTTTTGTGTGTGTTCGTGGGTGTGTGTTAGAATTGATAGCTTGACTCATAAAAATCAACAAACAACTTCCTAAATACCCGAAAGGTTGATTCTGTTAATCAACGAATCAACTTTTTGGGATTTCCTTACGTGGATGATTGAGTGTGCATCAAAACTTTGTAAATATGTTGCCAAACTTGCATTTATTGTTACTGGATCACAGAAGGCCTTCTGTTTCATTTTCCATTATCCCAACGCTGTTTGGTTGAGCTGTTTACCTTTCCCTGTCTCTTTGTGTGGTCTCACCCTCTTCCTAAACTTGTGCTTCAGGTCGTTGTGGTGGGCGATCAGAGTGCTGGAAAGACCAGCGTGCTCGAGATGATAGCACAAGCCAGGATATTTCCCAGGGGCTCAGGAGAGATGATGACACGCTCTCCCGTCAAGGTGTGTGTGGCCAGTGTGGTTCGCGTGTGTGTGAAAGATTTCATATTTATATGGCCCTATTTTAATTGAATATTTTTTCACAACATGGTCAGAAAATGTCATCATAAACAGGTTTACATAAGGAACAACAAAGATGTTTTTGAGTGTTGTCACACAAGCATTCTGGGAAGTTAAACCAACATTGACTCATTTTTTTAAATACATAAAAACTCTTATGTTGTGTAGGTAACATTAAGTGAAGGCCCTCACCACGTGGCCATGTTCAAGGACAGTGGCCGAGAGTTTGACCTAACCAAAGAGGAAGATGTAAGTGACACAGTCTTCAATCCATCCATTTGATAGAAACTACAACTTCAAGCTAGTTGTTTCATTAAAGTATTTATTGTGCTCTTTCTTTCTGTGTCCCACAGCTGGCTGCTCTCAGGCATGAGATTGAGCTGAGGATGAGGAAAAGTGTGAAGGAAGGACAGACAGTCAGCTCTGAGGTTGTACATATACTAACACTCAGATTAAACATAAAGTTTTTTTTCCTGCAGTGTTTCATGAAATGATGTTTTCTATTCTGTATGTTAGACAATATCCTTGAGCGTTAAAGGGCCTGGCATCCAGAGGATGGTACTCGTTGACTTACCGGGTGTAATCAGTGTAAGTCTATATTCTGCGTATAATAATGTTTCAAATTCCTTTGGCTGTATTAGGATTTCATTTGGGTTTTTTTCTATAATTTACCTTATATTGATTTACCAATATGTAATAGATAATTTTTAAAAAATCAAAAATTTATTTGTTTTCCTAAAGTGTAGAAGTTGCTGTTAGAGTCACTATTTCACTTTTTGTGAAAATTGCAGTCTTAAAAAGTTATTTAATGTCTTGTAGACGGTGACTGCGGGCATGGCAACAGACACTAAGGAAACCATCTTCAGCATCAGCAAGGCCTACATGCAAAACCCCAATGCAATCATCCTCTGTATTCAGGGTAAGATATGCATATGTTTCCATTTACAGTAATAAAACCAGCACATATCAAAGTGAGAGAAGAGGTGATCTCTACGTGGACTAACCCTCTTGCTCGTTGTCCAGATGGCAGTGTGGATGCAGAGCGGAGCATTGTAACAGACCTGGTTAGCCAGATGGACCCTCAGGGAAAGAGGACCATCTTTGTCCTGACCAAAGTGGACCTGGCTGAGAAGAACCTGGCCAGCCCAAGCAGAGTAACTAGTCTTTGCCATCTAAGAAAATGTTGTAAAATAGTTACTTTATAGGTAAAAGATATACTATTAACAGCTTCGAAAGCTTTATTTTATTTTAATTTCTTAATGTAGTGGCGAAAATACAGGTCTGCCTAATGATTCTTGACACCTAAAAAAAACATTATCATGACATTGTTGTTCATCGTGTTAAAATGACTTCTTAAAAGTGATCATGTTGATTCGTCATGCAATTATTGCAGTGTGATTAGAGCTATTTGCAACTACACCACAAGAGGGCGCTAAATCCTTACAGTTTAACCAGATTTTCTTGGCAAGTCAGCACCTGGTTTCAGAAAACAGTGTGCACACAACAGAATAGAGAATTTCAGTCATATTTGTCTTTTGGTTTTTTTTGCCATCTTCTTTTTCAGATTCAGCAAATAGTGGAAGGCAAGCTGTTTCCCATGAAAGCCCTGGGCTACTTTGCTGTTGTAACAGGAAAAGGTGACGTCCACTACTGTGAACTCCAGCATGCTACATTTATTTTTGTGTCCCTTAATGATGACTTTTAGGTCAATAATGTCACATTTCCATAGAGAAATTTGTTTTAAAATGTTTTATCTCCACTTTAGCTTAACTAAACAGCAGGTGAAGTAGGTAGCCAGGTAGATGACCCTCCCTGTGTGAGGGAAGCAGAAAGCATTCAGGGATGCCTGCTGTTAAAACAAAGAACATGTGCAGGGAATCACAAGGTGTCTCATTCATCTTTGCCATAAGGAAGTCATTGTTTTCTGTGATGCATTCAGAGAAATGCAGTAATGCAAATGCAGTAATTTTTAAATTGCGAACTGGAGCAGAGCAGCAAGCCTTCCTACATGAGCATGACACGTATTCTACTAAATGAAGGCTACATTTAGTACAAGCTTGCTCTCAAATAAAGGCCTTCTGCCTTTGGGCTAAATAAAAGACTCGGCCACTATTTGATAGAAATACATTATGTAACACACAGCATTGCATAGAATAGTCGCTAATTTATGTTAAATTATTTGCTCATACTTTTTATTGCTAATTGCTTGTGTCCAGGAAGCAGTGCTGAAAGCATAGACTCCATCAAAGACTATGAAGAGGACTTCTTTCAGAACTCTAGGTTACTCAGGCAAGTTATACCATCTAATATGCAGCTTCTAAAAGTTCATCAAATAAGTAATTCCAGAGTTGAGAAATAATTTGTGTGCACAACTAGGGACGGCATGCTGAAAGCTCACCAGGTGACTACAAAGAACTTGAGTCTGGCCGTCGCTGACTGCTTCTGGAAGATGGTGCGGGAGTCTGTAGAGCAACAAGCTGATGTCTTCAAAGGTATGACAACACCTTCAGCATTTAATTTTATCCTATAAAGAACCAATTGATTCATATAGATTGGTTGTTTGCAATGAAACATTTATATGGTCAGATCTGTTTGCAGTGATGTGCATGTTAATAATGTGAATAGGCATGTTAGGATTAACAGTAAAAGGAGTAGCTGATCTTACTCTTTTCAGTCTCCCTATATTGGCTTTCCTCAGCCACTCTGCCATACTTTTCCACCCCCTCTGTCTTGACTTCCAACTACAATTAGTCTAGACAGTCTCAAGCTCATTGCTAACAGCATAAGAGATTTATGGCCATGAGACTTCACATCCCATAGGTCCATTGTGTTGAGCATCGATCCATATCCCATCAAATCACATGCAGCCAGCTTCCATCCTCCATTCTTGGCGCCACCACATCTCCACAAACCAGCAATTAGCCTAATCTCCACTGTGGATAGGGAGCTGTGGAAAGGGGCAAGAAGCTCAGTGTGCTAGTGTGTCTCTGTGTGCATACGCGAGAGGTAAAACTCTGACTTTTGATAAAATTGTGTGATTGGCCCCATCTTCCCTCCTCCCCAGAGACCAGTTAGGGAGAGTAAGTGTGCAAAACCCTCATCCCCTGTTATTAGAGAATAAACACCATCTGGTGACTGAAGGCTGCCGTCATATCATGCTATGTGAGAAAAGGCCAGGCTCTCTCTGTATAGGCTCATTGCTTGATGATGATCGAGATCTGTCAAAGGATGGAGCATAATCTCCATGGTGAAAAAGAAAGAAAGATTTAAGTGTTCAGTTTCAGCCAGGCAGAAGAATGAGCACTAGATAATTTGATGATTAGGGTCTGTTGGAGCTTTATGATGTTGCCGTCTATATTAAAATTATAATGTCACGTTTCATGTGTAAGACTGTTTAAAAATATATTATAGCCTCTGCACACTGTCTCACCTACTACTATTTTATTAAATCACAACATCTCAGACTAAGTGACCCTCATCAGGTACAAAACAGTTTTCATACAATCCATCCAGTCTGAATGCTGATGGTCCCTCTTTAGAACTGTGTGGATGTAATCGATGATAACAGTAGTTGCTCTTTATTTAGAGGTTTTATCACTAAACCAACAATTGCATTACTGTCGTTATGGAAGTTTTTACCAGTTAGTTCTCTTATCAGGATTATTTGTTTATTTCCTGTGGGTCATTCAGGTGTGCAGTGATTTTAAACCACGTAAGATTGAAATTTGTTCATATTGAAGTTGAAAATGTTTGTTTAAATATTCCTTTTCATGATCCCTGCTTTAACCAGCTTCACGATTCAACCTGGAGACAGAATGGAAGAACAACTACCCTCGTCTAAGAGAGCTGGACAGGGTAGGAAACACAAACAGCCATTTCTTTGAACTCTCACATAGTTCTTTATAAAAGCAAGCTTGCTCATTAGTGATGGATATTTTATAAATTACATTTGTGTTTTTAAAAAAAAATGTCCTTAAGAAATAAGAGTTTATTAATATGTTAAAATTGCATAATGTAATTTAAAATTACATTAAAGGTTTTTAATGTAGTATTTAATCTTTTTGCAGAATGAACTGTTTGAAAAGGCTAAAAATGAAATCTTGGATGAAGTTATTAGTTTGAGTCAGGTGACTCCACAACACTGGTAAGTTCCTCTTGAACTAACATCATGATTTATTATTCTTTAGTTGGTCTCACCATCATTTCAGTGACTTTGTTAGTTTTAGTTGTTTGTGAGGTGAATGATATTTCATGTTATGGGGAAAGAGCAGTGTTAAAATGTGCATTAGTACTTAACCAGCCATGAGCTAAAAAGCAGATCTTTGTCTGCATGTAGCTGTATGTGAATACCACAATGAGTAAAACCTTGCTTAAATGAGATCTATGCATGCTGTTGTGGGAATCCCCTGTGTGCGTGGCATCAGTTTTCTCTGATCAATAATCTGATGAATGGCCCATGGACAGGAGCAGGGGTGGCCCTGTTAGCCAGCCAGCAGGCAGCCAGCATTATTGGAAATGGCTCTTATTGACAGTGAGGAGTGCTAGCTGGAACAAAAGGGGACCTAATGAAATATGGCTGTGCGTTTATGATAAATGAGATAAGTGCAACGCTTCCCTGGTCTCAGCGGGATTTGGGACTCGGGGGAATCCTGGGTTTTGTTCTGCGTCGCTGTGGAGAGTGTGGATGCTGTTAGCTTTTAACAGGGTCATAGTATAGATGTTGGAGTTTACAGTCGAGCGTCCCTCTTTGCTCATTGTTTTCCTGCTCCGGCTGACGACTTAACTGCACTCAGCTGGACACCTTGGTCCAAAGCACTCTTTTTGTGTTTTTGTCTGTCTTCTATCTGTAACTAAAAGTGATAATCCAAATCTTCAAGATCTTAACATGGGTTAGAGTTATTGAGCTACAAAGTTTGGTACAAGTCGGCGCACATCTCTTTCAGAACTGACTTGTTTTTTTTCCTTCTTGTAGGGAATCTATTCTACAGAAAAAGCTGTGGGAACGTGTTTCCACCCATGTAATTGAGAACATCTACCTGCCTGCTGCCCAAACAATGGACTCTGGTACCTTTAACACCACTGTAGACATCAAGCTCAAACAGTGGACTGACAAGCAGCTCCCGCACAAAGCACTGGAGGTGCAGCACACTTGCTTTATTAGTCAGCTCATATCATGAATAATTCAGTTAAAGTGATTGTTGTTATTTTAAGAATTTTTTTTATTACATTTTGGTGAGTTCACTGTAGGGCTGTTTGATATAACGATATATATCGGATGACGATATAAAAACGTCTATGTTTAATTTTACGCTATCGTTTGCTTCGTGGTGTCGCAAAAATAAACTGTTTACTGCAATATTTTTTCGTTTTGATGGTCACTGTAGTGGCTATATTAATTTCTTAAAGTTCTCTCTTTCTCTTATATTTAAAATAACCACACTACGGACAGACAAGCGCCTGTATTTATGCGTTGTCGTTAGCAACAACAACGGTAACTCCATCGCGTCACGTGTCCGCTTGTTTATTTTCCACATAAACCTTTCACAATAAAGCTCAAGATCCTGTTGAGACTTTTCAAAATAAACTGAATCACGTGAAAGAGTATGCAGAGTTTATGGATGAGAAGCAAAAAAGAGCCGTCGGGTGCTAAAAAATAGACCTTAGACTCAAACGTTAGAACAGGCTTTTCCCCGCAGCACGCCGTGTAATAAATACTCACAAAGAAAACGGCGGCCGTTACAACTTATGTCTAAAAATGTATCGTTTCATGCATCGGTTAAAAAACTCGACTCCAGCTACACAACGCCCAGCTGGAAACATTTCACGCAAGTCGAGCCGCCAGAGATTCACAGAATTTACAAAAAAAATGTTACATTTTTGTGATTTATATCGTTATCGGACGATAGATGTCTGATATCTGGATGTGAGATTTTGGTCATATCGCACAGCCCTAGTTCACTGTCATATTCTATTGTTTAGTATTTCTTTTCTTTTTGCTGTGTGTTGTTTTTTTTTATGAGTATCTTGACTCTAACTCGATTAACACAGACTGTAGAACTTGTAAAAACAATTAAATCCAGCAGTGGCTTTATTCTAATAGCCCCTTTTCCCTCCTTATATTTTGCATACTTTGCCCCTGTCAGATTGCCTGGGAGACACTGCAGGAGGAGTTTGCCCGCTTCATGGCTGAATACAAAGGCAAAGACCAGGATGACATTTTTGACAAGTTGAAGGAGGCTGTGAAGGATGACAGTATCAAGAGGCATAAGTGGAATGAGAGGGCCCTGGACAGCCTGGTAAACACACAGTAAAATACCCTCACAAGCAGAAAGTGCACACTTGTTTATTGAAGCTCCCAGAGCAGACAGAATTTCATGATGAGATGCCATCAGCATAGAGAATGTAGTCGTGATGCAAAGAAGCACTGATGCTAACAAGTGGAATGTGTTTTTTGTACCTCTGTGTGTGGTTGTGTCAGAGGGTGATTCAGCACAATGCCCTCGAAGACCGCTCCATCACAGACAAGCCCCAGTGGGATGCAGCAATCCAGTTCATGGAGGAAACCCTGCAGTCACGCCTCAAAGACAGTACGTTGGCTATGATAGGATCATATGTTAAAACTCTCCTCGCAGTCTTAACCACACAAAAACATTTGTAGACTTTTATGGTTCTTTGTAGTTTTGGTTTTTAGTTGGAATCACATCAACACAGTTTCAGGTTCTTACTTTTGTCCCAGACATCAGTCACACACCTGTCCTGACCAGGTTTTAGGTGATCATGCTTTTGTGGTGCTTTTGCTGCCACAATGAGGCATGCTGTTTTTTCTGACGTATGATTTAATTTTGTTCTGTTTTGCTCTTTGCTCTCGACCTGCAGCTGAATCAGTAATCAAAGACATGGTGGGCCCAGACTGGAAGGAGAGGTGGCTGAGTTGGAAGAATCGTACACCAGATCAGGTCAGAATTGCAGGATTTCCTCAGAAGTCATAGTTGTGATGGTGCAGTAGTTTTTATAAGGAGCTTTGAAGCTGTGAAGTGGAAGATCAATAAAAGCTATCACCTTACACAATGGTCTAATTCCATCCACACTGTAGAGCTTACATATAAATATGTAATATTTTACATTCAAATGCTCCTTGAAGTGAAGACTTGCTTTTCTAAACCTTGCAGCATATTCGGAATGAAACAAAAAATGAGCTGGACCGCCTGCTGAAGCTGCACGATGAGCACACGGCTTACCTGGCTAATGATGAAGTCACCACAGTACGGAAGAACCTGGAGGCACGGAGTGTAGAAGTTGACCCGATGCTGGTGAGATGGAACGGATTATTCCAAACATTTTTTTTGTAACAGCAATACCTGGCACTTATGTTTGGCCTCTGTTAACTGGTGAAATATTTCCATACTTGCTCAGATCAAGGATACGTGGCATCAGCTTTATCGGCGACACTTCTTACAGAAGGCACTGTCACACTGCAACCTCTGCAAGAGGGGTTTCTACTACTACCAGAGACACTTTGTTGACTCTGAGGTAAGTAGAAAGAGTTGTCTTTTATTTTTTTTTATGTATTTATGCAGTTTCACCTGAGGTCAGGGTTAGTTTGGAAAAAATGTAACTTTACTCTGGGGCACCCTGTGTACTGAAGGCGGAAGACCTAGCGGGTACACACCCTTGATTTGTGTCTGTCCCAGGCCAAAAATAAAAAATAAAAATGTGATATCCCTGTTTGTTTCTGCAGTTGGAGTGCAATGATGTGGTGCTGTTTTGGAGGATACAGAGGATGCTGGTTATAACAGCCAACACTCTACGACAGCAACTTACCAACACTGAAGGTGAGCACTGTGGACTGGGGCTGGGGGCTATGTTATTTCCATAACAGCAGTTGTAGCTATTTATGGAATAAAGGTAAAACTATAGAATATCAAACCTTCTATTTTTAATGATTTCAGCCTTGTAGTTGTCATTTCTGTGGGTTTGTTTTTCTTGTATCTTTTTGTAAAACCAACAGGTTATTGGCAGGAATTTTACTTCCTCCTTTTGATTTTTTCCCTCCTGGTGGAGTAAGTTGTTCCATCAGTGGTACTTTGTGTGAAACATGTGAAAAATGCAGTGCAGTGAATCTAGTTGCACGCCATCCCCAAAGCTGATACTGAGATCAGATTTCACTGTTGGTTAGAAATGTTTGACTGAAGTCATCTCTGCACTTTCATTGTTGGGCTTAGTGATTTTTATATCCTTTAGCAAGGTTCCAGTAGTTATCCAGATTATCTATAAAGTAAAGACAAATGTGAGAGTGACAGTCCTTCTCCGAGTCTTTTTAATCATTATAAAGTGTTTTCATAACTTGATTCATCAAAACAAAAGATCGACAGAAAAGTGCATTTCATTGTTGTTGGGCCAGGCATTGATTATTATTGTTTCTTGTGTATCTGTCTCTGTGTCCGTGCTCGCCAGTGCGCCGATTGGAGAAAAACGTGAAGGAAGTGTTGGATGACTTTGGAGAAGACATGGAAAAGAAGACCCAACTCATAACTGGCCGCCGAGTCCAGCTGGCTGAGGATCTCAGTAAGACACACAAACACTTGCAGAGCAGAAAATACACTGCAGATACACAAAGGCTATAAAGAAACACCTGCTGAGTCTGATTGTTCCTATTTAAACTTCACAGTTCTTAACTCAGCGTCACAGTAGTTTGCATGCTAACCTACTACACTATCAGATATTATATACAGTAATGTGCAAAAGTTTTAGCCAGGTAAGAAAAAAAAATGCTGTAAACAAAGAATGAGTGTTAATCATTTATTTTCATCAATCAACAAAATGCAGTGAATGAACAAAAGAGAAATCTAAATGAAATCAATATTTGGTGTAGCGACCCTTTGCCTTCAAGACAGCATCAATTCTTCTTGATACACTTGCACACAGTTTTTGAAGGAACTCGGCTGAAAACTTTCTCTTTTTTTTCCCCACACCTGCCTAAAACCTTTGCACCGTACTGTATGCATATCTTACTTTGACCACTCAGGTCAACTACGTTATATTAAGCACGTGGATCCATTCTATAAAATCCTAGAGTCATCAGTAGGTGGCAGTGATGCTTCAGGAATTTATATTGATTAGTCCAGTATGGCAGTATTATTGCATTTAAGTTAAGCTAACAGTACAGGCCGGCTAAAAAGGCCTGTTTTCAGTTGCCTAGAAAATAGGATGCTCTCTAAGAAGTAGGTAAAAGCAGACAGAAAATATTTGTAAATCATTTAAAGCTGTTTCTATTTGAAAAATGTACAAAGACGTACAAATGAATTGTTCAAGCAGAAGAACATTATTTAAAGGAATATTTATTTATATGTAAGCTTATTTTTTACAGCAATGAGAAGTTCAAACGGGGGAAACAGAATAACAGAAAAGACCAGAAAAGTTTTGTGTTTCTTAAAAACGCATCACGTGGAACATTTCAGAACTAATTTATTGGATATAAAAAGAGATGCTGAGTCTTTGAGGAATAGAGATGGAGAGGAGCTCAGGCAATAGTTCAGTTTAATAAAACTGCTTCTCATTTTAAAACTAAAAAGAGTTGGAGAAATCGCTGAGGTTAATTCATCTATATCAGTCGTCATCAAGTAACAGTAGGTTAATATAAATGACAACACGCACCATAGATGCTCTCACATTAAGCTTAAATAAGCAAAGAAATTAAGACATTAGCTAAATAATAGAAGTGTATTTAAATTTATACTTTTTATTAAAAAAAAGAAGCAGCTGTTTTCAGCAATCTGATAAGGGGTAACCACAGCGCCTAGCTCTGCCCGTTTAATTTGGCTGTGTTTTACGTGGTACGCCCTTCCTGACACAACCCCAGAAGAGATTTTTAATCTTGTGCACATAATCTCTTCAACGCCTACTGGGAGTTCCTTTAAATTTTGCACAAGTGTTCACTTGGACTCTAGCAAGAACTGATTATTAATGATTGACCCATCTCCTCCTTTCCTTCTGTAATTTTGAGGAAACTGCTCTTGCTTAAGCACAGATATGTTTTTGCAAATAAAATGACTCGTTCTCAAAAGTAATTCGTACTGATGTTAATTACAAAATAAGACACTCTGTTCCTACAGCGACGCAGTGCACATGTGCTGTATCTCCTCTGTAAGTGAGTTTTGGGAAACTTTTCTCGGGGGTGGACCGATATATCTGCTAATTTTTACCTGTCAGCCTTTTGAAGGCTCTTAATTAAAAGCTGGTGCAATGAGTCTTCTCCAGCATTGGTCTTATTCAGAGAAGCTCTGCTTGCTAAGCAGTTTGTGTTTGCAAAGTGGCACACATGGCTTGCTGCCATTTCAGAAGTATCTGTGACACACACACGAGCATGCGCATGCATAATGACTGTTCCTGTCACCACAGAAGTACACAACAATTTAGACACACTTGCCTTTAAGTTGTAATTTTCTCACATTTAATCCAAGTCAAAGCACAGTGTTAAAACACTGCAAATGCCTGCATGATCTCAGAGTTTAAAGAACAATACGTGCCTCAAATACACACATTAGAGTGAAGTCAGTTTTTGCAGGAATCATTCTCCTGTCAACTTCTTTTAGATTTTGTTGACTTTCATATGTTGCATGTAAGCTCTGATTGTCAAAAACACATTAGTGCTTTTATTACCTTCCATGTAAACAACAGCAGACCACATGTACAGTATTTAAGTAGGCATAGTCATGCTACATTAAGAGGCACTCAGAGAAGACAGAAACACACACGGAGGTTTTTGCTGAGGGTTTTTCTGTCACAGAGCCCCCTCTCCATTCCACACACCGTCAGCCATGTCTAGACCTGCCTGGCCTTGCAAATTCTATAAGGCAAGTGGATCCATAAACTTTTCCAAACATGACATCCCCACTTTCCATCTGGAAAGACTGTCCTCACTAATAGATGTAGGAGTGTGTCTGGAATTTCTTAAGAAACCATGTAGTGTAGGACCACACCTGTGCATGCACACACATTTATTTTGTTTCTTTATGAATTATTTGTAGTGAAGTGTTTGCTTCACTCTTTAAATCTGCATCAATACAAGCAGCCATCATTTGGAGGGTCAGATGGGAATTTTGACATCAGGAAAAACAAATCTGTTTATTGTAATTTGAAGGTATAATGAACGTAAATGTAAACAGAATAAAATGCTCTGTGAGTCACCATGAACCACTGACCATGAGATGCAGTTTTCTTTATTGCATTTTACTCCTCATATCTCACTCCCTTCACTCCTATCTCTACTGCCGACTGAAATATAACACCACTTATTTTGTTGTAACTCATAACTAACATTCCAGCCTAACATTGCAGTCTGCTGGAAATGTACCTCACAGCACGCCGCCCTTTTGCAGCCCTAATTTTACAGTGATGTCAAATTTTTTCTTTTCCTCCTGCTAATAAAATGTATGTTCCAGAGTTTGAGCTTTGTCAGTCTGTCAGGTTGAGTTAGTGGGTGAGTGGAGGATCTGGGTCATTAGCTGTCGGACACTTTGCGCAGGGCATTCGGTGTAACACAGCCTAGACCTAAGTGTGTGGGTATGTGGGTCCTTGAGTCTAGACTGAACTACGTGGCTTATGGGCTGAGTTGGTGACATGCCTCAATTTCCTCTGGGCAAAGATTTCTTTTTTTTTTTTTTTTTCTTTTTTTTTTGGTTCCTTTTTTAACTGAAAGGCTCATCATAAAGGTTTCCTTTGCAGAAGCTTTTCACTCGTGCAAATATAGTAACTGGACATGGCAAAGCATAATTAATAAAACCCAACTTAAGCATTCTTAATTAGAAGTATCAGGTAGTGATTACTTTGTACTTTTAAGGACATTTCCGCTGTTAGGAGACCCTAAATCTGTCTTTAGCAACATCAGGCGGTTACTACATTTAAGAACACATGATAGGAATCACACATGGTTCCTTCCGAAACATGCAGTTCTCGACAGGAGAAGATTTTTGTTTGTTTTTTTTGTCTGCATCTGTGTGAAACAGCCTTATTCAATGTAGTTCCATCAATCATGAAATCATCTTTTCTTTGCAATATCGTTTCTCCTTCATTCTCCAGACCTTTTAGAAACAACAGGTCAGATTGCCTCAGGCCCAAACTATGGCCTGACCCCACAGGTCAGCCAGCTGATACCATAGGCTACTTGATCCAGCTATTTTTTTTTTAACCTGGCTCCAACTCCCTGGGTCATTCTGACCCTATTTCACTGCCTCTGTTAAAATCTATCCACCTGATCCTGTCTATCACTTTTCTCCCTTGGCAGAGGGAAAGAAAAACACAATGGGCAAATCTCAGAGGAGGGCTCACCTTCACCTTTATAGCCTCTCCGGTTAGAGAGGAGAGAAAGTGGGAGAGATGGGAGACATTAGAAAAGATAAACACACTTAAAAGCAGAAATGCGCTTCCAGGGGTGGACTGCTGTTAAACTCGTATTTGCCCCTACTCGCAGACAGACCTACGATCACTCAGGTTACAAATACAGGTCAGGTGTGTGCGTGAGGGAGAGCATGAAAACTCTGTTAATTAATAGTACGCTGCAAAGCGGGGGTGTGTGTGTGTTTGTCAGCGTGTGCCGGACCAGCTGTATGGCACAGTGCCGTCTCTGGAGCAAAGCCCAGGCCTAATGTGCAGGCAGAGCCCTCTTAGGAGACCACTGGGCTGTCGCTTGGCTGCTTCATTGACCCTCATAGAAACGTAGTGCAGTGTGTATGTGTTTGAGTGTGTTTGCATGTGTCTGTGCTTGTTAGAGCTACTGTGGTGGCTGATTATAGACAGCGCACTGTACCACATTGTTTCAAGGATTGCTTTTATTTTATCAAGCCGTGAATGTCGTATTTAATGTTGTGAGTTTGCACCATTTTTCTATGTCAGCACTTTGTTTTGTGTGAGATATTTGTCAGTTGTAACACACAGATCTGTTCAAGGAGTTGGTGTTTAATGTTTATGTTAACATTGAGTTTAGTGTATTCATGTGTCTTCATGTGTATTCATGCGTTTTTATACTTAAAAAAAATCATCTGATACTATTATTAGTATAAATGCAGACTCGTTATTTCACCACACATCTGCAGTTCAATTCAATTCAATTTTATTTATATAGCGCCAAATCACAACAACGGTCACCTCAAGGCGCTTTATGTTGCAGAGTAGATCATACAATAATAGATACTGCTTTGCTTGCAGTGTCCACAAATCGAAATCCGGTGTGTAAATGGAAGGTGGAACAGTTTTTTATTTCTTCCTAGAGCCAGTTTGGCTGTTTTGGAACAGGAAGGAGCAGATTCCAGCAGTCACTCCCACATTGGTGGCTTTTTATCTACCTTGTCAGATTGTTGAAGAACGTGCACACAGTGCACTGGTCCCTGAATATATAAATAGAAATGCACATTTGCACCTCCTTTCTACTTTCCCCAAAATATTTTCAGTCCCAAGATTAAAAACTCATATTTCTCCACAAATGGATGGGTTTTTTCAACATACAGTATTACATCCCTATTTATTTATTTTTAATAGGTTAGTTGGCGAGTTTAAAACCTGGTCATGGTTGTTTGTAATAATATATTTCAGATTTGGTCATTACGGTTGAATTTCCAAGTTCCCAGGTGGTATTCTCATCTGCAACGCTCCCCTCAACTCGATTTCCAACTCAAAAAGTCACAGTAGACCCACCAATCCAGTGTTAGCCATCATGGCAGAACTTGAACGTAAACAGTAATGAAACTGCAGTAAGTCTGTACTGCCACTGTTGTGTATTTGTGACTCATTAAATAAGCCATTAACAGAACACTGACTAGACTCTATCTATGAACATGCTGCAGTGGCGTTTTTAAGCACAAAAAAATGTATTGCTCAGCTTTGCTAGCGATGCATGACTACTCTGGGATCTGTTATTTGGGATTTTTGGGGGGGATTTTTTGATTTTTCTAAATGTATTTGATCACTCTTTGATATCTTTTTTGTGAACTTATTGTCTGTTATTCCTTTGTACAAGACTGAGCATCTCTGCTTTAAACGTAAAACTTCTGAATAATTGATTACAGTGTTCACCACAAATGTGTTTGACTGTTTTGAGGAGAAATGATAAAACACATTTAGTCTTTCTTTCCTTTTTTAAAGTTTGAATCCATGTTGACAGCTCATGATTGTCACTACACGGGAAGTTAGGCATTTCACGCTGCTTGGACAACAAAATCAATCAGTCTCACACTTTGGTTGCTGACACATTTTGGGAGGGGTCGATTCAGATGAACACCTGGGACCGAATAACCTTTTACATTAAGTTCATCTCCTCAGCAGCAGGCTCATTGGCTCTGATAAATGCAAGAGCGTGTGGAAAATTATGGATTTGAGCTTTTGTGACGCGAGGGTTAGCTGAGGGTCGTGGAATGAAAGGTGTCAACAGAAGGTGCTCTGAAAACAGTGCTAATGTGTGAAGTGTTTGCGTGTTTGCACATGCAGTCACTTTCTCCTTTTTCTCGCGTGGAAGCCGAACACAATGAGGCTGTGGTTGTCTGGGCTTGCTCAGCGGAATGCCCTCTCAGCCTCACGCTCACTTCGTTTCCTTTCATCTCCTCCCCCTCGTCCTCTTTTGAGCAGCTTCCTCCAGAGTGATTAGGGAAGGCTCATTGAGAAGTGCTCCTCTGTTCTCCCCTGCTGTAAGGGATGACGTATCATCTTAAGGTGTTGTGTGCACATGTTCCCTCATTCAGAAGAGAGGGGAGCAGAGGGTGGTGGCATGCTGTTGCTGCTGTTGCTTGTACAAAGCTTTGCGGTGCTTCTGTTGCTTTTCTTTATGACTTTAAGGTCATAATTCATTAGGAATTAATGCTGCTGCTATTGAAGCTTGTTTAGAATTAGACATATTTCCAGATCTGCACACAAACAATCATTAAAGATGCTTAACTAGCTTTTTCCTCAACTATGTTTTTATGTCAAACTACAATGGCACACGGTCAGAGGTGTCTTTTTATTCAGAATGAGAACATTTACAATAAACACAGCTGCCAATTTCCATGAATAATTTTTAATCTCTGTACAACTGCATTCAGAACACAGCATTTCCACACTCTTTCCCAGCGGGTGTTTGAATCCTCTAGGGCTGCCCTTTGTCACTGACTATATTCATGAAACCCAGCACCTTCCAGATTTCAGGATCTCGGGTTGTCTTTTTTGCTGAGGATGTGGGCCTGGTGGCTTCATTGAATGGCAACCACAAGCTCACACTCTTGCAGCGTGTACCATGGCTCTCAACCGAAAAAGGGTGAGTGCCCACTTCAGGTTTAAATATGAGTTGCTGCCCCAAGTGGACAAATTCAACTGTTTCAGGGTCTTGTTCAGAAGCAAGGGTACAGTGGAACCTGAGATTTACAGGCAGTTCTGTGTAGTGTTTGCAGTGATGTGGCCTCTGTACTGATCTGCTGTTGTGAAGACAGAACTGCCACTATATTGTTTTTTGTTTTTTTGTTTTTTTACGGCCGACCAAGACAATATTACAGATACAAGCAGCAGAAACGGTGCCTGGGCTCAGAGAGAGGAACTCAGAGCTGTTACTCCAGCAAATCAGAAGGACCGTGCTGCAGTGGTTCAGACGTCTGTCTAGGAACTGTCAGAATGTGTGTGGTGAGGGGTTTGAACATGTCCAACTGGGACTCTCCCCTCTGGCATTCCCAGGAAAGGCTGAAGAGATTATGTCCCTCAGCTGGCTGGGATGAGGAATGTTTGAGTTTAAACTGCTGCCTCCACAACCCAGATCTGACTCCCTCTTCTGACAGTGTGAATAAGTTAAACGACACATTTAATTCCTGAGATATCTTAATATATAAAAAATCAATTACTTCACTCTATTACTTAAATACTTTGGTCCAGTATGAATGGCCTTGGGGGAGGTCATCAGTAGGAAAAGCTGTAAAACTTGTGAAAAGTTAAAAGTCCAAACTGTATGCCCTCTTTCACCTTTTTCTGAAGCTTCCCATTGGCTGGATTCATCTTTGTCAGACGAAGTTCGGTATCAGGGCTTTATGTTTGACACCCATGCTCTACAGTGACCAGTGATTTTGCAGACAGACTTTTCTGCACTCCTATTTTTTTCTTAAATGTTAGTCCTCACTTATTAACAAAGCTTTTTTTTTTTGGTCCACTGGCAACTACATAGTATAAAGCTTCTTGTCACCTCCCACGTACTGTGTGTACTACGTTTGTGTTTTGTATATATCTGATCACCAATCAGACGTGTGTAGCTGTTTGTGGTATCCTGCCTTAACTCTAATTGCCTCTGAATGCATCTACACTAGTCAGAAGTGTGGTTTTGTAAACCGGGAGTCTTATTAGTGTTACAAGTAGGTTTTTTTTTTTCTTCCCCCCACAAAGAAGGAAACCTCAGACTGCAGAGTCACTGCCAGATGATTCATTTTCTCTTTGGGAGCATCAAGTACACAAACAGTAGATCTAGAAGTTGTCATAACACTGGCAAATATGAAGCAGTACTTTGTGTATTTCATTTCATGTTGTTTAGTAAATGTTGTGGGACTTACTGCTTTTCTGTTGTGAGGCACAATCAGATATCTGTAAATCCTTTTTGGTTTTTCCACATTTTGACAGCTCTCTTTGTTCACTTGTTCAGTAAAGTACAAGTGAAGAGAGACTAAGATGTTTTTCCATAATATCTGCTTTATTAGAGGGAGTTTTATTTCCCCGTAATATTCGCTGATTGTTGCTGTTGTCATACGGAGAGCAGCCGTTGTTCAGGATGCCTAGCAATCAAAAGGTTGTTGGTTTGATTCCCAGCTCCCCCTCTCCTCCTCCTGAACTCCAAATAGCTCCAGGTGTGTGTGTGTGTGTGTGTGTGTGTGTGTGTGTGTGTGTGTGTGTGTGTGTGTGTGTGTGTGTGTGTGTGTGTGTGTGTGTGTGTGTGTGTGTGTGTGTGTGTGTGTGAATGAATAGTGGTTCACAATTGCATTTTGAGTGGTTAATAAGACTAGCTATCTTTACATAAATGCCAGCTGATTTTCAACGCGTCTTGTCTTGTTTTTCAAGGTAATTTTTGAAACTGTCTAGCTTGAACTTCCTACCACAATAAAGTGGATTGCTTCTTCAGTTACTCCCTCGTTACCTTTGCTCGGCTTAACTGTTTCTTCAAGTCTCCTTTCTGTTACTTCCAGCTATAATACCATCAACAGTTTTTTCCAACTGCTGTGTATTACTGGTTTCTCTTTCATTGTGCTCTTTCTTTTCTTGTTATCAAAGCTCTCCCACCAGCCAGCTGCCACCGTTTACCAAAGTCAAGACCTGTTTCTCTTTCCACTTTCCCATCATCTGTCTCTTCCCCTTTATTCCTCGCTGACTTCTCGCTTCCTTCCTGCACTCTGGCGCATCCATCCATCCATCTATCCATCCTCCCATGTCAAGCACCAGGAATCTTTGTTTTGCACACACACACTTGTGCACACACAGGCATGCCCATCATATGATTGACAAGCTGTTGTTATTGCTGATCATTAGTCATGAGCATTTGTTTAAACAGGGTTAGACAGAGGACTTAATTACCTTTGCATCACCGTTTAATTTAGAAAAAGAGGAAGAAACGCAAGCAGTACAAGATTAAAAAATTGAGTTTCATTCATTAAAACAGCTCCAGTGTTATTCAGTTTGTTGTTAATCTTTGGACTGCATTATTCAGACCACAGCGTCGTAACACCCGTTTGTCTGCTTGGAAATATCCTCCCTAGATAGAAGATCTGTGAATAAATCAAATGGACTACAGAAGCAGGAAAAAAAGCTGCGTGCTTTAGATGACAACCAGGCAAGAGGTGATGATGGAAGTGGTGATGCAAACAAAAAAAGGGGAAAAAATGAAGGAGATTGTGAAGCCATCTCTCATTCCCCTCAGGGAAAGAGAGAGTTAAGTGTGGGAAAATAGGAAAGAGAAAGATGTGTGGTGATGGGAGGGAAAAGCAAGGCTTCTGTTCACATGTTCCCAGCACAGTTTGGCCACCGGGGAGCCATTCCCACTGATCGCCGTGTCACTCACACACATGCACACACCAAGCTCTGACATCAGGTGCTGTTTAAAATGAGGTAATGGGAAAACCATACGCTCTCTCTTGTAGGCAGTTTAAAACAGCACATGGTGTAGTTTTCTGTTTTTGTTTTTTATAATGGATTTTTATTGTTGTGGATTCTGTGTTGCAGTATAGCAAAATAAAAATGTGGTGCAAATGCGAGAGATTTGTTGCCAATATGATGCATTTTGTTTCCATTATACTATTATAAAAGTAATGTAGGATTGATTGGAGAGCTTGCAAGGAAATGGTCCAACTAAACAGGCGCAAATATGAAATCATTAGGTTTCCAAAAAATCTATTATGCCGGCTGGTTTGCATAAGTGTTTTTTATAAATAAAAGGGATTCTCGAGCAGCGTATTTTACAAGAATACTTGTAAACTAAAAGAGGAAACGGTGCTACTTTCTCCATCTTTGCAGGTAAAACACCTGCAGTTCACTAAGTTACCAAGTTTTTGTGGCTCAAAGGTATTTTAGGCGTTTTCTGTCTTTCCGGTGTTATATCGATATAAGGTGTGTGGAGTCCAGAGCAGCTGGAAGCATGTATTTACCTGAGGGTGGAAAAGGGATGAGGAACGCTGGCCCCGTCTTACTTGCATGTGCTTAATGCAGAGTTCATTGGCAGTTAACCTTAGCCGCACACCTGTGGCTGATTCAGTGCAGGGGAGTTTCTTTGAGGAATCATGACAAGATATCAGTTTAGCCAGACTCTGCTTCACATTCCCGGGCTCATGTGGATCCTCGTGATTGATTGCCACTTAGCCTCACAACTGGCCTCCATTTGAGTGCACGAGGTGAGTCTCGGAAAACGTCTACTCCTGACGAGCTGTGATTTACACCATGAGTCATGAGCAGATTTACTGTCTCAGACTTGTTTTATAGAATTTCCTGATATATTTTTAATATGTCTGTTATGTACCGTAGAGTTAAAGCCATCGAAAATGCAAATTTATTCCAAATTTGTCCCCAGTTTTACAATCTTTTGCACTAAAAGTCTGACCAGCAGTCATCACCTGGCTCTTTTCAAAGCATTTTGCTGTTTTTATTTAGACTGCCCTTTGGCTGACCCCACGTTTTGACCTGTTCAGACCACTCTGTGTCTTTCCCCAGGTTAAACTGCGTTCTCACAGGCATCTGTTTTCTAGATAAGAGACTCAAGTGCGAGGGCTGATTCATTGCTCTGTCACTGACATGGCGTTAGGGCTGTTGACATACCGGCACTCCCGGGGTCTCCCATGGACCAGTTTCTGTTATAGCGTGACTATCCAGATTTAGTGACAAATCAAGCAATAGCATGCTGAGGAAAATGGCTTTTCTGTTTGTTACATTAAGAGATCAGCTTTCGGAGAAGGAAAGGCCGGAGAGTTAAATATTCGCTGTCCCCACCTACACTATGACCTTGGCAGTCATGAGCTATAAAAAGTTTCTTCGTGAATGATGACAGGCCGGGACAGGAACCAAGCCCCCACGCCACTCTCTCCAGTGGCCGTTCTGCAAACTGTTGCTCTCCTGTCAGAGCGGCATGCGAAAGAAGCCTGAACCTTGGCGCCAAACTCATCCAGCGAAATCTTTCTGTCGCCACTTTTTTTCACGACAGCCATCTTTTCTTCACTGCTCCCTCCCTTTCACATTGAATGAAGAAGAGTGACCACATCCCAGAGGAAGGGGATTAGGTTTTTCCCCCTCCTTCTTCACAGTAAGTTGCAGTTCCCCCAGGTCTTTTTCTCTCTCCTCTGTGGTGGCTACTTGTCCAGCAGGGCCACACAGTCTAATTACAGGTCAATTAAAGGCTTTCGGGATCAGTCCTTCTGCCAGCAGTTCAGCCATGGCAGGCTTAGGGGTTTCTACAGAGTGAGAGTGAATGAGATATCATTTCATGTGGAGATCAGCCGAGGGAAGGCCTTGAAAAAGAGGATTTACGGAAAAGGCTCCCCTGTCTTTCTTTTAGTCTGCCAGTCCCTCCACACTTGGTAACCCACACACCACCAAGCATCTTAAAGAAGGGGCCTCTGGGATAGAGGCCAGAGGATTATGGGAATATTCATGACCAGATAAAGGGGTGAGCGGTTGAATGACTGTGTTTTGAGGCTCATCTCTTAGGTAAACAGGCGCTTAAATTGAGTTTTAGATCGCTACTCCCACTGCTCAGTGTGGAACAGGCAATGGTGACTCTGTCCACTTTTTTTGTTGCGTTTCCACAGGACGGTGAAAAGAAAGCCTTGTTGTGGCCTTTTTTTTTTTATCCGGTCCTTTGGTAGCAAACAGATGGTAAAGGAGGGAATAAATATCTGTTCCTCACAGTTTCTATCCACAGAAAATATTGGCTGTTCTGAAAGATGCCATTCACATCCACCCGTGTCCTCCTGGGCTCCTGAAAGCTGCTCATTTTAAAGTCGTTAAGCATCCTGCTTTAAGAGAATGGTAAATGGGCTTTGCTCCTTTGATCTACATCTAGTCTAAATAAAATATATATGGCTATTTGATGTACAGCTAATTGAGCATGGCTGCAAGTGGAACTGATGAATTACAGCAAGTTACTTCATAAATCAACGTTTTGCTTTACTGCAAACTCCGCTACAGTCTACCTGAAGCCATTACACTTCATGTATGCTTTTGGTTTTTTTACACGGATCTAACTTTACAAGCAACCAGCCTGTTTTATCAGAGTGCTTTCCTGCTATTCCATGTGTCAGGTGTTTTCACGTCTGTGGTGTTTAGTCTGCTTAAATCGAACTGGTTTGTTTTCCTCTTCGGTGCAGTTCATTTGCGTAGAGGTGAAGACAGTAATCACACTCGGGTGCTAACCAGAACAGCCGCACTGAGACCCTTCGGAGGGTCTCCGGAGCGGTTCGTTTATGGTGTGAACGTGCTCCGACCTCGATCTGAACAACTACCAGGTGTACATTGTAAGTATGAGCTAAAAACAGCTTCTTGTTCTGGGATGAGGCAAGCTAAAGATCTCTATGGGCTAGCAACTAGCTGTAAATGTAAATTCTTCATGCTGTCCAATAGTCCAGAACACAGCACCTGCTTCCTGTGTTTACTTTTGTTGCTCCCGTCCTGACCAGTAAGCGGGCTGAACATTGTCTCTGCGTAAACATTAAGCAGAATCACAGGTAAAAGCTTTAAGTTTACAAACCCGTCAATGAATTTGTAACAGAGTAAACAAACTGTCGGCGTGAAGCCTGTAACCCTTTCACAACATAATCAACCAAACCAGCTCTGACAGCTTCCCTACAGGCCCAGATGTCAGAGTCTTAAAATAAAGTTTGAATAGCATTTGTAATGCAGTAACAAGCCATTGTCGAATATTTCCAAAATATAATGGTGACCGGCAAATTACCGTTTCGCCCCCAAGGCAGCGAAAAAGAGTTGCATTCAGCAGCTCTCTACCACTATTATTCTCTAAATACACCTGAATAGTAATGACATCTACTTAACTTGATAGGAGTTAGATAATACTGTGGTCCACTGGATGAGTGATGGGTTTTCAGTTGCCTCAGCAGCAGGTGTTATAGAAGAGTGGATTTCACCCTCCCAGTGTAAGCTTTCTCAGGCGGTTCGGGAAATTAGACTAGTGTCTTTTCTTTATCGCAAACCCCCTAATCTCACCTCTAGACCACTGCTGCCTCCAGTGAGCTAGCAGAGCTCAGCATCTCTGCCTGGTAGCTGGAAAGGATCCTTAATGTTTGACCTGTGCTAAGCAGTCTATATTTGAAATGCTGAAGCTCTATAGAGCACCTTATCATCAGCCACATCTAAACCCACTGCAAAGCTTTGAAGCTTGAGCCAGGGGATTTCCCAAGTTTTTGATGATCTGACAGCCAGTATCCTCCTTTCCTCACACCAGCCAAAACCCCCTCACCTCCCCCTTCACCCCATAACTCCCATCTCTTTCTTCACGTCGGACAGATGTTGCTAATCCCGTTCTTATTGGGTCGGATTGAGTTATGTTGTCCTGTGGTCAGGACACACAGCCTGTGAAGCCAAACTCTGCGAGCAGCCTTTGAGCCGTGCCTTGTTGTGCGCTGCGTGTTCGAATGGCATACCAGAGGTTTAGGTTTCATTCAGCCCCACACCTGCTGCAGCGACTTGTCAGCGTGCACCTCGACAGGCCCCCTTTAATGCCTCCATTAGGTGTTGTAATCTCCCCCTAACGCCCTGCCATTTTGCCCGAGTGTGTTAACGGAGTATCAAAGGCCGGGGATTTTTTTCCTTCGTTTTTTTCCCCTGCCACCTGCCAGCGGTAAATGTGTGGGAAGGTGAAAAAAGGTGGAGGTGACATGACTGTGCAGCGCTTGCTGGTTTTCAAGACATTTGGGTGGTGTGTGCGTCTCACAGCCAAGCTTTTCTGGCTGTCAGTCAGTTTTTCTCAGTTCTGCCTACCTGTGTGTGTGTGTGTCTGTGTTTTTTTTTTTTTTTTTTTTTTTTTTTAGGTTATTTTTGTAATCTAGGACTTCTCAGCTTTGCCAGTTTTCAGTTTTGTAGGACATAAGTGTGGGCGTGCCTTCATCTCTCCCAACAACTGTTTCTCTTCCCATCAATCAAGGAAAGGATACCTAAGCAGCCATGCTCCCTTCAAAGGGGGGGCTGCAAACAAGCGCCTGAGTGTGATATTTAGTTTCACTGCAAAGCACGCACGCAGTTATCACTTTTGTACTGATGTGAAATGGACACTTTGGTCACTGTTGCTCCGGGGTCCAAGCCTCAGTGATTTATCTTCTTTAAAAGTCTTTTAAAAGCCGTGTTTTCTGCGGCCTGCCTCGTAGGAAAACAATCGACAATGGTTCGTCTCTGGATCTCTTTGCCGCTGACTGATCAATATAGTGCACTGCTAGTTTGTTTTTCAGAGCTCATGTTTGAGTTTGTGCTTGGGGGAGATCCAGACAGATTAACAAGGGTGACAGAGAAGCTGCGCAGCCAGCCAGCCGGGCCTGGAGGTACAGCTGGCATCGCAAGCCACGGCTTCCTTTTCTCCCGCGCTGGCCCGCAGACTTCCTTCCACCACTGTTTAATCAGCGATTAAGTCCGCTTTAGACGGCTCGCTCATCTCGTGTGACAGTACACGTTGGGTGGAAGGATTGCTCGTCTTACGCAGTCTCAGGACAATAGGAGTTTAATCACGAAAAGAAGTGAGTGACTATTTCTTCAGTAGACCCCCATTGATGTGAAATGTTGTTGTTACGGTGTCTCTCTTCGTGTCTGCCCTGAAGGTACATAGTAATTTTTTTTTTTTAAAAAGGGGAGGGGGAGCGAGAGCTTTGATGTGGTCCGTGCTAACCGGGAATGGGTACGCAAGCCGTCATCATGATGTGCGAAGGAGGCCTGCCTTGAGGTTTTGCTGTCACTGTCAGAGGGGACCATCTGGTGTATTGGTGGAGAATGTGTTGAAGTGTCTAACTGTAGAGGTATATCACAGGAATGAGAGCAGATTTATTAAACCTCCACCTCATCCTGGTTCTGTTTACTGACATTTTAGTGTTTTCTTAACTGCAAAAGCTGCAGAAATCAAATTCTCAGTTTTTAAAGAAAATTGGCTGATGCACAGGAAATCACAGTAAAGTTCTGCAAGCAAATAAAAGCTCAGTATTTGTCCACATAGTTATAGTTTTTGTATATGTAACAGAGAAAGACAAATCAGATAACTTGTATTACTCAACAAAAGCTGAATTCATTAGCTGCTACTTTTTTTTAACAGTAATGCAGTACGTTATTTAATTACTCGTCACACAACTCATTAATTACTGTTATGTTCCTCACATGTACGATGATCTGAAAGCCAAAGTGGCATAATTACCAGTTCACTGTATAAATCTCAGGTCACATCTCCACACGCCAACACAAATCCCCATCCTAACGAGGACACGTACGTACTTTCTCTTAGTATTTAAGTATGAACACAAAGCCAGTAACACAACGCAAAGATGAACACATTCACAGAGAGACTTCAGAGCAATCTTCACAGTGATTCTACCTTAGAAACATGAACAGGTAGAAACAGAGGCTTAAAGTCCAGATTGGTCATCACTGCCTTTGTTATGTTAAGTTCAGGCTCTGGCTGCTGGGCTGGTGTCAGCATACAGTCAGCTTCAGCATCACTCTGGGTTCTTGGGTCACTCTGTGTTAGCATGCTGTCTGTGCAGATGGTTGCAAAGAGCTGAGTTTGTGTTAGCAGTAATAATGTGGTTGTTTCTGTCCTGGATGCAGTTTGAACTTCATTGTTGTGCTCTTGTAAAAATAATGTACAAAGCTTTAAGTGGGGTTTTTTCTCTGTGGCAGGCAAATCACAATAAATAAATATTATAACATCGTCATGAACTGAAATCAGCTCATGTTGTTTTTTACATTCTATTTATTTGCTTTCTGTCTGCCTGACATGCTGATAACTGAAGAACTGCTCGACACAAGTAACAACATAATTGTAACTTTAACCTCCTAGGACCAGGCCATATGTGGACATCACATTTTGGGTTATTTTGACCAAAATACAGAATTTTGCTCTACAAGGCTCTAAAATTTTAAACTAATATCCTCATATGTGGCTCTTATTTTTCTTAAAAATAATGTAAAAAAAAAATTCTGGTAATTCTTTGTTTTTACATTCATTGGGACCCAATGTGACCAAATATCAAAGAGAAATTAAAAATGCATGCCGTGGAAGAGTTCGGGTCTTAGGAGGTCATTTTAATTACTCAATTTCGTACAGTAACATGTTACTTTACTGTGTTATTAACCTCCTAAGACCTGAACTCTTTCATGGCATTCATTTTTAATTTCTCTTTGCTATTTGGGCTGATTGGGACCTGATGAATGTAAAAACAAAGAATGATGTGATTTTATTTTTTTTTCTTTTCTTTTCTTTTCACCTCATTTTTGTTTCTGAGAAAAATAAGATCCCCGTAGGAGGACATTTGCTTCAAATTTCAATAGAACAGTGGCAGTATAACATCCTCATAAGTGGATATCAGGCCCTTGTAGAGCAAAATTTATTATTTTGGTCTAGACAACCCAAAGTGTAATGTCCACATACGTGGACGCCAGGTCCTCGGAGATTAAAAAGTATGACGTGTTCCCAGTAATATATTAACTTTACCTCTGTGGTTTCTTTTATTAGTGGAGGACAAACAATTTTAAAGTTACTGAAGTTATTGCCAGCTAATTTTGTGTTTGCTGACGATTCTGTTCTCTTAACAAACCCACCGTTTGCTTCTCTGCAGAGAAAGTTCGTGAGATCCAGGAGAAACTTGAAGCCTTCATAGAAGCTCTTCACAAGGAGAAATAGATGAACCAGGTATTTGTCTCTGTAACTGTCAGCTCCTAACCAAACTGATGCCCTGTTCACTAAACGCAGCCCGTCTTATATTCTTGTTGTTATCAGAGCTCTTGAAAATAAAGTTTGGATCACAACAGAGAAATGCACTGAGCAAAGACGACTCATCTGTAAATGACTGTCTTCGCCCCAAACACTCACCACACACATCATACCCACCCCTCCACCCCGCGGACACCTATGGAGAGACGGACCTGCACAGAGCGATAAGATGAAGGAACAGTTTTCAGGCTTTCTCTGCGATTTTCTTGTAACTTTTTCTTGGGGTGACCAGAGGGACTTCTGTACAGGAGCCCAAACCTAATAAGAAGCTTGCAGAGTCCTGACAGACGTCTGACCGCTTGTTTTCAATAAATGAGTAAATTGTGTACATGTTTATCTCCAACTTTCTTATTTCTTTTCCACTTTACGTTATGTCCTGGTTTTCTTTGTGTATATGTAATTATGCAGGTGTGTATTCACTGATCTGTGTACAGAGAGACCCTATTGCCATTGGCTCCTTTTGTCTCACCTGGTGCTCCTAAAACATGCCAAGTTAGTAGGCTGGTAGGCACAGAACAAGTCTTGGTTTAGTTTGGTTGCACTTCCAACTTAAAGCACTTACCGTTGTCTCTCTGTGCTGCGAGGGGATTCTCCATGCAGGCTATATGTTCCCCTAAATTAGGTGTTCCTTCTGCAACCTGCAGAACATAGTCAATTAATACTGCATACTACTTCTTTGCAGGATTAAGAGGATATGATATACAATATACAATGCAACACTTTGATTTTATTTCTTATTATTTGGTTCTTTTGAAGTTTAATTAGCAAAAATTAAGTATTTGCATACAATTACCTGATTTAGCTCCAAGCTCAAATGTCTGAGTCCATGCAGATCTGTCTATGTGGCGTTTCTTGGTTTGTGCAATACAAAAACAAGTATTCTAAATTAATTCTTAATTAATTTAGAATACTTAAGCATAATGTAAACACCTTACTAAAAAGACCTCTGCAGTTTGCTTGAGGCGCTTTCAGTAAACAAACACAACAGGTTACATAACCTTTGAAAGATCAGAGCTGATATCATCTGTCAGTTATCGCACATTTCTGTGGACTCGTCTAGTCCATCCCGGTCCAGTGTCCAGTCACTCAGGGTGGGTTTGGTTCCAACCTACACCAGGTTTCATGTTCTTTCGCGGTAATGTTTGTGTATGCAGCACAGGCACGATTGTCCCCTCTTTATGCTGTTGTAGCTTAAGCATTTGATCGCGCACAAAGAAGAAAAGAGGAAGGGAAGATTTTAAATGCTTTGGTCAAATCACAGATTCTCCCATCAGCCACTCGTTTCCAGTCTTTTTGCTCTTTCCTCGTTCTTATCTTCAGCCCCTCTTATCTTGCACCTCCATCACCCACGTAGACATCTGCTCATTGTACCAAGCTGGGAAAACTGTTTATATTTGCCTGAAGGGGGGGGGGGGGGGGGGGTGGTGAGACCGTGTTAGTTCCTCTTCCTTCCTTCCTATCTGTACATGGGGAAAAGATAAAATATAAAACTTAATGGGCAGTCGTGGAGCTACTATCATGTACAGCACCTGAACGCAGAACTGTGTAACAGAGTTGTTGAGTTGGTTCAAAAACGTGTTTTATGTTGTAGAAAATAATGTTTGCATGGTGTA
Organism: Rhamphochromis sp. 'chilingali'; assembly: GCF_963969265.1. NCBI lineage: Eukaryota > Metazoa > Chordata > Actinopteri > Cichliformes > Cichlidae > Rhamphochromis > Rhamphochromis sp. 'chilingali'. The sequence goes on along the minus strand of NC_137932.1, from coordinate 40,870,410 downwards.
TCCCATCCGCTGTGCTTTATTTATTAAATTGTGTTTAAAAGTACAAATTGAAAATAAAATTGACAAATAAAGAAATCATTATTTCGTTTGTTTGGTTGTTTCATGACATGTCAGCGTTAAACCGATGTTTGCAGCACTGGAAGCTTTTTGCAGTTTTGCCTGCTGGTTCATGCTAGTGGCCTCTAACAATGCTACTCAGGTGAGTCTACACTGACATAACAGTTTTATATTCAGGATCCAAAACATGACTAATTATACTATCGTGACCCTCTGATTTGTTTAAGGTACCATCATCAAGATGATTGCTTTTTCTGGGTGACTCGTGATAGCTTTGTGCTGCTATGATTTTCTGAATTACATGAAAAAAACTTTAATAGGTTGTTTTAATGTTAATAGACTAACGGGTAAACGAAAATTGTGCAGTCTACCTGTTTGCATGTGAACATTATCACTGTGAGCTTATTAGCTTGCAGTTTAATCCACAGAGCAGCTGTTCTGGCCATCCAGCAGTGGAGGGGGTATTGTATTAACCAGCACTTCAGCGTCCTACAAACTGCTATTCCAATTTAAATAATCATTCATTTCCTTGGTCACAGAGAAATAAAGTAAATTCTTAGAATCACTAGAACCTCTTGTCATCTCATTCGGCTGTTTTGCTCTTAATAAATTTTCCCAATGAGTTTAAGGCAGAATTCTTTATGATTCTCTTATAATGCCTCCAGTACACTAACTGTACGTAGTTTCCTTCCATTCTTGTCAGTCTTTAGGTGCACCTATACTGCACATTCATAAAAATATCTATTTAGCCAATCACATGACAGAAACTCTAGACATGATTAACTGGAATAACCACTTGTTACAGCCAAAGTATGCAGAAAGGCATCTGTCAGTGCACAGTATGGCAAACCTTGATGCAGATGTGCTACACAGCAGGCTTCGCTCCTGTCAGCTAACAACAGGAAACTGAGGCTACAATTAACACAGAGCCACCAAAACCAGGGAAAAGAAGAAAAAATGCTGCCTGTTCTTCTGAGTCTGATTTCCTACTGCAACATTCAGATGGCAGAATTAAGCATAAAAACAACATGAAAGCAGGATAACCACCATGTTACAAAACTGAGTTTACTGTACTCGGATGGCCTCCACAGTCACCATGTGATGGACCGAGCAGTGAAGGAAAGCCAGGCACAGGTTAAAGTCTTTTTGTTTAACCCAAACACAAACGTGGTTAAATTATGCAGAGAAATCTAAATCTTGGGCCCATAGAAGAGGTCAAAGTAACAGAACTCTACTCAAAAGCTGATGACACCCAATAATACAAACTCAAACAAGCAGACCTGCCTAAAGAGACAAAGGGGAAATAAATGGTGGCTGATCAGCAGACAAAAAACACCCTGATGTTTGGTAGATATTACCACTGTATGGCTGTAGCTGCAGCCATCACACACCAGTAGAGCATGTTTGGAGTGAGGTACAACAGGAGCATCTCATGAAAGATGTCCAACAAAGCAGCAGCAGCTGTGTGATGCTATCATGTCAACATGGGCCAAAATATCTGAGAAATGTTTCCAGCATCTTGTTGCACCATGAAGAATGAAGGCAGGTAAAGGGGATCTAGTCCAGTACCAGCAAGGTGTACGTAATAAAATATTAAGAGTCGAGACTCCATCTGTCTGAACCTTCAGTGTTTGTCTGCTCTGTAACATGAACCGTATATAAAAGACAGATGTTTTTTTTATTTACCTTCTCAGTAAATGCTTTACTGATAATTTTGTGGTCTCAATCACTAGTTTCATTCATTATTGAATGAAAATTTAATGAAATGAATAAACAGCCTACTTGTGGCTGACAGGTGAATATCATATAGACATACAAATCTGCCCCACGCTCATCACATCTGGTTTAAAAGCACACTCGTGGCAATAGTAAAAATACTCAGCCTGAAGTTTGAAGACAGAACAAGTCGGGGGTGATGTCAAGCTTGCTACTTCCCTGTTTGATGAAGCGTCTATGTGTTCTATGTATGGATTTATCATGTTGTGTACTTTTATCATAAAGCTGGCTGCTGCTGTTTGGAGTGAAGCCCCTGGCCCGGGTTTGAACAAACTCTGCAGGCTGCTATCTTATCCCAGATCAGACTGAAACTCACTGTAGCCCAAGGCAGCAGGGAGAGGCTCTGCCTGATTAATAAGTCAGAGTCCAGAGGTCCTCCACTTCTGGGCATTTTCTCTTCTTTCACAAGAGCCTGGTTGTTATTGCATCCTTGCATTACTCAAAGGGCATCAGCCTCTGAACCATCACCTGAGGCTTTACACATGAAAATGCTTCTTTCTGTCCTACTATTATATCCCGCTGTTTTCTTAAAAACAAAGTGAAAAAAAAGAAAAAAGCCTAATGACTCTAGCAGTCATGAAAAGAAAGGGGGAAAAGTCAACCTTCAGCAGAAGGCCTTTGTGCTATCAGATAGCCATGTTCAGGGAGCGAGGGAGGCCGGCCTGGACACACTATAACCCATTAGCATCTGCAAAGACCGTCACGTTGACTAATAGCCAGGCGCCACAACAGCACAGTGACGCGGTTTGTGTTTTCTCTCAATCCCCTTTATGCTGCTGACACAAAAGCAGTCAGGCCAGACCTGTCAAATGTGCCACAGCAGTGGACCTGCACAAAGCTTCATTTCTAGTCTTTCTGCAGAAAAAGAAAAGCCCAATCTTGTTGCTTCATTTTTTTTAAATCCACCATCTAATCATACAGACACATTCAGGGCCTTTTCACTGGGGGTGTGGTGGCTCGGCAGATGATGAAAACCTTGAATGAGTCCAAGAAAAGGGTAATAAGTTGTGGGGATGGGCGTTTTTTGGCAGTAGCAGCAGTGTTAGCATTTGTTTGCCTTCTTGTTGGCAGCACCCACTTTGTTCTCGCCTTTCTGTCTCCTCTCTTATCGGCTTGCTGGTTGACTCAGAGGGAGAGGCAGAAATTCAGAATTTATTGTACATGTCTGCTGATTTAAAACATCCTCTGGTGGATGAGGGTTAAAGACATCCACTCTTGTGCTTGCTCAATGAATTGTTCTCTATTGATTTTGTGCAAGGCAAAGTCAGAGGACTTTCAATTATTACATCCATAACAGTGGAGTCACAGTCTCCCAGTAAAGACAGCTCTTCATGTTTCTGGCGGTATGTTGTTGTAGTCGTGTTGCAAAATGAATTTGTAACCAGTCAGATGGCATGATGAGGATTATTCGTTACTTTTATTTGGCATATTTAATGCTTTGTTTTTAAAGATTATTCTAGTGTTTATGCTAATTATTTCACCTCTTGTTTGGTGAAAATGCCAAGACCTAAAGAATCGGTTATTTGTTGATATAATGTCAATAATTGAATGACAATAAATCTGAGTCTGATTTTTTTTTCTTTATCTTTGTCAAATATAAAAATGTGGTGATTTGAAGCATCTGGGTGTGATAAATATGCAAAAAAATAAGAAATGATGAATGGGGCCAATCCTGCTTTTGTAGCACCTAACATCTGAATACATCAATAACAGTCAGTAAAATGCTAAAATTACAGTATATTTAAAGAAATGGCAATTTATTCCACAGACCATAGGAAATATACTACAAAAAACACTGTGTTAGTCTCGCTGCATGACGGGCTACTTGTAAAATTTAAGGGGACACTATTAATACATAAAAGACACTGATTTGGCTGATGGGAGGCACTTATCAGCCCCTCAGTGGAAACAGTGGATGTAAATCTAACACTTTGTGCCCCAGGAGACAAACGGCCACTGTTGAGTCACTGCTGATGAATCTTATCAGAAGCTTGTTGAAGCAACAGGCTTCCTCCTCTGATTTAACCAACAAACCTTCTACTGTCCCCGGGGCCCGCTGCTTTCTGCCCTGCAGAGAATAGCGTCACAATTGGCCTTTGTGTTCATTATGTTGAAGCCATCTTCCCATTGCTCTGTGGGGTCCATTCCAGAGCTGAATTAGGCCCATGGGGATTTTAGCCAAGTCATAGAGGTCACTGACCTTCCCTGTCACAACCCAGGCTCACACACATAGAGAGAGCTGGTTCCTGCTCTGTGCCAGTTATAAATTATTGCAGCGCTCTGTGCTTATGTTGAGCTCACGAAGGCCGACCGTGTGAATCCCGTGGTGGTCCTGTATCTGTGAGCGTGTGTGTGTCCACGGGAGTGGCGCTGCAGAGGTCCGCCGCATGTTCTCACCATTCATGTCTGACATCCCGCCCGAAAGAATCCATGAAATGACCTCATCGTCTCACAGCGCAGGACGTCATAAATGAATCAGGTCATTGTCGAGGGGAACCAGTCCCCATGAATAAATCCCCACAGGCCGACCTGTATTTTCCTACCAACCCACACGCAGGCTCAGCTGTGTGAGAGAAACAAACATACTCCAAACCGTAACATGAAGTATCACATCAAAGGGTTATCTCACATCTGAATCACTTATTTTTTTTAGTAGTATTAAAAATGTGTCTAATTCTTCTGTTGCTGGGTAATCAATGCGAAGAGACAAATCCAGTCATAACGGATGCTGAACTCTGTGTGCAGACTAGTATAACAGCATTTTATTTAAAAACAAGTCTGCTTCATACACGTGCCTTTATATGGCGTCTCTGTGATTAGGTGGCTACACCGATGAGTGATTGTGCTGAATGCTTGATATGACCCTTTAAAGTTTACCCAAAATGCACTTCTTGAAATTAAGGAAGCAAACATGTTATTCCAAGCCATCATAGTTAAATAATTAAATTAGATTTTACTATTGAATTGAATTGAATAGATTTACTATTTTACTATTGAAACTATGATACAGTGTTTCTTATCAGATTGATGCCTAAAGATGGTTAAAGAAACATTTTGCTGAACAAAGATGAGACTGTAGCTTTAGATTGTGGAACTTTGAGTAAAATTGACTTAGTTGCATTTTTTAAAGAGATCAAATGTGCCCTTTTATGTGGCTCTATTGTGAACTTGTGATGTTATAAAGGTTTAATAATACAGGAAAGAAAACTTAAGATATAATTCAACCAATCCACGTATAGTTCAGGGGCCTGTAAACTAAGACAATTTTCACAGTATGAAGGTAAAATTTTTACAAGTTATTGTCCTAATTTTGTAGCTGATTCTATAAAGAACTGAGTTTACAGTGTGACTGCAGTCTTAATGAGTGACGCTTTTGGAGGGATTCAGGAACATCCCACCTCAAATATTCATGGCAGTTAGGCTCAGCTAAGTGATGAAATGCTGAAACCCAGGGCAGAGGTGTGTGTGTGTGTGTGTGTGTGTGTGTGTGTGTGTGTGTGTGTGTGTGTGTGTGTGTGTGTGTGTGTGTGTGTGTGTGTGTGTGACAGAGGGGTGGGAACTTTCCCTCCGCAGAATAGAGATATGCAAAGTTGCCATGGAAAAACCGATCACCCCACAAACTGTTTCTTGATCGAGTGGAGGTCTTAGTGAGAGGGAGGGATGTGGAGCTTTTAGCACATGAAGCGGCTCTGGGCTTGCATGGACTTAGTGGGATTATGTGAGCCTTCATGGCAACCAGTGAGGCCAGCAGGTGAGGCCTGGGCTCAGCAGCCTTAGCCTTTAGGTAAACAGAGGGGAGGGCTGACAGATCCTGGCTGTGTTGCCAGGCTGAAATTGTATCTGTCCACACTACTTACATCAGTCCTCCTGCACAGTGGCAGTGGCAGGGGACTGCACTTGTTGCAGGATGGGGGACGCTGAGGACCGGCTTTCATCGTCTAAGTGCCATAGTGAGGGCAGACCAAAAACGGTCTGGTGACATTACTTGACTGGCCATCAATAGTATCTTAGCAGGCACTAAAACCAAACGCAAACACAGAGCGTGGCTGAATGTGAATGTTTGAGGCGAGGCTCTGTTTCATTAGTGCATTAAAGCCGAGCAGAAATGACGACACCTTTGGTAAAGTAATCAACTTTGCGCGCCTTTTGTCTTTTTTCACCGAGTCCTAATCTCATTTTCACTGAGCTTACACTTTTAATTAGATTTGCATTTTCAACCCAGCCTGTTTTACATGTGTTCAGGGAATTAACAGTAAAAAACAGGCTTAAGTTACGTGAATGGTTCAGTGTTTCCCAGAATACTTGGACTTCAACCTGCCTGACATGACGCCGGATTAAGACAAGAGAATTGCCACGTTACGTATTCAGTGTTGTCAGGAATTTTTGCGCGTTTGTTTTACACCTTTTTTCACATGACCTCTTCACAAATGAGACCTGAAAATGAGATTAAACGGGATTCAGCAGGATGCTGAACTGAATGACGAACAGCCCAGAGAAAGGCACGTTTGTTTAAATTGAACATGACGCCAAAACTGTGTGGTGTTGATTTGCTGTATTTTCAAATAAACTTGCCTCACTCTTCTGTGTGTGCGACTTTTAGCTCTCATTGTCTGATCGCAGTTTGTCAGGGATGTCTTCAAAATGTAAACTTTAAGCTTTTTGTGCCTTTCTTTGGCCCCCGCCCCCTCTTCCCCATGCATCTTGCAAAACTAAACTGTCAAAGTAAAACCCACCTCTGTGCCATTCGATCATCCTCCTGTTTGTTCACCTGCTGGTCAGTCGAGTCAGAGCTGAAAGGTCAACGCTTCGCCCCGCTGAACTCCTGACCTCCTGCAACCTCCACACGCCTCCTCTCTGGACCAGCAAATATTGAACCAGTCAGTCAAGTTTTTTCTGCGCCCACTGAGTTTGACTGTTGCTAGAGAGCAGCTGTAATACTGCTGGACAACTACAGGCCGTGTGTGTGTGTGTGTGTGAGTATGGTTTTTTTCATGGAGTTTAAGCGTGGGGTGCATCAGTTTAAGTTGGTGTCATCATTTGAATATACATAAAGAACATCAATGTCCCAAATCTTGACTGCATACTCACTCACTGTCAAAAGACCAGCAAAATCCTTAATGTTTGTCCTTAATGTTTTCCCACAATGCAATGCATTTCATAGATTAAAACAAGCAAAAAGATACAATGATATCAATGCATGTAGTTCTTTGCATGTAGTGTGTTTGCATGTGCTTGTTAACAAGTCTGCTTTAGATTAAACCTTCATTTCTATCAGCCATTGCCTGGGTTTGTGTGTGTGTGTGTGTGTGTATATGTAATCCTGAGTTCTCAGGAATGTTTGCTCTGCCAACACTCGGCGACTGTAGTCGTCGTCGTCTCTCCAGCCTTGAGAGAAACACACTTAGCAGCCTTTTATCAGCCAGACATGGCCTGTCCTTTTAAGAGGAGGGAGGTAAATAAGGACTTTAATAGGTGGATAATGTGGTCACAGGGCACAAGACTGACTGTTCTTGAGCAAACACGGGCATAGCAGTGCACACACACACACACACACACACACACACACACACACACACACACACACACACACACACACACACACACACACAGGCCAGCTGCTTTCAGAAAACACGAGATATAAAGAATGTGAAGGAGAAATGTGTTAGTCTTTGCCTCATCTTTGCTATGTGTAAGGATCTGAGGATCTCCTACATGTGTTCAGAGTACTGAAAGCCACGCACACCAACACTGGGGATCCGTCTGTCTTACTAAGGTTTGATGAGCCAAAGATGAAATGTTTCCATTTATTTGCTTTGTAGGTTCGTTTTTTGGATCGATCATTTTTTCTTGTTTTGCTCATTTGTTTCAAGTCAGTTTTTCTTTTCTTTTGTATAAGCTCGAGTGTTCCAGCTGAATCCAGCTGATGTCCACTTGTAGGTTTTCTGTGCCCAAACACATTTCTGCTAACAAACACAAAAACTCCTCACACTTACGTGCACATCATCATCATCCTATCCTCTTATTTCATGTCCATAGAGATACAGCAGGTTTATCTTCCCAGACAGTGAGCACTCACACACACACTGTAATCTCCAGAGGCCAATTAAGATAGTCTATCTACCTTGAGGCATGTGCACCGACCACCCCCTCTGCACCCTCCCCACTCGCCGCCCTCGTACCCCCAAGTCACCACCAGTGATAACCACTACATCCCCCTCCCCCCAGTAGACCCTTTGACCCCCTGACACACGACCTCTGTGCTGAATGAGTACACACAGGGGCGTTAGAGCGAGACCCCCAGCGATTATTGCTCCACTGCGACACACATGCACACAATAACATACAAACACGCACATACCCTGGACCACTGGTCACACACAAGGCGTCTCACTACACTGCCTCCTACATATGCGCACAGCGCTGCCAGGTGAGGGGTTAGCTGTGGGTCGCAGATTAATACAGTCCAAATGGGCCAAATGGACGGGCCAGCTACAGGATGCAGGGGGCGCTGTAGAGATCAGGAACGGCTTAGTCTAGATTTTACATTTTTTATATGACACAAAAAAGAAAGTGGTATTGGATTTTATAATTCTTGATTAAAACATAAGATCAATAGAAGGAAATGGTGAGAAAACGAAATAAGACGAGGAAGAGCAAAGCTGGCGAAGTGTAAACCTCAGTATCAAAAACATGCTTGTTTGATTTTATCCACATTGTTCATGAATATGATGGCAAATTAAAACCAGCGTCTTCATAAAAGTTTGGATGCTGAGTAAAATGTCAACAAAAATGGAATTCAGTGACAGTTAAAAGAAGGACATGTTTCAATTATTGTTACTGTAGTTTGGACCTTAAAGTGTTTCCCCTCCTTACTTGAGAAAGAATTTCAGCTCCTCAAGTGTTCAGGGTCTCCTTTCCAGGGAGGATTTCTACAAACAGCTTCAGATTTTGAAACATCATACCACAGGAGAGGTTTTTTGGGGTGTCTTTAGCTCAGGAGAAAGAGGGAAAACTGTGTAGGTAGGTCATCTACTAATTAGAAAGTTGGTGGTTCAATCTCGGGGTGCTCCAGCCTGCATGTCACAGTATCCTTGGGCAAAATACTGAACCCCAAGTTGCTTTCAACAGAGTGTGAATGTTAGATAAACAACACTTAGGCATAGAAAAGAAGCGCTTGCACGAATATGTGCGAATGAGTAAATGAAGCATGTTGCATAAAGCGCTTTGAGTGCTCAAGTAGAGAAGAAAAGCTTTACATGAGAATCACTACATTTACCATTTTCCACTTTGCACCAGTCAATCTCGAATGAGCTCGAGGTTTCGAGTAGGTTGCACCATTTTTGGAGCTGTTTTAAGTTCTTCTCCTTTTCTTTTAATGATAGAGTTTTACATGCATTTGTGGATGCAGGCACAAAGTGTCTTCACTGACAATTATGTCTCTTCATTTCTAAAGCAGCGTCATCTGAGAACCGAAGATTCCTCAGGTTATTAGTTTCTGGCCTTGGCACTTGTGTACCGAGTTTATCCGATTCTCTAATTCTTTAAAGTTACTAAGCACTGCAGCCAATCAAGCCCCTAAATTCTGTGTAATTTTATGCTCAGAAACAATGCTCTTAAATTGTTCAACAACTTGTCCACACAGTGGACAACTCACCATCTTTACATTTGAAAGTTTCATCATCACTGGATGCTGGCACGAGTTCAGATGATTTGAAAATAAACAACTGCATTATTTTTTTTTATCTCATTTTTGTTTTTGTTGCAATAATACGTATGTATGTATATGTTACAATATAGACTGGAGTTTAAATAGAAGCCCGATAAACACGATTTATGATCAAATATTTTTTATTACTGAAGAATTACTTCCTGTCAACATGTCCTGTGTATAATTGCATTGTAGTAAAAGCCAAAGTTTCACCTCATGTACAAAATAATGATTCAGTTTCACCCTCTGTGCTGCGTGTCCCTGACACACAGTCCGGGCAGGTTTGTGCAAGGATAAACTGGGAATTGTTGCAATCTGGTGGTCAGTGTATGGGGACATCAAAGGGATCAACTCACTGGTGGCAAGACTACGAGGAGAATAAGACCAAAGCCAGCCAACAAAACTAAGCCCAACCTGAAAGGCAGGCAGGCCCAGTAATACGGGATCATCCCTGGTGTAATTCCTCCCTCCTGGCCCTGCAACAAAGAGACCTGAGACAAGAGCTGCACATCAGGGGGAGGTAAGGAGGGGGTTTCAGCGAAGGTCCGGTGGTCTGAGGTCCACTGACCAGGTCACCATGCCAACAACATACACACAGATGCAAACAACTTGCCTGCAACAGTTCAGAGCCCTCTTGCCCGCCTTCATCGCCACATATTCTAATCACCAGCTTTAGGCCACGCATTGTGTGTGGACGTGTCCAAACATGGCGGGAGATCAGAGGTCACCTTGGCCGCTGACCTTGGCCCCTATGCCCCCCCCAAATGGGTCAGTAAGAGGGGTGTTGTTAGATTTCGTTGGGGTCAGACCATGTCGCTGTCCCTCTGTGGCTGGTCCGGTTCCTAATCGGCTCAGAGGCCGGACGACATTTGTTATTGTCCAGCTGCGTTTGAAAGGCCTTGTGCTGAAAGGACGGGGCATGACAGGGTCAGACTGGCCACAGCGCTCTGCTGCTTTTCAAATGCCATCGATACCCTCCTTCATTCTGGCCAGCACCGCGTGACAAGCAGTCAGCCACAGACGAGCTCTGCCACGATGGCGACGAGGATGTTTTCAAGAATATAAAATTTCTCCTCGTCTCCTTACCAATCATCAGTAGAATCAGAAATGGCCTTTAGTGAATTATGAGAGTCAGGAGTTTCATTTTGATTTACTGTTTAACAACAATTAAAAAAAAAAAAAAAATATTGCTTGTTGCTGCAGTTATGTTTATCAGAAGAGCTTTTGTGTAACTAGTTTTTCTAATTGGAAATAGGACTAAAAAAGAGTCTTGGAGGAGTGTAGCAGGCTATTCAATTACAGAGAAACACACAAACACACACAGTACTTCCTCCAGTTGTTGACTCAGGACTGAATTAGCAGCTGATTAAAAGATGTTGCCAGACTCCTAATTCACTTCAGTTCACACAGCTGCTGATGGCTTTGGGCCGCCTGAAGAGACTGACTCGCTGACTGACTGAGTTAATTCTATTAGAACTGTCTCCCAAACTAATTTCATCAAGGATCTCCGGCTAACTTACTTCACGCACTGCTCACACATTCAGCAGAGCAAGTACTGATCAGTTACACGTGCAGGGAGAGGAAGCGTGGTGGGTGCGAGCGGGGCCACTGAAAGGTCCTTCAGGACCCAAAACGAAGGTGTGCGAGGAGTTTGCATCATTTAAAATAGCGTGTTCAGCTAGGTTGGCTAATGATGCAGGAGCTTGTAAAAAACATCCTCATACAACTACTTACTGCTGCTGGGCTGGAATTGAACTCAGTCCCCAATCTGAGCAATCAGCTACTTTGACAATTCAGTTATAGTATCACATGATGGCCAAAACTAAGACCCAGGTTATATAAAACTTGAATTCCTCTTTAATAAATGGCCTTCCTGTTTCCCAGCTTCTCTACTCCTGTACCAACTTACTCTAGGCCATCGAGTCTTTGATACAAGACAGCCACATTGTAGCAACTCCAGGGATGTCCAGTTGGTCTAAATGAGTGTATTTTAATGAAGTGCACTAAGCCCTACAAGTCCTCTTCAAACAGACAGTCTCAGGAAATGCGACATCCCAGACTCTTTAGTGCTCGTCGCCTCACAGGCTAATAGGACCTGCCAATGAAACTGTCTCTTTTTCCTCTCAAAGCCAAGAGAAGGGAGAGCAATTAAATCCAATTGGAGCCCACAGTAATGCTGGGACCTGGTCCCCAGGAGGCCCCAGCGGTCCGGATGTTTAATCATCATCTGACCTAGTTGTGGGTTCTGATAAATGGGCCTGGGGAGGGAAAGCGTTGGTTGGTCATTAATCTAGAGCGAGATGGGGGACAAGCACACACGGTCGTCGCTGAGTTAATTGGCCACTTACTTTAGCACGAGCGAGGGGCTAAGGCGAGATGGAGATGGATGTCCTTTCGTCGATCCATAATTTGGCCCTTCGGGGTGCTAATACAAGCAAAACAAACAGAGTAGAAAGAGGTGAAGGGGATAAAAGGAGAGGAGTGAGGGGGAGAGGGTGACATCTCTGAGCCACTTTGACTTGGACTTTAGAGGAAATAGGCTTCTGTGTTGAATTTCACCGACCTGATTTGTTATTAATTTTTTAAGCTGTCATTTAAAGTGTATAAAAACTCATGTTAGGCTTTCAAACCTTTACCACGTCAGGGAAAAAAGGGCTGAATTACAAGAATGTGCTCACTTTTCTTATCCATCTTATCTTTTCTACTTCTCTGTGTCATTTCTGCCTGGATGTCCAGTCAAGTTGGAGTGAGGCTCCAGCAGTCACCCAGGTTGCTGCCTGCCTGATGGATGATGGGAACCGAGGGGGGTGAGTCCCGGCTATGATAAGGGCCCTATCTTGACAGGGGCTTCCTTTCCAAGCCTGAGCTCAGTCACATAGCGTCGACAGAGAGAGATGGATGTGTTGGTGGGTGGGTGGGTGGAAGGATGGATGGGTGAGGAGGAGACAGACATGAGACTGTCTTATGGGACAAGACACAACCTGTCCTTTTGTGTTATCAGTTCACCTCCTGACCCCTGCACTTTTTTGCCCTTTCCCTCAATCCAGCCTCAAACCCAGAGCGCCTCAGTACGTGTAGACCTTGCGGTGTTCTGCAGGGTGCTTTTACTAATGCTGGAACTGTAGAGAAGGCGATGTTGGTTAATCTACCACTATTTTCCAGTGATCATCATTTCCTCTTGTATTACAGTGAGACTGACATCTCTGTTATTTTTTATTTGTTTTCTTTTTTCATAGCACAGTGGACAGAAGGCAGGAAATCTGGAAGACACAGTAACATGGACGGATTCAAACTTGGGCCTCTGAGTCACCTGATCAATTCCTCTAACAGCTAAACCGGCACCAGTATCTCATTATTATTGGCTGCCATTACTTCTAAAGGTGAAAATGAAAAAATAAGACCCTAAAAAGCAACAGCAAACAGTTTAAGTGATTTATTAGCAAGGTTTGTAGATTAACTAGAAGAGCATGCAACAACTGAGACTCTGGACATTTGGACTGACAGGTTGGGCGGAAAATGCCAGAAGAAAGGAGAAGGAGATTGGTCGAGGCACTTTTTAATGCGGGAAGCTAATATTTGGGAATAGAGCTCTCACTTGGAGAATCTGGGTTGAGTGGGGCTTAGGGAGTAACTCCACCAGCAGGTGGACCCCAGGCAACTCCAACCTTTCCTTAACCTGAAGAGCAATGTTGAAAAACAGCTAGAAAAAACACCCTGGCCAGGACCGTGACAATCTAAAATACAAAGATACTATATAAGACAAAAAGCTATCTTACATTCTTGGTAAAACTCCGAGGTTTGCTGAATGCTTTACACATAATCTTCTGATGATGAAACTGCAGACACACAAGCAAAATTGTGCAAAAACATGCACATACAAATGAGATGAACTTTTGTGGACTTTGTGGTGTTTCTGGCAGTAAAAAGAAAGAAGTTTTCTGACTGCCATGGCCTTAAGCATTTGGGTTAGTGGGTGAATGTGGATCTCTTTTACTGTCATGTAAATGCTTGACAGTTTCTCCCATGCTTTGTTATACTGATGCACGTGTAATCTAAGAAACTATCACCATCTGGGTTTGTTAGTGTTGCATTTGAAACACTCTATCCTCCCATCATGCCCTGTTGAATGTGAGGAATTGGACTAAACACCAGGGGTCTGATCAATCTGATCAATTGGGGGGCGTCGCTGCCCCGTGCAACCTAATTCCAGCTAATTGGGACTTTTCACACAAATCTTAAGAGCAGAATGCTTTCTCTAATGAGCATGGCTGCTTTCACGCTCTGATCTGTGGCCAGCAGCAGGAGCCTGGCCCAGCTGACCTGCTCCGTCTCCGGTGGTCAGTGCTGAACAGGACACAGCTCCTGGTTCAGCCACACTGAATAGATGCTCTTCATGCTGTTCTCTGCAGGAGATCTCGGTCCTCGGAGTTGCAAGCCTGACCCCTCTGGATAAGACTGGGCCAGGGTCAGGTACCAGAGTCAACAACCCTGGACTGACCTCCACACCAAGAACTGTGCCCTCCAGCCAATAGCCTCTGCTGCCCTGACCCTGCTCAGGCCTGGCTTGGCTCCCTGTGGTGAGTCAGGGGGTCAGTCTCCCAGAGGCTCATTGTAGCAGTCGCTAACCAACGATAAAAGAGCTTGTGGTCAAGCCACGGGGGCTGCAGGAGCGTGAAAGCGAGGGCATAGCTGCACCCCTGCCAGTGCAGTCTAATTTAGCAGGATGCTGGTACGTAAGCCACACCAACAATGGACTCTGGACTGGTAAACAATAATGTTTGTGCAAGGCCTCTTTCTTGGGGCCAATCTAGCACTCACAAAGCCCATCTGGCATCAATAAGATGTCCCGAGATGCTATTCAGCACATCAGTCTTCATTTTGTGTGGCTTTTCAGCAAAAGGTCCTCTCTGGGTGCTCAGTGCCCAGTATTGGCTAACACTTAAGAAGTGACAGATGCTATAGATCTAAAGTTTTGAAAATAAAGCGACCATGTGTGAAATCGATCAGTTATTAGATTTAAAATTTCAGGCTGTCCTGCACAGGCATGAGAAAGCCTTTAGAAAGTTGAAGAGACCCACCATTTATTTGTCATTATTATTATTATTATCTTTAATTTATGTGGAAAGGATGAAAGGATAAATTCATCAGAGTGTGTTTAGGCATTTTACAACAGCATGCATCATATTCATTAGCTTTGCATTTACACGAAGAGAAGTTTGCAACCCTAAACTTCCTAATTTTCACAGCTGCACCATTTATTCCCTTTTCCTCTCTCTCTTTTGGTTAAAATTTAAACACATTGGTAAGGATTGCTTTCAAGTCCAAAGTAGGACACTTCATTAAACTACCCCAGCATTCTGAGAAGCCCCGCACATAAAAAACCTCCTCATTCATGCTTGATTCAGGCCTATATGAGTCATGTCTTCGAACGGAGGAGTGTGGGAGGAAGTTTGGAACAAGATGGCCAGTGAGTATTTTGTTCCCAGTGCTGGGGCTGGACCGTCTGGGCCGGGGTGAATAGTCAGGAGGCTAATGAATAAGACTGAGAGACAGAGAGAGCGTGAGAGTGCAGGAAGTAAGCGCAGCAAGTGGCAGATAGAAGCCAGAACTCTCTCGCTCACTCTCTCTAGTTCTCTCTCTGTCTCTCACCCGATCTGGGACAGGAAGTGGGATTGTTTGCGACCAGCACGTGTGATCCATCGCTCAGCATGCTCTGCTCTCCTGAGGGAGGTCAGGCAGGAAGTGGCCAGGCGTGGGCTTTGACCTCTGGGTAATGAGCGAGGACCCTCAGGGGGAACTGCTGCCTGCTGCCACGTTTCTCTCCACTTACAACAAGACGCACTGAAACACTGAGATCAGGCATGTGAAGAGAGTCGAGCCGGGTAAAGCAGTGCTGTATCACATTCAGCCTGAATCACCAGTGAGTGATTTCACACTGCTGAGTTACACTGAGTGCACACAAAAGGACAGTGGGGCAGGCGCAAGCAGACAGTGTGAGTGATCATTTGATTAATGCATTAAAGGTTTGGGCTCCGTCTGCTGGCTTCAAGTTCATGTTGAGCTTTAATAACATTTTAAAAATGAATAGAAACAGGGTGTTTTCACATAAAGATAATGATGTTTTGCATTGGTTAGTTTGCAAGGCATCTAATATGTGGGCAAATTTTATAAAAATAAAAGGAAATGTCAATACAGACGAATGCAGTTAAATGACACCACCTAAGCAGATTTAATGAATGGATGGTTGGAACTAGAAGCTAGTTCATGCATTTATTACTTCTAGTGTGGACTATTGTAATTCCTTAATATCAGGGTGCTCTGAAAGCATCTTGAAATGCCTTCAGTTGATCCCGGCGGGTATATTTCTCCCACATTAACTTCTCTTCAAATCCAGAAATGTATTTAAAATCCTTCTCCTTGCATTCACAATCTTCAATAATCAGGTCCCATCTTAACTTAAAGACCTCATCGTGGGCTTCCCATCATACACTGAGTGTTTTTTATTCACTCACCCTTGTTCACTCTCTATATGTTTGTACACCGCTCTGCATTTAATCATTAGTTAATATTAAATTCTGGCTCTCTTCCATAGTATGACTTTTGCTCTGTCTCTCTCCCGTTATACCCGGTCGCAGCAGATGGCCCCGCCCCTCCCTGAGTCTCGTTCTGCTGGAGGTTTCTTCCTGTTAAAAGGGAGTTTTTCCTCCCCACTGCTGCCAAGTGCTTCTCATAGGGCTTCTTTAAAGGGTCAATAGCTTACAATATACAATGCCTTGAGGTGAGTGTTGCTGTGAATTGGCACTATATAAATTAACCTGAACTGAATTGAAAAAAGTTTTTGTGAAGCCACATTATGAAAAATTTAAATGAGTGGATAAACAGATTATGAAAGAAGCTCTGCTCTCCCAGCTGAACGGTCCTGCATCCACAGACTGACTCTCTGTGTGATAGTTTGCATGTTCTCCCCATGCTGTGGGTTCTCTTCAGGTACTCTAACGTCCTCCCACAGTCCAATGTCATGGAGTTAGGTTAATAGATGATTCTAAATTGGCTGTAGGTGTGAATGTGAGCACGAATTGTTGTCTGTGTAACATCAAAACACATTTTAAGGTCAGTTTAGGGCAAGAAAAGTAGAAAATTTACAGCTTTGTTAATATTTGATTCTCCAGGGAATAAATTAAAGTCAGTGTACTGTTCTCTGAAGATTGATGCTGCGTGTGTGTGTGTGTGTGTGTGTGTGTGTGTGTGTGTGTGTGTGTGTGTGTCACATGCATGCGTGTTCCTTTCTGTTTGTGCAGTAGAAAATTCACTCTGGCAAATTGCTCTTTTCCCATGCCTCTTGGCCTTTCTCTGGCAAACTGCTTGTTAAACTCTGCCATTGTCAGGACTGTGTGTGTGTGTGTGTGTGTGTGTGTGTGTGTGTGTGTGTGTGTGTGTGTGTGTGTGTGTGTGTGTGTGTGCATTTTGGCTTGTATTTGCTTGTCACCATGCCTGTGTGTTAATGTGCCTGCTTTATATATAGTCATTGTGTATATGTAAAGCGTGTGCATGTCAGTTAGTTGCCAGCCTCAATGTCAGACATTGGGATAACAAGGGCTAATTCAGCGGTCCATCCTGAAGGGATGGGGGTGTGTGTGGTGGTGGTGGTGGCGGTGGTAGCAGTCGGGGGGCTGTCAGCGGGGAAGCCAGCCAGGTTCCCAGGACACCCTCTGCAGACCACTTGAGACGAAGAGAAAGAGAAAAGCGAGGGAGCAAGAAAGGAGGAGAGAGGGAAGAAGGGCGAGTCGTTCCCAAAACAAAACACAAAAACCTGAGGCCACAAGTCAGTCAGGGAAGCATTCAGATCCCACGCAGGTAGCTGGGCCAGAGAAAAGCCAAATTGTCCTTTGTGACACAAGAGCCATTCAGTGGGAACAGGATGCTGTCTGCGGGATGTCCCAGACCCCTCGGCGCTGCATTGTAGTGTGTGTGACTCAATGCGTGTGCATGCATGTCTGGCTCAGTGTTGACTTTTGGAAAAAGATTGACGAAGGGAGGACTTGGCACTCTTCTCTGTCAAACATCTGACAGTGAATGAACGCTTCATAGACAAACTCAATTAGCCAGCATAGAGGTCTGAAGGAGGTGTCTTGTGCCACAATAGGACCTCTATTTTGACATATGGCCATGGTGAATGTAAGGCAAACATATCTTTTTGGTGGTTTTGAGACAGTGGCAAACAGATCAGAGACTGTCTGAGACTGTGAGAAAGCCGGAGTGACGAGGCAGAGTAAGACAGTGATAATAACGGCGGATGAAGATCTTTCAGAGGCGTGTCCTGAGACGATTCTCTGTATCTCATTTAATCTGTAATCTTAAAATGGGTTAAATAACATCATATAGCTTTGTCCTTATCACACCATATTACATTAGCTGGTTTAGGTTTATTTGATAAACGTGTCAGACAGACAAAATGAAGTGAATTTTTGTGGCACTAATTAAACAAGCTAATAAATAATCAGACTTCCCAAAATAAATAAAGTAATCAATAAATTAATTAATGAATTTAAAAAGTCCTCGCTCCTCAAAATAATCCACACACTTAATATTGTTGTCTGTTTACTACAGAACAGAAATTTTTATTTTACTCTGTGAGGTCCGTATATTTACCCAAGTACTGTACTTCAGAAGTTTATCATAACAACAACAACAACAACAACAATAATAATATTAACTTTAGTTGTATAGCACTTTCCAAAATTACAAAGTGCTTCACTGTTTGAATAAAGACTCAGACTAAAGAAAAGTATACACGTTCAAACATACAGAGATATAACCAATGTGTGGCATTTATTCTAACATACACACTTTCATACATGCAAATAATTGCAAATTATGGCCAAAAATAAAGTGGAAAAGCCATTTGAATCCTGCTTTATGTACTTAAAAACTCTGTAAACATTTATTCAAATATAACTACAATTGTTAGGAAGCTGTGGTTGCACAGCTCCACTTTATCACACTTTAGAGGAAATTACTGCGTTGTTTTCTGTGTCTCTGCATGAAGTTTTCTTGGCAGACTTTACATTGGGTCATAGTTTTATCTTCTCCTTTTACACTGAAAGTAAAAACAAATAAAGTGCATAAAACAGCTTAATTACTGTTTGAGCTGTAATCTTCAGACAGAGACGACTGATTTAGATTTTTTTACTGAAGAAGAATAAGAAAAGCAGAAATATTAATATATTGTGAAGCTCAAAAACTGGGAAAATGTAGTATTTCACTATTTCACAGAACAGCATCCACTCATGGTTCTCATGCTGAGTTCATAGTTTACAGTCTGTACTCTGATCGTGATCACCTGGTTTCACGTTAAGCCTGTTTCACATCCGTTTTGTGCCTCCTTTGAAAGCTCTTATGGATAGCACCATCAGGTTGCTGTGGCACGGCCTGAGTTATACACGAGACCTTGTTCTCATCCCAGGCCACAGCATCATAAAACATAGTCCCCCCCCAAAACACCCACTCCTCTTATGTTACAGGAACACTGAGGTTTTTCGTTCATATATTAAAGTTAAAGTGATGAAAGCAGCGGCTGCACGGTCGGAGACGAGAAGGCACGTCCCGCTCAAAAGAATGAATTTATGTCAGCTAAAATCAGTACAAGAGGGGGGCAGTTGTGCACTTATGTGTGTGTGTGTTCATCCCCATGACAACAAGGATGAAAGCACGCACTTCCTTGCACAGTGAGCCCATATAAGGGGGCCGCTGGGCCGAGCTCAGCTCAACAATACCTTTAATGTCATAGCTCAGTGACTGGTCTTTGTGAGCGGACCAGCGCGCTGCGACCCACACAAAAACTCAAAGGCAAAATGGATTAGAATATAAGAGAAAAGATGACTGAATCAAACCCAGTGGATTGGAGGAGATTAGCTGAAGGGATTATGGGAGAAATGACACACTAATTACTTTCTGTTGGGGTTTGGGACAAATCTGAGTTTAAAACTTGAGCGAGGTGTGCGCACGGTTGAAGTTTTGTGAGTTACTTCTGGACACAGTGGCTTTTGAAACATAGAGACATAGACATCAAAATGATGAACATCACTTAGATCTGGGTTTTATCTTTTATACGAATTGATAAATTTCAGAGGATTTATATCATTTTGCATGAATTTGAAGACTGTCACTGATATTTTCTGAATTTTCTGAAATCTAAAAAAAGAAATCAGACAATTAAATGAAAGTTTTAGGCCCTATTAAAAATGTTTCGACATTCTTTCTGAAAATATTCAATTCAGGATTCTCAAATGAAGCCAACACTAGTTTAAAGAATGTGCACTCTCCTCTGAAAATGCTGATTTTTAAAGTAAAAAACATTTTAGAAACTTAGAAACACAAAAAAACTTTAAATATATGCAGAGCATAATGACAGAGAAAACTTTTTTTTTCACTTTTCCATCTACTGGAAATGTCTGACCTTTTAAAACAAGTCAAACACTGCACAGCTGTGTCTGCAGAGCTGGTTTAAATTTCTGATCTGTATCTCCTCGAGTACTCCAGTGCAACCTCTTGTGCTTGTGAGGAATTCAAACTTCTGTCAAACACTTTAAGAGAAACAACAGAAAGCCACTCAGAACAGCAATCTGACTTTCTAACTTCCACTCCTGTTGACCGAATGCTTGTCTCTCACTGTTAATTATTTGGCCAAACTGGAGTCAAGGGGTTTGGAGGATGTCTTGTCTGGAGTTTGCTCTGCTCTCCAGGTCTCCAATTAGCCTAAAAAGAACACAGGAAGGATAGCAAAGACAAAAGAGGAGAAAAAGAAGGCCAAAAAAAAGGGAAAGAAAAACACAACAATCAACAAGACCTCCTGGCGTCCTCGTGGGGGAGGACACACACACACACACACATACGCATACACACCTCCTTCCATTCCTCACAAACTCTGTGGTGTTTTCGGGGCTCGGGCTGTCACTGTGGAAACCTGGAGCGTCTTTCGTCCATTTCATGCGTTCAGTTCCCTTCCTCCCTCCTTGTGTTTTTTTCTCTCTCTCATCACATGCACACACACAAACACTGACTTCCCCCCAAGTCACCACCTCCTCCCGCCCCTCCATTCACGCCCTCCCTTCTTTTTGAGCTAAAACAAAGCACTGGACTGAAAGGGCTCTGAGGTAGGTAAATGTATTCAGTGACACCGGCCGGATGATTCCTTTCTGTGCCAGGCCTGTAACATTTGTTTCATGACTTGTCTGAGGGCAGGGACAGCGTGTTGGGCTTTTTGTCCCATGTGCCCTCTGCACAGCCCTGCAGTTAATGGTGGCCTTGTCCCAGGCTGCTGGACCAGAAACCTGCAGCCCCAAGGGACGGGCAGACATGGTGACATGGAAGAAACATGGAAAACTAAAGAGCATGTAGGGAATGAGTTGTTCCACACGGTCCACTCTGGTGTTCACGTTGCTCAAAAAAGTAGAGAGGAGGGCTGTCCTTTCCTTTCCTTTCCTTTCCTTTCTCAGTGAGTGACAGGCAGTCGAGCCAAGGGGCCAGGTGCTGCTGGAGAGGGTGAACTTGATCGCTTGGGCAGGGGGGAGGTTGGAGGCAGACACCCCGCTGCTATCTGTCCAAAGATGGCCCCCAGCATTTAACAGTGAGGGTCCCCTCGCTTTCACTGGCTGCTGCTCAAGAGCGCATCTTCACTGCCGTTTTGTGCGTCTCCCTCGCTGAGACATGAGTGGACTTTGGGGCCGAGAACTATGGTGCACTTGACTCTGGTAATCTGCTGAGCACCAAAAGACCTGAAGCCTTGAGTGATGTGAGAAGAGAGCATAGCTGCTGGGGCTTTTGAAGAGTCTTTGGAAACACGTGTAAAGCATATTTTATGACTGTCGAGTGGGACAAATATTAAAAAGCTGAAAGCTTTGAAATGTTTTGTTGGAAACAGATTATACAGCACAGGACTGACAGCACTGTTGGGTTTTGTAGTTTTATATACTGTTACATTGCTTTATGTAAGAATTATTCTGTTAATAGGACGATGGTGTGTAAACTCTTAAGCAGTTCTCAAGTGCTAGCACTATAGAGTAATATCTAAAGGCCAGGTTAATAGTTAAATAGTTTTTACATCGTTTATCAGAGAATTGCACCAATTTGCAGAGGTTGCTGAGGGTCATATACAGAAAATGTATCTGTTATGCTGCCAGAAATGTTTTTGCACTTTAATCATGCATTTTGTGATCTTTTAGAGTTCTTATTTTCTTGCACTGGAAAACTTAATGACTAATATTTAACATTTCTTTTTGCTACCCATGGGTGAAGGTCAATCACTGACCTGGATATAAAACGGTAACTCTTTTGAAAATATCTCCTGGCCATGCTTGCTGAGTTTTTATTTCCATAATTTCACTGCGGCATTGAAACGTTCGTCTTCTATTGTGCCAGAAATCTCAGGATTCCCGCTGGAGTATTTGTGTCTTTGTGTAAGTGGGTGTGTATATTCATAAGAGCCAAAATCCAAACCCACCCCTCCGTCTCTCTTTCTCAGTGTTCGGTAACAAAATCAGCCCTTGTATCGGGGGCCACCACTACAAACAGCGTATGAGGGGATTAGTGGCTCCTTGACCGCTCCTTCAAACACACGCCCAGCATGGCCGCCTCGATTATGACCATTAGATACCCTGAAAATGAGACTGAGATGAAAGAGTGGAATACTGAGGGCTTTTCCCAGGGACGAATTTGACCACACGTCCAGCAAAAATGAATCTATAATCCAAAAGCCCACAAAGGCCAGAGTGGAAGCTGTCCTAGAGTGTTGTGCTAGCTTGCTGAGAGAGGCTTTATGTTTCTATTGCTTTCATTGTGCCTGGGAGTGCCATAATAATGATTAGAGACTTTAAAGGCTAGATTAAAGTGAGGACAAGGGCAGCTTAGTCTGTGAAGTAATTTTAGGGCAGCTGAGCAGGTTTTTTAATGGGAAAATTCCTCTGAACGTCACTGAAAAGGACGCGGGATTCATTTCTCTGAGATCAAGCTGACCCTTTGTTTGAGAAGTTAATGTGTACACATGTAATGTACTCACACATAGTCTGCTTTACACTACCCCGACACATACCTCCACAGACACACACACATGCAGTTGTCATTGAACAGCTCATCCCCAGGCTGTGTGTGTAAAATGAAGCTGCAGGCAGTGCAAGGTGATCCTGTATTATCCAGGCTGCCTTCACTCTGTAGGTGAAAGTGCTGTAAGGCAAAGGGGCTTCACCTAGCAGCTATCTATTCACCGTCCGAGGAGGCACAGGATGCAAGCAGCTGAGAGGCTGAGAGGCCTGCAGCATCTCAAATGACAGACACACAGCAGGAGCAGAACACACAGGCCAAGGTGTGTCAATGCTACAAACCCACGTGTCCCTGAGGGGGTACAGTGAATCAGTCACAGAGAGCAATGCTTTTATCTGTTGAAGCCTGTGGTGCAGGAAGCAGTCACACTTTAATAAAAGTAGTAAAAGACCTCTGTGCTTGTAAAAGATCTATGTAGAATATGTCATGTATGTAAGTATAACCAGAAAAATGGACCCAAACAATTAAAAGTCCTTTATTCAGAAAATGTCTCCTGTGACTTTTATGCTCTTAAACTTATTATTTGTTGCATGATGGATCATAGTAATAACTAAAAGTGTCAGATAAACATTTCCTTTTGAGACTCAGCGGCAGAAGCAGATTGTGGTGTGAAAAAGAAAAACTCAGATAGAGAAAATCTTCCTCGAAGTTGCTCATGAAAATCCCTGAAGCCACAGTCATTACTGACAATGTGAAGAACTGACTTGCCAAAACTGTGCTACAGAAAAAAGTCACTTTTGTTTTATTTGGAGGGTTGTAACTTGGCAGAAAAATTTCAGAAAGCCAAAACTTGACCTATTGTCACCTAAGTTGTACTGAAAATAATATGCTTATAACTTTATTGTGCATTAAACATTTTTACACAAGGTGACCAGGAAGCCCCTCTTGAATGGCTGCACTCTTCACTTCCTAAGAGATAGGGTGAAGACTGCAGTTGTTCAAGAGGGCCTCAGAGTAGAGCAGCTATCCCTCCACATCGAAAAGAGCCAGTCGACGTGGTTCAGGCGTCCGACTGGGTGAGGCGCTCTGAAAATGTCCTACCAGGAAGAGGCCCGGGGCAGACCCGGGATTAGCTGCAGAGATTGTATTTCTCCACTGGCCTGGTATTTCTCAAGTTTGAATCTACCCCAGTTAAAGATCCCCCCCCCCCCCCCCCCCTTCATTTAAAATGCATCTTATTGTTTTGCACATTAATTAGTTTTTATACTGAATTCACATTTACTGTGTCAGGCTGCTTCCCAACTCCTGACAGGGCAGAAACACACACACATTATATATTTTGTTTATTTTGTATCAGTGTTTTACTAGCTAGTGCACAGCCAGCTTTACGTGGTGAAAAACAGAGAAGAAAAACGTATAAAACCATGAATACGAAAGTTGTGTTGATCCCGTGGTTTAGGGAGTGACCAAAAGAACAGTTCATTTGAGTTGAATCTCGTGTTTTTCCTTCATCCTGATGTGACATGATTTTCCTGTTCACCTAATGTGTCAACAGACGAACCCTGACAGGACGTGAATGATGTCCCAGGCTAAAGTCAGTTAAGTTATGCTCTAATTAGCTGTGTGCTAAAAAAAACAAAATGTGCGGGAACTTTGAAATAAAAGATAAAATTACTTATTGCAGGATTTCTTCAGTTGTTTCAAAAGCTGAGGTTGGACAAGCACGTTGTTTCTGGAAGTTTCACTTGTCTGAATAATTGTAACTCAGATTACAGCTTCCCTGGAACAAAACATATTTTATAGTAATGCACAGACGCACTCACACACACATGCAAAAAAACCCCCCAAAAGACAAAAAACAAAACCATCCTGATGTAAACCATAGACTCTAAAAGTCCTGTACATGTACTATAAATCAAACGGGACAGATCTCTCCCTCTCAGCTCACAGCCCAGGATTCCCCTTAAATATCTAAGAGTTCCCAACTGGAGTCGATAACAAAGCTGTGCAGGATGCCAACAAAGCCCCAGGAGATCCTGAAAGATCCCACTACTAGCTCCCTCTCCCCTTCAGCCAGAATAACCCCCTTTACTGCCAAAATTCCTTGTCTGTTCATCTCAAGCCAGACAATATGTGTTTCAGAGAATCTGAAACTTCATGCAGATGTACCCTCAGGGACATGTGCTCATCGCATAGAGACTGGGATACAGGGAAGATCCACTCTTAGAAGGGAAGGTAATTCAAGCACGGGAAAGATAGAGGGGACGCGCCATGCAGAGACTCTATGTTAAGGGTTTAGTTCCCTCAGCACGTGGCTTCCACACCTCCTGGCTCAGGTGTGCTTTCCCTCCTTTGGGAATGTTTATGGTGAGTCAGTGACTCTTTAACCAGGATCTGCGGTCAGTTTGCAGCCATATCCCAGGAAAATACTAAAATTTAACTAAAAATCTGGTCCGTAAAAGATAAAAGGGAGATGTTTCCACTATATCTCCTCATGGCTTCTTCTAGCATTTCAGATTTCTCTTAATGTGAAATTTTGAGAACTCTAATATAATAGTCATCTTTTAATTAAATCAGTTTTCTCCTTATAGCGTCTGACAACAAATGAATTTTCCCAAAGCAAATGCAGGGCAGCTGATTAAATCTCTCCATATCTTAACTGTCTGTCTTTATAATCAATCTAATATTATAAACTGCTTTATTTGTTTTTATGTGGCTTGGGTTCATGTCTTGAAGCAAATAGCTCGATCGGAGGGAAAACAACAGCTGTTTTGAGTAAACTGCAGGTTAGATAAATGCAGCTGTTATGTGTCTGTTGACAGTTAAAAGTCCAGATTTTTAATTGTGTTGCTTTACACACATTTAAAAAAAAAAAAAAATCAATTTGGAGATGCCGTGCAATCGACAGTTGCATGCTATTTGCGTCTCCGCCACTAGAGGGAGATGTTGGCTCTGATTGGTCGCTGGAACACGGCTTTGAATGGAGGCAGGGGAGGGATGATCAATGGCAGCTTCCTCGAAACTTCAAGCAGAGCGGCGCAAGTAACAGTATGCATGCACGAGTGCAAATAATATATCACCGCTGCCAATATTAAAAATATGACTATCGCTCAGTCCGAGCGCAGACGTCAGGCCAACAGCAATTACTGAAATTGTTCCCACCTGGTGAGCCAGAGTGATGAGTAATTAATTCTCCTTGTTCACGTTCCAGCTCAAAATTAAGACTTGGGTGATTTGGGAGTTGTTAAGTTGTAGGCTAACTGTGTGGGGAACAGCTCCATCTTTAGCGTTCCCAGCGCACCTTAAGAGGCTGTTCTCACCTTGTTGCTTTATTTGTTTGCAGAGTCTGTTTGAAACTAAAGCCTTTCAGCTGTTTTCCAACACTTTGAGTGTCGAAGAGTAAATTTCCTTTGACTCCTGTTTGTGCCCTGTAAGTATGATTGGGTAAGCACACTGTTCCAATACATGCAGCGTGAGTGTGCACCCTGCAGGCTTTGCACGTTTTCCCGTCACTTCTCGGAGGTGGAGCATCAAAGTGTGTTTCTTTCCTCGAGTGAGGCGTCCACGGTGGACTGCAACCTTCTGAAGTCAGGAGACCTGTGTTTACTCCAGGGATTACATTACCACACCAGGCGCCTGCCAGACAGGCACTCTGTACCATCACTCAAGGTGAAACAGTGGACTGCTCGTGATGGGTTCGGGGACCTTCTGGTCTTCTGGTGTGCCCCTCTTTTCTGGAGAGTGTTGACTCAGATGGGATGAGTAAACAATCAGAGTGAACCCGCTGTGGGTGCTCCATTCTCATGGAACCCCGGGCCACTGGATTAGGCTAATGCTGGCCCATGATGGGGGAGTGCTGCAGTGCGGCCCTCGGTGACAGGAGGTGATGGATTAGGGCTTTGTCAGGGCCCATGTCAGCCTGGGGGACCTCCGTGATGGGGGAAGGAGGGAAAGCCGAGGGCCTGCCCAATCCTAGGATCAGCAACATGTTGACAAGGGATTATCCCAATTGGTGTGTTTCATCAGGAGCTGAGGTCTCATGGATGGCCAGGGAGAGGTGTAGCAAATGCATTCACTGATGGCATGTTAGGGCAACGTGGCTGAAGAGGACCACTGGTTATTATTACAGGCGAAATTGCCAGTTTCCATGTCGGCAAATGACCTTTCCCGTGTGTCAAGATATAAAAATCAGTCAAGTGTGAAATCAGTGATTAATAGGAATGAAAAGCTTCATCATTTTTGATTTTAGTGGCACAAGAGCGAGAACTGCTGATTTTACAGGAGCCGTAAATCCCCACGCATGGGCGGCGATCGAGTTACTGCAAGTGCTGGCGATTGCACCCTTCCCTGGAAGCGGCGGTGCCATGATATCTCCGCCACATTTGCTTTCCTTCGTTGAAATGCGAAAACCAGATTGTTTCGTTTTACGGGTTCCCTTTGAAATCCGGCACACTCGACCCTGCCTCAGCTAGGATTTTACAGCGTGCTCTGGTTTATTTCTGGAAACCTCCCACACTCCTCAGCTTGTTTAAGACGCCTGCCCGAGTGTGCCTTTTGTTTGTTTTGCCAGTTGGGACAAACAGTAAAGTGAGGTGATTAAGCATTTGCATGAGGTCTTGTACACTTCAAGAGAAACCGCATGAACATTTGGAGGAAGGCCTGTCAGTCCGCAGTTGCCGGTGCTGTTGAGTAGACGTGTCTGGAGGAGAATAAATTACCAACATTTGGCACTATCAGCCACTGGCCCTGTCTCCACATCTGGGCTTTGTCTGACGTTATTAAATGTGAAAAATGAGTCCTGCTCGTGATGTTACGGTAAATGATACAGAATGACATTATTTGCTACAAGAGCTTTCTGTCATCTGGACTGGAGCACATAAAACGATACTCTGAGGAGGTCGGGTATTTGTCATTTAACTCTGCAGCTTGTTGCCGCTAATGCATTGCCTCAGAAACTGGATTTGTGCTGAGGTTACGCGGCGTCTAAAACACAAGTGATTCGTTTGACATATTAACGTGATTAGGAAGGGAGGGAGGCGGCGGGGGAGGAACAGGCGAGAGTGAGACGTGACTGCGAGGGATAGTGACTGACATGTGGCAAGGAGGCACTGATCCGTCTCTTGACGAACTTGTCGCCTCACCACGCTCCATGTGTCAAGCGTGGGTGGCCTCCTGACACGCGTTTGAATGTGTATGTCATGACCGTCTGGGGTGAAACTGCTCCTGAACGCACATCCACGTAATGACACTGACACGGTGCCATTGGGCTCGCCACAGAGCCCAGACGGAGTCCCTGGCGAGGACAACCTCTATCTCTTCCCTCTGATTTCTCTCAACCTCTCACCCTCTCCGTTGCTTGCTCTTCCTCTCTCTGAGTCTATCACTCATTGGTTGACTTCAGCCACAGTTATTAACTGGCAATTTGGGTCGGAATGATTATATTTAATGTAATTATGATCATGAGGAACAGAGAGAGGGCTCTGGGAGCAGGCCCAGCTCTTGGAGCCGGTTCATCTGAAAATGAACCCTGTGCTGTAAATTGTAAGTACCTCTCCGAATGTCAGTGAGCAGTGCCAGCCAGTCCTACACAGGCGTCACTCACAGACCCCACTCTGTAATTGCTTGCTAGCTGGAGCTGCTGTGTAATTTTTGACGTGGCTCTGTGGCGGTGGCGGCGCTGACAGAAAAAGGGACTGGAGATTTAATGCCTGGTCTCAGCTTTCAGGCTTCTGAGTCTCTCTTTCTGCTCTATTGATGAACCTTTTTTTTTTTTTCTTCTCTCATTTCTGGCTTCAATTATTTTCTGCAACACTAAACTGCCCAGGTTGCTGGAAGAAGTGCTGCCATGACATGGCATGAATTAAAAGCAACTCTTGTTTTCATCGTAGAGCTGGATCTGGGCCTGGCAGGTACTCGACGCATAAGCTGTTGTTGTTTTTCTGCAGAAAAGCCGTACTGAGATCTTATTAATTCAGTGGGAAATTTGGAGCAGTGTCATTCGTATTCACTGAGAAAGGCCGCGTGTCTTCACAGAACAGATGTCGGTCCATTTGCTGACTCGCTGCATATTCATTCCAGCGTATTCCTGCAGGTGTGTTTGTAGGCGGCCATCTCCCTGAGATGCACCCACTCATCATAAAGAATTGGAGAAGGGGGGTTGCTGTGGTGGTTGGAGGAGGGAATCTTTAGCGACAAAAGCCCCCACCCCTTTTTGCTTGCTCTCCGTGGGTGTGGGCGGAGGGCATTTAATGGCCATTCAGCCTCTAGCAAGACCCCCTGAAGACACCCCCACATTCTAGGGATGACTACCTGCCCAGGAGCACTCTCTGCCCATCTGTCCACTCCAGAGGCCGCAGGAGAGTCCGTCCTCTTGCCTCCTTCACCACAGCGCATGCACACACACACACATACAAAACAAGTGGTTGATTGCCGACTCAGCTCTGCATCAGGCTGACAGAGCAAACGGAGCAAAGCAGGGGGTAAAGAGTGTGTGAGCGTCTGTCTGCAGGAGGGTGCGGGCTGCTGTTGTATTTGTTGTGAGAATGAGTCGGTGTATGTGTGTGCATGTGGGAGTTACTCAGTGGGTGATTGAGCATTCATTAGTGGTGATGGATGGATGGGTGGGTGTGTGTGTGTGTGTGTGTGTGTGTGTGTGTGTGTGTGTGTGTGCGCGCGCGTGGGCGTTTGTGTGAGTGGCAGGATACAAGAGGTGGAGGGGGTGTGTGTGCGAGTTTGTGTGTAGGAGGAATTCAGTGGGCAGTTGAGGGTGTTGTGCTGTGTGGGTGGTAGTAAACTAATATACATATATTCCTGATCGAGGATACAGATTTAAATATGTTTTTACAGTTTTGATTTTACGCAGTACTGGGGGAAAGTGTTGAGGAAGTCCTCGCATCTTTATATTTTGCTAGGAAAATGGGAGATGGTTAAAGCAGTTTCGGGAAACTTCAAAAACACATGGGAATACAGTTCATAGGGCAAAAACAGAGTCTGTACAATTCTAAAAAGCTTAAAATTCAATATTTGGTATGACCACATTTATTCTTTTAGTCTTCAGGAATAGTTCTCCAGGCTTCTTGAAGGACAATCAAAGCTCTTCTTTGGATGTTGGCTGCGTTTTGCTCGAGTGTCTGTCAACATGATCCCACACTGCTTCAATAATATTGACGTCTGGGCTCTGGGGAGACCAATCTATGACTGATAGTGTGTTGTGTGTTTTGGTGTATGGTGCATTTGCAGTGTGCTTGGCATTATTGTCATGCTTAAAAATGAAGCTGCTGCCAATCAGGTGCTTAGTACATGGTGCATCAAAATTTGACGGTACTTTTCTGCACTTATAATTCCATCAGTTTTAACAAGATCCCCCAAACCACTGACTGCACCACAGAACGCTGTAGACACTCACTCTGGTACCTCTCTCTGACCTCCTGGGATTTGAGCCAAAAGATTTTACTCCTTCAGACCTGTTGCCACTGATTTTCAGTCCAGTTATAAGCTGATGTACCTCAACATCTTCTCCCTGGTTTATTTCGTTAAGAATGGCTTCTTGTCAGCCACCTTTCCACTGAGACCATTTCAGATAAGGCAACAGTAGATGGCTCAACTGAAGGGCCAGATGCATCTCTCAGGTCCTCTATGCTGTTTTTTTGTTTTTTATTGACTTATTTATTCATTTTTGTTCACCTGCTGTAGACAGTTTTTAGGCCTGCAAGTTATTTTTCTGTTCTCCACTCCAGTCCACCCTCGACATATTTTTTAGGGACACCCTGCAGTGTTTTGTCAAGTTTTCAGCTGATAGCTATTTAAGAATCACTTTCTCGCTGCAAAAATAACATTTTATACCCGTCAAACAGTTTCTGACATTTTTCATAGATTCAACAAATGAAACGGGAAGAAATTCTTTTTGCAGCAGTAAAGTGTCTAAAGATACAATTTAAATAAGTGTTTTTCCAATGAGTTAGTTGCCTGTTTCATACTTAAATGATTCATAGGTCAGCAGTGGGTGGCATCACAAAAAAAGAAAAAATATGACAATGTTGATGTAAACAACGCTGGACTGAAGAAGCAGAAAGCCTCGAAAACAAATTCCAGACAACTTTAAAAATTTATTTCATAAATATTTAGCTTTTGCTTGCAGTCTAAATATAAAGGAATGACAGGTGGTTGAAGACTTTTGCACACCAATGTAAGTTTATTAACGATTTTAAACAGATTTCAAATGAAAAACCAGTGAGAAAAGTCTGTGTTGAAGCGGTGCCAAAGGTTTCATCTAATTTGGCTAAGTTTCTAGCTCTGGGATATTTTTGCTCAAGCAAACCTTTCATAAAAGTTACATGCCCCCATTTCGTGCAGCGGAGCAGCGGCTTGTGCAGCATTATTCCCATAAGTGCAGCTGTAGGAACAAAACCCATGTGCTCAGCCCATTAGTCCAATTTAGTCAGCTGTCAAACTCTAAATTCACACCCTCATCCACTCTGGGAGCAGCAGGTTAAAAGAAGAAAGACATTCAGCATTCCTCTCACCCCTCTTTTTTTTTTTTTTTTTTTTTTTTTTTTAAACCGAGCCGTCTTTGCACAGAAATCTGCTGAATAAACCTCCATCTGTGTCCGGCATTGAGAACCCGAACCTCGTCCACCCTCCGCTGGTGGGAGGATGGTGCTAGATGAGTTAGCCAAACACTTTCTGGTGAGGAGGCACGCCGCCGGCTACACACGAGGACTGCAGGCGTGGGAAAGACCTGACTTTGAAAATAAGCACCGTTTGGCCCTCCTAACCTCCGCAGGCTTTGGCTCAGGCTGGCTGCCTTGTTCCTCCTTACTTGTTTTCTCTCTGTGAGTGGAAGACTCTCAGGAGAGGAGGTCAGCCAGGGAGAGGCCCACAGCTGTGGCTGTGAGGTCCCGATGTGTTTATTTGGGCAGGCCTAACCATAATAAGCTCCAACCAGGCTTTGCTCCTGAGGACTGGGGCCACCACTGCTGCGGCACTTTTCATCCTAACAATGGGGAAAGTGCACAGACCGAGGAGGGAGCTGCACGGCAGAGTTTACCGTACAACAGCTGCCTCATCTGTGGGGGTGGAAGTGCGCTGCAGATGTGGACAGGACGGATGGTTCATGTTCCCACACCTACTCCTGTCATACAGTTGTTCACCCGTGCTCAGCGGTCGGTCAGTGAATGAGTTCCTTTGTTTAGCTTGAGAGAGTTAGCCTGCTGAGTGGAAACACCACATGGCCAAGATCCAAAATAACCACAGTGTTTAGTAATCACGTGGAGTGTTACTTGAAATAGGTTACATGAATGACTAAAGCTATGGATCGTGTTAAAATGCTTAAAATACCATCGGAGTATGATTGTTAAAGACAACTACATGTGTCATCATAGCTATTTTTGTGGACTATAAATCTTAGAAGTTGTGAATGTATGAGCTGAAGTAGGAAAAGCCGATTCACTGGCGGTTAGCGTTGCAAAACAATCTGTTTTTATTGCGATTCAGCAGACTCTAAATAAAGATTAAAGGGCTCTGGGTTAATCAGGGTAAAACAGGTTTTCCTCCTTAGTGTGTTAGTAGCTGGTGAACAGGTCAGCTTTTTGCCATTAAATGCATGAGGTCACAAGGTTAGCCTTTGATTCGCTAACCTGCTTTGCTATCACTAAGGTAATCTACACTGCGTGTCACCGGCCCCTTTCATTTGTAGAATAACAACATGCCCGTCCTGGGTTACTCATCACACTGCCACGCACCAACCCCTGCTATTAAAACAATCACTCAGCCCCGTGCAAAGGTGCACGGGTGTGGCCCAGGTTCCACAGGGCTGGATGACTGACAGCTGCCCACCCACTGCCCCCCTCTAGCCGCCAATCAATCCTTTCTGCCTTGGCCGCCTTCATTCTCCTGCAGCTTTGCTCATCTGTTACAGGGCTGTTTAGTTGACGGCTGTTTAGTTGACAGATGATTAGCTGTTTTGCTTATCTCATGTGCCCCACCCCACACCACCTACTCCAACGCTTTGCCCCGGACCTTACCTGAGCATGCTTCCTCCAGTTGACCTCTTCAAATGTCTCAGGGTTTCTTATTTCAGCCTTTCCTCATCAACAACAGCCTCCCTACCCATCCCCCCCCTCCCCCCATTAGTTAAAGCCCTGAATGCGTTGAGTTGAGTTGCTTCTCAGCTCTGACTGTAGGCAGACCGCATGGGGCCACAGACATGGACACGTGTCAGCAGAGCCGACAAACAAAGCAGGTGTTGTGGCTGGGGATGGGGGATGGAGGAGGGGCAGCTGTCCGTCAGCCTCACTGCAGTCAAATACAGTCCACGGCACATATGGCCTCTAAATCAGGTGACCTCTAACGGACCAGAGGTGCGCTGACAAACTTATACTTTTATCCTGATGCTAAATAAAAGAAGCAAAAATGTGAGGCCTTGTTTCCATAACAGAAAAATCTTTCTGAAGGCTCTTTCTTTGTTTACTAAGCTGCAAGTTGACTGTAACAAACAACAGATGCCAACATAAAAGTATCTTCCACATCTGCCAGCTCTTATCTGCCCCCAGTTTGTCTCACCTGCAGCGACACGCCTACTGGAAGCCTCTATTCTTAACCATTACCCCCCATCTCTTCTGAAATTAAAATGCAAAAATGCAGACTGCCCTATGAGATTCCTCTACATAATTTGCCGTCCTCCCCCGCCCCTAACCCCAGCTCCCCTAAAACATCACTCTGGGGTTTGACAGCGAGTGGGTGACTTCTGACAGGTCGCATTGATCTCCTGGCTGGGAAAGAAGTTGGCTTGACAATGGAGAACATGTGTCCGTTTTAGGACAAGCCTTAACTTGTCTGACCCCCTCATTTGGGATGCGCCCACAGGAAAGCATTCCCTGGGTTTAAAGAAAGCTGTTTCATCTGCTCAGACAGGAATCTGGTCTGCGCTAAAGTTTTTTGGTCTGACTTGTTTAAAGTAAAGAAGACACGATTGTGTTTTGTTTTCATCTAAATAGTGAATAGAAACATTCGCCTTTGATTTGGCAGTGTTCAGCGTGCCCTTTGTGTTTGGTGGGTTGGATTCGGGGCTTTTTTGGGGTTCCTTTAAAGCAGCAGCCGGGCAAAACGTGTTATTGTCTGTGTGTGATTAGGTAGTTCTGTTCCATTGCTGTTTTTACCATGTGAACATTAAATAAGAGCCAGCCCACTTCTGAAATGTCTTTGATAAATGATATGAATAGCTAAATTCTTTTATGCAGCTTTGAATTGGCTCATTCTGGCCGCATTAATAACCGGGATCATAATGGGGACATGGCGAGGCAGGAAGATGGTTCAGTTTACAATTGGCTGTGCATGCAACGAGGATTGTTGCTGCATTACACATTACATTGATTGTCAAGAAACCGCACAGTGCTGTGTAGGCCCGAGAGACAACTGGCTTCAACGCAGACTGGATCCAGCTCGATCCGTCTGAGGGCTGCACGTTCACACAGAGACATGGAAAATTTATTTGCCTAGATAAACCTGAACTAGTGGATCTAACAGATAAAGCTGTGCAGTATTTGAATATGTTTCGGTTTTGAAATCCATTCAGATGTATGCAGATAGGCAGGCCTTGCATGTTGCCTGTGGTGCTTTGCAATAAATATGAAAATCACAAATTCATGGAGTCTTACAAGTGTGATCTCCATGGGTTAGGAAACTACCCCAGACATGCATCTCCCCAGCCATGTTCTTTGGCGCCTCTTTGGAGATCACAACGTATATTCCATTATTAGGAATGCCCGTAGCTGCTGGATTAAAATAGGAGGCTTGAGGTGGAGATGAGGTCCAGACCAACCAGAGGCCTGTGCTATGGAACAGGATTTTGGCTTATCTGGGTAACTTCAGGGTTAACCCTGGGGTTTCTGTACTACGAAGGTGGGTCACTTCTTAACAGGGTAACTCACCATGGTAACTTATGCTGTGAATCTAACCTGCTCCAGAGTAGGTTAACATCCAGATTAGAGATCATTAAGTATGAAATCACTGCCTACTGACCAATCAAATATCCAGAAAATAGCATCATCATAGGTGGAAGATCCCTCTGAGCTTTGTGGGCAAACAGTAGGAGAGTCTAAAGTTGTTGTTTTTTTTAATAGCTTGTGATGTCTTTGTTTCCCTAATGAGCATCAATAAGAAATTATAATGAATACATATTTTTAGATTAAGCTTTAATCTTTGATTTTCTTTTTTTTTTTTATTATTCTTTGTTTTCTGTTGGCAGCAAAAAGTTTTACAATCATTTTATTGTTCTTTAACTATGTCTGAGCTCAACAGCACATCTACACCAAACTCATATTAAGTTTGTACGTAGACTAAGATTGAATTCAGTTGCTCCAGCTTCAAATCAGCTGGAAGCGAACACGTTTCCACTGATTCTTTTATTTGCAGCATGGGTTAAGTGTATTATTGATTCTCTGCTGGGCCGATTCATTTTCTGTGTACAGCTTGTTAAGCCGTATTTCACTAAAACCATTGAATGAAGCGCAAACTGTGCGCCGCCTTGTCACGGGTATGTGTGGGTATTAATTTGGTCATTTTGAAAATGTGTAAAATCTTGTTACATGTGATTTTAATCTGCTGCTAACGCTCTTTTACTCTGGTGTTATATTTCTTCATACATTCTTATATAGTTCTATATTGTGTATTTTGTTGTACAGTTATTTTATTTTCAACTTTAATTTATATATTTATCTTTATCTTATTCTTCCCAGTTAAATTTACCCTTCATTCTAATTTGTGTTGTACAGTTATTTCATTTTTAACCTTAATTTATATTTTATTCCTTCCTAGTTAAATTTACCCTTTTTAATTTTTCATATTTATTTCCTATCTTATTCATAGCCTTTCCTTTTTTGTTTTCTTTAGGTCACGAGCAGTTGTCCAAGCATTTCACTACATATCGTACTGTGTATGACTGTGTACGTGACAAATAAAATTTGAATTTGAATTTATTGGAGCTACTAAGAAGCAGAACACACACCAAAAATACCAGTTCGATCAATCATATCGATTTCACTGTGATCGGCAACAAACTGATGTGATTTTCACGTCTCCTTTATCAGGCTGTGGGACAGTAAGCTTGAATGTTTAAACAGCTCCTGCTTTTGTGGATGAAGAGTCATATGAGTTGTGAAATGCCACTTTTCGATTGGTCAGATGGTGCCAGCACCACCCCTGTCACATGAACGCGCAGGGGAATCCCTGAGTCCGCTTATCGAGTTGATAACCAGCTTCATGTGCAACAGCCTCGCATGTTAACTGGCAGCCTTTCATACACTGCTGCTCATTGACTCCCCAAGCTACACCATCACCTGGGTTTACGTGCTTCACTAAACTAATAAACTAAACAGATTATGGGATCATCTTTATTAACACCTAATCAAAAAATGCGGAAATAAAACATTTCTTGGCGTACAACCTGTAATCTGCAATAAACTCATGATGATATAATTTTAAACATTTGTAAAAGTGAATGCAAATTAATGTTATAGACTTTCTTTATTATAGTGAAATAATTTGCTAAAAGTAAAACGACTTCCTAATTATTTTTTAAAAAATTAGATCATGACTCTGCCAGCTATGTGGCAAGTTTAAAGGGGATGTCTTCTATCAACTCATAGCAACTGTGGATGTGTTTGGCATATTTCAAAGGATGTGGCACACAGCGTACTATTTGTCAGCACTTGGACCTAACATCTTTGATTGGTAATTTATTTCAAACATGTAAACAATATACAGGTACATTTAGAAAAGAAAATAAGAGCGAGAAAA
Organism: Rhamphochromis sp. 'chilingali'; assembly: GCF_963969265.1. Taxonomy (NCBI): domain Eukaryota; kingdom Metazoa; phylum Chordata; class Actinopteri; order Cichliformes; family Cichlidae; genus Rhamphochromis; species Rhamphochromis sp. 'chilingali'. The sequence continues at coordinate 40,834,040 of NC_137932.1, read as the reverse complement.
AATACTCTACAAAAATCAATACATTTCAATATAGCTGCCGTTCTGATTAATTTACATGTTGAAAGGGAAGAAGAAGTAAACACTTATTTAATCCCCCCACCCCTTTGCCATAAATTATCAGTTAATATTTACTATGTACTATATACTATAATATCACATGATTTTATTTTATTTTTTTAAAATACAGACATTCACTTAATTTCAATATTTTCCAAGCAGATAAAGTATCTGCTTGGTAAGCTTTAACTTCATATTTGTTATTAAAAAATATTTTGAGGTTGGTATGGTAGGTGTAATGCTTAAGAATATTAGCCAGGGTTATCTTTTGTGTCTGGAGTTTTGCATGTTCACCACGTCTGCATGGGTTCTCTTTGGGTCCTCCGGCTTCCTCCCAAAGTCCAAAGACATGCATGATATTAGGTTAACAATGAATTCAATGTAGGTGTGATTATGAGTGTGAATGGCTGTCTCTGCGACAGTCACTGCGGCTACATCTACACCAATCCGGATAAATTTGAAAACGTTTTCGACTAAAAACGCTCCGCGTCCACACATAGCGTTTTCAGTTGTTTCTGAACAGTTGTTCATCCGCACAGAAACGACTGAAAACGCACATGCATGAAACGTAAGACGATTCAACCTGCGTCATTTCCATCTGCCGTTTATTTACTTTCCGGATCTTGGAAATATTGCAGCAAAATGTCGAGGAAAAGCACAGAATTTTTAAAACGGACAAACAATGAGGTGGAGTTGTTGCTGCGAGAACACAAAAGTACAAAGTTGCAAAAGCAAGTGAGAATTAAAGAATTTGAAGAAAAGCTATCTGAAGCATGTACAAACTGATATTAATCTTTAATAGGGCTATCAAAATTGAGAGCAAACAAATATTTTAAATATTTAGTGTAAATTCTGTGGGAGGTAGCGGGTCATGTGCTAATTAGAAGTTAGGTGACTGCTCCAGTCTGCTCAAGTATCCTTGAGCAAGATGCTGAAACCCGAGTTGCTTCCGATGCGTTCATTGCAGTGGATGTTAGATAGAAAGCACTATCAGTGCATGAATCGGTCAATGAGACATTGTGATTTGAGTTCTTAAGTAAAGTAGAAAAGCATCCCGCTGGAAGCTGGGATGTAGTTACTCTCTGATATCAGAGCACATCACCTTGTCTTTAAGTAATGTCAATTTATCCAGAACATCACTTCCCAGTTAAATGTACTGGCACAGAAATCATGACAATGTGGAGTGACATGGGTATAAAATGTTCAGTTTCATGTTGTCACTGCTGTGGGAAACAGAATACCTTCATAAACACCTCTGTGTATTCAGGTTGAGCAGCTGAGCAGTTTCTGTTTGTGTCTAGAAAACTCAGTAAATAGTGTGAATTTGTCACCTATTCAGAACAACAGCTTTATTATTCAAATTGTGCTTTCTGAATGAATTATGACTGATGTCGTAACATGTGCTGCGTGCATATTAGAAAAGGCCAGAGGGTAATTTAAACAAAAACAACAATTTAAAAAAGAGACTTTCTAATGTCGATCCTGTTATAAGAAAAATTGTAAGCTTGTGACCAGAAAGTCATCGGTGAGAGTTATTGAAAGACTTTTTAAAGAACATCTTTTTTTTTTTAAAGAACATCTGCTCTTTCTTTCTTTGTTGAGTGGATTGTTAAGTTAATGGCAATATAAAGCTAGCTGGAGGCGTTGGTTGATCTGAGTGTGGAAAGAAAATTTGGTTCTAGAAAAATTGGAAAGTGCGCTGAAGGAAAGTCTCAGCTGCCAGACCTCTCAGAATTAGAGAGACAGAGATGGCAAGGACACAGAGAGCCAGATGAGGGCGGCCCGTGCAGTCTGTAGGCTATGTTTTAACTACTAATGCATCAAATTTTCATTTAGGTAAAAACAGTTAGCAGGTGATACTTTCATTATCTTCTAATTGCATTTTACTGCAGTAATTTCCCTATAAGTGTAATAAACATAACTGGCATTCATTTTAGGATTTTGTTTCCCATTTTGTCATAAGAATAGGTATATTGGATTTTTATTGCCTTTCTGTCTGACAGATGTGCAATTTTACCTGAAAATATTCCGGTCTGCAGATCTTTTCTTGACTTACTTTTCCCTTAACTGCCATTTCGTATTTCAGGCAGTAGAAAATTACAAGCAAGAAATGCTGTAATGTCTTTTTTTTATATACTTTTATAGTCTTTTCCCTCTGCAGGCATCACTTAGCATCTTTTTCAGGTTCTCAGTTGCCTGGAGGAGTCCGTGGTTTTGAGTGTTCCTCTTCAAGAGTCAGAAAATTAATCATCCCTGATGATTATGTAGGTAAGTAACAAGACTATTAGGGCGGAATGAGCTAATACGAATCGGCAGCTTTGCAACTGCAGAAACTTTTGCACATGTTAAAGTTAATTTTTAAACTTTTAAAAAAATGTTAAGGAATACCCTTCTCTCACTAAAGTCTGCTGACAGCAGAAATTGAATTTACGTCTTTTCCTTCCAAGATTTAGCAAAGTATGAAAATTATGGGAGGCAGCGCACAAACTTTTGCATAAACTGCATATGTATTCATGCTTGCGTATGCTCTACGTTTGCCTCTTTGTCAGCATGTAAATCTGTCAATAGCATAAATTCTTTTAAATGAGTCACAGATGTTGCCGTTCTGTTGCAGCTGCAGATATTTCGTAATTCCCATGTCATAATGGGTCTTAACTTTAATCGCTTTGGAGACCCAGTAATTAGATGGTCGTATGTGTCGTTAGTAGCTTTGTTTTGACCTTGTGTGATCTGTGGATTTCAGATGTAAGGTTAACGCAGCTCTTTTCATGTATATATTAAAGGAAACAATATTCCGGTCATATCATGTTTCAGGATGACACTCGTCTTTGCGTCACTCACAACACGACAGTTTGAAGTGTGGTGTGTGTTTGTGTGAAAATGACAGCAAATGCTTTCGTGAGAGGTAGGAGGGTGCCGAGAGTCCTTTTCATCCTTGTGTGAAAAGAAATTGTGATCCGCCGAATGCATCAGATCTCAGCTGAGAGGCCGAGCAGCAGGTTTTTGAGGGCTCCAGTCTGTGTGGAAGCTCAGCCTAAATGCAGAGATTATATATACGTTTCCACATTGTTCCTCTTTGCCGTTTTTGCTTTTGAACTGTGATTGTCCAGCTTCGGCTACTCTAAGGATTTTGAGCCCACTCCCTAAAGGAACAAATGAATTTGTCTGTATCCGGAGTTTATCTTCTGAAGTTAAAAGACATTTTGCAGATTTAACTTGATGGAACAAGCTGCATGAATCAATCTCTATTTTTGTTTTGTTGAATTTCACATCTTGATCGGCTTCGTCAAAGCACTCTTTCCCACCTCCCCTACATGTGTGACCCCCGATAAGAACAACAACACATAAATATCCAGCCATTGTCTGATGTTCAGCTCTGTTCAGAGCCTGGGTCACAGTCAAAAAAAAATAAGAAAAGAAATCAATACCGTGTCTTTTTTGTCTCCGTGAGCCAGCCACTATCTCCACAAGCAGAAGTTTTTAATTAGTGGAGGACTGAGTGCATCACCCAGATGCTGATTTCCAGGCTCCTCTTTAGAGGAGGCAACATGTTTATAGATGTTTTATTGCCTAGATGGGAATTAGTAAATCAGTTGCTCGGTTCTTTGTTTTTTCCTTTGGATACTCAACGATACAGTCTGTTGTTCAACCAATGTCTGGTATTTCAGTCTCACCTGTGAAATATCACTTTGGCATCTGAGATTCTCATATTTACACAAAGTAACCCAACATCATCTTAGTTTAACTGCATTGTATGTATCTGTGATTTTTCCCATAGGCGCAGGTATCAGTCACTCAGAGCTGGAGCTCTAGCTCCTCTCTAATATGGATAAGTTAACCTCTGCACTAGGTCAAACCTGAAACATGGCTCTATCGTTGGCGGTCTCTGCAAAAGCATTCCCACCTGTGACTGGAGCTGGGATGTGTGAAATATCAGTGTGAGAGAACCGGAGGCTAGGCAGCAGCATAGAGAGTCAGAGAGAGGGCCAGATGTAGATCTAATATCAGCTAAGAGCCTGCTGTTTGGGAAGGCTTGTCTAATATGATACACATGTGCTACATCCTGTCTGAACCGCTGCCTGGAGGAGGTAAGTGTGTGTGTCTGTGTGTTCAGTCGTGTTGTTAGCCGTGCCTGTTGTGAGATAAACATAAAGACAAAACTGTGTGTGGCTTTCTTCTGTAATTTCTGGCGATAAACAAAGAATAAGGTGGAATATAGTGTTTTAATGTCTGCCAACCTGTCAGCAAACACTTTGTGCACAAGTTGGGTGTGTTGGAATGTGCGAGTGGAGTGAAGTCTTACCATTATCATACACTTTATCTGTAATTAACTCTCTAGTGGTTACTGATTGACCCAGTAACACCTGGGCAGATATGCCAGAGAGCTCCCTCCCGCGATGAGCTCTTACCAGCCTCATCGAGGGAGAACAGCTCTTTTGATTTAAATCCACCTTCAGTCTTCAACTTAACCGATAGGTGAAAAAAAAGAACTTTATAATACACCCCGGCCTGACACCGGAGAGCTGAGATTATTCTGGAAGTGGAGCGGTGTTGATAGCATATTAGTGCGTCCTTAGAGTCTTAATGGATAATCCCAGTCTGAGTACCTGGGATTCCATCCACATCCCTCCCTACCAACCAAAATAGCCATGCTTTGAAGGATTGAAATTAATTACCAATTTACAGAGTCCAAAAGTTTATCTTTAACTCCTCCTTAAGCTCTACGCTGATATCTGGTGCCAATTTAGGGCATTCGTCAACCAATTTTCAACTTAATTGGGAGATGGCACCTGGCCAATTAGGAAAATAAGGTGCAAGAGAGAGGACCAGCTTGAATAAGTCCACTTAATAAGCAACTTTCGCATTCAGTGCTCTTAATTAGTGAGTTCTCTTTTGTCTGAAGTTTTCTAGTCTTATACCGTCTACACTTAAATTATTAAAAGGATCATGATTCTTTGCTTGGTTACTGAACTGCGTCTGGAAGACTAATCATCGGCGGATCAGCAAGAGCTTTTGGGAGCAACATGCTTGGTTTGTTCAAAATGCTGGTCCCCTGAGGAGAGGTTAAGGAGAGGAGTCAGCACCTCCCTGGGAGTTCGCTGCCACCATGTCATCCATTCTGGAGAGTAATCGAGTTATCATATCAACAAATCTCCCGTCAGGGGTCCTACAGCTGACACTTTTAGAAAGACACCCACAGGAGAACAACAAATTTTGAGCAGCAGGCCGTTGCTAAGAGAAGAACTGAGGCACCTGTAAAGGTCTTCTCTCCTGCCCACAGAGAGGGCACTCCCGCTGGGCATCACACTGCTCTCTGGCCCCTGGTCAGCCTGGAGCACAAGGGCAGGGAAGCAGGAGCCATAGTTAATGCGCTTCACAATAGGCCGAAGACACAATAGAAGCAGTATATCACCAAGACTGTCAATAAATTTAAAAGCAACCCACAAACAATTAGCTGAAAGGGCAGCAAGGTTTCAGGGCCGAAGGCCTCCGCTCCTCAGGCCAGCGGAGACAAACTGTCCACCCACGTTCAAATGGCAGCTGGTAATTCTGCCTAGAGAATATGTTCACGGACTCCTGTGGATTACAGCCCGACCTTTAAGTGTGTCCCCCAAAAATAAACCACATGCTGGGCCATTCCTCCAGTCACGGGATGGTTTATGACTCTTTGAATGTGGGAAATGTCGCCCAATAGTTTGTCTTTAAGGCCCATATAGAGTTACGTAGTTTGTTCATTCCACGGTTTATATTATTGGCAGAATAGGCCAGCCAGCTGTTTCCCTTGAAGTTTTATGGTGCCAATGCCAAATGTTTACTTTCTGTGATATAAGAAGCTAGTGTAGCTGCTTGTGCTAATCATTTCTAACTTTTACATCTTTTTTTTCTTAACAACCTTCTCAATTAAGCTCTTACGTAGTCTGAGGCTAAAATGAGTCATCAGCAAACCCTGGAAAGCACAAAGTCCTCTTGATTTGTGAGATGATTTAAAAAGGCTTTGTTTGGATTGCCTGTGCAATCCTAGATTCATCCAACATGAAAAACAAACGCCATCTTTGATTTGGACGAGTGGGTATGAAGTCCATCTGTTAACAATACCCCAATAAGAACAAAAAACCCTCGGGGCAATCAGAGCTTGCCTGCCTTCCATGACCAAAAAACTTGCGAGACTCTAAACTTATTTCTAAAGTGTCCTGGTTTGATGGAATCACTTAAATAGGTTGGCAAGCGATAAACAGTTTGCGACAAGATGGCAGATCAAGCTCATCTTCGTCATCGGGCATCAGTTTAGAAACCGCGTTTCTAAGATGTGAGCTAACCCAGGTTTTGTTTATTAGCAGGAGGTTTCAGGGGAAACGTGCAAAGCAAAAGGAAAAATAACTTAATGGCATCTGATTTGTGAAATTCAATGTATTAAAAAAAAACGATGAAAAGCTGGCAGCTGGAGTCAGGAGGTTCGAGTCAAGCAGTTATGGTGTGAAAACATGAACATATTGTGCCTTTAGAGAAAGTTTAAGAAAAACTGAGGCCCGATTCAAGCGCAGCCTCTTAGCATTTTGTTCATCCACCACGTCTATAAATCATTTGCCTGACCAGTCCTGCTCCCCGCAACTGACCGGCTCGACCCATTGGCCAGGAGCCAAGCCTGTGTCCGGACAAGGCCCTGACCCGTGAACCTTGGCCGGAGTCCCTGGACCAATGGGGTGAGGCCATCAGAGGTACGACCCCGGCAGCCCGGGCTACCTGCTGCTCTGGCATAATACGATTGGACACAGCCATCAGAATGATGGAGCACACTGAATTCTCCACGCTGACCACTCCAATGGCTGCTGACCAAAGCAGGCAGTGGTTTCAGCCCCTCTAAAATATAGGAAAATAGCCCTTTTGATGTTATGTCACAGATGCCTTTTTTGTGCTTTTTTTCCTTTCTTTTTTGTCTCTTGTCCATATTATGCTTTAAAGTTTCCTGGTTGCTGCAATTTGGGGCCTTTTCAGAAGAGCTGGGTAAAGAGTGTACCATTTGTCAAAGCAGTGTTTTAATTGAAAAGCCCCTATAGAGTGAAGCTCTATAGGGGAAGTTGATGTTAAATTTAGTACACTAAAACTCCACTTTGATGCACAAGTCACTTGTTACTTTAATACACTTGTAAATTTGCAGTTTTCCCCAGGTCCCACTGATTCATATTGTTATGTCGTATGTGAGGTAGGCCCATACTCAGATTACTGCTGACATTTCCTCCCTATCTCCACCTCTGTTTTGTTAATGGCACAACGTTCATGCTGGTAGTATAATTACTGACATTAGAGCGAGCCAAGAAAGACTCTGCAGGATGCTAACCCCACGAAGCCACAACTGCTGTTTGGCATTCAAGAGTAAAAGGTGCACCAGTGTTTCCCTGCCTTGGTCTATGTAAACTAAAGGAATGCTAGTGTATTCATACAGGTCCCTTGCCCCCCCACTTCTCCCAACAAACACACCTGAGGGAACCCCTCCAAGTCAAAACAATTAGCATCCTCCTTGCCTGTGGAGTTAAATTCTCAGTGCAAACAAATGCATCCGACTGACAGGCAGCTTAGGCAAATGGCTTGTTTGGGGAGCGGGCTCAGTCTCTTTGGGCTTACAGAAAGGCTGAGTGAGTTTCAGCTGGGAGCGATTGCATTACAGAACAGCGTGAGAAAGAGAAGCACCTGTATATATCTCACCTGAAATCAAAGAGGATATCTCGTTGAGAATAGGATTTAGAATTTCCAGCACAATAGGTTTATACGCCCCAGGTGGGACGTTAAGAGATGCATAGGGTGACGTATAATGCAGTGGAAATTTAGTACAATTGAATGGAAGTGTCACCAGTTTCGTGACGCTGAAAGGTGCTGGAATTGAATCAGTGTTTGATAAATGGATGTAACAATAACTGCTATAAAAATAAGAATAAGTGGTCATTATTGGATGTGTATGTAAAGGTGATCATGTGCATTTTCCAAAAGATCTTGCAGACAGCACCATCATCATGCAGTTCATGACTCCTGCGTAACATGTTGTAGCTAGTCCAGAGCAGTGTTACTTTTTAAAAAGTAATGGGATACTTGCTTATTTATTCCTTCTGTAGAAATGCATCGAAACATGTTCTGGAAATGTTGTAGAAAGTTATTTGTTACACTGCTTGTTATAGTACAACATTGTCTGAGAGTGTCATGTAATTGACAGTTAGCAATAACAGCACAAATATTTATCTTAATAAGAAGGACATCCACAGGACGCAGTATTCAATTCTTACCACCAAGCCAATGGAAAAGTTGATGAAAGCCAGTCAGGACAGAGAAAAATGTTGTGGCAGCAGCAGTTTTACTGTAGAAGATGAGCACATTCTCTCTGTGAGGCTACAAGCTAGCTCATCTCTGCTTTAGTTAACTGCTGACAAGCTTTGGCCCTTGTATGTAGTTGGCACGCAGTCAGCTTCAGCATCACTCTGTGTCTGGGGGTCTCTTGCTGCTGGCTTGGGTTTAGCGTCTTGCCTTTGAACGTTCTTGGAGAGATTCGCTGTTATGTTCACAGCAGCGGATAGTTGTTTCTGGCCTGGATGGAGTTTGCACTTTGCTGTCAGTGAGTCTTGTGCTTTAATTCAATAAATTTACAGTAATGTAACCACTCTTCCAGCGTCGCGAACCATATGAACTGTGTTCAAGCAATTGTTGCACAATCATGCATTAAAAAAGGACATTTGATTTCTTTTTTTTCCTCTTTGGCTAAAATGCAGTTAGCCAAAGACCTCATGAAAGTAGATATTTCTTTGTTTAGTAATTGTAATCTGATTACCAAAGTAAGGTAATCCTAGGTAATATAGTACTACATTACTGAAAAATGTAATGTGATTATGTGCCTCTGTTAAACAGGGTGTAATCAGAGTGTGAAGCCATAATTCGTAACACTAGCCCTGACTCTTACAGTTATTGGTTACTGTATCCTATCCAATGGCTATGCACTCACCTCATAGACTGTATATAAAAGTTTTTGGGTTCAGTTACTTAAAGTTGAAGAGATTACATGAAATTTTGCAAATTATGTTCCCCATCAGACTCATTATTTGCTAGCTTGTGAGTGAGTGTGCAGTGGTCCTTGCTTTTTTAGAGCCATTGCTCACTCACATCTAGTGTCAAAACACCAAGATGGGCCAAGGTGGGTTTTAAGTAAGCAGTGGATGTGCTTGCTTTGCCAAGTGCATACACTAAACTGGAAATAGTACAGAGAAGATTAGCATGGTCCATGTGCAAGGATGACACGTAAAATCGTGACACGTTTACAAATTTAGGGGTGGCTGTGGCTCAAGAGGAAGACCACGTTGTCGACTAATTAGAAGGTTGGCAGTTTGATCCCTACCTCCTCTAGTCTGTATGTTGAAGCATCCTTGGGCAAGATTCTGAACTCTGGACTGCCCCTGATACCAGTGTTGCCAACTCCTCAGTAAGGAAAATCGCTATTGGTTGTCCTAAAAGTCGCTAGAAGTCGCCAAATGATGTCATCGCCTAATTTGCATAATTGGTCATGCTAATTTAATTGTAACCTAAGATAAGATAAGATAAGATAAGATAAGATAACCTTTATTAGTCCCACACGTGGGAAATTTGTTTTGTCACAGCAGGAAGTGGACAGTGCAAAAGTTATGAGGCAAAAAATTAGAATACAATAAGAATAAATACAGTACACAACTGTACAGAATAGAATAAACGTTGTTGGACGAGAGAAATAACATCGTGGAAGAGACATAAAGTGAGTAAAAAACGTCCTAAATGCATTTAGAGTTTATTTAGAACTACAAATTAAATTTCTTTTGGCAATTATTGTTTTTTTAATGTCACAATTCCAACCCTGCTCCTTTACCCGGGCCTGGACCGGCAAAAGTGACCCGAAATAGGCACTCTGGTGGAGTTACTTTGTGTGTGAGAGTGTGTTTATAAGTAGTTCTAAAACCTTGTGATCCACAAAACAGCATAACGGTAAAAGAAGAACTGACTGCGTTACAGTCAGTGCGGGAGCAGCGGCTTCGCTCATGCGCGATTCATTTGCAGTTTGGACGCACAGGTGTGAACGTCTCTTGCCCTGATAGCAGTTGGGGGAGGACTATCCTCCGCCTGGGAGCGCTTTGGCACGGGTGAAGTGGCCAAAGCAGCACCGCTGCCTGTTGAGAGTAAGAGCGATACGTGTTTTCACGTCAAAAACTCGTCATAAACAAGTCTCCAATAATACCAGAAAAAGTCGCCAGATTTGTCGCTAGTCGCTTTTTAGAAAAAAAGTCGCTAAGGGGGTCTGAAAACTCGCTAAATATACAGAGCGTTCTCACTCCCGAGGCGCTAAGTTGGCAACACTGCCTGATACATCTATTAGAGTGTGAATGTTAGGTTAAACGTGTTTACATACAGAAATAAGCACATTTATAAATGTGTGTGTGAAGGAGGTTTGGAGTAAAACAGCTTTAAGCGCGCAAAATAGAAACAGGTACTTGTATATCACTTTTCTATCCATGTCACAGTGATATGACCATGCTATATACAGTCTGGGATTATTAAGTATTTTGGGTTTTTGTTTGTTTTATTTCATTGTATTTAGATATTGAAAAGTTGACTTTAAAGTTGAAAGTCTCCATTATTAAATGTGAAAAACACCATCCAGTTATGATTAGGAATACCTGTGTAACAGGATCATTTCTGTAGCGTTAGATATGTAAATTCACATTCAGTGAGACATGACTGCTTTTTTTATTTTATTTTAGCTTTTTTTATACCATTTATAGGTATGCTAATATTTTTTCTAATGTATTTATGTTCTAGTTTTTCTTTATTTGGCAGCTTTTTTCTAATGAATAAAGTAAATTAAAAAATGAATGAAATTCATCAGGCAGACAAGAAATGTGGAATCCAATAAAGTCTAGAGTTTGACCTCACTATGAAATTAGCCATTGTGTATGTTTCAAAGAGCCCAGAATTGTCTTTCAAGCATTTTCAATATGGGCCAGTAGATCCCATTACTCATCTCTGGAAAAGTTTAGTTTGGGATTCTGTCATTTGAAAGGGACCATAGACTTGGCATAATGTCTTCTGTGTCTTTTGCGATGGACCGGGGTCTCCAAACTGCACAGAGAGGAAGGGAGAAGGAGGTGGGCGTGGTATTATGTCCTAATAGGCCAATCTGGATGGACAAACCGATAGCAGCATCTGCTTGCTTTGTCAAAGGCGGAGATTTTAATGGAAGATCTGAGCGCCAAACGTTGAGCGGGACCACATGCGGACAGAGATGGATGGTTGAAAGGTCACAGGCTTCGAGTGGCCAATGGGTCCAGTTTCTTATCTCTGATTCCCACTGGCCAATCAATTGGTTGTGGGGCATTTGTCATGAAGTAAATCCAAGTTGTTGCTTTCTTATCCAGCCCTGGCTCCCAGGCAAAGTATTGTCAGGCTCCATGTATGTGCCACTGTATGGAGATGGATGAACATACAGACCCATATCAGGCTATCAGATAGGTTAATAAAGGTCATCTCAGACATTTTTCAGATATTTAAGCGTGTTTAGGGTTTTGTTTTTAAAAAAAAAAAAAAAATTATTCTGTATTGAGATTTAATATTTTTTTAAATACATTTTTGACAAGAAAGCACACTGTGCTGCACATTGTAAATCCTGGTTGCTATTTTAAAAAAATCTACATGGAGATAGAAAATTATTTCAAACTAATTCCAGGCCGAGTTGCAAAAGAAGCCGTGGAGATTTGCCATATTAGGACCTAGCAGCATTTACACAGCTTCATATGGTAAGAAAAAACCAGTCACAGAAAGAGCAGCTTTGATTTTCTGCAGTCCCGTTTTCTCTGTCCTCTTTGAGAAAGTCAAGTAAGGCAGCTTAACAGAAAACTGCACTTAACAGATATATTTCACTCTTTATGAAGATTTTTGAGTTGCCTTATTTGGGTTAGAAGCCAGCTAAAGTCCAGTTTGTTATGACTCTATCCATAATATTCCTCACAGCAGAAAACTGATTGTAAAAGCTAGACAGCTGTTAAGTCAAAGGTTGTTCAATGGCTTGGAGATAAGATTGCAGGTCTCTATATTATTGATGAACCTGGAACTCAGCAAGTATTATAGTGTTTAAGATGCCTGAAAGGGCTTTGGGCAAGCTCCGGCTTTACATGGCCTGAGGGGTTGCAGACAGAAATCACGGTGCCCTGCAGGATGGCCATTAGGGCAAAAGAAGAGGGGAGCCAACAGGATGTCTGCACTCCAGGGATCTAATCCGGTGCCGTTGGCTCTCCTTAGGAAAAGACGAGTTCTGCAGCTTCTGAGCTCCTGTGGGTCTGGCAGGTGGTTTATTCCATCAACCATTACCCATCCCCACAGTTTGGATACTTTTGTGGCCGAATTAAGCTCTTAGGAGCATTCAGTCTGGTCGCATTAGCTTAAATAGAAAAGCCAGCAGGGCCACCTTTTTTCGGCTTGGTTACCTTTATTGTTTAATTTTTTTGTCGGGCTGCTAATAACATCCCAAATCCTGACTTAGTCCCAAGTGTCCTTTCATACACTGTTCTCCAAAAAAAGAAAACTGAAAAACTCTGCATGCGTTAACAAATTGCCTAACTGGCATAGCTGCAGAGTTGCAAGCAAGTAGTGAATGCTTGCCACAGTTGATACTATAACGATGTGAAGGGCCACTGTGTTTGACTCCAGCTTTCTACACGGTGCACTTTTCTTTGTTATTGGTCTCTTCTGTTCCCTGTGAGCATCTGCTCGGTGCTCCTCTTAGTGGAGCTTTTACTGCATCACCTTTTAATCTTGGTGTTGGAGTCAGCCCTCTTCTTATATGAAAGCTTTGAGCTGCTGCTTGCGAGTGAAATTAATTGTGTGTTAAGCAGAGTGGAATTAATGGCTTGCACTGAAACCTGTGGCCACGGCTGGCTTAGCGGTGCGCAGATCCCCCTGATCCTGCTTGTTACAGGAGCTTGGCCATTGTAGATGGTGAGATGATTGTGAGGTTTCAGCCTCTTTTTTTCAGTTTCTTTTGTCTTTTGGGGGAGCACGGGGATCTCTGCTTTTGTCTGCCTCCATGTTCCTTTCAGGTGGTATCACAGCTGGCCTCTTTAATTCACTCGGGACATCGTGTGACCCTACCCCCCAGGAGGCAACTGTAAACACACACACAGTTTCTCTCTCTATCACCCCTAAACAGACAGTGGAAGGTACTGCAGAAAGTTATTTTCTGCTCTACACCGTAACCTATGCAATGCTTAAGAAATGTTTACAGATGTAATGAATGTGTAAAAACTCGTGTGCAAGTTTAAAATGAAAATGTGTGAGTCAGGTTTACAAATGCATCAGGTCATCCATGGGAATCCACAGCATGTGTTGTCCAGCCATCTGCCCACTTTAATGATGCCGACTCTTTCGGCTTCACAAATGGAACTACTATACGGTTAGACAATTACCCCAAACAGCTTGGTAATGGGTTTATGGTGTCTAGAATGATTGCCTGCAAAGTAAAACTACAGGATCTCCACAAAAACCTTACATGGCTGTAAATATGTATTAACCAGAAAATAGGCCTTGTGTGGGATCATTTAAAAGAGACAAAGACCAGCTCTTGGACAAAAAGGAAAGATGCCATAAGAAAGAGGGGATTCTACTTAGCTAATGAGTTGCTCTATAGAAATGTAAAAAGGTAGGTCTTTAGGCAGAGCAGTTGCCCCGCCGGTTGGGTCTGATAGACTGTAAAATGCAGAGGTCCGGCCACTGTTTCCACTGTCCATTGTGGCCATGGTAATTCAACCGGTCCCATGTTATCTTGCAGAGGGTTGTAATTGTGACATGAGGCAGAAAGGGGGACAAAGTCATTACTTGTGCTGAACTCTGATAAACCGGAGAGAAGAAAGATGCCTTGTTAAGTCCTCATTCTTTGGGAACTTCAAAGAGAAGCACCCTCCTCTGGCCGCAAATAAAAAACTTCTAACGTAAGCAATGAATGGACCTGCCAATTTCCTTAACGTCCTTCAGCGTCAAGGGCCATTTCGGCCAGTTCTTACTCCACCTTGTGAGAAGTGGTCAGCCGTTAAGAGGACTTGTGTCAAGTGAACATCATACAAGGAGACTGGCATCAGAACACTCAGACCAGCCTAGATTTGTAAGTTTCGCAAGGTGTTTGAGTAAAGACAAAAGACTTCTTGGAGATAATGAACAAAAAAATATATTCCCAGTGATGCAATTTCTCTCGCAGAGAATGAAATGAAAACGCAAGACTAGAGAAAGAACTCAAAAACTCATTCACTCACAGATATACATTTGTACATTTGTAAAGCAGAAATGGTGAAGCTGCTTGTGCTGCATGAGAGACTCTAAACCTATCCTTTAATTATCACATTAAATGGCTGAATTAGGGGATATCAATGTTTTTGTGTTGGGGAAGAAGGGGACTTGGAGATTACGCCGCCGATTGAAATGTAAAACAGCTTTTGCAATTACCCATAACCCCAGCACGAACCTTGCCTGAAACAATGCAACTAGTTTCAAAGGCTAAGAGGCAGGCTCATCCCTGAGAGGCACGCTACATAACAAGAAGGCATCATTAAAGGTAAAGGAAGGGGAAAGGAGATTAAAAAAAAAAAAAATCTTGAAATGATGTGAGCAACAGTGCAGCATCCTCAGCCAAACACCTCATCGAATCTCCCTTTAGTGCTTAATGAAATCGTTTAGTATAAAATGTGAGACCAGGTCATATTGTGAGTTATTCACTTCAAAATCAAAGTGGGAAATAGGAGTTATTTGAAAAATAGGCAAGTTGGATTGAATGTGCTTAAGCAGCAGAGTATGTCTGGCTTTTTAAAAATGTTTTGAGGATTGGCGACATCAGTGGTTCTACCATGTCACCACGCTGTGAAAAGGTCTGTTCAGCCTAACACTGAGTTGGGTTTTATAGATATTTGCATGCTAATGTCTCCAATACAATTCGGCACAGAGTACAGATATATCAGCTTGGAAGAACTGCCACCTTTTAAATAGCCTCCTTTTCCCCTTTCTTAACCAGGGAGGTCTTTTGACTGTTGGTTCATTCTGCGTATTCAGAGCTCTGGGCAGAAACACACACTCACACACGCACATACATTTAATCTCATCCTCCTTGAATCACCCAGATGGATAGGTTTTTCTCCCTGTTTTGATGTTTCGTTGCTGTCCCCTTAATTCCAGTCTTTAATCACTCTGTGTCAGCACCGAGGCCTCAGCTTGCCCTCAGCCCACTTCAGAACGACCTCGATTTCTCTCCAAATCTCCTCCGCAGCCAGCTCCAGTATGAAGGGCAGATGTGGGACATGGGCCAATGTGCTCCCCGAGGTGTTTGCCATCTTCATCCTCTTTGTCAACACGCTGCTTTCTGTCACTGTCACAACAAGAGGCAGTGATCCTTTGTCTAAGAAGAGTTTAGACAGAGAATGCAAACTCTGTCTAACACGGATTGAGCTTGGTGGGTGTCAAAGGAGGTCATTTGATGTTTGATTGTCTGTTGCCATTTTGGCTATAAAAAGGCCCAACTGTTCGGGCCTTTGGTTGGCCTGAAAATGAGCTTTAATGAAGAAGTGGGGTTTAGCGTATTTACATTTGGAGTGTATTCTTCAGCCTTTTGATCAATAGATGACAACTGTGGAGAAGCTTATCATGGAAAGTGACATGTTAGAACCCAATGTTCAGGTCTTTATACGTTGTAGTCTTGTTCTTCACTGCAGGTTTAAAAAAAAAACAAAAAACAAAATAAGGCAAAAACTTTCTACGATTAAAAGCCTTAAAAACACTCCATTACAGTTAATCACGGTCACTAAATATAAAACAAATTTGTAGTTTCATGATTTTTAGGGGGTTTTTTTTTGATAGACAATTAAGTAACTTCTTATTTAAAACAACTTCCAAGATCTCACTAAATAGAAATTATTTTTGTGTCAAGGGTGCAATGTTCCATAAAGTGTTGTGTCTGTATTTAGGCAACAATTGAGTTTGTACAATTCTAACAAACTTGTAAGTCTGTATTTGGTATGACCACCTTTATTCTTCAACACAGTCTGAGTTCTCTTAGTCAAGATTTTCTGTGATTTCTTTAAGTAGACTTCGGGAATAGTTCTCCGGGCTTCTTGAAGGATATTCAAAGCTCTTCTTTGGATGTTGGCTGCTCTGTTCTGTCAAGATGATCCCACACTGCTTCAATGATGTTGAGGTCCAGGTTCCTTTACAATGGCTTCTTGACAACCACCCTTCCACTCAGACAGTTTCAGAGGAGGCTTCAATGATAAGTAGATGGTAGACCAACTTGAGGGCCAAATGCATCTCCCAGGTCCTGTGTCAGGTCTTGATTGATGATTTTTTTTTTTCAGATTTCTTAAAACGTGACTTTCAGACACTGCCTGATACTCCCTCTGTCCAGCTTCTGCCTGCCTAAGAGACTCCAGCACTCACATTACATCTTCTGATGACATCATCCAAGTAGGCAGCAGCCAGTGCTGGGGTAATTGCTTGTAAAAGGTAATGTATTACACATTAGTCTGTACTTTTCTTAAAAGTAATGCAAAACGTTTCCTAATTACTCACCTGAGAAAGTAATTTGTCACAAGGCTCATTACTCTTGTTATAACCTAAAATTATCAACACTGTCTCAAAATTACCTGTTAACAATATGAAGTTTAGGTTACGGTCCCATGCAAGGTCAGTGTCTAGCTGCTCACCACTGCCTTTGTTACCTGTTGAAGTTAAGGGTCTGGCTGCTGAGCTGGGGTGTGCATACAATCGGCTTCAACATCACTCTGGGTTCATTGCTAGCTTGGCATTAGCATCTGGGATCTGTGCAGATGTTTTTAAAGAGTTTAAGTTCTGTTAGCAGTGTGATGCGGCTGTCCTAAATGCAAATTCCTTTTTACTGTCACGCTCTTGTCGTTTTGTGCAAACAAAATAAAAGTAATGTCCATATCGGCACTAATCAAAAGCTGTATTGTTGTATCACTCCACCATTCTCCTCCTCCTGCACAGGATTTGAAATCAGGTGATTGTGGTGCAAGTGTGGAGGGAGAAAAAATTCATGTTTCTTTGATGTTTTTTTTTCTCTCAATCCAGCATGCAGATCACTGAAGAACCTCTGTATCGTAATTAATGACATAATTGTAATGTAATGACTGACTGTAGTACAGTGACACATTACATTACTGTGTTACTGAAAAATGTAATGTGATTACAGTAACACATTAATTTGTAATCTTACTTTGCAATGCGTTACATCCAACAGCAGCATATGCAGCAAACGCAGCGACGTAGCTGGAAAGGGGCGAGAGCTCCAAACAAGCTGAAAGGAATGATGATGAATCGTTACAACCTATACAGAGTCTTGTTCATATACAGTAGACAAGGAAATCTGTCAGTAGCCTTTGGTCAAATGCAGTGTTGTAAAAAAGCGTGCAGAACCAAACCAGTCCAGGAGTTCGTCGACCCAGGATATAGGGTATGCATCAAACTCTGACACCTTATTCACCTTACAGTAGTCTACACAGAACCATGTAGATCCATCTTTCTTTACCACAAGAACTATGGGACTATGCTATGCACTGCAACTTTTCTATTACTTACAAACAAACTTATAAAATCAAAATAAAGGGTCAAAGATTCCCTGCAGAAGTCTAACCCAGGCATCAGGTGCCCTTTTTTATGCTCGATAGATTCATAGGTCAGTGTTAGGGGGCTTAACACAAAAAAAGTCACAAAAAACATGGGTCTGCATTTCACGGGAAGTTGTAATGACTGAGTTAACAATGAGTGTACAAAGCAGCCAATGTCCAAATAAAAACTTTGAATGACTGTCAGTAAGCCTGGAGAAGCTTTGCACGAAAGCACATAAAGAATTGCTGGAAAGTCAGGATCACTGGAAGCAAAATATAAAGAAGTAATGAGTGACTCAAGATTTTTGCACAGGGATTGCTTTGTTATTGCTATGACGACTGGCACTGACCAACAGTCATACAAACATCACCTTTCTGTTTGTGACAGTTCCCCCAGTCTCTCCTTTGGGCCCGGTGTGCGTCAGCTGACTTAATGTACAAATCACTGACAAAAATGACTTTATTTTTGGGAAATCATTATCATGTCAAGGTACATTATTATCTTCAGAACCTCATGTTCTTCATTAGATTATGGCCATCAATTTGGGTTAAGGCAGACAGCTGCAATCAATTAACCATGTATCTCCTGCTGGTGAGCAGCATAAGGCCCTTATTAAGATGAACAATGCCTAAGTGAAGATGATGGGTGCTACTGTTTGGAAAAGGAAGCTGTGACGCAAACAACTGCTTTTAGCCTTAAGGCGTGAAACTCATTAACACCTCATAAGCCCAGTGACACGCTGCCCAATATATATGCAAACTCTACAATGTATCAGCAGGAGCATTCATTCAAGCCTTTCAGCCACCTCATATGGTGGAGGTGCGTCAGCTGACTTAGATTTTATGGTAACGTGACAGGCAAGGGTTTGTGTGTGATAACATGTGTGATAATAAGCACTGAGATACTGAGCCGAGTCCTGTGACCTGTGTGGCTGCTTTATGGTCTTCCCCTGGCTATGTTCCAGTTTGAGGTTTAGTTCGGCGGTGGCTAAAGGCAATAAGCTCTGATCATGTGGCTGGGCGCTGTCACGCAGACAGACAATGGAGGGGGCTGAGAAGAGAGTTTTTAAACAAGTAATATCACCACATGCCCTCTTAAAGGAGGAGGCTGCTCCTTTAAATTTTATGAACTGATAAAGAGAATCATATTGCACTTTGATGTTGAGCTTGTTTTGTGCACAGTTCAAGTGTGTGTGGCAAATAGGTGAGGAAAACAAAGCAGGTACCGCAGTGAGTGTCACTGTTTACAGACGGCTGTAAACTCACGGTGGTTTGTCAAGCTTTGGAATTGCATTGCAGCTAGTGGTTTGGGGAATCTTGTCGAAGCTGAGAAAGTACCTTTAGATACTGATCTGACATGCAAAAGCACATGAAAACATCTGATTGGCAAAGGCTTCATTTTCTAGTATGACAATGATCCCAAACACACTGCCAATGGAGTAAAAGCATAGATGGATAGAAAAACACTGTCAGTCATAGACTGGCCTCCTCAGAACCTGGACCTCAATGTTATTGAAGCAGTGTGGGGTCATCTTCACAGAGAACGACAAAAAGCAGCCGACATTCAACTGGACAACTAATCCTGAAAACCTCTTAGAGAATTGGCAAGAAAGCTGCCTGACGCTGGAGTTCACATTTTTTCAACTCGAGCGGTAGACGCGATACGCGCGAATGCACAAAATGCAACACAAAAACTGACACGTGTGTTTTTACTCGCGCGTCAAACGTGCCAGATGTGCGTTTCACGCGCTTTTCCATTGACTTTACATGTAAACCTGACGCTCTGTTCGCGTCTATTGTGTTCGGTGTGAACACACCGTAAGAGAGTTATAAAAGTGCATTGATATTTGGTGATATCACGAAGATGAGTGCTCTCATGTCTGGGGAACGTCGGCATTTCAACATCTTTAATTGCACTACTCAACATGAACCTTGCTGAGGCACATGTTAGCAAGGGAGTTGGAAAAAGTGGGAATATCAAGGCAATGAGGTGCACCTGCATCAATTAAACCTCACCTAAATATGCACTTTCCTCTGCACAGACATTATGGTGTATTCCGCATATCATACCTTTTGGATATTTATTAAATGATTTCTAAAAATGTTCTTTGTATGTATTTGGGATCTATTTCTAAATATAATGTTTCTTATAATTTATAACTGGCTAGCTTGAACCGATATTGATCACTAGGTCATTGATGCTGACATATTTTAGTAGAAACAATTAAAATAATCTTTACTGTGGGTTGTATTTTCACTCATCCAATCTGGATAATTGAAAGGTGCATAGGGAGATACATTGCTAATAAATGTAGCAATGCTTTATCCTACAGAGGTTTAATCTCCCATCTGGGAAAACGAACGGTGCCTGTCGGCAAAGTTTAGCCTGTCTCCTGTTTTACAGGTGCTATTTTATCTTTCACTTTCATATCCTTTATGGTCCTTGAAAATGCTGAATCGCCACAGCGGCCTTGCAACTTGAATTTCATTTTGGGAAGAGAACAAAGCCAACTAAATGCTGATGTTTGCCTCTTAGTTTAAATAGAAGTTTGCTACCAGTGATGATCCTTGACACGTAGATTGTCGTTTGCTCTCTGTGCATGTGTGAGGTCCCGGGAAAGCTGCAAAAGCACATGTGTAGGTGGTCAGAATGGACCTTCCAGGGAGGAATCCAAACGTAGCAGGAGATGGCAGGAGGTAACACGCAGATTATGGTTTTTGCTTTTTATGTGTGAAGTTCTAAAACGTTTTTTTGTGTAGGTTTGACTTGGCAAAAAAAATGTCCTCAGATAAATGTGAAAGTAGACTCCCATCAGAGGATAAGAAATCAGAATTCTTTCATTGCGGTTATGGTCGGTCATAAAGCAGATGATAAGTACACCTCTAAAGTGCAGCATCCGTGCTATTGATGTAATGGCTGTTTAATGCCTGTGTCTACCGTGTAAGTGGCTGCTGATTGCCGAACACAGGCCAGGTCTCCTCCCAGTGGACACATATAAAGGCTGGTGTAGCACAGGGCCAAGACCTGGTTGCCTATGCACCATCTATGCCATCCTTCCTCCCTTGTCTCCTTCCATCCATTTCTTTGTTCTGTCGTTATTTTTATGAGGTATTGAGAAGATGGTCATTTTGGGTGAGAGGTGGCCGGATCACAAGGGGAGTGGAGTGTGCCGTCCATCAGACAGCTCAGCCCTCGCTGTCTCCTAATGATGATATCACTGGAGTCAGGCTTGCACACACACAAGCACACACACAAATCTCATGTCGCCTCGCATCAGGCTGCCTGTCTACCAGGCTGCACAGGTGACTCACAGGGGCCCTGATGGAGTGTGTCACCGCGGAGTCTGGTGTCTGCATGAGTCTGGGTGTGTGTGGCGTCAGCTGAATGCATCGGCGAACTGAAGCGTGATCTACCCGGTGACCCCCTGCACGGCGTCTCCCTTATGAACTCATAGTGACTCAACTAATAGCTGAACCTGCTACAGATTTAGCTGTGGCCTCATCACCCTGCAATCCCACTGCAGTTTTATTGGTGCATGACAGAGTGTGCGTCACTCAGCTGGCATCTGGAGAGCAGCGGATGCTGAGTAGGTGTGTGTGTGTGTATGTGTGCGCTCATGCACATAGTTTTTGTTCCCTTTCGGAGGCTTCACACAGTAAAATCAGTGTGAGCGTCCTTTAATGGCAGTTAAGGCCCACAGGCTCGAAGGATCACTAATCGTCTGGAGCCCTCAGCACAGGACATTACCAGTGATCAGTCTGTTTTACAGCCATCAGGTGACAAGACATAACTGGAGCTCTCTGCGAGCTCTGTTTCAGTGCTTTGAGCAATGGAATGGCAGTGACGTTAGATTTAATTGCGACACACAGAAGCATATTTTACTTTATGACCTGTTATTAATGCTGTGTGTGAGTGTGAATTAAATGGTCGGTTAGAGCTGTGAGGGGTCAAAGTTCCGTCTTATCGTCTAGTGTGGGTGAACCTGCCCGCCTGCTGTTGGATGATGTTTGTAGTCCTTATCAGCACAGCGGTCAAGTGCACACATAAACACGCACATTGCTCTAAACACACAAGCTTCTGCCATCTTGATTGCTTTAGTGGCAGAAACTGAGATGCTACACACCCACATACACAATGCACATGCATGCACACAAGGCTCTGCCCACTTGATTGCTTTAGTAGCGGTGCACCAAACTAAACAAACATGCGTTCAGCCACAGGCATAAATCCGCACAGTCCCTCCGGCCTTGCAGTCTTTTCCCACACTGATAGAGATCAGGAGCATGCCATAAAGTGCAGTCTTGGATCACAGGGCACAACAGAGGCTCTGCTCTCCTCTCTCAGTCCACTTAGATCACTCACGGCTCACAGGTCTGATAAGATGATCGCGGTGCCTCCCTTTCCCCTCACCGGCACCTCCTTCCTTCTCTGCTTATCCTCACACAGTCTTCCTGCTCTTCTGCACTGCCTTGATTTTACCTTTGTTTCTTGTCCTGCTCCTAAATTATCAGACATTATTAGTCCCATAAATATTTAAAGTCTGTCAGCTGCCCATTAGCCATTACACCGGCCATTCTAGTGCCCATGCTTCAAATCACAGTCAAGCTAAGATTTTACAGTAGCAGAATAGAATTATCACTAAAATTATATAAAACAATGTGTCATTAGCTAAAACTTACCCATTTCCTCTCATCATCACATAACAAGCATGACCTCAGCTCCAAGAAGAAAAAAAGTTTCTGTCCACACAAATCTCACCTATCTCCTCCAAGAAGAATTTTATGTTGAAATTTCTCATCCATTTCCATGATGTCACGATTTAATGTCCAATTAATGGATAGCAGTGGAAACTGAGGTAGTTTAAATTCTATTCTGCAGATTATTTAGTGGTGTTTGAGCTTGTCCAGCCCTTTTCTGGTTATAAATCACCTGCCCTCTCTTGACCCTCGCAGCAGTATAAAACCACACTTCCTCTGGTAGGGCCGCTGTAAGTGGGCTTTACTGCAGGTTTCTCTGCAAGTTTGAGCTTGTGTGCACTTTAATTTTCTGATTGTTTGTTTAGTAGACAGGGTCATGTAAATACAGATATTGTGTGTAATTCCCACATCCAGTCCCTATCCTTAATTTATTGGCTCTGTTATGTTTAACCGTGCAGGCTGTGGAAATGATAAACTTCTGTAGAAGTGGAAAAAGTGCAGTTTCTGTTCTTGCGTGGTAGTCCTTACATCCAGGGAAGGTGCTTAAAAATGCAGTGTTTTTGATGCACACATGTAACTACATCGATGTTCAAACGCTATCTACTTTTAATTTTCTGCGTTTACAATCTACATTTCTCATTCTCAAAACCACAACCGTGTTTCAATCGTTGAATAAAAGGCATTGCCTCATTGCCAGAAAGGCTAATGAGTGTTGTTTCACTGGAAGCGGTCATCTCATATTTTGTCATGTGGGATGGGTAGCATCTTATCAGTCAGTGCATATAGTCACAGCTTACAATACAGGAACGCAGGGCGCAGAAGGAAATGACTTGAGCAATTATTCACCATGGTCATTACCCTTTGACGTGACACACAAAGCTGCTAAGCAGCCAAATATGGCAAATAAATGGCGTGCCACTGCAAAACATAGCGTGCTTCAATTCCTTAATGTTTCAGTGTTTTGTCTTCGGGCCTTGATTGTCGAGTCATATCACAGCAACACGGCACAGAACCATTTAGCTTTCAAAAAGCTTTCAGTGACTTGTGGTTTGCAGTGTATTTATCTACAAATGACAGTTTGAAAGCACAACCTAAAGTCAATTAGGATAACTAATTGATTCAGATAAGAAGTGAGGTGGTGAACTGCGGCCACAGTCCTGTTGCTGATAAGTAATAGAACACAAGACACACATTTACCCATTTTCATTGCATATACGAAAATATATACGTATGTATAATACATATATTGCTTTTTCTGAATATGAATATCTCTGTCTATGGTAAAATCTCTCCACGTGTTTTTTTTTTACATTGGCTGGATATGAAAGTCCTGGGTTTAACAGGCCCTTTCTGTGTGGAGTTTGCATGTTCTTCCTATGTTTGCGTGGGTACTGCGGCTTCCTCCCACAGTCCACAGACATGCAGTTAGTGGGGTTAGGTTAATTGTTAATTCTAAATTGCCCAGAGGTACAAATGGTTGTCTGTCTCTCTGTGTCAGCCTTGCAACAGACTGGTGACCTGTCCAGGGATGGATGGATGGGAAATAATCAAAGTAGTAGCTGACAATTAGTAACCACCACCGTCAAGCAAAGGAAATATAAAACCTTTTTTTTTCAGCTGAAAATCCATGAAGACAGTAGATTGGTCAATCTAAGAAATGCAGAACGACTTCCACTGTGGCAACCGGGGAAGATTAATGATGTATTTGGAATTTTAAAAGAGTGTAAAAGACACCAGAACATTTTCACATCTTCATTGGTTTTCAAAAAGTCTGAAAAATATGAAAAAGAAAAATGCAAGCGAAGCTTCAGTGTATATTTGATGACCGGTCTTCCATATTGCACAATACGGCTTTGGGCTTCTTCATAAACATTTTGCACTCCAGTGCTGAAGGCTGGACAGATTGTTGCGGCGTTACTATACCTGAAGAACTGAAGCATAATATTTTCAAAGACCCTCAAATAAACCAAGCAAGTCTGTAGTGCTGAAATCCAAACATATAGGATGAAACATGACGTAAAGGGTCAAATCCAGCCAATGACCACCCTGTGTTGATTGTGATGGGTGTGTGTGTGCGTGTGTGTGTAAGTCTGTGCTTGTGATGATGGGGATTCCCAGCGCCAGCCACAGAGCCAGATATGGGAGTGTGGGAATGAGTCTGAGGGCTGGCAGGCTAACAAGGTCTAACACAGGAGGGGGAGGCCCAAACCAATATAGCACAGAGACTGCTTATTCAACCAGCAGAGAGAGCCAGGACTGTGTGTGTGTGTGTGTGTGTGTGTGTGTGTGTGTGTGTGTGTGTGTGTGTGTGTGTGTGTGTGTGTGTGTGTGTGAGCACAAAACCCTTGGCTACTTATCCTCCCCACTGGTTCAGTTAAATTGCACCCATCCTTGGACATGCAGTGGTTTAACATACACACAAACAGAGACACATTATTCTTCCTCCTGCCGTTCTCTCTTTCGCTCCCAGGGATATTTGTATTTTATTTCTGTGGGGGTATTTGGCGCAGTCTGCGCGTTGATGTGGAGAAGGGAGATTTGGACGAGTTGTGGATCTGCTCTTGGCGCCTGGCTCGCACTCAGGCTAGTTATGTGTGTGCTTGTGTGTGAGTGAGTGCTCGGAGATGGTACTGTGCAGACACAGTGAGGAAACTGGTTCCATTAACAAGCCTGAATACGTCCAATATTTTATCAGCACGATGCTGTGATTGATTTATGGCATTGCTTTACAAAGTGGGCACGTCCTTTGAAGTTTAACATCTGTCTTTTTGTTTGTGCACAGTACTGTTCTTAATGACTGCAAACCTGATACAAGTACAGAGACAAATTTAATGCAGATGGATTTTCTTATTAGTAGCTTGTTGACAGAGGAAAGGTGTAAAAGCAAGAGAGTACAGGGGTGCCAGGGTTACCTGTAGAGAGGTAGATCCACGGTTCTGGGACGTGACCGGAGGTCAGTTTTATCCTGTGACATGCTGGATGTCACGGAGACCAAACTGCAGATCCGCTTGTGTTCCTCGAGCTGCAAGAGCGATCAGGAGGGCAGAGGACTGCTTATGTCATCAGTACGATGTGTCGTGTGTGAGCGCCGCAGAAAGACATGTTTAATGGCGTGTGGGTAGTCAGGCTGAAGCACGGCAGGTGTAGGGAGTGTATTTTTAGGCCGAGTTGCGGAGGAGAAAGAGATGATTGACAGACACATTGTTGTAAAACCTGCTGACCAGAGAATAAGACTTAAATACAAACAAGGACAAACCTAAGTAAGCTCTCATAAGCACTGATTAATGTGCCTGTTAGCACACAGAAAGCTCCAAGAGGCAAATTTTAATTCCTCGCTTTCCATGACATGAAAATGTCCAAATCTCCACAATGAACTACCAGAAAACGTGACTGAGAAAACAGATATAATGTCCATATCCAGAAAAGCAAGGACAGTAAGGTTAGCAGTGAAATACTTTAGTGACACATAGGCAGACGTAAATGGTTCATTGAAGGACAGAAGGAAGAGGAAGTCGTCACAGGAAAGAGACCAGACAGCCTTTAAGCAAGGAGCGTGTGAAGATGGAACATCCTTGGTGATGTTTCGGTGTCTGTCACCACCCTTTGTCCTTTACGTGCAGGCTTTTTGTGTAGAACATGAACCTTCTACTGAGACGAGACCAGCGGACGTGTGCACTTGATATGAGGAAGATTTATGGCTGTATGCTGAATTTGTTATTTGTAGCAACTCTCTGGCTTTGTTGGCAAGCATCGGAGAAAGTCAGAGAGCAGCTGCTGCGGATCCTCAGAGCGATGAAAGCGGCGCGCTCACAGTGAAAGATCTCAGTGTTTGTGTTTAAGAGGAAGAGGCAGCGTGAGGGAAACGGGATACAGAGATCAACACACAGAGATACAGAGTTAGAGAGGAGCCTCCCTCCTTCTCGGGACATCTTGCAGTTCCCGATGAGGAGTTGAGCAGGTTGTGCGTGCATGTGTGTGTTTGCATGTGTGTGTGTGCATGTGTGTGTTTGCATGTGTGTGTGTGTTGCAAGGCTTGGTACTGGCATAGAAACTGTCTGCAGGAAGTGGCAGTTCCAGGCGGAGCTCCGCTGGCAGACTCTCTCCGCTCACTTCCTGTGTGCTGCGAGGCAGGGAGGCACACATCGTAAACACGCGCACACACACTAACGCACGCATGCACACACACTCGCGCTGGGTTGGAGCGGGGCAGAGCGCTCGCCTGGAGAGCGGTCCAACGAAATGAGAGAGAGAGAGGGAGGGAAGCAGAGAGGGAGGGAGGAGGGAGTTCAGCAGAGAGCAGCACTTTCCCACAGTCTGGGGATTTGACACATGGCTCTCACACATTCCTCAGCCCTGCGGCCGACCACGCACCGGCACTCAGGGAAAAGAGGGAGACAGACAGAGAGGAAGGTTCCACCCCTGGTGCTTGCAAACAATATAGAGTTATGGAAGGCAGGGAGTGTGTGAGTCTGTCTGCGGGTCTGCATGTGCCCCCGCAAGTGTGTTTTAACATGTGTTTGCCTCCTGCACCGGCGCTTAACCCTTTCACAGCTGGTTCATCGGACTGCCAACAAACGCAGGACAGCCACCTGTTTTACGGACCCACACCAGCTGTGGTCCTCAGCCCGCTGTCTGCCAAAGTACAAACACAGCAATGACTTTTTAAACACACTTAGATAATTTCCCATCCCACGCTTGTGTTAATGCTGGAGGGAAATGTGTGTTAATCTGTTCTGATCAAGAGGCATTTGCAGACTTACATGCTGCTGATAAGATACTTGATAATACTGGACAGAAAACATGACACACAGTGCTTCTCTCATACAGCTTCTTGGCATCTCATCGCCTCCAGTTTCCTTATCTGTAACCAGTCATCTGACTAATAGATCTTCATTCATTTGCAAAACAAAACTTCATCGTCTTTTTCCAGAAAATCAACTCCTGGTGGAAATGAAAGAAACGTGGATTATAAATGCAAAACATGACTTGCAAAAATTATTTTTACGAAAACCTTTTTTAAACCTTTTTGATGAGTCAAAAACTGTCTGTCAGTGTAACTGAGAGTTGAAACCACATTAGCTGTGAACACTATCCTGAAGGTTATTTCACTTTGTTCAGAATAATAAGATAAGATAAGATAAGATAACCTTTATTAGTCCCACACGTGGGAAATTTGTTTTGTCACAGCAGGAAGTGGACAGTGCAAAAGTTATGAGGCAAAAATTAGAATACAATAAGAATAAATACAGTACACAACTGTACAGAATAGAATAAAATAAAATACTATATACAGTAGAATAAAATAAAATAAATATACAATAAGATAAAAATAGAATACAAATACAAATACTATATACAACTGAGTAAAAATACAACGATGACAGAAAGGATTATTGCACTTAGTATTATTGCATATGTATGGATGTGTGTGCTTGATCAGTTAAAGTCTTTATTATGGAGTCTGACAGCAGTGGGGAGGAAAGACCTGCGAAATCTCTCCGTCCCACACCGTGGGTGCCGCAGTCTCCCACTGAAGGAGCTGCTCAGTGCTGTCACAGTCTGCTGCATGGGGTGGGAGATGTTGTCCATCAGGGATGACAGCTTAGCCGCCGTTCTCCTGTCACTCACCACCTCCACTGGGTCCAGAGGGCATCCTAGAACAGAGCTGGCCCTTCGGATCACCCTGTTCAGTCTCTTCCTGTCCCCAGCAGAGATGCTGCCGCCCCAGCAGACCACGCCATAAAAGATAGCAGAAGCCACAACAGAGTCATAGAAGGTCTTCAGGAGTGGGCCCTCCACTCCAAACGACCTGAGTCTCCGCAGCAGGTACAGCCTGCTCTGCCCTTTCCTGTAGAGATGCATGTAATGCATTTAGATGAACTCGTATGTAGCACATTTAGTAACCAGAAGGTTGCTGGTTCGATCCCCAGCTCTGTCTGTCTTGGTCGTTGTGTCCTTGGGCAAGACACTTCACCTACCGCCTACTGGTGATGGCCAGAGGGGGTGACGGCGCGATATGGCACCCTCGCTTCTGTCAGTCTGCCCCAGGGCAGCTGTAGCTACAACTGTAGCTGCCTCCACCAGTGTGGGAATGTGAGAGTGAATGAATAGTGGAATTGTAAAATGCTTTGAGGGTCTCGAAAAGCACTATATAAATGCAATCCATTATTATTGTTAATGATTGCTTGACTAATTCCTCTTTCTAAGGGTAGTCAGTGAAATACATCTTTCTTACAGTGGATGACAGCATTGTAAATTGTTCTTTGTGACAATCCATTTAATTCAGGATATTATGAGAAAAATAAAACAAAATATTAATATTGGGAAAGCAGTACCAGAATGTGCTAATCTCAAATAAATGTGTGATAACAGTCCAGAAGTGGTTTTGTGGCCACTTGTCTCCAATTTCTTGCTCACTTTATCTTCTTGTCTACTCAGTGCAGTTTTATCTCTAAAGCTGTGGTTGTAGGCCAGTCCTGTTCCCCACATTGCTTAAAGCCTGCAGCGCTTCCTTAAATAGAAACCCAGTTCAAAAAAAAGTTGTGACATTGTATAAAATGTAAATAAAACCAGAATGCAGTGATTTGAAAATATCATAAACCTGGATTTTATTCAAAATAGAAGGTAACCAAAATATCAAATGTTCAAACTGAGAAAATGTCCCAATTTAGGAAAAAATATAAGGTCATTTCAAATTTAAAGGCAGCAAAACTTTTGCTCAGGAGAGCAGCTCCTGGATTTTTTGGAAGAAGAACATTGTCCCATTCTTGTCTGATATATGAGCCTAGCTTCTCAACACTCCTGGTTGTGTTTTGTTTCGTGATGTTTTCGATTGGTGAAAGGTCACCTGAATCTTCTACTATAAATCCATATTGCTCTAATAGCTACAGAATGCAGTTTACTGTAGCTTGCTGAAAGATGCAAGCCCTTCCCTGAAAAAGATGTTTTAGGGAAGCACTGATGCACATTCCAGTTGTGCAAGCTGTCAATTCCATAGACACCAATGCACCTCGATACCATCAGCACTGCAGGCTTTTGAACAGATACCTCCTCGCCTCTTTAGTCTGGAGGTTGTGGCGTCCATGTATTCCAAAAAGAATTTCAAATTTCGATTCATCTGACGACAGAGTAGTTTTACACATTGACAGAGATGATTATAAAGTTCACATCTGGCTTCTTCTTTGCATCACAGAGCTTGTCCTGCAGATGGAGGTAAACTGTGTTTCCAGACAATGATTTCTGGAAGTATTCCTGAGCCCGTGCTGTGATTTTTCAGGAGAGAATCCCGCCTGTTTTTAATGCAGTGCTGCCTGAGTGAAGATCAAAGGCATCCAAGACAGATTTTTCTTATACACATTTCTTGATAATAATATATAGTATAGTGCATGTGATGAGATATACAAAGTTTTCCCAGTTTTACAATGACGAACATTATCTTTAAATTATTTCAGAGTTTGCAGACAGTTTCACGCAGATTGGTGAACCTCTGCCCATCGTTACTTCGGAGAAACTCCGCCTCTCCAAGATGCTCTTTTATACCCAGCCATGTTACCGATTAGGTCCCCGTTCCAAATTTTTTGAGTTGTGTCGCTGCCATCAGATTCAAAATGAGGTCATATTTTTCTTAAAATTGTACATTTTCTCATTCAAACATTTGATATGTTCTCTAGGTTCTGTCATGAATCAAACATGAGTTAATCAGATTTGCAAATCACAGCATTCTGTTTTTACTTACATTTTAAACCGTGTTTCCAACTTTTTCGGCATTAGTGTTAGTCTTGGTGAGATTTTAATGGGAAGCCAAAGTCTCCCTCCTTGACAGTTCTAACACAGCATGAGACGGATGCTTTTCAAAGCTTCTCAGGCTACCCACCTCCAACCACCACACAGACCACCTGTATATGCTCATGATCAAGTGTGTGTTAATGTGCATAAGTGCCTGAGTTAAACACAAGACTAGCAGAGAGGGAAATGGCTGCCAGAGAAACCTGGGTGGAGGGAGGTGGCAAGAGGAGAAGATGAAAGCAAACAGGCTAAATTCATTTTTTACTCCGCTACCCAACCGCTATGGAGAATCCCAAATTGCCAATTAGAATGTCCCCTCTTCTTTTTACGCCCCTCCATCTTCATGCTTGGGGTCAAATATTGGAACACATGAGTCCCTCGAAGCCTGCGTTCCTCATTTGTGTGAGAAACCAACGCAGCAGCGAAGCAAACATTGCTCACGCTGGGAAAATGACAACAAAAGCATCCCCGCTGGGAATCGGTAGGGTGACGGACCAGCCCTGCCCTTCCATGCTCCACTCCTGTGACACCTTGACACTGCAACTTCCTGCTAATTAAGAGCTGGCAGTCTCTTGCCTGTCAGCACATCCTCAGCCTGCCTGTGTTTGTGTGTGTCAGAGGCTGCAGAGGTCAGCTGGACTGATGGTCCAGGGCAGCAGAGATAGGAAGGGATGGGTGGGAATGAACATTTTAGGATACGTGTGTGTGTGTGAGAGAAAGACAGGGAAGATGCATTACTGCGTGATGCCTTGGGACAAGCTACTCTAGGTGTGGTTTGGTAATTGAGTGTCTCTCATCCTTTGCCAGTTTTTTTTTTTTTTTTTTGTCAATGGAAGCATCAGGAAACCAGCTGCCAAACAGCTTAGCGTGCTAATAAAAGAGAACGAATGACATGATAGAGATGGGCTTTATTCCATCGTTACTGAAAGGAGCATAGGGCTGCTTTCCAAAATCACCCGGAATTCATTTTTATTGAGGGATATAATTTTTTGAATGACCGGCACTTAAACATCGTAAAGACAAAGAGCTGCACATGTTGCATCAGTGCAGCCATCTGCACACTGCCACGGCGTGGTGCCTCACCTTGTTTTTATAAGGCTGTGCTGACACATGGTTATTCATGAAAGGTGCTTATGCGCTATAGTCTCCACAGCAGACATTAACGATTAAAACGGCAACATGAATAAAATGCTAACCTGTCTGATATTTGATTTATCTTTGTGTGCGCAAGGTAACTTTTGCGTGAGGGGGAGTGTTTATGCGATGGGGCCATACCAAAAGGACGAGTTATAGCCAAGTGGCGTCTTTTTCCTGGTGATGTCTGATATTTTTAGAGCCAGTCAAAGTGCTCCTTTGTTTCCAGATGACTTCCCTGCAAAGAAAATGCCTCCCTTGCTTAGCCGTCACAAAGAGCAGATAGCATTGGCACAATCTCTCTCTCTCGCACACACACACACACACACACACACACACACACACACACACACACACACACACACACACACACACACACACACACACACACACACACACACACAAGTCTTTAGTTTAAGGGACGTGGATGAGGAGGACTTTGATGTTTCCTCAAGATGTTTTGTTCGGTGTGGCGGACGCCATGGACCACAAAACCGTGCCCCCCTCCCCATGTGTGAAGGCAGGGGATTAGCGGTTTCTGGAGTCCTTCTAATGAAGGCCGTTTGATGTGAGGGCCCAATTAACGTACTGGAGCTTAGCGAAAGGGTGGGGTTTGTGTTCGGGTTGGAGGGGGTCCATCCACCGCAACAGCTCAGATGACCTCGCCATCAATCCCTCAAGTTGTTTTTATGCCGATCCCTGTCCTATAAGGCCAGACGGTCCTTATTGTGACACTTTAGAGGTTTTAAGAGCTTCTTGCTGCTGCACTGGCCCTTTTGTTCTTTACTGTGATTTTTACTGTGTAAATTTTGCCAGTTGGTGGTTAAATAATCAGTTGTTGGCAATTTGGTGATTACCAGCCAGAGGCCAGAGTGTTCAGGTGCCCGCACTCTGCAGTCATGACCGATATACTTTATGTGAATTACCTTTTCACTGATTTTGTTAGATATTCTCCCTCAGACGTTATAACTTCATACAGTTTAAAACATACTGAAGCCAAAATAGAATAACTGTGTCTGAAAGCTGCTCCTTTGTGCTCCAGTTTGATGCAGTGTTCCAACTGATATTAATGAGGATATGTTTTTTTGATTCGGTGCCAGTGTCTGTCTAAACAGACTCGGTACAGACACGAATGGGAGTGTGCGAGAATGAAAAGAAACCGAGGACTAAAAGGAAGTGCTGAATGCTCTCCCATCATTCAGGGCCCATATCTGAACAAGAGTAAATATTTGGCTTGTGGGTAGGGAAGAGGTTGAATTTGTTAGTGAACATGCAGAGTAAGTTTGTAGGTCTGACTGTACGTTCGGGGTCAGCTGTGAGGTTGTGTATTGAGTGAGCGTGTGAATGTGAGATACGTTCAAAAGAATGAATTAAATTAAGGTTACTGCTGCTGAGGAGTAGTTTTACTGCTTTTTGTTGAGTCATTCACAGCGATGGTTAACATGGATGGCACAACAAAAACACGTTTTCTAGAAATCTGACCACAAAACCACGGCTTCTCTTTACCGAGTGAATGCATAGTTCAATACTGAGCTTATTCATTCTGATAGACAAAATGATACTGCATGATGAAAAACGCCAGCGTTTGATATATTCCTTTGCAATGCAAACATTTCGTGCTTTATGTAGTACTGTTGCTTCTTTGTTTGACTGATGGCATTTTTGCTTACCTGCTGGAAGACAAATGTTAAAGTATTAGCTTACAGTTGACTGCGTATCAGCAAACTACGGTGACCTTTACCTGAACCTCATAATGGAGGCTGGTGATCAGAACTGTGTGAGCAAACCCTTTGCTGTTGCACCTAATCAGTCTCAAACGAAGTTAAATCTGTGTGCCTGTAAATGATAAACAGGCCACAACAGAAGATTTGATAAACAGGGGACTATCCTGCCAGTCAGAGCTTACTCATCGTTTGACTGGATGCGGTCTGTGAACCAGGTTCACCCACCGAGCAGCAGTCTGTCCTCTTTGCTCCACTACAATTGTGTCGGCTTACTTCATCCCACCTCTCTGAATTTTGCACGAGTTTATTTCATAAAAGAGACTCACTCATTTTGCACATTTCGAATTTGGAGCGTCTGATTCCACTACTAGTTGCAGTAGTACTACTAAAAGTCAGCAATTTGTTACTGAGAAGCAACCGAGAACATTTTCTGAAGTCAACTGCAGTTCTCCTGTGACTTTATTAAACAGATTGATTTGAAATGCCTGGCAATAGAAAGCACTGGATAAATGCATAAGAGAGGTTAAGAAGAGAGTGCAGTCAGGATAGAGCGTGTCAAGTGTGCATGTGAACGTGGATGAGTATGTGTAAAGATGCACAGGTTTTTTTCCTTCCCCACAAACAATGAATTGCATTGAGATTACTGCAGTTTAAGAACTGATGAGTCATTCACAGCGATGGTTAACACAGACGGCACAACAAAAACCTGTTCTCAAGAAATTTGACCACAAAACAACCGCTTCTTTCATAGTGTGAGATGAGTGTCGGGAGTGATTTTTGACTGAAGGGTAGCAACAAAGGCGAAAGGGAAGGTTTACAACATGGAAATGCTGTGATGCATGGTTTGGAGATGATTGCGCTGAGAGAAAGACAGGAGGCCGAGCTGGAGATGTTAAAATTTTCATGATGGAGAAGATTATATTACAGTAACAGCAGCTGAGCAGTTTGGAGACAAAGTTGGAGAAGTGAGGCTGAGTTTAGACATGTGCAGAGGAGGAAAAGTGGATCTACTGAGCAAAGGATGCTACGCACAGAGCTGGCAACACTTTCTGAGGTGTTTGGGCGGTTCAACGATGCCTTCCTCACGCTCAACCTTTCTAAATGTGAGTTTGGGAAGGCTACTATTACCTACTTGGGCAAGCAGGTGGGACAAGGGCAGGTGTGGCCTGTGACTGCAAAAGTTCAGGCCGTGGTGGACTTTCCAGTGCCACAAACCGGCCGGGTTCTATCGGGGCTTCTGTAAAAACTTTTCGGATGTGGTAAGCCCTCTAACCGACCTCGTTAGCCCCTCAAAGCCTTTTGTGTGGTCTGCTGCATGTCAAACCAAGTTCAGGTCGATCAAGGCGTTGTTGTGTAGTGCACCAGAACTTGCAGCGCCTGATTTCGCTCGCCCGTTCAAGTGGGAAGTGGACGCTAGCGCGTCTGGTGCAGGGGCTGTCTTGCTGCAAGAGAGCAAGCAGGGGATCGATCATCCTGTTTGCTACTTCTCTAAGAAGTTTCATAAACATCAACATGCCCTGTGTTGCTTTGCTGGATGGATCACTCTTCCTGTTGCGGTCGGGTTTTCCTAGACCGGCCGTAACACCAGGCAGGAGGAAAAGATGAGTAAAAAGTTGATTTAATTAATTCACTGTTAGCTGTTGCAGTCCTTCCTGTTTTAATTAAAGCGGTCCCGCGAATGTGCATGCTCCTTACAGTACTCCAACATCCTAACTGTGCATCACTGGAAGCGGGTGATGTAAGTGTCTGCCAATGTTGATTGGCTGAAAAGTGGTCAGGAATAGAGAAAGGAGTAACTTCCAAGATAAAAAGACAATATAGGAGATAGGCCAGATAGAAAGACTGATCCTCAGACTTCCAGAGACTTGCAGAAGGTGCACTGAAGCAGCTGTGTTGGCACGTGGTGGCTCGGGACCTTTCTGAGATACTCTGTACCGTGTTTTCCTTTAATTTGTCACTTGTCCCTGTCTGGATCAGGAAACATCAGTTCGTTGGTTTTTGGGGTGGGTGGTCCTTGAGCAGGCAAAGATGGCTGAAATGAGCAGCCTGTAGAATAAGTGATTTCATAAACAAAGAAAAGAGGAAGTTGATGACATGCACTCTGTGGCATGGCTGTACTGGGTCAGTGGGCGTTAGTGGGGTTAAAGGAGATGTGTATGTATGTGTGTGTGTGTGTGTGTGTGTGTGTGTGTGTGTGTGTGTGTGTGTGTGTGTGTGTGTGTGTGTGTGCATACAAGTGGGGTGAGGGGGGGTTGCTGCTGCGTGCCAGCAGAGTCCTGTTTGCATCTCCAGAGAGGCCTACAGGCGAGATCTTATCTGGCGCGTGCCTCAGCCGCTGTTTCCCACACTCTGCATGCTCCATTGCCAGGAAGTGGGTGAGAGGGGAGACTTATGATTATGTGTGTGTGTATGTGTGTGTCAGCAGGGGTCCTGTCCTGTCAGCTTTACGCTGTTTTGACTGCCATGACATAATGTTCCTCAATACAGTGACCCTCTCCCCCCATCTCACACACACACACTCACACACACCCTCTTTCTGCTTTTTCTTTCTTCTTCAAAGGTTCCACGCATCAACAAGGGCCCCTTTTTCTGTGAATGTCGCATATTTGGCTTTTCATCGGTGCCCCCATTCCCCCCCCCCCCCCCCCCCCACCCCAAAGACCCCCACCCTCACTGCATTTTCCCTCGCCTATGTTTTTCACTTTGATTGAGGCTTTGCTAAGGATTAAGACCCCCGCCATTACCCCCAAAACACCCCTCCCAGCCTGCTATTCTTATGCTGTTTGCGATGAATTAGAAGTGGTGGACCATTAAAGGACATATTGCAGAGATTAGACGACGACCTTGGAATACTTGTGTAATCGAGCGTCTCATTTCACATGAGAAGTAGTCCATGCACGGGTCACAGGTACAGCTCCTGTGCTGCTGATTAATGAAACATGTTGATATGCATTTTACCTGGTTACTACTTGTGTTAGCAGCTTTACAGAGACTTTGTGTAAGAAGCTGCACTCAAACTGCTCCTTGCTATTGCAATTGTTAGAAAGAAAGCTGCAAAGAAAAGGAGAAAACATTGGTAAATACATTTTAATGGCACTGAGCGTGCATCTTATCGGCCATACAAATATTTCTGTGTTTGATGTCATGTCTTACTTATTCATTTTTTATTTTGTTTAAATTATTGGTCATTACGTTAACAGCTCATATGCATGCAGCCTGTAAAGCCTACCACACGCCATTCTAATCAACATCTATATTCACATCTGTCTGTGTATTCTTGGCAGTTTGCCTGTGTGTGATTAAATGTTTTGGACAAGCTTCCAGAGGTTAGCTATAGAAAGCTTGGCAGATTTCAGCAAATGACAGGTGGAACCCTGAGCCTCCTTACATCCGATGCCACCGCTTCAAGGTTAGGAAGCTTGTGTGTGTGTGTGCACGCGTGTGTTTGCGTGTGCATGTGTGTGCATGTGTGTGCAGCCACCCCCACAGCTGGGAAAAGATCGATGCAGCCTCCACCAGCAGGCTCCTGGCCCCCGGCTGCTACTGTCTGAGAATGAGAGGCAGTGGGTTGTGTGTGTGTGTGTGTGTGTGTGTGTGTGTGTGTGTGTGTGTGTGTGTGTGTGTGTGTGTTTCGTGTGTGTTTCGTGTGTCTTTTGGAGGGAGGGTGGATAGAAAGATGGAAGGAATGAGTGAGTAGCAGAGGGAGGGATGAGGAAACCAAATGAGAGGTGAGGAGGAAGGCAGTGAGGGTGGGGGGAGAGACAGAATATGCCCAGGCTGGCTGACTCACTCCCTCCTTACATCCCTCACTCACAAACACACACATAGTCTCTTTCCCCTGAGTACACACAAACATGTGCAGACTCACAAACACAATCAAGAACACACTCCTTTTCCTGCCAAGCGCTCCTGTGCCCCTGCTCATCTGCGTGGGGGGCCCTGCAGGCAGTCTGGGCCCTTACGTGCCCTCTCTGAACACACACACAGATGTACACACGCACACTCACAGGCACACAGAGGAGTTGATGTGTAAGACACGCTCTGATCCTGCATGCTGATGATGAAAGACAGGCAGCCAGGCTCCTGTCTTAATGCCAGAGGGCAAGACCTGATAGGAACTTGCTGATTCTTGATCCTCCTCCTCCACCTCCTCCGTCTTCATCACCACTGGAATAATTTGAATTTTACCACATTTTTTGTGTGTGCCTGCTATTCTCCTTTCTCATCTCAAATGGCATCTGGTCTGGTTTCTGTGTTTTTCCACCAGACTTGCTTTTAGTAGATACCACTGATCACCAAGTCTCAAGCTAAAGGTCAAAGTTCAGATTTTTGGCAATTTTTGTTTTAAAAAAAAGTTGTTTTCCTATTTGGAAAAAGAGCAGTGGACTGTCGAGCATTCCCCGTGTATAGAATATGGTTCAGCGTAACGTTGTGCAGAGCAGTGCTTCATGTTTTTACGTGCATAGCCCCCAGCCTCACACCTGGCTTGGCAGGAGTTCTGGTCCAACCCCTCTTCCTCCTGCTCCTCCATTAACCCCCTCCCTTACCTCCAGCTCCACCACCCTAAATGAATGAAAGGGAGGGACAGCACAAGACCCCCTTTTTTGGTTCTTCAATCAAATAAACCACAGTCTCCGGTCTAAATGAAACCTGTTGCCCACATTCCAGTGCAGTTAAGAGAGAGGATCTACTGTATGGATGTGTACGGTGCAGATGGCCTTTCTCGGCAAAGGCATAAATTAGCCTGTGCAAGGAAGGGAGATCCCCCATTGTTCTGATGGATTGCACAGATTGAGGCGCACACACATGTACGCGTGCACACGGGCCCTCTAAGTCTGGCTAAAGCAGGAAGATCACACACTCTCTGTCACAGCCTCTCAGATCAGGCTGTCCAGAGCTTCCTGTAATCCGTCCTCTGTAACATTAATTATAAACTGGTGCTTTGTGCCCTGCGGGCCAACCATGACTTTCTCAGGACAATTAAAGTTACTCAGTAGAAGAAGAGGGATTGGGTAGAAAAGGAGGGAAAGAGGATCAGGGAGTGAGTCAGAGGATTTGCGTGGAAACTGCATCTGAGAGCGATGAAATAAGGCAATGGGTGAGATGAGAGTGGGAGTTTGGGCTGGCATAGTCATACCAGGGACAAGTCGTAGGAACTGGAGCCCTTTATTTTGCTTCTGTAAGCGATTCTTTTAGCATTAGCTTTGACCCCAGAATTAAAGGTTGAACAGGGTAGGGTCTGGGTGGGCAAATGCATGGTGGGGTGGTGGTATGGTGGGATTAGCTGCTATCTCAGGGGCTGATGTGTGGGAAACACAAACCTGTTCTACCTCTCCACCCCAGTGAGTCATGAGAGTAACCCAGATGTAAAAAGTATCCAAGTACCTTCTTTCATTAACTTTTGTTTTCAGTCTTATCAGATCTGCAGCTACATCTTTAGCTCCTGTGCCAAAATTGCTCCACATCACTGCAGTGCTCCTGAGGGCTTCCAATAAATGCCTGAGTATCTTTCCCATTGGACGCTGACCTTTAACAGGCAACCAAATCGCTAAATCTTGTTTGACTGCCTTTTTACTTCCTGCCAAGCATGACTTACTCTGCCGAGGGCTCCTGCAAAGCACTGTGCATGCCTGCAACAGGTGGGGGGGAAAAAAGCATAAAAAGGGCTACTGTGATGTGGCCGAATAAACTGTCCCTGCCCTGCTCTTTGTCTTGAGTTGACTCAACTAGTGGCTTACTGTGCCAAAGGCAAACCCTTTCAAGTTGCTCCTGATCTGTTTGTAACAAGAGGGTTGATTTCTAGATAAGTGGAGGAAGAACAGTTATCAGGCCGGCCAGTGAAGTAGTTCATTTGACAGATGTGGTTATCCCAAATGGGTCTGATAGGCTGCAGTTTAATCCTGTTAAACCACCTTGCTCCAGGACATGAACACAGGCTTCCTCAGTGACGCCCTTTCCCTGAACGTTTGACCCGTTGTTGTGGCTACCAAGCTGAATTACTCTGAGCTGTGATTATTCATGCATGCGTAATCGGCTGCCACATATTCCTGTCATATATGGAATTATTCACTCCATTGATGATTCACATTTACTGTCAGCATTCTCTGGCTGCATTCACGGCGATGCATTTTCATCATAAAAAAGCCGTTTTTAATGCAAACACAATTTTTATGATGATATGTCCAGGAAAGCCTTTTAGCACAAATTTCATTCCCATTTATACTAACAAGCCCATCAATGCATATCACATTAAACACTCCTTCAAAATGGAAATGCAGGCTAAAAGAGAAGCAAAGAGAAAAAATACTATGATTAAAAAAACATCAGAAAGTAAGATCAGAGATTTCTTTGCCCAGACTGGGATTAAGGTGGAACACTTACTGAATGTTACTCAAGAGCATAAGGTGGTCATTGTTGTAGAAAACGCAGATTAGCAGTTCTCGCAAAGCAAATAGAGCAACATTTTAGAGAAGTACCAGGAGCATTATTCATTGCCAGAGGTAGTCATGGAAATATTGAAAGAGTATGTGCTCAAAAAGAAAGAAATCACAGAGGACATGTCGCTGAGCTTTAATGTTTTGGCTTAGTTTTGTGACTGATAAGAACCAATTAGAAATCAAACAAAGGTGTCTGGCTCAGTATCTGCAAAAAAGCTCCGTTTAAACTAAAAGACAATCTGGAAATTTAGTAACAAAAGCTGAGTGAGAATACTTCCCAAAAGTTTCGGTTTTGGGGATGAGAATTTAAGATGAAAATGTAAGAGGTGCAGCTGCAGCCTTAGCTGAGCGAAAGAATCTGCATTTGTCTGATCGACAGGTTTTGGTGTCCCGACTTTTAACAAAGTTGTTTTTGGTGTAGGTTGTGATGACTCTGTGTTGCTGTGTGTCTTATAACTGACTTTTATAGTTACCTATCCTTATCTGCACCTCCACCTCCAGTATTTGGTACGTATAACTCAATCTGGATAACCACATTTTCGAAATGAGAAAAGAAAGTGGATGACACAAGAGTGAAGCCATTGTACAGTGCAGCAGGCTGAAGAGAGAGCAGCAGTGCGGTGCCTGCATTTCCACAGCAAGTGTGCCACAGGCAGAGTAGCTGCATAACAACAGATGAGAATATCTTCTTACTTGGCTAAAGAGAGCAAGGACAGGTAGCGCCTCTGTCCACGGGAATATTTTACAATTGTAAACAAGACCTTGGCATAATATTACTGCATTCTCGGTTGCTTTTTGTTTACATACCCTAGATACTCTGTGAGAGGGAGACTGCGCTCTTTTTGTGTTTTCTCTTCTTTGCGTGAGAGAAAAAGGCTTGTGGTCATTTTTGTTCTTGAATTGTTTTCATCTCATGAGAATATTTAGGTTTGAGGATTATAGTCTGAGGACTATACGATGCTCTGCAATGGATAACAATTAAAGGAACAGTCCACCCCAGCATGGAAGCCCAGCCCAAAATGTCTGAAGTCAGGAGGGCCGCCGAACCTAAAGAAGTTTAGGCCGAGCTATCGTGCTCTCTGTGTCCAGCTGTGTGTGACTGGTGTGAAAAGTTAGTGTGTTATTTCGACAGAGTGGATGATATATTTTATTTCCGGCAAAACTGTTCCTTTGCATAACGCTGTCAGCAACTCTAAAAGTTCGACTTGTCGATGCGGTCCGTTTACTGGTGCCCTGCAGGTGGTGCATTTAGATGACTCCAAAAGAATGTGTTATCCAATATGGATTAGGCCGAGTGGAAAAGTGGATGCTGTGAATAGAAATAGTCAGCACAGTGTGGCTCAGTGTTGAATGAATAAAGATTATGTACACTAGATATCATTCTCGCATTGTGGGACCACGCTGCAGAAAGTAGCACCTCTAATGGCCCTCGAGGAGCTGTGTTGGACAAACCACGTCTTTTTAAATCACTGAAATTAACACTGCTGCAGCCAACACTTGACTCCAGCCCAACCACTTACATGTCAATGGCCTTTTCCCATAATCCTCTGCCCAGAGGTGACTGCGTGCAGGCTTGAGTGGGTGGAGAAGAGAAACCAATTGCTGAAACCAGCGCGAGGCTTGGAGTTGTTGCCAAGAGCCCTGCGATCTTACACAGCGCTGGTACTTAGCTCATCTCCTTGTTGAAAGCTGAAGCTCTCTGAGGGGGAAACAATAGGGGCTGCGATGGGTGCGGCAGCAAGGGGAGGTTAGGGGGCAGATAGGGTGTTAACTTGACTGAAAGGGGCAGCAAGG
This sequence comes from Rhamphochromis sp. 'chilingali', assembly GCF_963969265.1. Taxonomy (NCBI): domain Eukaryota; kingdom Metazoa; phylum Chordata; class Actinopteri; order Cichliformes; family Cichlidae; genus Rhamphochromis; species Rhamphochromis sp. 'chilingali'. The sequence continues at coordinate 40,792,757 of NC_137932.1, read as the reverse complement.
TGAAACCTGGAATGTGGTGCTGATGAGGTCATACCTGCTTTGTGTATGTGTTTGAGACAGACTCGAGCCTCAGCGAGGATTCAGCACACACACCCCTTGAGGCCCCATCAGTAATGATGTCATGGGAAACTATTACAAAGCCCTTATTGGCTGTTTGTAAACTCTCTCCATTTCCTTTCTGGCCACATGAAAGCCTCGGTTTTGAACTCCTGAATAAAAACACAGCTTCTCTGCTGTAACGCTACCAGGCCGGAGTAGAAAATTCCGAGTGAAAATCTACTCCAATTTGGACAAGATGTAAATCATTACATCTCCTTTGATGTTCTTCCCGTCTCGTCCTCTCAGTCTCTGTCTCCCTCTTGTCTTTATTACTTATCGTTTCTCTTGACCGTAAACACTGTGAAGCGATCCCTGCTGCTATCCTGCGAGAGCACGGGGGCCCCTCTCTGTGCAGTGTGTTGAAAACAGATCAACTTGAAGGAGCTGGGAACATGAAAGGAGGGAGCTAACAACAGGGGATAAACACATTCCTCTGCAACCCGGCCCCGCTACCGCTGGTGCCACTGCTGGCTGGTGGCAGCACAGGGGAGCTCGCAGCAAGAAGCATTTTGGCCACAAAGCAAAAGTAGAGGAGGGCGGGTGGGGGCAGCTGAAGATCCCCGAGCTCCCTCAGATCTCACATGCAGCAAGCAGCACTTGACCTTTCCAGCACTAAAGGAATATGACAGCCGTGAAGCCGACAGAGAGAATGGGGAGAGAGGCAAAGTGGGGTGGGTTGGAGGGGGGGCTGGTGAAGTGAGCAAGAGACAAAAGCCACACAAAGTGCAGGCTGCCACCAAAACAGTTAGTTTGCAATCAACGTCAGTCATCCCTCCTGTCGGGACAGTTTGATTTTCACTTTTCAAATGAGGCGTTTATTTTTGGCCTGATAACAGGGCCGGCTAAATTGAAATTGGCAGCTCGACAATCTACAGATAATAGTCGACTACGCAGGAGATCATGTGAACAGCCCTTTCTTTCACTGCGCTCGAGCCCCCACCCTCTCTCGCTCCTGTCAAAGACGGGAAAGGAGGAAATGAGGGAGGGAGAAAGAGAGAAAAAGGGGCTAATCTTAGTCACAATCAGAGGAGGCTGAGAAGGCAAAAAAGGGAGTCTAAAATTGAAGGGGAGGAGGAAGGGTAGGGGTGCAGGAGCAAAAAAAAAAATAGAGTAATGTCCCGGTGATCAGGAGGAGGCCTGGAGGGGTGGTGAGGTGGGGTGAGGGTGTACAGGAGAGGTGAGGATAGAAAGAGAAAAGGAGGGAATTTCTTTAATGTTTCTGGCAGCAGACCAGCTGAGGTCTCAAGGTTATCCTGGCTTTGCAAACTCCCACGGGAAAGGTGGAGTGCTGAGGGCCGAAGGAGGGGGAGCGCTGAGGGCTCGAGGAGGGAGAGATGGCTGCCCTTTTTTCTCCGTGAGGGAGGGTAATGCTCTGGGGGAGGGTAATCCTCGGGCGCTCTTGTCTGATAAGGTTGGCCTTGGCCCAGGTAGGAGGAGAAAAAATGGCTCTGGGGCCTCCCAGGGCATCCTGGCAGACAGCTCTGCCCTCTTCCAGGTTAGTGCCGCAAAACTTAGAGATTTGATGAATTCTCTCTCAAGCCATTAGTTATAATCACATTTAGGTGATAACAGTATAATACCCTACAGAGAAACGCTTTCTTAACAATCTCGTCTGTACCGAAAAAGCTGCTCTGGAGGTGGTGCTGTCGGAGTACATCGCCTTACTCAAGGACACTTCAGTAGAGCAGGTCCTTCCTGACTCAGAGCATGAACTTCTCCCTAAACAAAAACACTTACTGTATGCTTCTGTGATGATTTTAAGTGTGTGTTGTGACATTAGGCTTTTACCATTAGCAAAGAGCAACAAGCATCAGCAAGCAGCCACACAAAAATCCGTAGAGCTGATTTTAATTTGATGTTTTGAATTGCCCGCTTCGTAGCACAGCGTTTAGGCTGAACAGGATATGCATGCATTGTTTTGTCTGTCTGTTATTTTGCTCCACTTTGCAGTATTTCGTTTAGTTTGGGAAGTAGACGGGAGACAGTAAACTGAACTGGAACAGAACACCAAAAGTGCGACTTTACACAATGCTGCATACATTTGTGCGTCCTGTGCAGCGGCTTCAGGCTTCCAGCTGTGAGATGGCAGTTATTAAAAGTTTAAGGATGAAATAAAATCCTTTCAACAGTCATTGTGATGAGATCTTCTAGTCTAATGTCCTCAAAAACTGTTACATTTTAAACAACTAGCAGGAGAGACAAAACTGATTCATCATTCCTACTGTAACCTCCCACCTCTCCATTTCCTGCTAGAATATTTAAACTTATCAGCTCTATGAAAATGAACCCAGAATGTGGCATGTTTATGTGGCTACAATGAAGGGGGGGGGGGGGGGGGGGGGGGGGGGGGGGATCAGTGATTGTGTAGGAAAGATCTGCATTGTTATGTGTTTGTTTACTGTAAACTAGGCCTATTAGGGATAATGATTCACAGCATCAAGCTGTCAGTGTCTGGGGCTGTGTGTGTATGTGTGCGTTTGTGTGTGTGCACGCTTGAATGCCTCTTCAAAAGCTGGTCTTCTTATCGTCAGTCAACAAATGGCCTCCTCAGAAGGAAATGGGGAGTCTTTGTGCACCTGTAATTCAAATGTCCCAGTGCTGATTGAGAGTAAACAAGACACACACTCTTTCTGTTTTATGTGGACTCTGTGATTAATGGACGGAAAAAAGAAAAGGACAGGCATGCTCAGGTGTTCAAAAAGAAACTTCTTCTTGAGCTGCATTTTTGTCCCTTTGCTTGTTTGTGCAAATCTAGATATTAACTTCGAGACAACTCGAAAATGTTTCGCATAGATGCTTCTCATTGTCCCAAGACTGAGTCCCGTTTGGCCAGAACTCTGCTCTGAGCATCTAGTAATAAAAACATTTAATCCGTAATTATGTCTTCATAGCACCAGAACCCGCTCATGCTTTATCAAACTGAAACAAAACAAATGCAAATAGACAGTAGTGAAATTTGCGAACAGCTGACCCAAATCTGATTCTTTCTTTCATCTCTTCTTTACTTTGACAGCTTGAGTTCTGCACACAAATATGTCCACCATCTAGAACATCGAGTAAATGATGATTACAACACATTTGCATGAGTGGCCCTCACCCCCACCCGCATTACTAAAAAGCAGCAAAAGCAGCTGTATTCCTAGTTTGCTCCAGCCTCAGGCATCCTAACCAGAGACCCAGGCCAACTCGTTGGTCCTCTCCCTAACCGCTTCCTCTCCATCGCTGCTAGATTTGACTCACTGTGACCTCTGACCTTCGACGCTACACCGCCTCCCCCACACATGCAAATAGCGCTGGTCTGTTCCAGGAGGCATGATAAAAGAAGAGGAGAGGGTCAGATGGAGGGAAAGAAGAGAGAGGCAGAGGAGTGACGTGGAAGGATGGAAGCTTGGGGGGCTAGTGGTGGTGGTGGTGGTGGTGGTAGGGGATGAGCATGGAGGAGAGAAGAGACCCCTAAAGGAAGCGGGAGCATCTTGGTCTCTGAAGTGGAGGGAGGCTGTGGCAGCTGTCTGGGGAAGCTGCGGTCTACAGCCCAGCGCCGAGGCCTTAAAACATTTCTCTCTGTTTTAGCCAGCCAAAACGGACCCCAGCGCCTGTGTCTGCGAGGCTTACAGTGACCCGTGCTGATCTTTCTCTGCGTGTGTGTTTGTGTGTGTGCTTGTATGGGAAAAAGAAAGTGTGGGTACATTCACTGTACTTATTGTTTTCCTTGCTCCCAGGCTGCTCCAGGCACCTCAGTTTGTGTGTGTGAGGGGAGGTAAGTGATGTGTGCGGCTGTATCTGGAGAGCCTCCAAGCACCCCTCCTCCCACCCTCCCATCTCCTCTCCTCTCTCCTCCTTCTGTTCTCTCTGCTTGGAGGATCTGTCAGTTCTCCTTCTCTCTCTTTGTCCCTGCTTTGATCCTGCTCTCCAAGCCTTGGCTGGCCTCACTAACAGCAGCTGAGCACAGGTCCTACTCCACTCCCACTAATAACACACATTCATGCCACACTGGGATGATGTGCTTCGACAGACACCCCACCACCACCGCCCCCCACAAATACACACTCACTTGCTGCTCCACTTCCTCCCCCTCTTTTTGCTAACACACTGTAAAATCAGTAAAAACAGATTCAACTATCATCCGGTGCTCTCTGTAAGTATTCAGAGCTGATCCCTTACACACAAGTCTCTGTCTGCACCAACACTCACTCTGATATGAGTGACTGTGGGTACTTCTAAACCCAGCTACGTAATGTCTCCTGTGTATACATTATGTTGATTTTTGTTTTGTTTTGTTTTTTAAGAGGCAAATGATTGAGGGGAAGGATTACACTGATTAAATTCACTGTCTTTCATCAAAAGACGCTATATGTATGTCACAGGGTAACTTAAAAATGGTTATTTACCCAGATATCAAATATACATGCTTCTTCACCCAACATCTAATGGAAGCGTGCTAACATTACACCTCTGCCGAGGGGCAGGCCATTGATGCTCATATCTATATTCTATCACGATGTCAGGAGCGTGAGTTTTTCATCATGCATGCTTCAGTCTGCAGAGTAATACAGTTGGCAGGTTTGGTTCAATAGTTCCCACATGAAAGGGATTCCAACAAAGTGTGTTGTGGTTTTGTGATGTTTTTTTTTCTTTCTGGTTTGTTTTAGTAAATGGGTCATGATTTATGGAAAGCTATATTACTTTGGAGTTTTTCAGTTGTACTGTTGGTGCTTTTATCCCCAACGAGGCTTGAGACATTTTGTTGAATTACGTTCAAGAGAAAGAAGAGTAACTCTGAAGCTGAGAGGCTCACACCAGAACAGTTTACATGAACAAATAGGATAACAAGCTAGAGAAAAAACACAAACGCATACACATATTTCTTATTCCAGCTGTTTCTAATTCTAAAATTTGAAATAGGTGCAGTGATTTACTGAAACATGTGGAAAGATACATGTAAATACAGCACATAAGCTAAATAAAAAGAGTTTGTACATTTCTAAAAGCTTGAAAATCTTCGACACAGGCTGAACACTGATTTCTTGTAATTTCTTTGAGTTGTCTTCAATTCTTCGGGCTATTCGAAGGACATTCAAAGCCCTTCTATGGATGTCAGCTGCCTCTTGTTCATGATCAGGCCAGCTGATGACTGATTGTGTTCCACTGTGTCTTTTTTTTAATCCAGGTATTCTTTTACTGTGTTGGTATTGTGTGTGGGATCATCGCCATGCTGAAAAATGAAGACATTGCCAATCAGACACTTTCCAGATGGTATGCATCGCGTGGTTGATGCACGGTGGTTTTCTGTGTTCACAATTCCATGAATTTTGACAAGATCTCCAACATCACCGGCTAAAATACAGCTCCACGACCACAACAGAGCCTCTGTGTGTTACAGATGGCTGTAGACACCCACTGTGAATAGGCAAACATCCTGCCCTTATAGTCCACAGAAGTATCACATCACACCTGTGTGGGTTTGGTTGTAAGTACATCCTTGTGTGCATACTGATAAGATAGTATATAATACTACAGATACGCCCATATGTAATAATAGTGTGGTACATTGAATAGTAGTGTGTGGTAGTATACTGAGTAGATTTATGCTACTCAGTGTAGAGTAATTCTGTGTGCACTGGTTTGACAGAAAATTGAACTTAAGGTTCACTTAGCACCTTTTTTTCCTTTCTTTTCCTTCTCATTTTTGTGCAAACAAAAAAATTGTAGTGTCAAAGTCCTTAGATGCAATTGTTTATGTCAACTTTAAACTTTCACGCATTACTTTACATAAACTGAAATAGCATGAGCAGTCATTCAGCCATGTCTGAGCTTCTGCAAACACTCAGATAAAAGTTGTAGAGAACCAGGAGCCTCAGATCGTTTGTAACAAGCTTCTTTTCCTCTTTGCAGCTTTAAAGAGCTGCAAAGTTCATTGGCTGTTGACAAGCAGTGACAGTGCACACATTTGCCACTCACTTCTGAAGGAAATGAAAGGATTTCTGCGGACTTGTTGACCATGCTAATCACAGTGTGGACTGTTGGATAAGTCAAGTCAGTCACCACTGTGTCGCGGCCTCTTGGGAGAGCAGGCTGTATCAACACAGTGCCACCCTCAGTTTGGCAGAGGCAGCCACATGACGCCTCGAGGCTGGCCTTGATACAGCCTGTCTGGCTGCTTACTTCCCACTCTTCTTGCCAGCTAGTGATGCCAGGATAGGCATTTAAGCTTGAACCCCACCTTCCCACCCCACTGAACACACACACACACAACCATGTCACCCTTGTTGCACCGGGAGTGCCCTCTGGCAGCAGCACTGTCACCAATGGCTTACACATTAAGGCATGGGCGGTGTATGACAGTGGGCCAGACTGTCTGTTTTGTGAACACAATGTTTCACACTTTCTCACACACACACACACTTTAAAAGCCACACAATCTCCCTGTCTAATTGCATTATTGCAGTGTGCGGAGGTCCATGGTCGAGAGGGCTCAATAAAGATATGAGCCCTGGGAAAAAGACTAGGAGTGGAGGAATGAAAAAAGAGGAAGAGGGAGATAAAACTGAGCTGTAAGGAGGGGTGATAAAAAAGAGATAAAAGCAGAGACAGGATAAGGTCAAGAGCGATGAGTGTTGGCATATGGGACAAGTAAGGAGGTCACAGGTAAAAAATAAGAAAATAAAAGAATGCAAGAATTTGGAAAGTGATCCTGTGTGCTCCAAATAAAAATACATTTAAAAAGTGTTTAAGTGTATTTTTTTTTTCTGCCTACTGGCCAGATAATCATCATCTTTTGGTTTTGGTGTATCTCTGCACAAAATGTGATCAAAAGCTTCTTAGAAACAGGGACGTGTTGGCTGTGAGTCTGAGCCTGTTTCCCACAGATTCTGTGTGATATGGGGTTGACACATAGCAACAGGTAACACTCCGGGGACCGACGGCAGCCAGGTGCGGCTGATAAGATGTTCAGCTGGAGAGAAAAGGGAGAGAGCGACAGAACCAAAGCTCCGTGACTCAGTTCACCGGCGGAGACCTCATGCAACATGAGCGTGAGAAAATCATTCAGGCGGGGAGTGTTTCAAAACCTACACTCTGACTTTAGACCGTCGGTAGGTTTGTTTTGGAACTCTGTCAGTGCCATTGTGCACAAAAAAAGAAAAGAAAAGAAAGAAGCAGGTGTGCAGTAGCAACAATGGGAACCTGTTAGTGATGTGTTTGACAGAGGCAGCATTGTTGTGCAGGCAGAATACTTAGGGTTGTTGCAGCAGGGCTTAGGCTCATGTACACACCAGACTTCCTTGTGGCAAAAGCACCAAAGTTTTGCAGTTACACATAAGACGCGCGTGTGGTTTCATTGACGTCTCCGCGTGCCAGTTACTGCTACTCATTCCGACATTTTCATTTCATCTTGAAATCTGAATTTCAAAATCACTCATTGATCTGGCCAAATAAAACGAATACCCCGAATAACGTGCAGCATAGGGAGAGTTCAAGTTTTCTCATTATTTTATCTGTGTGTGAGCTGCTGGCGTTTGTTGAAATGTACCGCTTGATGCTCGAGCGCAATCCTTGCGAAAACCTAAAAAAAAAGAAAGAAAAAGGTCTGCATCTCTGTCGTGTTGAGCCGAGGAAGTGAGGAGCTCGGGTGCAGCTCCGAGTTGCCTATCAAATTCACAATCTTGCGGCCAGCCGCTGGCGACGCCCCGCAGATCCAGGCGGCAAGCCGGCGAGAGGAGCGCCTTCCCCTGGTCGCCTGCGCGCCACGTGTCGTGGTCTCTGCAGCAGCTGGAGGTGTGTGAGCACAGCGGAGCGCCGTGCACTGAGCTGTGTGTGCTCAAAAGAAGAAAACAGGAGTTTCTTTTTCTTTTCTTTTTTGCCTATCACACTTTAAACAATCAGATGTCGTTCAGCTCTATTCATTTCACTTTAGTATGCATGGCCAATGTTTCTCTGTTTTATTAATAAAATGGATGGAAATTAATATTTAGGTGGAGCAGACGAAGCCAAACTTTGTTTGTCATAAACAATGATGTTCTTCAAACTATGAATAATGTAAATACAAACATTCGTTTAAAAGCGGAAAAGCTTGATTATCACCGCGAGGACTCTTCGATGTTTAAATACACTTTAAGGTCACATCTATAACCCTGGAGCGCAGGGTTACAAACTTCCCCCTGTTTGTGTCCACAGTCGCACAACCTGAACACGCCGGGCTGATGCCCGTCAATAAACCTGCAATACACAACTGCTGGCACTATTTCTCTCCCTTTATGTACCGCGGTCTTTAAGTCCGCCGTCTGCTCTTTCTAACTGCAATAAAGATAAGGAATAAATTATGACCCGAAATCTAAAAACGCCTTGAACGCTGTGGGGTGGCCATAGGCGGGAAGGAGGAGGCAAAGGAGAAGAAGGAGGGAGGGGAGGGAGGGAGGCATCGGTGTGATCGTGTGAGCTCTCCGGGCTCAGAAATATCTCTGCTCTGGCTCACATTCCGATAAGGGAGCCCGATCCAGCTCTCTCTCTGTAGGCGTGGTTTTCCCAGGCTTTTAAAACAGCAGCTGCTATTTACCTTCCCCTCTAATGTAAACCACCGCCGCCGCCGCCACCTCCTCTCTCCTCCCCCCTCTCTGGGCTCACCCTCCTCCCCTGGCCCGGCGGCCCCCCGGCAGCCCGGCGGCCAAACCTCCAACCACCGCACTCATAAAACATCCTGGCACGTGCTCCACATTCACAACACCGACAGATGATTAAGTGCCAAAATTTGTACCACAGAGTTCAAAACTACAGTAACGTGGAAACCGAGAGTGCGCGTTTACCCCCACCTCCTTCACCTCCACCCAGGGCCAACCAAATTAACCTTGCTCGGGGAATGTAATGATGGTGCTCAGCGCGGTGTGCGCTTGTTTCGGGATTTCACTTCGCCTTCTCATGTGGTCTCCCCGTGCGGTTTTGTTAGTTGTCATGAGTTGTCATCCCAGGTTGTTTCTTTAACACATTTCATTTGTAACAGTAACTACCCAAGTTTGGCTGAAAGGAAAACAAAACCGCTCCCCTGCCTGCGCCTCTTCCATGGCACATGACTGAAACTTTGATTGCAGGATTGCCTACCACTTCCCAGTGGTGTGTGTGTGTTTGTGTGTGTTTTTTGAACGGTAGAAAATAGCTCTATTTTCTTTTAAAGCCACTATAAGCAGCTGCCAATAAATTTTCAACAGCCTAGCAAAGTTGGAAAGCTTATGGAGACAGAATGTGGAAAGCATATTTGCAGTGTTTTTGCTGTTTTTTGCCATTAATTTATACAATTTCATCATGAATATAATTGCTCTCTGTGGTCATGTGTTGTCCGGTAAATAAAAAAGTTCCTCTGCCCAGTCAGCGGCTCCACTGTTAATATGTAAACGCTACGATGATTGAAGACTGACAGCAGTTTCCCCGGCTGTGCCCTGAACCCGGGCCGCGCGCCATTGGCCGCCAGCTCCAGCGGCCAAACAACCAATGGGAGGGCGCCGACCACGAGCCGTCCTCCTTCGGGCCGCGTGTCCCTCGCCCTGATTGGTGGAAAGTTACTGTGGGAAAGAAAGTTTGGGAAGTTTCACACGAGCCGTTCGCGTGCAGTGAGAGATATAAATACAAGCCACACGCGGAGAGCCCAACAGAGAGACTGCATCCGCTCCTGGTAGTCGCTACTGCTGCACGTCGCTCTAACGGATTCTAACTCGATACACATCTCAGGATTTTTTCTTTTTTTCAAGGGAGAAGAGACTTTTAAATATCTCAATCTGAAAACTCTCACCTCCCCTGCTTTTCGGCACAATTGGATCGTAATTTCCTGTGGTTTTGTGGGATATTTCTCAATAAAAAGATGCCTGCCGATATGATGGAAAAAACCTCCTCCTCTCCGGTTGCTGCAACCCCGGCAAGCATGAACACAACTCCCGATAAACCCAAGACAGCCTCTGAGCACAGAAAGGTTGGTATTGCCAATATTTACCCGTTACTGTCATTTAAAACAAAACAAAAACCTTCAACATTTCATTTCGGACACAATTTCTCACACGCTTCTAGTCCAAAGGGAGTATTTTTTGGCTTTTTACGCACCAAACAAGACAAATGGTTTTTAACAGCTTTTATCATTTTGTGTTCTTTTAGTCGTCAAAGCCAATTATGGAAAAGAGAAGAAGAGCCAGAATCAACGAGAGCTTGGGGCAGCTGAAAACTCTCATCCTGGATGCTCTCAAAAAAGATGTAAGTGCTCGCTCGTCATTCTCGTTATTAATAGATTTCCAGACTTCATCTGTCAAACAGTAAGAAAGTGGGTGCGTGATGCTCATCGGGTCTGTTTTCCGTCCCCCTTCCTCAGAGCTCCAGACACTCCAAACTGGAGAAGGCGGACATCCTGGAGATGACTGTGAAGCATCTCCGGAACCTCCAGAGGGCTCAAATGACCGGTAAGTGGCATTTTTCGGACTAATCGGTTTCTGTGTCTTTTAGATAATCTACGCTAGTCTAGCAAGTCGGCTTCAAAAACCCCAAAAATCTAATTTTCTTACAGCCAGAGGTGAACTTGCTCGATTTAAATATATCATGTTTTGTTTTCTTTGCAGCTGCCCTGAACACCGACCCCACTGTCTTGGGAAAATATCGTGCCGGATTCAGTGAGTGCATGAATGAAGTGACCCGGTTCCTGTCCACCTGCGAAGGTGTCAACACCGAAGTCAGGACGCGACTCCTCGGCCACTTGGCCAACTGCATGACCCAGATCAATGCCATGAATTATCCCAGCCAGCATCAGCACCAACATCAGCTCCCTTCCACCGCCGGGCCAACACATCCCTCCTTCGGCCAGTCCATGGTGCAAATCCCCAACTCGTCTCCACAGGTCCTGCCCATGAACCCGGTATCCTGTAAAGGTGGCTCCTCACCGGCCAGTTTACCCTCAGACGCCACCAAAGTGTACGGCGGTTTCCAGATCGTGCCTGCCACAGACGGACAGTTTGCGTTCCTCATACCCAACGCGGCATTTGCGCCAAACGGCCCCGTTATTCCCGTGTACGCCAACAACGTCAGCACGCCCGTGCCCGTTCCGGCCGCGGTGTCTCCCGGAGCCCCGTCTGGCAACACGGATTCAGTGTGGCGACCTTGGTGAAAAAGCGGGGAAGGGCCGCAGAGACTTGAAATGACACTTACTAGCTCTTTCTTTGTTCAATGTTAGGAAGTTGTTTTGAATCCTGTTAGTTCTTGTAAAATGGAAAGAGTATGCACTATATTTGTACAGCTAACAAGGGAGTAAAGTTCATATTGAAATGGGATTTGTATTGTGGAAGTCCGTTCACTGCATTACATATATATATATATACATATATATATGAGTTGTCTTTTTTTTTACCGTGTGACGCCAAAGATATGTTTAATGCTCTTATGCTGTTCTTCGTTTTGGAAGACAAATAAATTTGTAAAGATATGAAAACAGGCGCTTCTCCTTCTTCTTTTTCTTCTTCTTCTGCTTGAAAACGAAAATAAGAATCTCCATATAAATGCTAATGACAATAATATATTAGTAAATCCTATTAGTTAGTGCCTAAGCTGTGGCTCATATGAGCTTCAGTTTATTTTTCCTGTGTTTATTGCGTTAAAAATTTCTTTCTATACATAAAACCAGCAAGCTCTGTTTTAAAACTATAGTTTGGTCAGACTGTGAAAAAAGTGTTTAAACTCGCAAATTATCTAGAAATTTTTTTCCTAAAAATGGGAAAATGAGTAATGATTGTCAGTATGTTTCAGCTTATTTACAAACTCCTTTATGTTTTATTAGGACGCACAACATGCGCACTAACCAACTGACACGTGTAAGCTGAGCTGGTCAGTAAACTGGACTAATTGTAACTCCATTATCTGTTTGAGTGAATGAGGCGGGAGACAGTCGGTGCTGTAACCAGTCAGACAGTCAGAAATTGGTGTTTCTCACTTGAAGTCCAGCTGTTTGGCGTTTCCTTCTGTAAACTTAACGAGCTTTACAGAGGTCACTTACGCCATCTAGCAGCGGGGCAGTGCATTGCAGTGTGATTGGTCTCGTTTGATCAGTAAGTCCTTAGATGGCTGCAGTGTGTGTTGTCTCCTAATCAAACTGCTGTCTTTTATTTATTTTGTCTAAATTAAGATCTGGTTGATGTGACAGTAAAGTTATTGCTTCATTATAACTCATGTGATTCCTTTGAGATGTGTCTTTGTGTAAACTTGTAAGAGCAGTCACCGCATAACTGCATCAAAACTGTTCTGGATATTCAATCTTAGTTTGGATCTCTTACATATGTATTGTGATATACTGAAGTGCATGTCGTCTTACTGCTGCAAATAATTCATGGCTCTTCTCACAAGAACGTTTCCAAACTAGAGGTCGTCCCCGTTCCTGACGACCAGTAAACCGTTTGATGTGATTAAGCCCCAAATGATGATGCAAATTTCATCTCTTGAAATAATTTTCACATCAGCAACAGCATTAATCTCCTGACAGTAGGTATAGAGAGGAGCACCGGGTTGTGTTGGCTGAACTCCTCGATGCCGGGGGTTTAAAAGCAGAAGACCACGTTAAATACATCGTCACCGAGCCATGTGGTAGTGCTCTGCTCTGCTCTGCCCAGGTGTGTGTGCCCCCTCCAGCTATTCGAGTGTGGCCCTTCTTTGAAGGGGGTGTGTGTAGGGAGGGGGTGCAGGTGTTTGCAATTATCAGTGTGCTAAGAGGCACAAAGTGTGGATAAGTGCCATCATTTTGAATTTCCATCACACCTTTTTACAGGGAGCCATGCATCTCGTGTTTGATTGAATCCATGTGTGTGCTCGTGCCTGTGCGTGCATATGTTTTGCGTGTGCGTTTATGGAGGTTGCTCGGTGAGGACATGCCTGGCCAAAGGGCACAGTGGGTGAGGTAGTGGGTTGTTAAATGGGTAGGTGGGGGGGTGTTCAAGGAAAGGGCTGCCGCATGGGATAATAGTTGGCCTCCTGTGAGGCAGAGATTTTCCACAAAGGCACTCACACTCAGAGACACACACAGTCATACACACACGCACACACACACAATGTTCCCACAACATTCCAGCTGTGCTTGCACCAATGTCAAGCTTCCTGCCCTGAGCCCTGGGGCCACAGCTGGACACGGGACGTCTGGGAGGCACGTGGTGTGACCCGGACAACACCCAGCTGCTGAGCCCTCCCACCCTGCCTCGCCGCCTTTGCTCCGTTTCCTCCCTTGCTGCCTCCACCCACCAGCATCTTCAGCGGTCTCTTCCCCTCTGGAGAACAACTTTATGAGCCTCTCCAATTACCCAGTGCAGTGGCCAAGCTGCCGGAGTGACCGCACACATATCACAACACGACCGGGCGGTTAGCTGCCATGCGTGTCCATTAACTTTTCCCACATTCCGCGTGCATGCAGGGAGTGAAAAGAGGGGAGGAAAAAAGCTCCCATGCTTCCTCTTTGGCTCCCTAAGTGCTACCATATGGTCCGCTCTCCCTCTCTCTCTCCCATAGTTCTTCTGTCTCGCTCGCCCTCGCTCTCCTGGCCCATCACTGGGGCTGTCTTTGATTGCGGCCCAGACAAGTGAGAGCTTTATGATTTAAGCCCAGGGCTTGCTGTACCAAGCCCTGGACTCATTTTGAAGCCAAACTCCTCTCCTTCCCCTCGACTCCCCCCATACCATTGCACCCCCCACTCCCCCCCACACCCCTTCCTCCTGCAGTTGCAGGGGAAGGCTGTTTTCTGGCAGGAAATGAATAGCTCCCAGATGAGCGCAGGAACCTGAGAGGTCGTGAGAAAGAGGCGAACCCCCCTCCGCAGGCCCGGCTTGCTGCCAGCCGCCGGGGGAATGTGGGAGAGCGCCTCTCTGACACACGCATCAACCCCTCTGCCCTCCACCACACCGCCTGACTGACTGACTGCCTGCCTCAACGCTGGGCTCTGAGCCTGGAAATAGACTGATAGACAGGGCAACCGCCACAGAGCCAGGCAGCACGGCTCGTCAGCCAGCCGGCAGGGCAGGCAGGGAAAGGGAAAGTTGTGGGAGGGGAGAGAGAAGTGTTGGATTTGTGTGGGCGGAAGTGGATCAGTGTGTGTATGCCGTCTGAATCCTGACCCAAGCAATTCCTTACAATGGAAAGTTAGATCTGTAATTTAAGTTTACTGTAGACTCATTTATGACCCCCACTGGGTATTTGCACAGATTTTGTACACAGATCGACACACATGCACACACTCGCTCACATGCTCTCCTCCCTCTGTCCCAGAGGCTTACACTCATTCCAGAGCATACACTCACTCAGACAGGTGTTCCTTGTCAAGAGCAAAGGGTTTTCCCTTTGGTTCTCTGTGTGCTGAACTAACATTTATTCCTCCTGAGGTTCACACTGTTATGTTTGGATGTGGTCAGAAGTCTAACCACGGCTGTCCAGGCGTATTTTAGGACGTTTTTTAATCATTGTTCTATGTCAGTGTGACATGTTCAGAATTACTGAGAGAAGGTCAGCCGTTTTATTTGCCAATTGCAACAAAATGTTCAGCATCATGTATATTGAATCAGGAGTATAACGGCTTATGTAGAGTAATGGCTGCCAGTATTTTTGGCTTGTGACTTAAACAAAGAGATGTGAACATGTGATGCCTCATCACCGGTATTGGCCCATGTTCAGAAAAGAAATGTTTTTCCTTCCCAGACTGCTTCACTGGAGTTGAAATAATCTAAGAGGATAAAGGAAGTTGTGGGAAAGCCTGAAAAAATGATGTTAGGAAGGTAAAATAACCTCAAGGTTGAGCACAAGGACGCAGGGGCATTTGTTGATAATGCAAGACCACATATTTGGATCAGGTGAGTTGTAAAAACCAGGAGAATCAGGAAACCACACAGTTTATTTCTGGCTGCCTTAGTATGTAACATTGCAGCTGGAAGATTGCAGTCAGATTTAACTTGTGCATTCACGTAAGGCTAATAAACAGCATGGACTACTGGGCTCACATTTGTCACTCATCCATAAAAGCTATTGTTGTCACTGACAGATTCAGAAAGCTTTAAATGATGTGTAGCAGCTTACACAGGGGTATCCACATGTCATGGTATATGATCTTCACTCCCCTATTATTAGTGTATTACTCATCAGTTCTGTTCTTTCTTAGCAGCCCACAGAGTGTCTCTAATTCAAATAGTGCACCCCTTTCCCAGTCTCCCTATCACTCTCTTATACTCCTTCTTTGTCTCTTACACAGTCAGTTTGTGCTGGGCTCCTATGGTAACCTGTAGGCCCAATAAACAGGACAAGCTGTCTACACACAAATCTCAGTAGTGTGTGTGTGTGTGTGTGTGCCCACTATCCTTGGCTCACCCCGCATGGCAACAAAAACCCCACCAGAGGCTCCCACCACCAGCCCATTCAAACGTCAGCCACCTCATTTGAAGTCGCAGACTGCTATGTAAATCCATGATGTTTCTCACCAGCCCAGCCTCTCACACGCACTCACAAACAAGAACTCCAGCAAAGGTGGCCCTGTGATGCTGGATGATTGTTTCTTTTATAGTCTACAGCCTTTGGAAGTTGTCTTATTCTTTTTTTTTTAGCCCTGTAGCCCATCCTCCAAGTTTTGTTTCGTAAACATGTTGTTGATCGTTTATAGTGGATGGTTTCAGGACACAGTGACTAAAGGAGAGCAGGACATGGCAACCATACGCAGCTGTCAGTTACGGAGTTGGCACATCCTCGAATTGTGGGCTGTGACAGTGATGACCCCATCACACTGCGCCTTTGTATGACCTGTCCTCCAGCTACTCTGGAACCCAAGGCCAATTGGGTGGGAGGGTTTCACCCCCTCAGAGACCATCACAACAAACAAATAGACCAGGCAAACAAGTTCCCACCACAGTAGCGTCCAAACAACTGCCAACATTGACAGTTTGGTTGGTTTTGATATTGCACAAAGAGGTTCTTCATGAAGCACTTGTGAGCCTCGCTCTTTCATCCTTCAAAGCCAAGTTTCCAGACCTTGGGGTCAGACCTCAAAGATGTGTTCCCAGAGAAAAACAGGACATTCTAATGAAAAGGAAATAATTATAATAAAAATATAACACAATAAACAAGCACAATGTGTAATACATAAGGGCATAAGCTGTTAGCTGCTTTTCTGGGAAGTAATATAGCGTGTGCTCAGGGTGTTTAAAAAAAGCTGCACAAGAGCAACTAATTAAACAATGTTTGCTTTGTTCTTGTAACATTTGTTTCTGATTGTTTGGTTGCTCACACATGTGTACAGTAAATAGATTTTTTATTCTTGCTGATTGTATATGTCCCTTTAAACACTGACATTAATACTATATGTTAAATCGTTTTTTCCCAGATTTTAATTTTAATGTAGTAATATGACACCTAAATGAGCCAATTTTGTAAAAACAATTAAATAAAGTATTCCAATAGCTTTGTAAACTGTCAGTTTAGCTAAAGAAAAGGTACCGAGGATTCGTGCTTTTTCCTGGACACCATAATTCCATAATAATTTTCTCTTACCTGCTTTTTAAAGAAAATCAGAGGTCAGGGTTAACTACACATTTAGGTGTCGGTCTGTTTACGTTTATGTGCATGCAGTGCATAACACAATTCAGCCTCAATTTGGTTAGGTTTCCCTATACGTCTGTATTTTCATATGGCAATATCATTAAGTGATTTACTCAGGTCATCTTTTGTGTTGCTTCCTCAGTCTACAAGGGGTAACAGTAGGTAGCTGTTCATCTACAGAAGTGTGAGTTCAGGTGTTTGAGAGCATGACTGCTTATCTGCACACTACATCACTGTTATTGTGTTGGGGTTTGTGTCTCTTTGCACATGCGAGCGAGGCTGAGATCAATTAACGTGGCCCAGGGAGACTTGTGAAGTGCAGCAGAGGAGAGAAGCGCAGCCCCAGCACACTCAACTTACATGCAGTTAGACGGCATGATCTACAAGCTCTGCCCTCGCGTGGCTGGTTTTATTTTCCTGCTTTTAACAGCTCCTTTCGCAGACTCTTGGGCCCCTCCGAGATGAAGGGAAAGAGAAACCAGATTTTTTGACCCTTGAATACATCAAACGGCTCCAGATGTCCAGCTCTTTCCCCCCCAGCTCTCTGATGGAGCTGGGATGGAGCCAGCACGTTTGTGATGTCAGTAAATCAACATACTGATGTTGTTGTTGTTAGAAAGCCATGATGATGGTGTTAATGATGTAATGGCAACTTCAAGGCCACACACACACACACACAGACACACACACACGCACACACACTCACTCACTCACACACAGGAGCATGGGATACGGGGGAGGTGTCAGCACTGAAACTGATGGATTAAGTCTCACTTGTGAACACAGGTTTGTTTGTATTCTTTGATTTAATGGCTCACACGTCAGCATGGGAAATGATGGTAATGTGTTCTGAAAGAGGAAACCTCTCCACTAATGAAGAATCCAGCAGAGCAACTTGCTCTAATGTGTTTGACTGTTGGGCGTGTGCAGCTTTGTGCAGTGTTTGAAGTGCAGTCCACTGTGTTTCCAGACATACTGTTTGACATTGTAGTCATCACTTCCATTGTCTTTGTTTTTGTCTGCTTTCAGCTCGCTGTCATTTTTTATTTGACTGAACGCTCACACCAAGTACATTATTTGTGATTAGACTGTCCAGTTGTCACAGTACAATTAGTGTTCATAGCATCTCAGAAGGATATGTATAAAATTTAATAGCATCAGATTTTCAGCCTTTTGAGCCCCTGAAAATGAGGGACTGTGTACAGCTGTTTGTATGAAAGTTTATTTTGTGTCTCCCTCCATTTCATTGTCATTGTGTTATTTTTTTTTTCTGTTGATTCCAGTTATTGTTTCTCGTTTCTGGTTTTACTTTGGTAGTCATTTATCTCTTGTGCCTTGCATGCAGTTTGTGTCATTACCTTGATTAGATTCAGCTGTATCTCAGTACCCTCCAGTTTCCACTTATTTTGTTACCTCGTGTAGCCTCAGTCTCCTTGTGTCCTCTGGTACATCATACTTCCCTAGTGTATCTAATGTTCTCTGCATGTTGACCTTGGCTAATCTCTGGAAATTCCAGTGTTAGGAGTTTGCTTTGGATTTCAGAATTTGTTTTGCCTGTTTTTATTATTGATGTTTTGGATTTAATCAGTTTTAATAAACGCCTGTCTTTTGCTCTGCTGTTTGTCTCAGAAATCTGAGGTTCTCCACTTCCACACATCTTAGAACAGGATGAAGCAACTGCAATGATCCAAGCAGACAATGAAAATTTTAAATGGTGCCAGTTGGTTGTCTCCTTTTTAAAGAGGACTGCTAAACTTAAGCTATGGCTTACCCCTGAGTATGAACCACTCTCCATTAAAACTTGTCCGGTCATGAGGACCCGACTAGAAAGTGTTGTCCTGGGGGATGCCGTGCCTCCTGGGTGCCAGGTCCTCAGGTCCCTCCTTCACTTGTGGCCAGTGTGGGCTGGCTGAGCCTGCAACCAGCTAGAAGCAGATCTGCTACAGAGGCTGTCACCTGCTACAGAGCTCACTTCCTCCAGTTCTTCAAAGAAGAAGCGCGGTGCTCAACAACACCTCCTTTGCCTTTTCAGGACCGTCTGTTGCTGCAGAAGCCCGGCTCATTTTCGTTGCTGCAGGTGCTCCGCTCCTCACCTGCCATCAATCTTTGTCCAGGCCACCACCCTCAACCATCCCACCCAGCCACCAGAGTGGTCCCGTCTTCGTCACCATCCTGCCTTGTGGTTCCACCTCCTCTGCTGGCCACTTGTGTGACCACCAGAGAGGTCCCCCCTATGTTGATTGACATCTGAAAAGGTTCATCCACCTTGCTTTACTTCTAGTGGGGTTTTAATGCCACCATTGGCCATTAGCCAAGCCAACCTCCTAACATATCACCCATGCTCAATGGATCTTTTCTGCTCCTTGTTTCTGTTTTGGTTCCAGTAATTGTAATTTTACCTCTGTAATTCCCCACAGTGGATTTTAAATGCAAGAATAATGATGTGAGTAAAGATGTTAACTAATTGGACAAACGTTATTCAGTTGCTGCTTGTCTGTGGGTCTTTCTGTCTTCATTTTTGTCTTCAGTAACTGAAAAGCGTGCTCTATTGGTTTGAGAACAGATGGCTGACTTGGTCACTGATGGCTATCCTATTTCTTTGCCTCGGGAAACTCTGCTTCCTTTTGCTGTGTGTTTTGGGTCATTTATACAATGAAGTGTTGTGTGATCAGTTTTGCAGCATTTGCCTGACTCTGAGCAGAGAGTATAGCCCTCTACACTTCACAGTTCATCCCGTTACTTCTATCAGCAGTCACATCATCAATAAACACTAGTGGCCTGGTTCCACTGGCAGTCATACATGTCCATACTTCAACAACCGACATAGCAGCAAATGTGATATGTTTTTGGATCATGAGATTTTTCTCTCCTTCTCCATACTTTGCTCTTCTCACCATTGAGGTGTAAATTAATCTTTGTGCAAAGAAACTGTGCACGCTCTTACAGGTGTTTTCTGACAGACTGGACTTCTTGTTCTTGAGTTTAATCAGAGATTTGCACCTTGTTGTAAACCCTCTGTATTTCAATTCATGGGATTGTTCTTGACTTGGTTAGGTTTTGTGAAGTTGTTTTTCTCAATCATAGAAATAATTCTGTCATCATGCACTTTAGTTGTCTTCTGTGGTCTTTCGGGCCTTTTGGTGTTGTTGAGCTTGTCAGTGCATTCATCCTTTTTAAGACTGAACCAGGATGTTGATTTAGCCACATCTAAAAATGTTTCTATGTCTCTGATTGATTTTCAGTATTGTTATATCAAACAGCTACAAA
Organism: Rhamphochromis sp. 'chilingali'; assembly: GCF_963969265.1. Classification (NCBI taxonomy): domain Eukaryota; kingdom Metazoa; phylum Chordata; class Actinopteri; order Cichliformes; family Cichlidae; genus Rhamphochromis; species Rhamphochromis sp. 'chilingali'. Next base: position 40,772,822 of record NC_137932.1, on the reverse strand, counting down.
AAATTAATTCAACACTCTCGTTGGATCTTTTATCTGCTCAATTTATCATAGTATAATGAGGGAACAAGCCTCATCTTGCCATGAAACTGTTTGTCGGTAAATTGTCACTAAGTTCATTTTGAGGCACTGAAAATAGGGCTCTTTGTGTCATTCCTAAACAGCCAATGTAATACTTTTGTTAAAATGCTGAGAATTAAAGCTGAACGTCCGCTGTGATGGTTTACTAGGACAAATTTTGAAGAAAAAAAAGTGTCATATCCAAAAGCTTTATGCATACATTTATTGGGACTCGTAGTGCGACGCAGGGTGGAAAAGCAGCTCAAAATTTAACATTTATCTTTTTATTGACTGCTGCTTGGTTCTACTCAAGCAGTCACTCAGGTTTCTCCTTTGTTTCTCTCAGTTTACTTAAGTTTTGTTTCTGCATGTTCCTTTTTTGGACTTTCACCATTGAGATACATTGCATCATGTCGGTATTCAGAGACATGAAATGGCATTATCCCACCTCCCTCTACTCCATCCATGCAAAAGCAGTCTAAACTGTGACATGGACCAGCAGTTAATCCTCTTTCCCTTTTTGGAGCCAGTGGCGGGAACTGCAGAGGAGCTGGCCACAGAGATACCACCACAAGACGCTGTAGACACAAAGCTAGCTGTGTGTACAAGTGTTTGCAAAATAAAGAGTTTGTCCATGTCATTTAGAGACTGTGAGTGCATGATGTTGACCGTGCTTGGGTGTCTTTGCTTGTCAATCTGCTTTCCAAATTGTCTGACAAAGCCAGAGTGTGGGTTTAAACTATACAGAGGGTGGTTTTTTGTGTGTGTGTGCTCCATGCTTCCCACCTCCTCTGTCTGCGTAGCTTCACCTTTGTAAAGCGTGTTCTTCAACACTCCCACTAGACTCTGTTATCTCAGCTTTGGTTTGCATCATGAATGACACAAATGCACTCGCGTGTGTGTTTGTGTGTGTATAGTGTTGAGTTGGGGTACTGGCCGGCTTGTCATGGTGTCTGGACTTGTAAAAACTGGGTTCTTTGAGAAATTTGATTTGATTATCCCAAGAAGCTGTAATGTAGCAACCTAGTGTGGGCAGAGACCTAAGAAGAAGTGGCATGTTTCTGATGGTATTGTATTATGTAGACAAACACATAAAATGTTTCTTTTTTGTTTGTTTTGCTGCAAGGGAAGCTGCAGTGTGTCAACTCTGAAATCCAAGATAAGTCAGTGAATGGGAAAGATGTGTTCGGCATCAGGACAGCGAGTTCAGCACCAATGATGTAGTGTGCCAGTCACTGGTGTCCAATCACAACTGCTAATGCTGTCTATGTTTAACTGTAAAGAGAGCTCCATCCTTTTACCCAACCTGAAGCACACCATACGTGAATTGTCATGTAGGTTGTTACCTCTTTAGTTGTTATGTGCAGATATTATAGAGAGAAAGGAGAAACTGAAATAAAGGTACTGGATTACTGGAATATGCTTTTCTGGCTAACTTTACCCACAAACACATGGGACTGAATATAACAGGTGAACAGCAAAAACACTATTGCAGTAAAACACAAAATGACTGCTTTTGGTTAAATCTGTGTGTTCTTCTGCTATCTCATGCGCTGGATACAAATAAAACTCTGAATTCTGACTGTGTTAACACTCAGATGACACTGATGGTGAAGCCAGAGTTTCTAACAGACGTGTGCAGCCCACTCTTTATGGGCTTTTATTAGATAAGAAGCTTTTTTCACTCTTTCCACAATTAAAATCACTTTCTGCAGATGTGGTATGCAAACCACAAGTTAAAATAGACTCACGTGTTGGTTTGGGATTGTGCTGGTATAGTTTTCTAACAGCATATTGCAGCCTACAAATTGGTTTTACTGTGCACCTCAAAACAACTCTGAAGATAACAAACTAAAATGCTATAATTAAGGAAACTACAACTTCCCACTTCTTTATGACTTTAGCTTCCTTTGAAAATAGATATTACATTGCTCTCAGTTTAATTTGTGCTTATTTTGTCCTTTATGGTTTCTGCTTTCTATCTTATTATGCTTATGTAAATGGATTTGTTTGCTTTCTTATATGTATTGTCATAGGCCCAGGTTGACACCTTCACAGCCACAATTATTACCCTGTCTCCAAGAAAAGTGGTAGTACTGTCCTAGATTGCATAATCAGATCATCTGAGGATCAGCTAATCTAAAGCTGGCAGGATCGTTTCCCCCTTAACTCAGCCAGAAGACATTAGCGTTATTAGCAAGTGGCATCCTGAGCTGAGGATTTATGCAGAAGACTCTCTCTCACACACACACACACACACACACACACACACACTCTGATTTTCCCACATGCTCCACAGATCCAGCCACCAGTTGCTGAACACTCTCCTGAAGTGCTGGCTGTGTGCGCGCGACCCTCCACAGACGATATCAGTGTAATTGACAGTGACTGGAAATATGCAGCATCATTGAGCCCCGACCTGTGTGACTAACAGGGTTAGGGCCTCCCCCCTTTGAGAACGACCCCTCCTACGGAACCATCAGTGATATTCAATTTCTGCTAAAGCTCCCTTTGAGGGGCCCCAGGGGCCCGATTTGATTAACATATTTTATGGTGAGCCCTTGGATGTAGCTGGGAGCGCTTCAGGCCCTGTATTAATAATAGTCAGAGCCCATTATGGCTGACTATGTGACGACAGTGACACTGAAACCTGACAGTGGTTTATGAGCGCCTCTGTAGTGAGATCAAAATAGAAAGAGAAGTGACTGGTTTTCGGCAGTGAGTCCTGATTTTTGTGAGGCCTCCGTGTGGTTTCGCATCTTCACTGACCGCCAGACCACGCCAGCTTGAGGCTAATCAGAAGTGATTCATGCAAGCGAGTCACAATGCTGCAGTGGATTGAATTTGTTTCATCTACGGTTCTCTCCATCACTTATCAGCGGAATGAACCGTTCTGCTAATAAATGGAGGGCAGACAATAGACGCTGTTTGTAAGGGCACTTTTCCCACAGTCCTATCTGTCATGAAAATGGACACACACTGACACAAGGACAAAGCGACAGACGCACACTCGAACCCAACTTCCGAGAGTGTCTACAGTAAGGACATTCCTACGCTCCACACGCCTCGATCATTGTCTGCCCCAGCCGTGTAGCAAACAAAAGAGGCGTCCTCTGCCTCCTCTGCCTCAATGACACAGAGCAGTAAAATGTAGCCATGTTACCCCATAAATTAGACTCCGCTCCCTTCAGTTTTTATAGCAGTTTGATGGAATCTATCTGTATGAGAAGCCCTATTTACTGTCTCCTGTTAACCCCCGCTTCAAAGTTTTTCAATAAATACTTCCATGTCTCAGTTTATTTCAGTAGACAGCCCCCTGTAAATCAGTGCGTTTGTCAAAAAAACACAACAAAAAAAACCTCTCCAATATCATTCAGCAGTGGTGACTCGTGTGATGCTCGTGCTGAAACTGTGAGACCTATAGAAACCTACAAGATTTTTTTCCTGCTTTTAATTTCCCTCAAATCAAGACATACACACAAGAAGCATATGAAAGGGCGCTGCATAGCTTCTCATATACGAGGCAGTCATTGAGAAATTGGCAAAAGCTTAAGTTTCGCCCAGGGACTGTAATGGTTTGAAAGAATGCAAAGCCCATGACAAAAGCGGCTATGAGGAGAAACGGAGAACAGGTGGTCATCGCTGTGTCCCACAGCCTCAGTTTGCAGACATGAAATCACCCAAGGGGTTTAGATTTCAGTGATAAAGACCCCAAGGTTTGTTTGCTCTTTATGTCTGCAAAGATGTGTGAAAAGATGCCAGACCTCTAACCCTTTTTTCAGTCTCCCACCAGCCTTCGGCAGGGAATAAGAGGTTAACAATTCCAGTGAGCAGGAAATCATCCGTCGGCGCTCGTTTGGAAAGGACAGATTGGATACGTGGGTGGACGAGACCTTGACTTCTGTTCTTGTTAGTATCTGTAGTGCTTCTGGAGATCTGAAGGCTGTGCTTGGGAGGAAATGAATAAACAATCAAACCCGGTGTTGTGTAGTTGAATGGGAGGCATGCAGCACAAGAAAAGATGAAATAAAATTTAATCTTAATCATCAGCTTGAAAGATTCATTCTGTGACCAGGCAGTGAGATAGCTACCATGCAAGTGCAGACTGTTGGACTAAACATGTCCAACTTTTTTCTTTATTGACCATATCTATGTTGTGAAGGTGTACATTTTTTAAATGTGAATATTTTTTTCCGGTTGATGTTGAGGATTTTGTAGGCCTGTGAAAAATGAAATACACCTTTACTGCTTTCATAGGAATAAAGAGGATAACTGTTGATCAGAAAGCGTGACCACCTCTTTTAGCATGTTGCTGGTCTGGAGCCTTCAGGTGTGCTTTTTTAACACAATGCCACAATCTTCTCAGAACTGGACGTTCCAGAACATCCACCCTGAGATTAGAGCTACATCTCATACTCTACAGCCCTCGGTTGGATGTTATATATACACATATACACAGATATATCTAACTATGTATACCAAATGTGATGCCTTCTGCCTGAAATCTAAAGCTTGGTTGATGCAACACGACACACCAAGCACAGCAGCAAATTAAGTGAAAAAGAAAAGAACAAAGGGGCTGCAATGACCCAGGCAACGTGTGGACCTCAACCTGATTTCACAATTAGCTAGGATTTCAAAACTCCTGCACTCTGAACTTGGAATTCATATATTACCGTAGTACACGTTTATATTATAGATCAAATGTAGCTGAACAAGTTCTACTTTATGTACACACAGTTTCCAGATAATTGAAATAGGTTTAAAAGCACTTCTACCCTACAGGAGTGGTAATGTTGGTGCTCTGCAGTGAGCAAAAAAGAAGAACAACAGTGAAACGGATGAAGAGAATGAATGAAATAGCGATTAGACTGTAATACCTGCATACACAGGCTGAGACGAGCCGCCGGGGGCGCGGGGTGGCATGCAGTGTTTAACTAACTGTGTGTGTGTGTTTGCGTGTGTAACCATGTGTGTCCTCTCTTTATCTATCCCCATCTCTGAGTCTCTGTGTGTGTAGGTGTGTGTGTGTAGGTGTGTGTGTGGTTTAGGGTTTTTGTAACCATAGGAGCGTGATGACAGACGAGCAGAGGGAAGGGCAGGCAGCAGGCAGACCTTCAGGTGTGTGATAAAGTTCAGGATGCAGCGAGGCACATTTGAATTTTATGGAAGTGGGTGGCGTGTGTGTGTGTGTGTGTGTGTGTGTGTGTGTGTGTGTGTGTGTGTGTGTGTGTGTGTGTGTGTGTTTGAGAGAGAGTGAAGGAGTTCTGCTTGGGTGAGCTTGAAGAATGCCCATGTGGATCCTGGCAGAGAAAAGAAGGAGCTCCTTTCATCACGTGCATCTCAGCACCTCAAGCCCCACCCCAGGTTTCACTGCTTCATCTTCCAGTGACCCTCAACATCCCCCCCCCCCCCCCCCCCACTTCTCCTCTGCTATTCCTCCATCATAAAATCAGGAAGCCTTTTTCTTTTTTTTAAAGAAATCATATGCATGCCTTTCAGCTTATTCACAATCCCCCTCATCCAGCTTTTCTTTTTTTTTCCTTACCTCCAGCCGTCTCTCCCTCTCTCCCTCCCTGCCTCCCTCTCTCCTTCCCTCTGCTTTGTGGCGTGGGAGCTGTCAGTGGCATTTGCTCTGACACACACTCAGGGCTCCGACAGCAAGCAGGTCCCTTTGCTTTAAAGGGCAGCAGCTAATTAGCTATAATGGCTTCCATTTTGTCCTGGCCTTGCATCATGCCTTTGATGCCATGATTGGGAGCGCCCAGGGGGGAATACCAGGCAATTTTCCATGTCTGATTTGTGTGAAGAAGGGGGGGTGAATGTGATAACAATGATGTCAGGGCAAGACAGAAACCATGTTAGTGGTTTTTCCACTGAGTGATATGGACTTTGTCCATGTATCCTGGAAGTAGGTAATTGCTTCTGATGCAGCGATGGCGGGTTCGCTTCCCTCCGTCTTCCATGTAAGTTTGAAGAAACTCTGAGACTGGAAATGCTGCTTTGGTGTGATTTTCAGTTATGTTAGTTTCAATTTCTCCCCCTTTTTTTAGAACCTCTTTGTTAAACAAACAAACTTGGAGGTAACACTAGAAGAGTCACAAAGCAGCAGTACATCAACATATCGATGAAATTATGGAAACAAATATTGATATTTTTATTTAAAAAATATATATATATTTTTTTTTTTAATAAAAATACATGTTACTCCTCCTGGTGAGGGTAAAGGGATGTGAAGAGCTTAGTGTATATATTTTTTAATTATTAGGTGTATTTTTAAAAATCTTTCAGTGACATTGACATGTTGACCAAAGACGTCTCACAATGTACCGAGTGTTGGAGAATCACTAGTTATAATCGTTGTATCGTGATAGCATTCATTAGCTACTCTGTGATTCTCATTCCCTAATCTTCACTACCCTCTGTAACCTCCACTTAAACCCTGAAACTGTCCCTTGCTGTCACTCCCCCTGCTTCCTCATTTCACCATGGATCAGGTTGACTGGTGAACTATAGAGGCAGAACCCTTTGAACGTCTGAATACACACAGAAAAAGGCAGACATAAACACAAGCCACTGAGGCGCAAATGGTGCTTGAAGCCCAACAGCTCTCCTCGGGAGCGAGAGCAAGACGGGGAAGACGAGGGGGAACGAGGAGGTGGGCAGCGTCACACGTCTCCCCCCCTCCCCTCCCACCCTCTGCATCTCTGAAATAGGTTTATCTCTGCCAGAGAGGTGTCTCTTTGTGTTGCCACGCCGGGGGCTGAAGAAAGAGAGGATGCAGGCAGCCCGGGTGGAAAGACAAGGACAGGCAGAGTGAGAGAAAAACCACGATAGAGGATGGAGGGTGGAGGGGGATGTGTGAGCCTTCCCTGGGATTGGACCACCTGCATCGCCTCCTTTGCTGGGAGATTATGCGGGCACACAAAGCTGAGCTAGGAGGAGGGCAGGGGCACTGGGGGAGCCCTGCATCAAGAGAGTGAGCACCGTGGAAAGTGGAGCTGGCGTGTGTGCCAGGGGTCTGCCACATACTGTACCACCTCCCTAAAACCTCCTTCCATGGCCTCTTGTCTCTCGAGATACCTCCATTTCCCCTCCTTGTCCTCCTTCTGCCCATTTCACTTGTCTCCCATATAACAGATAACACTTAAGCAATGTCACATGCAGTTTTTTTCCTATTAGAGTTATCTCATTTGGAAATTTTCTGATTTTGCAATATAAATCTGTTTTCCATCACTGTAGTTAACCAGTTATCTGCCGTATCTTTAAATTTCTGTATTTGCTGTAGGCTGTGGATATTTTCATACGTATGTCTTCATAAATGTCTCAACACTCAGACTAGACAACTGTGTCGTCACTCTTCATTTTGAGCTTACTTTTATTTATTAATATGTAGTGAACCTTTTCAGACTCTGAGTGTATTCTGTATGGTTTGTTTTTATATATACGTTTTCCTACTATGCCTATGAGATAATGGACATACAATACTAAAACTCAGAAAACTTTTAGCTTTGTAAACTTTGTAAAATTAACTGGGCTGCCTTTGTCATGTTTACACCAACAGGGAAACTGCACTGTCAGCAGAACATTTAAGTTTGGTCTCTCCTGCTGGCTTTGTGAGATTTGTCTTTCAGTCTTTCCTCAAAGAAGTGCAATTCATCAATCACTGTACTTTCAGCTCAGTGGAGTTGATACATTAACATGGTTAAACTACCTCAGTCCCCCACTGCCATGGATGGTCCCTCATGTGAGTTCAGGTCCCTAGGGTGGACACGGGCTCAGTGATTGGTCACTCTCCATTGTTTCACGCACTGTCATTGGTTAAGATTAATAGCTGTCTCTGGTTAATTATTCCAGGCCTGGGTATTGGTCTGGTGATGAACCTCAACTAACCCCCAGCTCCTCCATCAGTGTACAATGACTTCATTTGGACTGTCCTATTCACTGAAGCTCGCCCTTAAATCTAACAGTCACCAAAGTTCTTTTGTCTTTTTGCTGATGCAGGCTATTAACAGCATCATGGGCCGGGTCTGGGTCACGCCAGTTGTGACAAAGCGATTCTGTAAAAGTCTGCCTGCTGTCTTGTCGTCCTTCTTCACACTTCTCCAAGGTAGCTGCCGACCTCAGCAAACTCTCAGCCCAAGGTGAAGAAAGGCGCAAAAGAACAGAGGCGGACCGACCACAGAGGCAACCTGTGCTTCTCAAGGTCTGCCTGAATGGAGGGTTTAGGTATTCATTGTGATCCGTGCTTTCACCCACTCGCTATTCTTCAGAGTGCTGTTGGAGCCCTGGCTTGGCGTGGGTTTAAGCTTGCATCTTTCCCAGCAAGAGCTCTACTAGCCACACTGACGTTCTACTCATATGGCAGTAGCTTTGTATGCAGCACTGGGGGAACTGAGGACTGGCATCCTGCCGCTCGCTATCCCTTTGTCCCGTTCGAAGGTGCCGCTGGCCGGATTATAGCCATCTACAATAGGGGTGACCCCCCAAAAATCTGTCCCTTTCTCTCCCTGGATTTGTGTCTGTAGAAACAAAATGATTGGTACCACTCTGGGTAGGGTTATTTACGTGTTTGAAAGCATTACATGTAAAACAAACATTTTAATATCTAGACCATTTTAGAGAAGGTAAGTGATTAAATAATCCTGTTCCAGAAAGGATTAACATCGAATTCAACTGGTTTTAATTAGAAACCAGGTTACACAACAATTATAGGCTATTAGGAGATCATGGCTGTGCAGTTGTGTTTGTTCTTGTCCACATGGGCACTTGTATGTTAGGTGTTTTGGTAATATGAATGGGTCTGTGCTCATCTATGTGAGCGTAACTGAACGCACACCCTCATGTACAGATGTGAGGCTTCCCAAGAGCCAGACCTCAAAGAAGTGTTAGACAGCTCTTTACAATTAGGTCAGTCTTTGCTTTTCTCTGACAAAAACTAAGACTCGGCCAAGTAAAACCTAACACGATACACACCCTGATACAGAGTTACTCAGTGACAGCAGCTGACATGTGCCACCAACAAAAAAAAATAGGAAAATATGGATTTAAGGAAATTTTTATATATATGGAACCAAGACCAGAACAAGGAGGCACAAACGATGGCAGTAAAATGAGGTTTACCTGAATTTTATGGTAGTTTTGTGGTGATTTGGGTTTGAGCCACGGGGCAGTGGAAGCTGCCGAGTGTTGAGTGACTCTATGGAGCTGGTAGGTAGCAGGGCTGTGGAGACATGAGAGCAAGGCTTGCTAGTGAGTGTTGAGTGGAGAGCAGGACAGGCAGGCTTCATTTAGGAAGATTTGATCATGGAAAGTGGAGAAAGACAAATGGCACACGGACAAGTGGTGATGTGGACCCTGAGGCATGGAAACATGGGATTACTAGAAGATCAGGAAGTAATAAGAGGAAAACTGTAACAAGACTTTAACTAGATCTTAAGCATCAATGTTAGAACCAGGCTGAAGGACTGAACAAGCTGGCATACTCAGTGAACACACGAGTCTTGAAGCGTGGTGACTGATTGGTACGAGATGCTGAAACAAAAGGAATAAGGAAAACGTGGTAACACCAGGATCGTAACTCACAGTCGGAACTGTTGCTTTGTGGCATGTTCGAGCACCATTGCTTCTCTTCCACACTCCCCTGCTGATCTGAGCTCGCACTGTGCATAACAAAGTGGACCTGAGTACACACTCTCTCCTCTCTAATGTACTAGAAACGTGATCTTACAGTGGATGACGAGGTTTGTGATTTGATGAATTTGGGACTGTTCAGACACCTGACAGTATCAGGTGATGGACACTAATCTACACCTGTAACGTGCCAAGAATCTTTGAACATGTGTGGTGGCAGCAGCACAGTGTTAACGTGTTTATTTTGTTGTTTCTTGCCTGTTACCTCACTTTTTGTCAGCTTGATTTCTTTCTCTTTGAACATTTAGTTTTTTTATATTCATTTGTTATCTTATGCAACTGGCTTGAGTTTAATTCTGTTCACTAAACATCTGTTATGGGCTCAGAGCTTTTGCTCTTTGTTCGTTTTGTATTTCATAATTTTGGACTAACTACAACCCACTTTAAAAATAAATAAATAAATAAATAAATAAATAAATAAATAAATAAATAAATAAATAAATATATATATATATATATATATATATATATATATATATATATATATATATATATATATATACATGATATATGTGATTTTTTTTAATTGCAAAGTGGGAGGCAACCAATCTCCAATCAGCTGCAGCCTGACTCAAAGTGCCTGCTGTCACGCTCATGGTTAGTTATAATTTATAAATGCAGGCACACTGCTAATAGATTGCAGTGAATCCGAGTCAGTCTGCAGTGATGAGTGCATCTTTTTGCAACAGAGCATTTGAATCAGCTGGTTGTAAACTGCATGTATTCCTATATAAAAGCAAGGTTGGGAGTACCTGCAGCAACTATCCCACTATTTATGGAGGAATGTCTGAATTTCTCTGGAGGTTCTGTGAGGTTCTGGATGTAGTTAATGTCAATTTCTGTTTAATGTAAACTTCTCTGTACGTAGACAAATCATGTCTGTCAGGGATAGCAGATTTCCTCTATTGTCATTTTATCCCCATCTTGACATCCAACCACTGTTTCCCTGAGTGTGACTTTAGTATAATGGAAATAGATCCACAAGCTACTATAACCAACACAACTGTGCTTTATAATTAAAGTTGTGCTGTAATGACCTCAAGAGATTTTTGGTGTATTACTTTGATGATATCACAGATTATTTCTAAAAGTTATATTTTTTCTGAACAGAATCTTGCATCTCATTTCTTTAAATATTGCTTACCGTTTTCTGTGCAGCAGGATCAGACTTCTAAGTGAAGTCACTGTACAATGCCACTGTTCTCCACCTACGCTGTCTCTAGTCGCTCTGCAAAGACTCTCAGAGGTGTCATAAAAAGTATCAGGTGAAACAGCCCATGATGACATTATTACATTTGCAGGAGTCTAACCTCTCACTGGAGAGATAACAAGAGAAAGGTCTGCTGCAGAACATACCACATATGACTTGGGAAAGCATGTCCATAAACATATGTTACTGGACATGTTTTGGTATTTATACTCATTTCGAAGGTATAATTTGTGGCATTGTTTTTATTATTATTCATACATCAAAGGGAAGTAAAAGAAATCAATTACAACAGAAACTCATTAAAGTCCAAAAAAGTTAAAAAATCTGAAAGATTGGCATTTCTTTTTTGTGTCACCTTTAGTTAAAAAAAGCAGTATTACTTTAAATTTTAAGTTCTTTTAGCTCATAAAAAGGTGTCCCTGTGTACTTCTCATGTATTTCACTCACACAAAGCTAAGAAATCTTTTAGCCGAAGCTAAATAACATTGAATTTGTGCAACGACATCAAACTCACAGATATTACCTTATGAGACATAAGTCAGTTATGTTTTTAGTTTGTCCTAGTTTTCTAGCAGCTTCTCTGTGAAGCTCGTGCACAGCAGTCATCCCTTGTGACAGTCAATGTGTGATCATAATGATGATCCTGAGGATGAGCCCTGCATTCCTCTCCCCAGCACGCTCCCTCTGTCTCACATCTCTACTGTATAGACCCCCAGCTGTCATGTAATAAATGTTCACCACCATAATCAATTTGCAATGCTTGGGGAGCATCTCTCTTGATTTAGCCTATTAAAAAAAGAGGGGGAAAAAGATGAGGCAGAACAAAGAAGACAAGAAGGGTTCCTGTGATTGTGGGGAGAGCGTGAGGCAAAGAGGAGGGTACGAGGGGGGGGGGGGGGGGGGGGGGGGTTAGAGAAAAGACTTCCTGTGGCGTAAATAGTATTCATGGGTGACAGAGTGGTCATGGAGGATAGATGCGGTTCTTCTTCTCGGTGCAGTTTGGGTTGACTCATTCTTTGCCTCGCCTTTCTTCCTGGCGCAGCTCGCCCAGGGGTTCCTTTGTGCCTTAGCAGCAGGTAGCAGTGGAGTGGCAGGTCAACTCTTGGGCCAGCACATCTACCCCCTACTCCCACTAACCCCTGCTGAGTGCTTTTTTTGTGCAAGAGTGAAAGTGTAATATTGTTCAGGGGTGTGGAATGTGCAGTAGGAGCGATATCATGTGTAGGATTTGTAGATATATGTATATAACAAGTATATAAGAATACTAAAAGTAAAAAAAAACACTTGAGAAAGTTTTATTGAGATCTCAAAGGCTTGAACTGCAGTATGTTTGTATATATATATGTATGCGAGTAAGATTTTCAACTTGAATCCATCAAGATCAAGATCTAATATGAGATGTAATTGTTCCCCTAATTTTCTTTAAGCTTATCTTTCACATTATAGGTTTTCTGACCGATTTGATGCTTTTTCCCCACATTGTTTTCTTTCTTTCCCCATGGTAACTCGAGCAGTTTTCCCAGTGGGTGGTTCACTCAGCCGCAGGCTGCAGAATGGAGTTGCCCACATATCACACAGCCTAATCGAATAACTGCCTCAGCGTGGCGCCCAGCATGAGTGTCGTCCTCAGAGGGGAGCTTGACCGGAGGCTGCAGGTACCTTTCATTGCTTCCTGGCAGGCCAGCTCTCTTCCACAGAGTCCTGCTGCTAGAAATTTGTCAGCCCCCCTCTGGATTTCTTTCTGGGAGTGTCATCTGCGGGGGCCCCCGATGGGAGATTTGTTGATATGATAACTCGATTAGACTACAGGATGGATGACATGGTGGCAGCAAGCCAGTCAGCCGCACACAGGGAGGTGGTGACTCCTCTCTTTAACCTCTCTTCAGGAGCTCGACGCTCAGCACCTGCCCTCGGCTAATCAGCCTCACTGCCCAGGATGGTGGCTGGAGGAAAGGTTGAGGTCAGGGCCTGTTTATATGTGAGGGATGGTTCAACGAAGCCTGCATCCTCTTAGGCTCAGGATGTTCAAAGGATTTTCACTCTCAGGAGTGTTATGCAGGGAAGGTATATGGAAGCTATGTCTCACTATGCTGACTATTACAAATTTTGGAATTACAGTACCTCCTGGTCTTGTTAGCCTGACTGAATTATGAATAAATGTAACACTCGATTATTAGCAACGTATTTAATGATCCTGAGAGATGAACAGTGTGCAGCTGCCCAAAGAACTGTATAAACCAGTGATTCCAGTGAAGTTATTTAGTCATAACCATAATGGGCTTCATGTGTTTAAAAATAAACTGGAGAATTTCTATCCAGATATCTTGTTTTCTGTTTTAATGAGACAGGAGTCTTCATATATAGCATCCAAGTTGGGCTTTCTGAAGCTGCTCCTGCTGGTAGATGCTGGACTCATCAAATCTATCACTAGAGGCTCCTACATATGATCATTACACCAAACAGTTTGAAATATTGGGGGTTTTTTAAGCGGTGACATGCAAGCAGCCGCAATGTTTGCATTTTATTCGACTGTGTATTTTAATGAAATGACGCCTCTCTGACAGCTACTCAAAGCAGATTCTGAGAAAGCGTTCAGCAGACAAAACATGAAACAAGTTACATCTTGTACTCTCTGATGGGCTGTGTGAACTATGATAAACATCCAAAGTTTCACACGTGGTTTCATCCCCTTCCACCAAAAGTAATGGATTATTCCTTGAGGGCTATTGATATTGCACTTTTTCTCAATTGTACGAACAAGCGGAATTCAATCAGAGTTCAGTATCAGCCAATCATTTGGCCAGTGTACCTGTAGGCTGCAGCCCTATCTCCGTTACATTTCACATTTGAAGTCAGGTGGTATGAAATCCTCTGAGGACGTAAAACTTTCTTCTCAGCTTTTCACTGCTGTCTGAGCAGCCAAAGACACTAACAGATGTCCAGTATCTTCTCTGTATCTCCTCCAGCTTATTCGCTATATGGTGCACTGGGGCCACTCAAGTCAATTAAGTTCACATCTCCACTTTGGCCAAACAAGGGATTGTGGCAAAATGAGAAGCGCTAAAGACCAACAGGAGCCTCCCCTTCCCAGCCCAGGCATTGAGGAGCAGCAAAAAGGACACCAAACAAAAAGCGGCCCCTCTGTGTCTCAATGACTCCTCTCTTTGTTGCCTTCTTGGGCCCCATAAAGGAAGAGGGACGCTCTTGTTTGCCCAGGAGGTGGTTTAATGGCCCCTGGTAGAACAATGGCATCACATTCAAGCCATCCAGAGGGGCTCATTATATGGGGCCATCCCAAAACGCAGGGTCCCTGGACGTTCCCACTGGAGCGCTGGGTGAATGGTCCTGATGGGCGGGGCGGGCCAGCGAGGGCATACGGGGGGAGAATGGAGACCATTGAGGTGACAAGCAGGTTCCATCTGCCCCCAGTGTCTCCTCACCTTGCATCACGACAGCTAGGGGCCTCCCCATGCACAAAGGGCAAATTTAGTGTGTCGAGGTAGTTTAAAACACTCACTTTAGAAAAGACTATTGAGGGAAATATCAACACTGTAGACCACGGAACGGTGCATTCAGCCTCTGCTGCCCCCTTTCCATTGACAGAGTTCCTTTTCCTTTCAGTCTTTTACTCCTTTTTGCTCCATTCAAGCCCCACTTCTCTCATCTTTCAAGCTCTTCATGCCATTTTTCCCATACCTTGCAAAGGGGCGGATGACAAGAATTAAGTTAGTTCTGGCCCTACCCAAAGGTTTTGTCCACTCTGAGCCGTGGCAGGTAACTGTGGCCATGATGAAATGGCTCATCAATCACCAGCCAATCCTTTCTAGTGATGTGACACTGGCACCAAGGATGCCAGAGATTAGAGACATCAGTAAGAGATGGTAGATGTGGCCAAACTTTCATAAGCTGCTAGTGTCCTTTGTATCCCAAAGTAGATGGAGAGTCAGGCAGCCCTTCCAAACAAACCATAATTGCACTGTCATAAACTTTAACATTTAACATGTAGTTGAAATGTAGTTCATAGGTTTTTTGCAGTTTCTTTGCATGGTCTGATCTTGCAGAGAATTTGTTGAGGCATCCACTCCTGTAAAAAGTGTTTTAACACACATCTGAACGCATAATAAAAGCAAACTGCCAAAACCCCTGCTTTTATAGACGTGTTCACACTTGCAGATGATCAGTTAATAAAGTACATTTAATTAGCAACACCTGGCTGCTACTTATCCTCTTAATTCCTATGGACTCAGCAAGGGTGTACACAGGACTACCTATGAAAACGTTGGGTTACTTAACATAATCCCTGGGTCTTTGATAACAGAATGAGGTAGAACTGTTTGTACCAAGTTTTTTCTTACTGCTGTGCATGCGTTGGTGAGTCATATATATGTATACATATATATATTTATTAGGGGTGCAACGATACACAAAATTCACAGTTCAGTTCGATACTTTGGTGTCACGGTTCGATATTTTTTTGATACAAAAAAAATGTTCATGCTTTTTTAATTTGTCATTTATTAAAATTATAAATATATATTTTAACTCAAAAGTACAGTTTTTAAATTTAATGTTACTGAAACAACAAAGTAATAAAAATAATAAATCTATCTGATCGAGAAATCACTCATCTTTGGAAAAGAGATTTTATTACAGAGATCTTTGCACTACGATGATGTCGGAATAAATGTGCAGTCATATTCGTTGTGTTCCCACTAGTGCTGTCAGCGTTAATCTCGTTGATATGACGTTAACGCCACAACACGGCAAATCGCCGTGGATCGCCCCGTGCGTGGGGCTGGACGGCCAACACGTTAACGAGTAAACTGCGCTAACGCACTAGCTCCCACCAATGTAATTGAGCATTGCGTGGCACATCCGACATACTGTTTTACTTTTGACCATGACGCGCTTACCTTCAGGGTCATACGTCACATGAAAACCAAAATAGTTCCAAACGCCAGATCTGAATGAGGGTGGGGGAGGTTCAATTTGCCATGTTGCAGCAACAACTTAACTTCTGTCTTGCTAGCTTGTGCTGCGCTCAGTGAATCTGCGTTCAACTACTCCACCCAGGCTGCACTGTCGAGCACAGATCCACTGAGCGCTCAACACAGACAGCATCATCAGAAGAAAAGTTGATAAAATAAATTTAAAAATTTGTATTGTTCGATACATATGTGTACCGAACCGAAAGCACTGTATCGAACGGTTCAATATCGATACGAGTATCGTTGCACCCCTAATGTATGTATATATATATATATATATATATATATATATATATATATATATATATATATATGGAAACATTTTTGCCTTGAGTGGTATCATGGCCGGCAAAGAAGTGTAGTTGCTTTAGAGAACTGTCAATACTGAATGAAATAAAACTGTGATTTTTGGTGCCGTTTAGTTTAAAGATGTGTGTTTAAATATTCTAATATGACAGCCAGGCCTTCATCATTTGTGCATGAAATATTCATTCACATGTTGGAACACAAATAAGTCAGTGCTGGAAATGGAAGGATTAACTAAACATAATTTCCTTAAACATGATTTTCTTGGGGATTAATCAAGTATCTGTTTCTGAGTCTGATAAACAAACTCATAACAGGTCAAACACGTGAAATTTTTATGAACTATTTTGGAGACTGACCGTGTGATTACATTGTTAGCACCATGACAAATGTTTAATGAGGTAGACTTTACCTAAAACTCAATTTATACCCTGATTTGCAGAGAGAACGTGGCTATGCTATAAAGTGATAACAACCACAAAGCTTTGCTTTGCCTTCTAAAAATCTCACAGAACTTACAATTAAGTGATTTCATCGTGTTGCGTAAATAGAATACATTTATCAGAGAGTGCACAAAAATCTTCCATAAGTTTTTTTTTTAATAGTTTTATAAGAATTAGATACATAAAAGTGAAGCGAGACAAATTTGCACGTGGATGTCTTTTAGTACACCAAATCTATATTTTATAATTCAGTAGCCAACCAGCAGTAAGTGGAGCAAAAATCCCATGGTCCCACGGTTTATGACAAGATTGGAGCTTTCTATAATCATCCTAAAAAAAGAGAAGTCTGGACCTGCAATCTGACCTTTTAGTTACTGTTCTTCATCTTAAACTGCTGCCAGGCTACTTCTACAGATTTTTGTTTTGAGCGGTCAGAGTTGAAGCTGTTTGGAAAAGCAAACAGTCTAATTCTACTTCTCTCCCTCTCTCTCCCTATACATATATATATATATAATAAAATATTATATATATATATATTTAAATATTCAGAGCTTGGGTTCTGTCCATTTGTGATGTTTCATGGGCAGTTCTCAGTATTTGTGATGATAATGATATTACTAATGTCAAAATGTGAAATGAGGTAGACTCTTGGACCAAACAGCTCTTTGGAGCCTCTGTCATTGTGCGTCGAAGGATGTTATCCAGACTCTCAGCAGAGATGACACCACTATCCAACGCTCACTCCCAGGGCTGGACTGGGACAAAAAATCGGCCCGGGCATTTTGACTAGAGACCGGCCCACCAAAAATGTGACGTCATTCAGGGGTAAAACCGCAAAGGATTCTGAGAACTTGTGGCAAGAGGTACTAGCACATGCAGGCTTTCAATTGAGCTCAGTTACACAGCGATAAAAAGAAACACAAAAAATGGCAAGAAGCTGTTGTATTATTAACTGCAATAGCCGGTGTTGTGCCAAAAAGTGACTGTCTGCCAAAAACTGATTGCTGGTATTTAAATTGCTATGAGTAACTTGTTGGGCTATAATAACGATACTCAATTAGTTCAATCAACGCGGAGTTGCTTTAACCCCAAGTTAAGCGCGAGCACGAGGATACATAAAGCCCTGATTAGTGGACCACAGATTAAGCGAGTCACCATGGAGACGGAGGGAAAGAAGGCGCGGTCAATGTATTTTACAGCGCTTGAGGCCGAAATTCCGATGGCAGCATATGCGCATATGCCGATAACATGCAAATTTTGCAGAAAAAAAGTAACACAGCCTCAGCTGCAAAACAAAGGGAACATGCATGGCAAAACATAGCCGACAGAGTCAATGCGTGAGTGTTCATTTAAACATTGATCTAGGGATTTCCACCCATTTAACACGTTATTTTATTTTATTTTATTTTATTTTTTATTTTATACATTTTATTTTGTGATGTGAGCGCAGGTGCAACCCAACAGGCCCCAAACGTTCCTGGCAGCAAGTAAAAATGAAATATAAAAATATAGTCCAAACAGGTAAGGTGTAATTGTATTATGAGCCATAGTGCTTGGTCTGTTTGTCCCATGTAAATCAATTGCAGTTAGAGGCTACATTAATTTTCTGTCTGTAAGCACTTATTGAAATTATCTGAGCACATTACAAGTACATATTTGCTTACTCTGTATGCTCAAATGTGACCCGTTATAGCCAACAGAAAAAAAGCGGAGGCCCGAAAAACAGGTGGGGGTCCTCCACCACCACCACTCACAGAGGCTGAGCAGTTGGCTTCCACATTTGTGATAATGTTGGCAGCATCACATATGATCTTCACAGTGCAGAGAACACAAATTAGCATCCATTACTATAATGAAATAATTTGTTAGTTTGAAATGCTACAGGGAACCATGTACCTGTACATTAATGCTGTGGAACGACTTCCTGTTCATAGTCTCCTTCATTTACTGAAGGAGCAATGATTGGAATGTGAGTGCCATCTATACAGCCAATCACGCCTGGGAACCGTGAGAATAAATGTAAAATTTAAGTAGTAGTTCAAGTATCACCACATCATGAATTAAGTTTCGTTCATCCTGATACCTGCAATTTTGTGGCATCCCTCTTTGATAAATCTTGTGGGTCTATGACCGGGGAACACCACAGACGAGTACAGGAGACGTTTCAGTGCTACTGTAACATTCCTGACTGCCCGACAGACGGTAGCCTTGGAAACGTGCTCAGCGTCACCAATATTATACAGAAAGCTCCCGTTTGCAAAAAACCGAAGTGCGATACAAATAATATGTACAGAACTGAGAGAATGTCCGCGATGTGTCACATGAGCAGTATTAGGCCTGAGGATGTTATTCAAATAAATTATAGATTGTGCTGAAAAACGGTAACGTTCACACAGGAAATCATCAGGAAATGATAAAATGTCCAAACGCGCTCTGATCACTCTCTCCCGGCGGAGAGCTCTGCGGAGAATTTGGGCTTCAACATCTACTGGCTCTTCAAGGAAGGGGCACGCCATGTCTGACACTTCCTACAGTCAGGTTTCCGACAAAGAGGCGGAGAAGGTCAGGGTTAGTTGAAGTAAACCTGCTAGGGGGCAGGTTAGCTTCACGGAGTGTGTCGTCATAGTAACTCACTCAGAATTAATCTAAACTCGCTTTGTGAAACCGAAAACCCAGAGTTTTCGTTAACTCAGGGTATACTTACTCAGAGTTTGCACTAAACCGGCTTTCTGAAATAGGGCCCAGGTCATAACTTCTTGCCTGAAGTTCAGTTCCTCTGCCACTATGACCGGCGGCCGCCTCGGTCTCTCCTCCTCTTGCCTCCCCTTTCCCTTATCCACCTGCTGGCCTCCACCACTTGCTGATGTTGCTAAATCTGTGTAGCTACCGCCAAACAATTCAGTTATTTTTACACATTTGGCAGCGTCTGCCTGAAGGGCTCGTTTCTTTTTGGCCCTAATTTTTTCTGCACCTTCTTTCCTTTTTTTGTTCTCCATTTTCTTTAGTTCGTCTATAAGATTACTAAACAAGGGGGAGGGTGCATCCGACCTCTTCGGCTGTAATTGGTCCAGCCCAGAGTCGATCATGACCAACTGGCCAATCCAACACCTTTCATTATTTATACCCTTCCACACAAAAAAAATCGATCGGTATGCCCGATGGCCAGTCCAGCTATGCTCACTCCTAGACACACATAAAGTCCATTCAGTGTTTATTTTTCATGGGCCTTTAACGATGAAAACGATGATTAAACGGCCTGAAATAATTTCTCAGGACCCTTCAGGTTAAGGCCATGGGAACAGCGACTGCAAAGAGATCAACGCAATCATCCATGTCTAAGAGCATATATCTGCGCCTGACAAACGTTCAGTCTTTGCAGCCCGCTTGAGGGACAAGGCCTTCATGGTCACCACACCACTCCTAGCCTTATAGTCTCCAGGGCTTCATCTCCCAGACACCCCACTGAGCTGCCAGCAGCCAGCGTATGAACTCCCACTGGGCAAACTCAGCAGGGGCCATGAGCGGCAGGAGAGCTCACCACAGTGCACCCGATTTGCGCCAGGCTTTGTGTCCCTTTCTACATGTGTGTGCATGCGATCTAAAATATACACATCTGCACACAAACTTATGATTAAGTGTTTGTTTGGGTATCTGTGCACTTCTTTATTTGGCCACTCGAGCTCTGAGCTGGAGGGAGAAGTTTTGCACCAGATGCCTTCACTCCCAGAACTTAGCGGGGTGCCAGCGAAGTCCCGCTGGGCCTTCACAGTAGGAACATACATCTCGCCGCAGGGGAAAGCTATCCGCCCTAATGATGAGACACATCAGTCTTCCTCTCAGCCCTGTTTGACATGCCCGAGTGTCTTGTTCATGGTGGCATATCCATGGCGAAAGAATGCATATGGTAGGGGTGCTTTATGAAGCCCTGTGGGAACCTGTGTTCACTCTCAGCAGTGAAGAGCATTTAAAGTCTGCTCAGCACAGTTGGTGCAGTGTACTCGCTTAGTGGGAGGCTGTGGTCTTATTTCTCTGTGAGCGGTTTCCCTCCTGTGCATGCACTTGGGTAATTAAATCCATATTAAATCAAACAAATAAAGTGCTTGCCTTATTTACCTCTCAACGATTTGAGTAAATTGAATTTGAATGTCAGACTAGTCACTTATCGCATCTTTGATGGTTTAAGGAGAACAGAGTTTGAGGTTTTGTAACATAACCAAAAATACCGAAGCACGAAGGTAAGGAGGGATGAAACAGCCTGAAGTGCTGGTGCTGAGTTTTGGTTTCAGAAAGCCTCGTGTAGAAAACGGGCAAAACAGGGTGGCAGGCATACTTTGAAATCGCCTACGAAGGCGTCGCAGTCTTCAAGCCCTAGAACATGGCTGTTTTTGGTATTTTAGTGATGGTACCAGCGAGACTCCGCTTCCTTCCAAAAATGAGAGTAGCACATCAGAGGTCACTCTGTTCTGCCTCGCTAGCACACAGCTCCCTCCCCCACTTTGCTTTTAACATCTCCATCACTGGGAGCTATCCACTGTTGCAGATTATATAATGACAAGTATTTTACTTCTGGAGCTAAAGTACATCTGAAAATGAAGCAAACGGAGGAGATAGATGGAGAAGCAGAATAAAAAAGGCAGGGGCCCCATGCGTGGCCGTGGATGACTCCGGTGGTTGTTTTTTGCATGAAAGACTGCTTTTTTTCACTCTCTCTTTGTCTCCATCTCTCCCTGTCTTTATTTCTCGCTGGCTGTGTGGAGAGCGAGCGGTGCTTCGTTTGCCTCCAGCCAGGAGGTAAAACTGAACTGCAGAGCCAAGCTGCCAAATGATGAAAGACTCTGGCATCCAGGGATGTTCTGTGCCTGGACCAAGAGCTCAGAGCGAGAGAAAAATGCTCGCTTTTCAACTTAACACTTTTTTCCTACTACATTTCTTCTCTCTTGCTTTTTTTGGTGTCGGTTTTTCCATCATCAGGGCAAGCAATTTTTTTTCTTTTTTTTTTATGAGCGCTTGCACCGCAGCCTTGGAGCAAGTGCTCCTCGTGGGAGACGGGTGGATGGATGAAGTAGTGAAGAGGAGGAGGGCAAAAGGATGGGCAGAGAACTGAATGTTTACGTGGGTGTGTGTGTGTGTGTGTGTGTATGTGTGAATTGTGGGGATGCGGTCTGACCGTGGGCGTGCAGTTTTTCGTGTTGCCACTCTAACGTGCCCCCTAACCGCAGCCCCGTCAGCGTTTGAACACAGTGACTTTTAAAGGCTTTCAAAAAATTAAATAAAAACATAATTAATTTCTGATGAAATTCTAATGCCATATCATCCTATTCATGGTGTCTTGTTTATGTAATATTACAATGACACAGAATTGGGGAAAACATATTTTAGATTCATTTGAAAGAGGATGGTATAGTCAACCCAACATAACCAATCTTTTCAGCAGAGTTTATCAGTAATCTACCAAAAGGTTTTCCATTCTTCCTCCCAACAAAGTGTTCTTCTTTCTGAAAAAATGTTTTCGTTTATTCAGCCGCATACCACTAAAATGATGAAAGACAGTCAGTCACCATTTTTAAGGTTTTATGGGAGGAAAGGACATCTCAGTCTGCAGCACCACAAAGCTCTGCTGTAGCCAATACAAGGTAAAAACAAGTAATCAGAATATTCTGTTCAGAAAAACTAAACTAAAACTGGAAAAAAAGCAAATAAACAAACAAATAAAGGACTAAAATCCTGCTGATGGTCATCCTTCGAGATACTGAGTGTCCCTAGGTTTAGCAGATACACAGCTGTCTGTTTACTTGGGAGCATGTGTTTGAAATCAACCACAAACACAGAGGAATCCCCTGATTCTCAGGTCAGGCTGCGAGCGCCCTGCAAAGCCTCTGGTTCCCTACCATAATCCTGTCTCAAACAGAGGGAGAATGTGATGCAAGGTGTCGGCAACACCATCAAGATTGTATTTTTCTCTCTTTACTGTATTGCTACTCCCTTCAAAAATTCCATCCAGGGGTGTAATCCTCCATCTTACACCATTCCTTCTATTCATCACACTTCATTTTTCATCCCTGTGTGAAAAAAGGGAAGGTGAGGAAACTGGAGGAAAGACTTGGATGTGTTTGTATGTGCAACAAAGCCGGTGTCGCCAGAAACATAATCAGAGGTGGGACTAAAAGAGAGAGAAGGAAAAAAAGGGGAAAAAAACAGTGTGCGCACGTGTCTACATCTGCCAGCGCAGATGTAGATGCACAGCCTGTATCCATCAAGCTGCGAGTGTATATTTACACAAAGATGCTCATTTGAATCAGCCACACAGCAATAATATGACTGCGTATAAAAATGAGCGATCCCAGAGAGGGGTGGAGCTCTTTAAAGATAAGAGAAATAACGGGAAGGAAACGACACATAAACAAACAAAACAAAAACTAATATTGATCGGTGCAGATCTTTGGATCATCAAACAGCAGGGGCTCGAAAACCCCGCAAACCATTGTCAATAAACGCAGTTTGTTGCTGCATCAATAAATGCAAGCATGCAAAGAGCCATACACACCTTCTCCCGGTCTGAGCTCATTAAAGATGGGCTGAGGCATTGTGAACAACTTTCTCTGGAAGTTTTTCTGGAAATCGGGGACGCATCATCTTTTGGCCTAAAGGGGGGAACGGTGCCATCTGCAATGGTATCAATCCACAGTTCAAAAGCCAGAGTTCATGATGGTATGACAGTGCATTAGTACACAGGGCACGGCAACATATGCTGACTACAAAACAACAAAGGAAGCCCCAGACTGTTGAAAAGTCCAAATCCAACATCAAGCGAGAACGGGAAGACATTTTATTTTCAAAACTAACTGCAGTTGGTATCCTCAGTTCCCCGATGCATACAGAGTGTTGTAAGGAGGAGAGTTGGTGCAACACAGTGGAGAACATGCTCTTTGAAACATGTTTCTGGCATCTTATTTAAAATGAGGGGTTTTTAATTATTATTTTGGTTAGATTTGATATTTTATTGTTACTCTTTTTTCCATTAAATAACATTGTTACATTATTTTCAAATCATTTTATTCTGGATTTTTGTTTTCCCTAATACACAGTGACTTTCTCATATGAGTTGTATTCCACCACCCTTATTCATACATTATACTACAATAAGTGTGTGTGTGTGTGTGTGTGTGTGTGTGTGTGTGTGTGTGTGTGTGTGTGTGTGTGTGTGTGTGTGTGTGTGTGTGTGTGTGTTCCTCTTTTGCGCACGCATAAAAAGGAAAAAAGCTCCAAGCAGTGGCCAGAGTACAGATCCAAAACAAAATCAGTCTCATATGTGGAGGCTGGATGAGGTGGTGGTGGTGATAGAAGGTCTGCATACTGCGTGTGTGAGTGTGCGACTATGCGTGTGTGTGCTTGAGTGGTGGGAGGCTGTTTATGTACTACACTGTGTCAATGGTGAGGCATTAAATTGGAGCCATGCTGCAGGGGATTAGGCCTTCACTGCAAAAGAATATTCATCTCTACAAGACTTTGAGTTTTGTATCCGGTCTGCAGAACCAATAAAAAACATAAATAAAACTCCTTTGAAATAAGTGTGAAGTAGGTGCTGGTGTAATGAGGTTTGGAAGAAAATGATCAAGAGTTCAAGGGACTTTAATGGATTAAAAGAATATAAATTTGATTATAAAGCAACTCTGAAATAAAAGCTTTCTTTTAAGGAACCTTTTGTCTCGTGGCCAAGAAAGTGTTTCTGCGTGAATTCTTCTGGAAAGTTGAGTATTGAGATTTTTATCCATGAGCACTTATTTCTGTATGAATACACGGTCATGTTAGTGGTTTAGTATCATCTTACGAGGTAACTAGATATTGGAAACAGGATTCATCCTGGAAGCCTTGAATCCAGACAAACAAGTTGGTTAGGACCAGTCAGTGTCCTGTGAGGAAATGCTGGCCAATAAGGTTACAGCTAAGGGTGCTTTAGGTGTGGAAATATCTTTTGTGCCTCCAAAGATTTTTATGGCCAAATTTTCCTTTTTGAAAAGTTTTACTACACGATAACTACATGCATACTTATGGTACAATTTTTGTTGCTCCTCAGACTGCGACTTTCCCCTTTAGCATTCTCTCTCTTCATCCGCAGGTTTGTGGATCTAATTGGTTAAATTTAGCCCATAGTAGACGAATGATTTATTCATTCACCTGCCAAGTATATATATTTTTTTAAATGCTAGCCTTTTTCCAAAGAGTACAAGGACAACTGCACAGATGGTTCTATGTAACAAACCATCTGATGTATCAGGTTCAGGTTGTTGGCAAAATGTACAGCTCGTGCAAAAAAAAGAAAAAAAAAGAGCAAATTTATGTTCCCTGACGTTTTTTTGTTTTTTGTCTCTCTCTCGCTCCAGATTTTCTCCATTTTATTTCACCTTGTGGCTATAAAATGCCCCCAAAACGATCCCTTATTTTCAGTGAGCGAGATCTCCGAGTTGGATGAGTGTAGGGACGTAAGTAGTGGTGAATGAGTCAAATAATGCGTTCATGGGATTGGGAAACAGGCAACCACTCACCCAGGCAGCCAGCAAAGGCCAAGAAGGATCAGTGCGGTCCTCCATGTGTAGCGGATGTTTTCCACAAGCCGAGCAGCCAGCTTGGCCGCAGCTGTCCAAACCGCAGGCCCTGGGAGAAGACAGGCAGGAGGAGGAGGAGGGAGGACTGGGGAAAGAGGAAGGAGGCACAGGGGGGCAGTGGGGAGGGTGGCGGGCTTGGCAAAGGTCAGACAGGCTGAGGCAGCCGAGAGTGTGGGAACTGTCCGGGAAGGCATGTGCGAAATGCTCAGAGACGAAGTATCATCTTACAGCCAGACCGCCTGAGGGAGTGGAGTGCAGCGTGCCTGCATGTGTATGTGTGTGTGCGCGCGCGTGTGTGTGTGTGGGTGCATTATGTCCTCTGCATGCCTCCCAGTATCTGAATGTGTGCAAGTGTACATTTGGGAGGCTACCATGAGTCTTGGGGAAAGAGGGTAAGCATTTTGATATGAAAAGATAGTGAGAAAAGAGGGGGAGAATTGCACTGAAGCATGGAGAGAGAAGGAAATAACCCCTATTGCAAACACACACACACACAGCTGTGAACATTCCTGATGCTGAATAGGGTTGTCTTTGAGTGCGAGTCATGTCAGCACTAAAGACCGTGTGCAGGAGTATGTAGCACATCTGTGTAACATGATTTCATGTCAAAGGAGCACTGACTTTCCTAACCGCCCCGTCATAGAGGAATTAGCCTGCTGCACCATTAATATTGTTGTGGTTTGAAGTAATGCATGGCGTGTGCTCCTTAAATGTGTGTACATTATAAATTGCTGCGGAGAATCTCAACGAGCTGCTCAAAGCTGCAGCAGTCAGATTCCCTCACGTTTTCGGGGAAACTGGCTTCATAATTGTCCGTGTTTGTCTGCAGCTGATGGTTTTAATGGAACACAGACATCCTTTGTTGAACTTTGGTTGTGCTCAAAGATGGGATAATAAGTTTCCACACACAAATGCACATGTACAAACACCCTGGCAGTGGTAGTCTGGCAAGCCTGGCTTGGCTCTGCTTAACGAAAGACTCACACACCAAGCAGGTGAAGTGAAGCTTGATCCTGCTGTAGATGCCTCAACATGCATTCCTCCCTCTGCCCCCATCATACCCTCCAGTACCTTGTTTTTTTTCTTACACACACCCAGCCATCTTCTTCTTCTTAATGTCCCTGATCCACCATCTTAGAAAAACTCTAAAACAGTCAAACAAACCCTCACCTCTGTTGGATTTGTTTTCAGACGCAATCTCAACTTTCTGCGTGTGTGTGTGTGCCTTACTGTCATAACAGTAAGTGTGTGTGTATTTATACCACTAACTCCCACCTTTGTCTGCTCCTCCTACTCCCATTTTTCACAGGGCCAGGGCTTTGAAGAAGCCTAATCCTGGTTATTTGCTTTCCCATGCTTGTGTCAGGTCCCACTCTGAATTGACTGTGGAGAATCCACTCTAGTCTGCTGGCCGCTCCTTCTGTCCCTGATTTATCCGAATAGGATGTGGTCGATGGGCGTATATAAAGCAGGTTGAATGGTGGGTAAATATGATCTCACCGCTGCTCTTTTTATCCACAAGGCAACACTCTCACTGTTGCTCAAAAACTTTTATGTAGCCTGACATCCATTCAAGGCTTGTTGCATTCAGCACGGCTCAATGAGAGGTCCCCAAAGAGCGCCACGCTCACAATGGGGCCCGGTTCATTACAGTAAATAACAGTGGCAGCCGTCGTATTGTTTCCACAATGCAAGTTGATTTAGCCCACTTAAATGGGTAATTGTTTTAAGCCCAGTGGAGCTTCCTCACTGGGTAGGAAACCGAACACGGGCCCTGGTGAGCATTGGGGAGTCTTTTTTTTGGGGGGGGGGACAACATGTCATGTCAACATGATCCTTTGGAATAAAATTCTAAGAAGTAAATGTGTAAAATTACAGAAATCTGTTACATAATTACTTTGATGTCGAATGAGGGAGGTCTTTATAGGAAAGGAAAGCTTTAAACAGTATAAAAGTGCAATTAAAAGTCCAAAATTTCTGTTCTCCTTAACATTTTTCAAAGTCATCCAGAGGGCCTGATTGGAGTTTTTGCCGGGTCAATTTTCAGCCCCCAGGCTTATGTTTTGACACCCCTGTTTTACGCTGTTTATTGAGGAGAAAGTTAAGGCCTGATGTGGGTTAATAGGACAGAAAGTGAGTTGTGTCGGCTAACAGGAGGTTAAGTGGTTTGATAAGAAAGTCTGTGGGGCTAGATGTTTCCTAAATATGGAAATTTATCCAGAATGCATGTACAACATGCCTAGATTATTTGTGTCATCATGCTGTAGTCACATACCTGCTCATTTCTATTTACATCCTGCATTATTGCACAAGACATCGAAATTGTTTGTGTATCCCAGACAGCCAATCTCTCACAGCATAGCTCTGCTGTGTTACGCACAAGTCATCCCTCTCCCACAGTCACGCAATGGCCGTGCCTGCCAAGGCCTCTGCGGCCTCCACAGAGCCGTTCCCAGGGGCCCTCTGAGCTCCAGCCTGTCCTGCTCCAGGCCGGTCGCAGCGCACCACGTTTATATCCTGTGTAATTGCAGATGTCAGTCTTAAAAGGAGGCCAGCGTCTGTCAAAATAGTTGTGTGTTCTCTTGAAGCGAGGCCTAAATCACATCAGCTCCTGCAGTTAGACCGTGTTTCCCATAACCCCCTGCATGTCTAGGCTGGAGGGAGGGCACCCTCCAGCCTAGACATTTGAAAATGACATGGATGTTCCACTATGAAACACTCAGCCACTACTTACCCAAAAACTGCAGCTAAAGTATAGAAACCAAGTGATGCAGGATTTGGGGGGGCAGAAATATATATTTACTGATATTTATAAATATATTTGTGCTCATATTTCAAATGAGCAAGAGAGCAGTACTTGAAAAAGAAAGATTAATTGTTAGAATTGTTAGGGAACTTTGATAGCAGTGTACTACACAAACTGGTTAGCAGTCTACTGTAAAAACACCACTTGACCGTGCACCACCCTGTGCTGCAGACAGTGAGTAATGCAACAAATAGAATCGTTCTGTTTCTAAAATCTCCCGTGCATCATTTTTCCTCATTAATACCTTTTTAAAAAGTATTAATACTGGCACATAGTTCTGTGCTAATAGTTCTGTGATAGGCTAATGTCAGCCAGCAATGACCCATATATCCATCAAGATCTTCTGGTGAGCACACATTATTCCTCTTGCATACCCCCAACCAAGCACGGGGCCTCCACTTGGTCCCACACCTTGTTCAGGCAGCCGTGAAATGGGGCCCTGTCTGGAAACTGTTGGCAGGCCTGGTGGAAATAGCAAAAGTGTGGTGCTTGTTAGCCCTGATGACGCTAGCTAGCTCTGCTGTCTCCGGGGAGCATGCTTGGCTGCTGCTGCTACTGCCAGGAGGCTGGGAAAGTAACAGTGAAATATAAACAGGTCTGAGGCCAAGGACTGAAACAAACACGGTATGCTTAACCTATTACATCACCATGACCTCATTATTTAAGAACAAGCTGATAAGTTGATCTGATTCCATATTGTTACAGTATCAGCAAGTATGACAACGTGGCCTAACTACAAGGTTACCCAACCC
The DNA here is from genome assembly GCF_963969265.1 of Rhamphochromis sp. 'chilingali'. NCBI lineage: Eukaryota > Metazoa > Chordata > Actinopteri > Cichliformes > Cichlidae > Rhamphochromis > Rhamphochromis sp. 'chilingali'. The sequence goes on along the minus strand of NC_137932.1, from coordinate 40,743,964 downwards.
ACTGACCTGCTCTGACCAGCGAAGCATAAATCACTTGACCTCCAGCGGGTCCCTCTGCTCCTACCCTTTTTCTCATCCCCTGTTGGGAAGCAGAGGCAGATCAAGGGGTGGGTGGGGTGATGGGTGGGATGGTGACAGGGGAGCATAAGGAAAGGGGAAAATTCCTGAGTGCTTAAATCCCTTCACATCCACCCTGAATTCAGAGAATCCAACTCATATTCTGCCCACACAAACTCACCCCTTGTGACACTCCCGGAATGCTAGAGCCTTTTTTTTCCACCAATTTAGATAATTACCGCAGCGGTCACGGTGCTCAGAACAGAGACCGTGACCCTGGGCGGTGCAAAGTGACAGGCTGTGTAGCCGAGGCGGCGCTCCGCTTTGTGCTGCCGAAACCAGACCTGCCGACAAATTCATCACTGACTTCTCTGCGGCAGCCCCTATCTTGTGGGTATAATGCCTGCTGACTGGTGTATTATGTTGCATTGGGAATACCTAACATTCCCATGGAATGCTGGGTGGATGTGCATTGTGTTAAATGTGAAATATTTTGGCCAGCTTTTTATTCACTGTCTTCTGCTTGGTGTATATTTCGATGACGGGAAGTTTGGAACATTTAATCCTTGATTTGCTCTTTTTAGTTGCTGGGTGGTTCTGATGTTTGTCACACGGTGTCTGACACAGTGAAACGTGTTGTGCGTGATTCACAAAGCTGTGAGGACAGCAGCAATGACGTCAAACTTGGAAAACCACATATTTATAAAAATATAGGCCAATATATCATTATTTTCTTTGTGAAAACCAAAAAATATGAGGTAATTTCAAAATAAAAGCACTGTGCATTGCAATACCACATTTTTCTTTCCACAACTTTCTGTCAAAATCTCTGAAAATGACTTAATACTCACATGCTAGCAAATACTGTCTTGTGAGTCCCTCAGAAACAGTTTGTCTATTCAGTCAGTTGTGTGCGGCCCTTGTATTATTCCTACACTGTACTGTATGTGGTTGAACAGTTCTGTTTGGTTTTTCCTCCAGCTATAAACCCCCATAGTAGTTAGATGTATCTCTCACATCTTTGCTGGCTCATCAAGTTCTAAATAAGACAAGTCTGTTATTTGTTTGTACTTTTTGCAGACAGCTGATGTCTTGCTTTTTTGCCCACTGAAACCAGTTTTAATAAAGGTTATATAAAATGGAGCAGACTTCATTGACTCCAAGGTGAATGTAGTCTGAATTTGGAGCTTGGACACTACAACAGAAAGAGAAAATTTATTAATATTGTGTGTTTTATAGAACCCTCCATGGATTACCACGGTGCTCACTCTCACAGACACTTTGATCAGACTCTAGACAGAGAGGCAGATAAAATGCAGGATAGATCTAAACCCAGATCAAGGCTGCGGTACACAGGAGGGCCGTGCGCTGTGTCAGTGATATCACCCCTACATACAGTGGCACTGACGTTAACCTTATATTAGTCTTGACAACAGCCACCTGTAATAATCTTCAAAGCCAGTGGTGCTGGTATGTCTGGCGTCCAACCGACAGTCTTGCCTCCGACTCCGCGGCGGGACCATCTGTGTGAGGTTCAGGTTGCAGTCTGTCCAGTAAAGATCCCATTTCACTGCAGGTGTTCCTTCAAAGTGCTGGCTGGTGCACTTCTGGACTCAGACCCTGGCTCCTTCAAATGCCTGACTGGCTGCAAAGAGCCAGCCAGTGATTAAACTGCACGCGTGTGCCAGGGCATGATGGCGGGGCCTTTTCTGAAGCACATCTGAGCCTCGTGGCCAGAGGTGTCATCTAGGGGATTCACCGAAACTTCCCCGAGGGGCCTCCTCCTTCCTCTCCTCCTCCTACTCTTCCTTTTTTTTGTTCCCCACTGCTTGTAATTGAAAATGTATTTATTGCAGGGCCAGAGGCTGGACTGGGGAGAGGGAGGCGCTGCAGCTTATGAAGATGTGGCTGAGGTGAGGGCCGCAGGGTTTGGCTCCTCTTCAGCACCACCAACTCACTCACACAGTCAATTTTTTCTTTTCCCTTTCTCTTTTTCGGGCCGCTCTCTTTGTTTACTGCTCTCTCACGTACTTCTCCCCTCTCTGTTTGCTCGTCTTTTCTTTCAGCATTATGCCTTTCATTTTTGCCCTCCTGCCTCTTTTATCTTTTGTCTCTTTTTATCCTGTCCTTGATTGGGCATGTATGAGGTCCATTTCAAATGCAAATGGTGCCGCTTGGATTGATACAAGTTTTGTGCTGCCAGTAGCAATTTGTTCAAAGGAACGTTGGGTTTTTTTTTCCGTTTTAAATCGCATTCTGTCTTGCTGCTGAGTGTCTGTGAAGTTTTTCCTTACTGAAATACACAAACTCCAATAAAAATGAGAGTTAGGTGATTAGGAAGAAACTGAAACCTATTTCATATCATGCACTGCTTTATAGTTGATATGAGGATTTCTAGGTTTAATTTCTGTTTATTTGTACTTCTGATTTTGCCTGATTAACCTTATTTTTGTATAAACATGAAATAAACCAGAGGCAGGACTTTGGATGCTACCTAGTTTTTATCTTGATTCCAAGAAACCTGCTTATTAAGAGCTCAACAACCCAACACAGAAGCCAGGAGAAATGATTTGGGGGGTTTTAAGTGTAGGAATTAATGTCATCTGTAAAAACTTTACTCAACATCTATCAGTATTTTCTGGGGAAAACAATATAAAAGCTGCAAATTCAAATCTCTTAATTTGCCGTCTTGTCACTTGGCTCGTGCCTTTGCGTCTCGTATGATATGATATGATACAAAATACTTTATTTATCCATAATCCTTTTATCACAGCGTTATGTGGATTGGGATTGTTTAAAACACCTTATGGACTGCTGCACGGCTGAAATAAATAAATATCCAAGATGTTTATATGAAAGACTTTGTCCCTGGTGGCTTGTGTGCAGCAATACTGTGATCTTTGGTAGCCTGAGCACTCCAGTCTCCTGCTCCAAATTACACCAGAGAATAGCTGCAAGACAGAAATGACCTTTCCCTAAGCAGACCACTTGAGGGGCCCTCATAAAGCGTGATTATGTTTTACGAGTTCCTCTCTCATTCCCAGGTCTGGTTCAGTGGGGAGAAAGCAGTGCAGCCACTGGGCCTCCCTGCTTTATCAGAGCTGTGGACGGGGAAGAAGGAGGGGAGTGAGAAGTAAATGAGGTGCTGGGAACTTTCTCTCCCAAATCCTTTTGGTATTTGGGCTCTAGGTAAAAAAAACATAATCTGAAGCATATGTCATATGGGCTCTGGTTTAGTGTGTGTCTTATAGATTATGCCCACAGCAGTGTTTCCTTCCTGAATTTGATATTTGCCAAGCTGGAAAACAGCATTTTACATTTGCAGCTCCTTCACTGTGTTTCCACCTCCTCCTGTTCAATAGCACAGTAAACTCTGACTCATAGATATCCGCTTTTTTATATTAAACTGATTTTGAGTGCTGTGTTTCTGTGAGTGTTATCATATTGTGTGTAAAGAGTGAAACAAGCAGCGGGTGGGCAGGCTGCTGTGGCATCATCGGTAATGTAAGCTGACGTGGTCAAGACGGAGCTGAGCTGGAAGGTGAAGTGTCTGATTTGCCAGTCGATCTACGTTCTAACCCACACCTGTGGTCATGAGAGCTGGGTAATGGCTGAGAGGGTGAGGTGGCGAATATATGTGGCATATATAATATATGTTTCCTCCAGTGGGTGAAGAGTCAGTTGAGGTGGTACAGACTTTTGCTTCTGGAGGCACATCCACCAAGGGGGAGTCCAAGTATTCACTGGTGAGATTATATATCTCATCTTGCCTAAGAGCTCCTTGGGATCTTCAAGCAGGAACTGGAAAGCGTTGCTGAAGAGAAGGATATTTGTAGCGATTGTTGAGTATGCTGCCACTGTGATGCCATAAGCTTCAGATGGATGGATGGGTGAAAAGTCATTTTGTTCTTACTCTACAGATTCCAGATATAGATTTTAAAATGTACCCTCTTCTGGCTGAAGATATCCTCAAGGTTTTTTACTTGTGTGGTTGCTACTGGGCCTCATTTTCTCTCCTTCCCTACATCTTTCTATTCTTCCACGCTATCAACAAAACACTGACCAGTTTTTTTCTAAACAAAATTATAGCAAGGTTTTGGGGAGAGGGACTTGGAGGGCTAATGTTGCGTGATGGCCAGAGCGTAACTTGAAATCACCCACACAGCGTTTCAGTAGCCCTTGGCTGTGAACAGCTATCACTGCCTCCAAGATACAAAGGCTTAAGAAAGAGCACTGCTGAAATGAGCAGTCTGGCCCTTGATACGCTGATGAAATTACATTTTAGTGCAGCACCTTGAAAGCACAATGGCCACCTAAAAAAAAATAAAAATAAAAAAAATCCCCCCTGCAGGCACGTGATTGGTAGCTCGCCGCAGCATGACCGTGGCGTTTCTAAAATAAGATAGAGAGCCAGCACCACGATGAAATGATGGCCACTAACATTGTCTGCATAGCAATTCTTTGACTTCCCTATGACGAATCCCAGTAACACAGACACTTGGCAGACCAAAGTGGGACGCTTTGCGCTATAGAGGGCTCCTGCACATGAGAAGCCAAAGGGAACCTTTAAAACGAAGCAAGATGTAATGCAGCTTTTTTATGCTCATTCTGGGCCTGTGATAGCTGCAGCGGCATGGATTTGTATCCCAGCTACACTGAAAGGACCGCTGAACTGGATGGAGCTTTAAAGTGAAGCAAGAAAGCTCTGGAAAATCGGCCCTCAAAGGCACATTTCAACTGGAAAGCATTTCTTTTAAGCTGTCACTCCTTGGTAGTTGACAATCCTATTATGGCACCAACTTATTGTAATTAAGAAGGAGAGGAGATATATGGGCACAAACACATTCATCGCACCATCTAAGATACAAAGAACCTTGTTGTTGCGCCGTGTTTGGGGGGCAAACGAAGTGCTAAGCGGCCAGATCACCTTATTTGCATTGACATTTGAGTGATGTAAACAGTATCCAGAAGCCAAATTTCTTTTCTCTCTCTCATGCGCCGTCCTCCATCCCTTCACTCACGGGCACCACTTTAAAGAGACGTAATGGAAAATAGGTTTTATGGCTTTTCTTCTCTCCATTTTCAAAGGTCAGAGAAATGGGAGCTTCAAAAGAAAAATCCTGAGGTGGTAACTATCCCTCACCTCATCAACCCCTCTGCTGAAGTCTAAACACATTTTGCAATGAATTGATGGCCAAAGCTCAATATAAAGCTGCTAGGAAAGGATTGTGAGTGGCAAGTCCTTATGCTGCTATTTATTTGTGTGATAATAAGAGGATTGTGTTCCTTTCTTCTCTGCTCGCTCCACAAAGAGCAGCTTTTGAAGCAGGGACAGATGATAGCGGGAGCCATCTAGGGAGTGCCGTTGGCTGCCCTTGTGGTAACTGAGAGATACCCAAAAATTTATGACTGATGACAGAAATACAAAGTCCCATGTGCCCTGTGGGTAAAAACAAAAACCAAACGTGCACATGTGGTTATTGTGCAAATGTTCTCTGTGGGTGCAATGAAGCCTGATCTTTGAACTCGCCACTTCTGTGCTTCTTTAAAACAATAAGAATATTTTTTGAATGAGAATGAAATAAACCAACTTTCAAAACGGGTGTTACAGAGTTTATCTTTTTATTTAATGTGTAAAAATAAGGGCTCGAGTCACGATCTTCTAACATGCGTATCTTTGAGCATGATCTCTGTAACTTCTCTGATCTCCATCAGCAGCCCCTCCTGTCTTGTGTTACAAATGGAGGTGCTGAGAGGGTCATCGTATCAAGGGCCAGACCGCTGACATACAAATACATATAGTCCTTCAGTGATTCTCCACAGGTCCATCCGCTGTGCGTCAGGGTTTTCAATCATCATCCGAGAGCCTCTCTGCACAGCTGTGTCGCAAAACCTCCCTAACATCATCATTTGTCAGCGATGGACTGTCTGTGCTATCTTTATTCATTCATACAAATATAAATCACTTTTCTGTGATTTTCTTTCTTTCTTTTTTGGCAATTACACCCAAAGGCTTGTTGGACCTGGTTGTTTTTTTTACCTCATTCATTGTCCTGTTGACATCATTATATGATGTGTGTTGATGTGTATTTTTATTTGGCCAGTCTCACATTTCACAGCGAAAAGTGATCTCGGACAAGATTTGAGAGGCAGCACAGTTTAAACTTTAAATATTTACAATAATTTATCAGTTTTTCTTATAGGAACCCCAAATTTTTGTTAATCATCAAAAGCTTGACACGTTTATTTCATTAGACTAGCTTTGCATGACTTAGTGTTCAAAATAATCCATATTTGTCTAATACAGTGTCTTGGTTTAGTGTTTAGCTGCGCGGAGTGAAGGATTCTGGGTGAGTAACATACACAGACCTGCTTGCGTGCAGTCCTCTGAAAAACCATTAGCTCGTGGATGATGGTGGATGATTCGGTCTCGGAAGTCGGATGTTGTAAAAACTAAATTTTGGAAGAAAATTATTACTTGTGTCATTAGAAATACAGAATAATAATCTTGTTTTTCACACCACTCCAGCATTTGTATCAATAGAGCCTGAATACACAAATACACAACAGTAGCAACACAGATAAAAAGTTTTACAGTTTTACTCCTGTTTACGTCCTGATGCATGGGCAATCAACAAGGTAAGTAAATCCCAAAGGTTGATTCTGTTCATCTGGACATTTTCAGTGGGAGAAAGTTTGATCAGTGTTTTGATCAATGGTCATGACAATTTGCATATAAATGACCAAGGATCTGACCTCACAGTCCATTGTTCAATCAATTCAATCTCCTGTTTATGCTCACTGCAGCCATCTTGAATTGTTAACTCAAGATTAGTGGGGCTGCTCCGACTTTCGAAGTGGGAAATCTGAGTTGATGGGGTGTTCCAGATGAAAATTTCAACAAGGAACTCGGAAATTCCAGCTTGCGACTTTCTGTGGAATGCACCATAAGCAAAGGTCGAATGCTGAACAGAAATGGGGGCCACAGTATAGGTCACCACAAAGTGTGAATTACTTAAAAAACAACAGAAAAACAACCAACACTTTTGTTTTCAATATTCAGTTTCACTTCAGCTCTTTTTATGTTACACCTTTGCATATTCTCACTGCTAAACGGTGGGCTCAAGATGACCATGATAGCATCCGAGACCCAAGCTCCCGGGAGGGATTCTTCATTTTGTTTTGCTACTTGATTAGATGGACCCGATAAGCATAAAAAGCATCACTTTTGAACAGAAAGGAATATAAGGACAGTGTGTTTATTTTACAGCATCATAGAATAAAGTCAAAGAAGCTGAATGAAGTATACAGTGCAGAAAAGCCAAAATGCAATGTCCCCATATGAGGAGCCAGGGTCTGAGGAGGTCAAAGATACCCTTCCTCTATAATGGCACACAGATCAAGAGTAGAAAAAAGCTGTTTCAAACCAGTCTGAATCCCGAGCTTCAGGTCCCCCAGGGTCTCCTGTACATGCGCTGACCTCGTTATTTGAAACTTTAGTCATTATTCTGAGCATGAATATGAACATGTACACCTTTGTAAGGGTAAATATGGCTTTAAAAAAGAGTAAGTATAATAGGTAAAGCTTAAGCTTGGAACCTCTCCAGAAGCGGAGTACACCCTGCACGGATCAGCGGTCTATCACAGGACTAACACAGAGAGACAGACAAGCACACATTCTCACATCCACACCTACAGCCAATTCTTCTGGTTTGTTGAGCCAATGATAGCTCTTTAGCCAATAAGCCTCAAGTGTCCTAAGGGTCCTGCTGTCAGGAGGCTGGGATTTGTAGCAGTGCCTCTACACATGTGCATGAACACGCACTCAAAAAAACACAAACACACAGGTAGTATTTCTCACCAGGAGGCTACGTATCTGGCCCAGCTCCCCCTCTGTCTTGGAGACTTTGGTCTCAGTGATTTACACCGTGTGTGAAAGAGGGGCGGCTGGCTGTGCCTTATTGCAGAGCACCACGAGGGAAGTAGAAGTGGCCCGTAATGAATTGGTGTTAATGAGCTGTTAACTCAGCTCCAGCCCAAAGCGCGGCAGTAACCCCTGCCTCCTGGCTTCCAACACTACACAAATATATATACAGTCTCACACCTTCACACAAAGTGGAATTCATATGTTTGCCGAGAAAGAAAGTAGTCGCATCATCCCCCCCCCGCCACCACTCGCCGTCACAGAAAAACTCACATGCACAAATGCTCACGTTCACACAATTCCAGCACGTACTCAGTCAATCAGCATCTCGTTCTTTAGCTAAACGGGCCCCTGGCTCATTAAATCTTCCTCACGCTGACATGTTCTTGCGGATGGCGTACACCCAGCTGGGTTGCTGAGCAGATCAGAGTCAAATAACATTTGCAAATAATTCTCACTGTTTGTTTTTCCCTAATGGAGTGCCAGGTGCGGGGCTTTACCACATTTCACATAAGGTCAAGTGTCAGACACAAGCAGTAAAGTATTTAAACTTATTTTTTGAAGTCGTATCCTGTGTTCTCTGGAAATCTCTAGTTCGCTTTGGTTCTGTGCAAGTCCAGCACGTATCTCCTGTTATAATGATCATCTTCATTTTGTGACATTTACTTGAGAATATTATGTTTTATCATACGTTTACTTAAGAATCACCACTTCAGCTTTTTTGCATTTTTGTCATCACGCATGTATATTTACTCCGTCTGTGGCCAGCACTGATATATATTCGTACAAATACCTGATGGCATGCCATCTCATGAAGGCTTAGGTACTTTGGTGGCATTGTTAAAACATTTTGCCTCCCACATTTTCCAGTAAGAGGATAGCAGTGCATCTACTCTGTGTTCATAAGACTTTACGAATGATGTAACCAGGCCTGAAAAGAACAGTGTGCGCCATTCGTCGTCTGTTTATGTCTGCACTAACACAATCGCGATGGATTCCTTTAAATTTTACATGGTAATTAAATGATTTTGACTCTGGGAGCTGGTGGCTGTTGAGACAGGATCCCAGCCTGCCCTCTGCCAGGAGGACAAAGGCTCTCTCTCTGCACCAGCACAACGCTGACTGTGTGCAAATCATCCCAGTGCTGATGCTGAGCCAGATAAGCCTGCTCTACACTTCCTCACACTGTGTCTGCACACACATGCACGCTCATCGTTCTGCCACCCGCTGCCTGCTTCTGCTGTGAGAAGTATGAGGGGGGGAAAAAGGAGATTTCACTCACCTGAGGGTGTTTGTATGTTTGCAGCTTAATATGTGAGTGTGAGAGCATTCTGCAGCTCTGAGTGTGCATGTGTACGTTAAATGCGTGCCCCTGCTTTCAGCCTGTTGGAGGCCTATTAATGGAGGATGCTGTTAAGTGATTTTGGAGGCTTCACTGGAGATTAAGGGGAAGGAAGAAAGATGGCTGCCCGCAAGGTGCTTTAATAGTCCCTAACAGCGTTAGTGCTTTATAGCTAGCAGCTGGTCCAGGTGTTATCCTCTGCCTGAGCGCACATGCATACATGTGCACATACACACCTCCTGCCTCATTAAGGTCTGTCCTAACAGGAGGGCTCTGCGGTTTAGGACCGAGTCTGACGCAGTGTGTATTTCCAGCCCATGTGAACATGCTTTAAACCGCTAGCTGCTTGCCTGGAAGGGAAGAAAGAGAAGAAAGGAAGCGCTGATTGGGTTGGTTGTCATGTTCAGGCATTTAAATTGCCATTTGTTGTGGCATATAAAATAGCTCCAGAAACAACTGCTACGTTTGTAGTTTCTCTTCCCAGCATTAGGCAGAGCTTTACAGCCCAGTGTTTACAGTCATCACAAACAACAAATTTGTGCTCCTTGTGAAAGTGACCTTTAACTGTTTTGGCTCCAATTTTTCCCCTACCTTTGTTCTAAAATTGGATGTAATGCATTAGCAGGAGTATTTGATCAAACAGTACTGGGAACAGTTTCGGGGTAAGTACCCACAAAGAGGCTCTATAAAACCTGGACTTCAGGGGTTATGCTATGTTGTTTACACTTTTTGTGATTTGAGTAAATAAATATGCGCTTACATCTGGACCAATCACAGCACACCTACAAGACTGCAATAACCTCACTTAACCAAAGTTCCCTTTATCCTGAGAAGGACCTTACTCCATAATAAGAGCTTATAAACTGAGTTTGAAGAACAGCGCTTGACTCCAGTTATTGCAGTGTGTGCAAAGAAAAAAGGGATGCTGCTCCCACAGTTACTAGAACTGTGAAAAAATTCCTGTTCTATGAATTTATGATTTTTACACCATTTACACGTCACAACTGGAATTACACTCAATAAAAGTTGGACTCGACTGTTGCTATGCCAAACAAAACAAAAAAATTCTCTTTAAATAATCTCCTACGAAGTGAAAAAAATCCTGGTGAGTCAGTGTAATCGGTGCAGTTCAAAGAAGCACTGAGTAGATGTGTATTACAGGCAAGCTTTTTACTGACTGGACCCTAAGATGGTAGGAACACTGGGGGGAGAGCTCCACATGCAATAATTGTAATTTGGCTATAAGTAGCTTAACCAACGAGGGTAAGGAAAGGGGGCGGCGTGCTGGAAATAAGGAGCACCGAGGGGGAAGAAATACAAGAGATTATTGGTCTGCAGGGCACATTCTGTCCTACTCTCTTCACCCCCCACTATGACGTCCGCCTCCACTCACCAAAGCCAACATTCACCTCAGGTCAGCCATATGTAATGTTACCGGACCTTTACTGGCACAGATTTACAGAACAAAGCTGCACTTCCCATTCATGTCTCACGCTCTCTCCCCAGGTGTACTAATGAACATTACAGACTGGTTCACTGAGAAGCTAAAGACGCTACACCCCCTGCGGTCTCCATACAGGGTGGCAAACCTCAGAGAAAGTGTTTTCTTTCTGAAATCCTTTCACTTTTTGGAGTGTCCATCCTGTTGTTGCCCAGGCCACAGGAAATGGGATGCCTCATTCAAGCGCGCATTCCCTTTTTTCATCCCATATGCCACTGATCTGGTGTTTTTTCAATGTGAATGGGGAAATAATGAAGCAGCATTTTTTCAATTTTGACTTCAATTATGTGTTGGCAAGCCAGACAGCAATGCATGTTGTATCTGCTTGGAAACCATGTCATGGTCTCTCATTCACGGCAGCTGGTCTTCTGTTATCCACTCAAGTGTCTTTCAGTAGGAAGGTGACAGAATAGGATGGCAACGGGAATAATTACACACATGGAATAAAAAGTGCATGCACATATATGTAGACCTTTGCATTCAGTAAACTAATAGATCTTAATAGAAATAATTATAATAATCTTTATTTATGGAACTCACTTCTTCTTATGATGCAAAATTCTTTACACAAGGAATAGAACAAGAAGCTCATCCAGTTTAAAGTCAATGAAAGAATAACACAATAATATAACACCATCTCAAGAGCAAGGCGATGTGAAATGAAGACATTTGGAGTTGTGTGCTCCCAACAACTTTGAGCATCTTAACTGATTATTTTTTTTATGTATAATTTATTCCCTGAGTGAAAAAAAAATGCTGAGTGTGAACCATGAGCGCTCTGTCTGCTCAGACAGTTTCAGGACTTTGGCTTTGATCTCGGCATGACTGCGTCTGTTTGTGTCACTTCTAAAACTTATGACAGGAAGTCTAACCAGGGTTATACATATGAGTGAGTTTTCAGGATGTGGGTTTTCTGGGGGATTTAGATCTCAGATGATACAGTTAGCCACAGTCTGTCTTTGTTTGTCGGTAGCCCCGTCTCCTTTGATGGTTTGCAAATGTGTCTTCGCATTCAGACGTGAAACTATACGCTCATCCTGCTGAAGTTGAAAGCCGTTGATGAAATCACAATATTAGTGTAAGATGACCAAAACCATGTGTCGGTGAAGAAACAGAAGTCTGGCAGGTCTGTATGCAGTGGCGGTGTAATATAAGCACTTGAGAGCTATTTATGGGTTACTGTACATTGTGATTTGACGAAGAGTCTGTATAAAGGAGACGCATGGTTTGGCGAAGCCCTTGCAGACGTGCAGGAACATGACATAGTTGCTCTCTCATATTCTCACAGACCACAAAGAGGCAGCATTAATGATAAGCACCTGGATTACCACAAGCTCCTAGTTAGGTCCAATTGGCAGTAACAGATAAATTGAGATGAGCGGGAGTTAGACGCAGTGGCCTCGGTGAATAAACCCTTTTTACATCGGGATGCAAAAGAGAGCCCAAAAAGAAAGATGAAGAGATCCTTTATGCTGGCAGTGTGTTCACATGAGAGGAGACCACACGCTTCGGAGAGAATGAGACAGAAAAAGAGAGAGAAGGACAGTGTCTTTCCCAGACAACCCACGAGGATCCAATACACTCCCACGCGTCTGGGCTTGTGTGTGGCCTCCGCAAACACACACACACACACACGCTACATGGGTCCATGTTCATCCCCTCCTTGTAACATCAACCCTTCGCTTTTTCAATCCGGGCCACACTCTCCGCCGACTTTGATGCATTTTTTTGCTTGATGTGTACGACAATAATCTTTTTCACCCCTCCAAAGGAGCGGGCCATGTGAAGAAAGGCCCTTCTCTCGAAGCTTTGCTTCATCTTTTGCCCCGGCTCTCCAGCGAGACAAAATCGTTTCACCGGGACCACAGTGTGGTTCAACTGCAGCTGAAAAGAGACGGGGACCAAATCCCTCTCATGCACAACAAAACAACACTGTAGCCTTTTCAGTGTGACTGCCCACAAGGAAAGGACCCTTTCTGTCTGTGGCCGACACTGTGTCTGTCTATCCGTTGCCTCCTCACAGATGTTGACACTGTTTGTTGCGGGTTAAGATACTCTCTAAAGACTATTGTGTCTCTTGTATCTTCTCTGTTATTGAGTTTTTCCACTCTTTCCAGGCGAAGGCCGGACACAGATGGGGGGTAAAGCCGTGAAAAACCTCCGGATGGCAGTCAGCGCTCCAGGGGGCCTTTCTGCCCAGAGAGACCCCACCAAAGGGCTTCTTTGTGGGTAGCAGCAGGCAGCCACCGCCGGCTGTATGCTGGAAGTATTGTGTTGCTCGATAGACCGAAGTCCCTCTCCAGATCAGGGTCAAAGGTTAGCCCCCCTGTGGGCTGCTCCATACCTGCCCTGTCCCCCCCAACCCCTCCACTCTCACAGGCCTCTAGAGACACAGCCACATACAATGGAAACTAGTCAGCACGCTACTAAGGAGACTCTTAAGATTGAGAGGTAACAGAGCGGAGAGACTAATTCAGTCCACTCTCCACTTTTCGATGAATAGGTAATTCGATTAACGGGCTCATGAGAGGGAATAACGAGCAAAGCGGGTCAGAGGCTCCGCTCTGTGATTTACAAGGCCACATCTCAGCACCTCGGCAGGATAAAAATCTTATCGCGGGCTCACAACAAAAGCCCTTTGATGACATCTCAGCTTTCAGCATTGTTGATGGGGGTGTGAGTCATAAGAAGGTGCGTGCATATGCGCGGATATGTAAGTAAGCATGCCTTTGGAGGCAAACATTTGGATCTGTGCTGAGCCAGATATCACCCCTATCACCTTATTTTGACACCCCTGTGCATCCAGGGAACGTTTGCTTTCAGGCCTCTGCTCTGTCAGCACCTCAAACTAATCATGAGATGTGAAATTCGAGTTTCTGACAAGCTCATCTTGTTTTTGACATTGATTCATGGGTCTGACTCACGTGTTCAGCCTTATTGAATAAAATTATTAATTACTTGAGTATATTTCTACTAATTTACTCAAACTTAGCCAGTTATGTGCAAAACACAGAGTGAGAATTCAAATCAATACAAACAGAAGACATTCAGATAATTATCATTAATAAACCTAATCACAGCAGATCAAAGGCACCTGAAATGCCTTTTATTTGATCACTTTCTTCTCAGCTGTTATCACTTAAGACACTTGAGTCATTCAGGGAAGCCGCTGAATAGAGATTGGGTTTTTTGTTTGTTTACGGAGGTTTTTCTTCTGAACAGAGACGGTAATTCAGCTGTATAGCACCAATGTATGACTTGGTGCTGTCAGTAGTGATATAAGACTGTGAAGGGGCATATCTGACCCCATATTAACAGTACATTAACCCTCTCCCTAGGTGAGGCAAATCTGACCCCGGTCCCTTCAAACTACTGCAGGGGTCCCACAGTCACCACTCTCCCCTCTAAACTCTGAAAGATGCCACGTATTGTGCATTCTAAGCACAAACACATTGGCTCTCACTAGACGCCCGAGGCTGCAGGATCGGTGCTTTAGTGTCCCATTTAAGTGTCATCCCAGAGTGGAGGTTGACCAGCAGCTGCAGGTAGCTTTCATGGTCCCCCGGGCAGGCAGGCTGTTTCTCCTGGTGCCCTGCTGCTAGAAATTTGTCGTCCCCCTCTGAGCGTCTCTTTGGGAGTGTCAACCACGAGCCCCTGATGGGAGATTTGTTGATATGATAACTCGATTAGGCTCCAGGATTGATGACATTTTGGCAGAGAGCCAGTCAGCAGCACCCAGGGAGGCACTGCGTCATCTCTTTAACCTCTATTCACAAGGCAGCAATTAGGAGGTAGTAATTGGAGAATTAGCTATGTTGCTACATGTAGTCCTCACTTTCTAGAAGTCAAGCAGCTGAATACTTGTGCAACTGGCACTTTTACATGGAATATTTTTGCGTCACTCTTTTTAATTCATTGTGCTGTGCGTCATTTCTCCCAACCGTGGGCCTTCTGAAAATACAAAGTGATATTTAGTTACTGAAGGGGAAGGTTGGCCATGGTCACTGCCTTTTCTTATTCCTCTCTGACGCCTTTCTTTATGTGACTCTGTGCCGCCAGCTCAGTAGAGATAATTCAATTAACGCGGCCAAGGCCTGCATTTCAAAACCTTTTCATCGGAGAGATTTGCATCATAAAACTCTGTGGCACAGCTGAAGGTCCTGTGACATTTTTTATGCTTTTAAATCTGCAAAATAAAATATATATGTTCTTTTCAGACAAGGCCTTTACCTCAAAAATGACATGTCCTCTTTGTTTTATTATGTAAATTCTTCATAACTGTACAATGTCAGAGTCTGATGGGATTGAAAAGGTGTGCATGTGTGTCACCTTTAATAATAATGGATACTTTATTGATCCCCATGGGGAAATTACTTGTTTTTCTCTGCATTTGACCCATTCACTCAGTGAAGCAGTGGGCAGCCCACTAAGCAGGCGCCCGGGGAGCAGTGTGTAGGGACGGTACCTTGCTCAGGGGTACCTCAGGGTAGCCGTTAAGTGGATTCGAACCGCCGACCTTCCGATCTTGGGGCGACCACTTTACCTACTGAGCTATCCCTGCCCCGTTAAGCTTGCTGAAATCACAGCCGACAGGTAAGAAAGTGAGAAAAATAAAGAATGTTTCACATTTAAACAGCTGATAAAAATTCATGTTCAGCGCTGAAATTAAAGCCAATCTGAACCTGGTTCTTGCACTGTTACACTGAGTCTAACTGAATACAAAAATAAGCCTATCTAATCGGTCACTGCAAAGGTGATTGTGTGCAGTTACGTAGTGAAACGTGTGTTTTTATTTCCTGTTCTCGTCCAGCAGCTTCTGTAAGGTTTTTCCAGTGTTTTACAGTTACAGGAGCAGCATCTCAGAGGTTGGGCTCAGGAAGGTCATGCAGACCCTTTCTCTTCTCATCCAATCAGGTTTGTGTGGCAAGTCAACTTTGCTGACCCCCTGACCTGTCACGCACCGTGGGTTTAGTCTGACGTATTCAAGGTGTAGCCATCTGTGCTCCCACCCCCAACCTCTGGTTTCTGTGTGGACAAGTCCTCTGTGTCCAGGCCCACTGGACTGGAAAAGTTGCTTACAGTGGACTGTTTGTTTGGCTAAGCCCAGGAGAAAGGTTGGACGGAGGAGTAGCAGGGCTCCTGGAGGACACTTGCGTTTTCTCTTTTTTTCTTTTCCTTGGTTAACCGAGCTCCAGAGGGCACCTATGATTTAACTTGTAACACAATGACCGTTGACCTCTTTGTGTGTTTCTGATTGTTTGATTGCTTTTGTGCAGCGCTAACTCTTTATTTTTTTATTTTTTTTACTGCAACATATATTCAGAGCTCAAGTGTCAACATATAGTTCACAGGTCAAAACAGACCCAACAAAGGGTCCAACCAGCAAATGGGCTCCAACCCGCTTGCGGGCATTTCCAAATCTTAAAATTGTGTATTTCTATTTATTTACTTTTTTACTGACTTTTTGTGGCCATATTGCCACAGTTACAGTTAAGAACTGACTGCATTATCAGTTCTCATGGTCCAAACTGTGTAATTTAATCCAAACTAGAGATCTCAGTTGTTGTTACCAACATGCTGCCATACCAGCCTTCATAACACTCCAAGCAAGGTGGCCAAGACGAGGGGCAATACCAACGGCAGCAGACAGGCTTAATATGGAAATGCTGAGACAGATTTTTGAAAGTGCAGTCATCATTTTGCTGGTTTCAAAATTTCCTTAACTCACTTTTGTGATTTGATTGACATTTAAATGTATTTTCATGGTGGCGTATAGGAGTCATTTAAAGAACACAATGTGATGGCAACATCTTGTAACCAAGACATTTCAAGAGGTTACAACACATTCACAATGATAATGACACGTGTCTGCGCAATAAACCATCCAAAATACACCAGGCAGCCACAACATTAAAACCACTTGCCCAATGTTGAGAAAATCCTCCTCATCTCACTAAAGAGCTCTGATTTATTGGTCCTCTAGGGATCAAACTTGCTCTGGTTCATCTTGTGGACGCTAGATAAGATTGCGGATACTCTGGGGGCCAGTTTTTGCCATGCAGCGTGGTACAATGTCCTGCTGGCAGCTGCCGTTGGGGAGCACTGTTACCTAGGTGTGTACAAATGAAAGTAATATCCACATAAATGCTAGTACCCAAAGTTTTGGAGCAGAGCAACGCAAGGTAATGAAATGATAAATATTCACTTCATCTGTCAGTGCTCAGCTTTGTGTTGTAGTAGAATAAGTATTCAGGGCCTTTTAGCAAAGTAAAAGTTACCGTAATAGCATAATTTACACGCAAGTTATCAAAACGGAAAACGCACTTTTTAAGCACACCACCCGCAATAACATGTCATTATGATGACCAGTGCATTAATGTGTAAGCTAAATATTTCTGTTGTATTTGGCTGAGGAGTAACTACTTACTTCTTCATGTCTTTAGGTTTAATCACTAAAATATTGTGATATAAGAGACACAGATCAAAAGTTTGCTACGTAAAATCTTAATCTGCAAATTAGCCGGTACAGCTGTGAGAATAATACCAAATAGCACAAATACTTCATGCAGTACTAAAATATTGCACTTTACCCCTGCACCAAGCACCGGGGTGTTTGGTGTCGGAGTGCAGCCTCTAGTTGTTTACGTGTTTTTGTTTTTTCCAAAGGACCAAACCAGCTATATGAGCGCAGAGGTGACGTATGATTACCTTCGACAATGCAACTTCTGAGCACAACTCGCAGAAAACGCGCAAGTGCACATCCGCCTGTCTTTCATTTTTTCAGTCATACGCATGCCTGAAGTTCCCCCCAAACAGCCGCAGCGTTTACTGTCAGCCCGCTGACATGTGAATGACACTTGAGGTAGACCATGAAATTGACAAACGACGTTTGCAGGGAAATCAGTGACGTCTGCGTGGTTTGAATCATATCTGACGATCAGTGTACAAATCAACAGCTTAACCAGCTAAACCGAGTACCAAAGCCCTAACAGATGGTGCGCCAGTGTCCACACACACACACACAGCCAGGGTGTTCTCAAAGAGTGATGTGTCATCCTGTAGTAATGACACCGCAAATAAGACGAGATGGCTCAGACGCTGAATGTGCATCCCATTTACTCATTCGTTGTATTCATTATTCCTCTACTCCACGCAGCTTGTTTTGAGTGACTGAATATTTTGTTCCGCTCTGACATTCATTGAGCAAAACAGCGCGCAATGGTGCTGGGTGATATATTTAATGAAATGCAGTACATGATGCTTCTTGGGTGGTAGTTGACTACCAGAGACTTGGCCAGGCTGTGTATAAAATATCACCCTTAGTTGTAAAATACTGCCATCTAGTGGACATAAGTCTGCACAAATGTTTAATGCTGAAGAAAATTCCATCCAAAGGCTTTTATTTTTTTTATTTTATTGCCTTCTGCAATTCATCACTGTAACGCTAAAACTGAAACTTACTCACTGCTGCAGTAAAAATATGCAAATGTTTCCGCCTTAATTCTGGATAGAAATGCATAAAAGTCATGCTTGTTTTTAAGGTCTGAATTTAGGAATACACATTTTGCCTACAGAGCTGCCCATTACTTTTCATGGCACAGATTCAACAAGGTGCTGGAAACATTTCTCAGAAATTCTTGTCCATAACGTCATGATAGCATCACACAGTTGTTGCCAATTTGTCAGCTGCACATCCATGATGTAAATTGTCCATTCTATGGTGGCTATGAAGGCCACAGAAGATCACAGCGTTTATGTTCAAGAAACCAGTTGAGAATAAATGATGCTCACTTGGTAATAATGGGCCCAAAGTGTGCCAAGAAAATATCCCCCACATATTACACCACTATACCAACAGGCAGGATTATTCCATGCATTTATGTTGTTCACATTAAATTCTGATGTCCTGCTGAAATCAAGACTTGTCAGACAGGGCAGCATTTTCCACACTTCTAGTGTCCAATTCTGGTGTGATAAATTCTTTAATTAAAAATTATCAGCTATGGATATAAAATTATAAAATTATACCAGTTGGAGGGAGAGGGGTTGAGTTGGACATCAGTGAGCACCTTACCAAAGCTGAAAGGAGATGATTTATGCAGCAAAAAAGTATATAGTGGCGCTATAATGGCTATATTCAGTTTGGATTCTTGCCCTATGGTTATGTGATGTGCTGGGGGTGAAGGAAGCCTGAAATTTTTGAGAACCACTGTATTATATGGGACACACATAACAAGTGACAGATTTTCTTTCTGGCTTTTGATTTTGTCTTTGTAAATGTGAGCATATCCACATAAGAGTAGGACTTTTCTTCTTCGTCTTCTTTACTTTTTATGATTTCAGGCTTTGACAGTGATACTCCTGCCTCCTCAAGAGTGTTCTTGATTTGTTAAATGTTCTAAGGTTTTTTATCTTAATCATGGAAATAATTCTGTCATCATCCATCTGTGGTCTTTCGGGATTTTTGCTGTTACTGAGCTAGTGCACAATTTTTCTTCACACACCAGACTTTTTGCCATGTTTCTGATAGGTTTTTTTCTTTTCTTTTGTTTTTTTAGCCTAATTACGGTCTCCTTCGCTTGCATTAACTTCTGTTTGCACCTCATATTGAAAGTTTTGATGAAAAGATACCAAATAACTCACCTGCCCATTGCGCTGCTTATCAGTAACCTTGTACCCTGAAAAACAGCCTCTAAACATGGGGAACTATCTAAAACAAATGGCGGTTAATCCTAAACAGTCGATCCAATAATTTTGCTAAACTCTTTGAATTAAAGTTGAAGTCTTCACTTCAATCCCATATTGACTGTTTAAAATCCACCGTGGTGGTGCACAGAGAGATGTAAACCTACCACAAACCTACCTTTGGTCTCGTCTGTCTAAAGGACATTGTTCCTGAAGTCTTGTGGTTTGTTCAGGTGTAATTTTCCTAACCTAAGCTGTGCTGCCATGTTCTTTTCAGAGAGGAGAGGCTTTCTTCTGGCAACCCCTCCGAACAGATCATACGTGATTAGTCTTTTTCTAACTGTCGTGCACTTTAACATTAAACATGTTAACTGAAACTTGAGGAATATTAGATGTAGCTCTTGGGTATTTTGCACTTTCTCTGAGGTTTGCATGTTCTGACCTTGAGATGAATTTGCTGATGATCAGTTAATCAGGTACATTTAATTAGCAGCACCTAGCTTCACTCTTTGCCTTATTTCCTATGGAAACAGTAAGGGTGTACTTAGTTTTTACATGACTGTATTTCTAGCTGAAGGGTCAAACAAGGTGAGCTGTTTGATAATCGATGTATCCTAAACCACAAAATAAACTGTAAGTACCTTACTTAAAATGAGAAAAGCTGGAAAAAAGGAAGGAAATGATGCAGTTTTATAGAATTTAAATTTCTGCAATTATTCAGTAACTGTCTCCTAAAACAAAATGGGTCATTGTCATGCTATTCTTCTTTTCTTTGTTTTTTTTCTCCCATTATAATCTGGAATGTTAAAATCCATACTGTGTTAATTATAATATACCTAGTTTGTGGCTAACATTAAACATTTGTGGAGTAACAGGATCAGAGAAGTTTCTAAGTGATATTCTGCTGATTTAAAGTGCATTTAAACAAATTGTGTCATGTGTGGAAATCAGGGCCACGGAGAGGAATTGCCTCCACATCACTGGGTGACTCACCACTCCTGCAGAATTCTTCTTCAACAGGTCTGTCCTTACTTACCTCAAGGAAAACATAGGTCCATATTAGTTAGTATTAGCAAAGCTTTACAGTATAGAGTAAGAGTTTGTTTTCTAAAAGTGTTAAAACTGCAATGAAATGTTTTGTCTTCTCTGAAATGTGTCCAGAGTATTGCTGGCACCATTGCAGAGTCAATATGAAACCAATGTGACAGAGAAGGACGTCCACAGAGCAAGACGAAGCTCTACACCTGCTGATGACTCAGTTTTGCCTCCAAACATCCTGAACGGCTCTCATCTGTCTTCTCTCAAAGCGCTTGCTCGTCCATGATAGTTCCTCTTCCTGTTCAGCTGCCTGAGGCTTTCTTGAGCAGCTCATCTTGGGCAGGCGTCTTGATGTATTCACAGGCGCTTTTTGTTACATCCTGGATTGTGGCTCCCTCTTTCCATTGCTTATAGATCCTAATACCTGGCTGTGACTCGCCTTTGTGCGTCTTTATCACGGTTCCCACTGGCTTCTGGGATACTCAGTTACTTGTAGTTGCCCTGTATATTCTGGCTCCTATCAACCGCTTCAGCCCGGATCACCTCCCCTCTCTTTGTAACCATTGAGCCACACCTAACTTATGTGAACGACATCACATTATCCTCACTTCAAATCTTTGTAAGGTGGATCAGTAAGTTCTCATTCATGCCATACTTGAGAAACTTACAATGAATTTCTTCAGTTCAATGAATAGTTTAAAATCATTTTTAGCAAATTCATCTGTGACATTTCTCTCTGCTTACTTTGACATTGTTTTTTTAAGAAAGAAAATTTGAGAAAAAATATACACTGATTATGTTTGTTCTCAAATTCCTGTTAGTATTATTTTAAGATAAAATTCATACAGCCAAAAAAAACCCTCATGAGCACAAAATTTGCACCCAGGTAAAACATTTATCCACAAGATGGCGGCAAAACAAAGACTATCTCGACTGACCTGAGCAGCGTGTCCCCTTTACTGCAAGTCATTGGCCTGCTCACATTCAACTCATGTCCTCTGTCTCTGTTGGTACTTTCCTTTTTTCATAATTCCATTATTTTGACAAGACCCCCATGACAGAGCCTCCACTGTATTTTACTGGTGCCCTTGGTCCTCTGACCTCCTCCATGCATACTGATGATGATTTGACAAAAAAAACAAAAACAAAAAAACCTCTCAAATATGGCTTCATCATCCGTAAAGCATGTTGCACTGATTTTCAGTGCAGTTCTTGTGCAATTTGGCATTTGTTTTTTTCTTATCTCTCATTGGCATGACTTTCAACTGCTTTTAATCTGTTGTAGATATTTTTAGATGTTCAGCGTCTTCTTCGGTCCTTCGCCTTTCCAGTTTCCTCAGACTAATCAAACTGTGTTATCACTGCCATTTTAGAAATTTAGAAAGGCTGATGACGGATGGCTCAAGACTTCTGCACAGAACTTTATCTGGAAATGAGGTTTCTTTCAACAATATGTAAAAAGTTTTTCAAGGGTGATAACAGTGCCATTTCTTGTTTTGAATTTTGCTTTGGACTTCATGTTATTGCAGTTCGCCTGTGTCTCTGTGTCTCTCTCTCTGGTCAAAGTGGGCTTCCTGACCCCGAGTCTCTCCTTTTATGGTTTGAAAAGGTCAGTAGACTGACTCCAGCATACACAACAAACTGGGAACTGTCCAAAGTGTTGAAATGTACGCCTTGAATTTGCTGGGAGAGAAATGTTGGTGGTTGTGCTATAAGCATAAAAAGTAACAGTATTGTGTGTATTTTGTACATAACAGGTTTTAACTAAAAAACACTTAAAGCTGTACTGTTCAGTTACACTGCAAAGACATGACGAAGCAAGTGCACCACCCACCTAATCAGTGTTCAGCTAGTCTAAAGGTCAAAGGCTGAAACCTCTGCATTGATTTTGGTCCAACTTTATAGTTTATTATCCATCAGTAAACAATCTCACACAAACTCAGCAGCTGAAGTTATTCCATTTGGATTTCAGTTAATGAACTCAATGGCATTTTAGGATGACGGCACCTTTTAATTCGAGGAACAAACGTGGGTGGATTAAAGGATTAGTCTGAAGTACTCATGAGCTTGTTGAAGTAGAGAGGAGTTTGAGTGTGAAAGTCATTTTTTGATCTCATAATGAAGTCAAATATTTCCAGAAATGGGCTGTTTTAACAAAAGTGGGTCAGACAAATAAACTTTTGTGCTCTCTGTCATTTCTTTTTTTCCACTTAGATAAGAATTTATGACTCTGGAGAGAAGTCGAGACTGTTTTCCATGTGAATAGTGGGAATAAAGAAAGTGAAGTCTACACCCTGAGGTTTAAATATCCACCATTTACCCCACAATACTTCTAAGAAATTCTTAGAAAATAAAAAAAAACTGTACTATTTTTCCCCTTTCATCCCCTCTGACTGCTGTTAAATGATATTCTAGGATAATTGGTAGTAATGTATTTCCAATATGTATTTCTGTCTAGTTATCCATTAAAGATTAACTTCATTATCAAGCCACTGTCGTTTGGTTATTGACGGTTAGCCACGCCCACTAAAAGGATCAGCCAATACAAATGCGAGTAGATCCCCCCCACCCTCCTCCTCACACACACACACACCCCCTTCCCGCTGATGACCGTAAACAAGTTTCACCGGTTCACCCTCCGGCAATGGATTGACGATTCATGTAAATAAAACAGATCGACGCAGCTTAAATTGCGCAAGGATGGCGGACGAGGAGTCACTGAAGGACACGCTACCGGACGAGGAGAGGGAGTTTCAGAAGGCTATAGCGAAAATTGGAGGTAGCGAGAGGATTTATTTGGTGAGTGATGTCTGCAGAAGTAAAGATTTGGACGGAGATGACGCCAAAATATTGCAGGAGTTCGTACGCGACATGTTTCACGACGGCAGTCTGGTGGCAAACGGTCATGGTGGCCCCCAGTCAAGTCCGACGAGCGATCATGGCGGTAAAGCAAGTACAAACCACGTTTCCAGCGAGGCGGAGACTGGAAAGGGCAATGAAAATTATCTAACAGCGAGGCCCAAGGACTTGGAATTGGGAGAGGACAGAGAGAAAAAGAGACGACCAGCGGGTAGTAGCAATGCTCAGAGGACAGCAACGAGGAGGGCGAACAGTCACAGCCTGAAGCGAGCGATAGACTCCCCTGTCATCATATTCATCTTCAGACAGACTTTCATCGGCCGAGCTCCAAACGAGGTGTGCTTAAAAGAGATCCTCAAGGATGTAAAGGCACGCACGAAACGCGCTACAATCGCTCGGCCAGCTCTGATTGGATTAATCCACACAACCGACGAGAGCGCCGAGACGCGCCGGTGCGCCCAGCTTCTGGAGCGTCTGATCCGCTCGGTGTTCCACAACCATGCATCAGAGGCGATATGGGTCGGCTGCTTCATCCCGAAGACAGACACCCTAATGCTCAGCATCAAGAAAAACGTCTGCAGAGTTATACATTCATCTCAAGCAGCAGGTGTACACACATTCCACTTGTAGCAAAACCTCAGAAAAGCTTATTTATTTCATGCAGTGTGTAGAAAAAAAAATGTTTTAGTGTGACCATCTGCAACAACCGCACACACCCATGTCAGCAGGACACATGCTTGTAAACATGGAGTTTGAACCCTGGCACATTTAACCAGGCCAGCATGGGAATATTGTACAATGTACAGCATATTAGATCAGCAAGAGGCAAACAGCATAATTTGTCCAAGATATAATATGTTAACTATTATACCGAAGCCTCCACTACTCATAATATGATCGTTGTATGCTCACCAATGAGCACTACTTCAATTCAAGTCCATACAGGACATACTTTAATGAGAGAGCTCACTCTTGTGTAGGCCACTTCATGACACTCACAAGACCACACTGCACACATTTTTCTTCCCAGGCAGGGCTGCAAAGGCCAGGAAACAATGGGAGCATTCACAAAACGGTCACCCCCTTAGAAAAGCTGCCACATTGTTAAACGCTTCTTATCGCCTTTCAGATAATACTAGGGATGAAGGGAACCCAGTTTTCTGGCCATTGCAACGTTGGTTCAGCCACAGGAGAAGAGAAGACCGAGGTTCAAGCAGCGAGCAAAGAGGTAGCTGCAAAGTAACTTCAGCAGAGAAATGCCTGAACTGCACCACAGTCCTGCAGTCACTTATTTTCACTGCAAGCTCACAAGTTTTCTTTTTTCAGGTGATGCTGAAAGTGCAGAAGAGGGCATCCCTCTGAAAGCCTGTGCCTTGTCTACTGGACCAACTCTGAATGGAGATCCATCTGGAGGAGACGGCTAATGTAACCTGTGTGCTTTTTAGACTGTGAAAAGAGAAGCTGACCTCAGTGCTTTGCTACAGTGTTACAATTTTTCTTTGTGATGCTCAGGGACCCACTTCTTATGAGTCAGCATACTTCTTGTCACGTCAAAGCCACCTAAACACTGTCAGGTTTGAAACATGCATTAGTTTGTTACGTGTTGAGAAAGCGTTAGACGGCTTACAGCATAAGTACTCTTATAAAATGATACAGGACTTGATTCCTGGCTCACTGTTTGTCAGGGAACTTGTGTATATCAAATACAGGGAATTAAAGAACAAAATCAACTGACATGATAAAAGCCTTAAAATGTGAAATCTCGCACAGTTTACCTGAATCCAGGTCACGTTCTCGCCTAGAAGCACTGCACTAATTTTCCGGAAAACCGTATTAATTGGATAACAGGGACCCTGGGTGCTTTACTTAAGATTTTATTTTTCATTTTCATTAGGATTTTGTGTCTTAGAGGCAACTTTTAGGACCACCAATATTTGTAACGAGATTTATGTCACTTGTATTTATGTAGCCTACTGACTTATTCATCCCTTTAAATAAACATAATTGGACTTGCCTGAGTGTTCAGCTTTGTTTTAAAACACATACTCCTTGCCTATTCTTTCAATAAAGTAAAAACTGCCTGGGTGACAACTAGTAGTCATCGAAAGCTGTATTGTCATACAACTTTGCATGAAAAACACGCCGCCCCTTGGCTTCCACGATCTTCATTTAATTGCCAGATGTGCTAATTTACTGTTTGTAAGCGACCTGCCTTGTCTTGACAGAAACGTAGAAGATAGTGATGTGTCGGTCGCGAATGAAACTGCTCTTAGAGCCGACTCTTTGAAGTGAACGACATGAGCCAACTCCTTATTGGGAACCGTGGGGTTTGTTTTTTTTCTTTCTCTCACCCTCTCTCTCGCACTTTTTCTCCACTCCACTCCGCACACGAGCCTTGTGCAGTTGCAGATGATAAAGGATTCAGAAAGTTTATTCATGCAGGCCCATAAGACAGAGAATGTGTATCTTCTTTTTGTTTTCATATTTTAATTTATATTTAATTGTGTTGTGGTTTGCAGTGTTTTGTGTTGTTTCACTTTAAAATTGTTTAAAAGGAAAAAGCTGAAAATTTAAATAGTTAAAAGTTGAAATCCTTTACAATAGTAATTCCTTTTGTGCATAATTTTATATTATGGTTAATAATAAATTAATTAAAGCAACAAAACAACCTGAAGAGTCGGTTGGGAGCCGAAAGCACCGGATCTTTTTAGTGAGTAGAGCCGAAAGAGCCGGTTCTCTAAAAAGAGTCGGAAATCCCAACACTAGTAGAAGAGCTGCTGGGCTGGCAGGTCGCCATTTGAGGTGCCAGTGTAAAAATCGGATACATTCAACTACATTTACAAATTCCCCACATTTTTTCAAATAATATTTACGTTATCTTTATGTTAATTAGTTATAAAACTGGAATATGTTGGTACAACTGATGAATCCAGCGTGAATTGTATACATTTTTTTACGTTTTTAATCAGGCATAGTTACAGCTGGCCAACCCGAGGGTCCTTCAGACAGGGACTTGCGGTGTTGAACAAAAAGAAGTTAGCAGCGGCTGCGTTCAGTTCGGTGGTTAAACATATCCAAATATTGCAAATCTTTTCTTTAACTTCCCACAAATCACACGAAATTTCGCCGTCACACTAGGATACGCGGGGCCGAGGAGGGACCGAAGAGCCAATCATGATAACATCTGCCGGTAAGTAGTTAAAGGTAGCTTTATTTTGTTAGCCGTTGCCATTGATTTAGCTGAGTCACACGGCTAGTACTTGGCAGCCCACCATAGACCGTTGATCACATATAAAATTACTAAAGTAGTTATAGTAAGGAGAAACACATTTCATTGTGGATTTCCCGTGCTTCAGAAATGGTTTTAATCACTACAAGGCTGTTTAAATGGAGGAAGCGGAAATAAATTACAGTAATGGCAACAGCATGGATCTTTATAGATAAACATGTTCATTTTTGCTTTCATCTGAGACGTAATTTCCGATGACGTTATGTGTTTGAATACATCCTAAATGCTGCTGTCATCTTAGTATTGCTATAAACAATCTTCAAATTGCCAGATTTTGGGCTAACATTATATTTGATCCTCAATAAGCTTCTGTATCTCCTCAGACCGTATTGTAATGTAATGTATTCTTAGAATGTATTGTCTTTGATTTGCAAATGTATTTAGTATTTGAAATGACCGTTGGATCAAAAGAAAAGTATTTGGATTTTATGAAGTAAACATCCATTTAATAATTTCTTTTGTTTTCTAGCTGGAATTATTTCTCTCCTTGATGAGGATGAGCCCCAGCTTAAGGTAAGAGTTGGCTGTAGGGTAGTCAATTGAATATTCGGGTAACGGGAGATTTTCATGTCTTGTTATCTCACCACAAGAGATACAGTTGCAGAGATAAAGTCTCTTGACTTTTATGAATTGTCAGTGTGGCCCATCAAGTTTTGGTCAATGTTTTATTTTTCTACGTGACATAAATGTAAACTCATTTGGTGTATGCAGTATTACATAAAAGTGAATACAAAGATGAATATTTAAACAACACGTCTGTTTTTCTTGCAGGAGTTTGCTCTGCACAAGCTAGATGCCATTGTGAATGACTTTTGGGCTGAGATTTCAGGATCCGTGGATAAGATGTAAGTAGCGAAGAGCTTATATTATAGTTATTACAGTACTGTAACATAAGTCAGCAGGAACTTAAGCTCATTGTTTATTTCTATGTCTGTTGTAGGGTTAAAGATTTAACTGACTTTCCCTGTAAATGCTGAGACACTGACATCAGTATTTACTCTCCCTCAAAGCTCCCTCATAGTTCAGTAATAAATGCAGAACTGAATGATTTTGATCATCTCTGATCTGATCTACAATTTACTCAATGGTGATTAGAAAAATGGCTCCTGACAGTTTTGTTTTATGTAACTCGTTGTTGTCTCCTCACAGTGAAGTCCTATATGAGGATGAGTCTTTCCGGAGTAGAGAATTTGCAGCCTTGGTGGCCTCCAAGGTTTTCTACCATCTTGGAGCCTTTGAAGAGTCTCTAAATTATGCTCTTGGTGCAGGAGATCTTTTCAGTGTCACAGATGACTCAGAATATGTGGAGACCATCATTGGTGAGTGGGGGGGGGACTTCTTCTCTTCTTACCAGTGCAAAGTAAAATAAAGATGTAATGTTGGACGTAAGGTTTATCCTCCGTTGCTTTCTAATGAAAAGTATGTATGAAATAAATATATTTACCTACATAACTTGTTATTTTTGTGGATGCAGCCAAATGCATCGACCATTACACCAAGCTGCGGGTGGAGAATACCGAGCTGCCAGAGGGCGAAGAGAAGAAAACCATAGACCCCCGTCTCGAGGGCATTGTCAACAAGATGTTCCTGCGTTGCCTTGACGATCACAAATATAAACAGGCCATTGGCATCGCCCTGGAAACAAGACGTCTGGACATGTTTGAGAAAACCATCTTAGAATCAGTCAGTGCAGTTTTCTGCTAACTTGAGATTATTTTGGATCTTTATAACAAGTTTTAATAAGATTTACGCTTTGGTTACTGCTGTTGATTGTTCAAGGTTATTAACGTTTCATCTTAAGAATTTCTTTCTTTTCACTTCCCTTCCAGAATGATGTGAGTGGCCTCCTTGCCTACAGCTTGAAGGTGTGCATGTCCCTGATGCAGAACAAGAAGTTCCGTAACGACGTGCTGAGGGTGCTGGTCAAACTCTACATGAACCTGGAAAAACCTGATTTCATCAATGTCTGTCAGGTAACAAATGAATTGTTCAAACACCTGAGCCAAGGAAACTGGCGCGGGTGATCGTGCTTTCACTTCTTTTTTTCCCCCTCCAATGTTTTATCCATTGATTTGTTGTTTGTGACAGCATACACAAACACAGAAAAGAAATAAAAGGCTTTCAGGCACGAAAACATACGGAGGGAATTTAAGACAGTGCGACTCTCGAAGTTCTCAAACATGAAGAAAACCTGTCAAGAATATAACAAAAATATATTAAAAACATTTTTGCATCTTATGGGGCCGAGAAAAAAGTAAAGATCACAGCTTGTAAGAGATAATATGGTATTATTGAAGAAAAGGCCCTCATCTCCTATTAAATCTCCCCTGAATATCTGGTTTACACATGCATAATTCTTCCAGTTGTAGAAAAGATAACATCCTTAATCTAGTTTCGTAGAAGAGGTAGACTTCCAATTTATATGTTTCTTGGCAAGCACAATTCCTTCATACAGATGAATCTGGATGCCAGGTGAAAACCCAAGGGTTTCTACGGAGCATCCAAAGATTGCCAAGTTATGGTTAGGTTTAACGTCTCTGGAGAAGGCTGCTGAAAGCCACTAAATTGACATTATGAAAAATGAAAACTCCAAATGATAAGATCAAAATTTATATGTAATCACAATCTTCATGATTCCAGAGAGTTTTTTTGCTATAAAGTTCACTTTATAGCAAAAAAACAACAGTAAATGATGAGCGTTCTCTCTAGCTGGTATAATAAGAGGAAAAAGGTGCCCATTATAGCAGGTATTTTTTGTTAGATAAGAATCTCTAACGATCAGTCAACCAAACCAACATCTGCCCTGAGTCATGCTCAGAGTTATTTGTGTGATTTTTAAAATAGTTGATAGTACTGCTGTATGTTGATCACATGTACAGCTTTAATTTAATAGATTTTCCCAAACTATTTCAAACTAACATCCCTCTCCGCTTATCTCTCTCTCTCCCCACTCCAGTGCCTGATATTCCTGGATGATCCGCAGGCTGTGAGTGATATCCTGGAGAAGCTGGTGAAGGAGGACAACCTGCTAATGGCCTACCAGATCTGTTTTGACCTCTATGAGAGTGCCAGCCAGCAGTTTCTGTCCTCTGTCATTCAGAACCTGCGTACCGTTGGGACACCTATTCCTGCAGTCCCTGGTTCCACAAATACAGGCACTGTGCCCACGCCAGACAAAGAGAGGTAGGCAGGGACAAAGAGTGACTAATTCTGAAGCACTTTGTCTTGGTTCATGTTTATAGGTCTTGGGCTTTTTCAGAGATAGTGGCTCTGATTTAAGGCATTTCTCTGCAGAAGAGTTATTTTAAAATGCTGTATTGTGGGAAAACCTTTTGACCCTTTGTCAGTGAGAATAAAGCCCACTAAGTTTCTGGTGGGCATCTTAAACCTTCTGAAATGAACCAAACTAAAGTAAAGAAATACAAAAGATTGAGTTTGAATTGAGTCTAATACACACACATCTTACAGACTGAAACTTGTTGTCTCTTGTATGTTTTATAGTGATGCAATGGAGACCGATGACAAAGCTGGCAGCTCACCTGCTGGAAAGCCTGCAGAAACGGTTAGCAGTTTGGATTTTTGGGGGTTTTAACTGCAGTATATCTTTGATAACTGGAGCCTGCACAACAAAGCATGTTCACCATAATCAGTACAGCTTTGTCATGTGATCAAGGCTAACAATCACAGTCACGCTAAGCAGTTTGTATACATGCACATAAAACTGGTTGCGTTGGCATCATCTGGAAAAGTCTAGAGCCACACGGTTCTCACAGGAATAACAAAAAGTAATCCTGAAACTTGATGAGGAATTCTAAAATATACTGCGAGTTAAAAGGAGTTTATTAGAGTCAGAATCAGAATCGTGTTTGCCAAGTGTATATATAGCAGTGTAGTCTAGTTAAGCATTCAAAGTCGAGAAGAAAAGTTCAAAGAAAAAATGCAGATTGCACATCATTAGTACTACCTTACTAAATATCAATACTAACTCAGTGTGGCCTTTAGCTGCAGTCTTGATAGTGTTATTGAATGCTGGGAGGGAGGAATGAATATAAAACTTCAAGTTAAAGTTGAAAGTAGAAAGAAGAAAATCAATTGAACAGTAGTTTTGGGGGGTTTTTTGGGGGAGGGGGGTTAAATAAATACACTGATTTGCTGCCTTTAATATATCCTGTCACATTGTCCTTCTGTCTTTTTACAGAAAGATGAGTCCAAAGACCAGAATGCAAAGATGATCAAGATCCTGAGTGGGGAGATGGCCATTGAGCTTCACCTACAATTCTTAATTCGAAATAACAATACAGATCTAATGATTCTGAAAAACACAAAGGTAACGTTCGCTGCCAGTGTAATGTGCAGTTTTGAAGAAGATTGTTTACAACCAGATGAACTGCATTTTGCTTGAGGTCACTTAATGTGCCGTAGCGACCACTTCCTGAAACTCCCTGATTTTTGTGCCTCCTTTTACTCCAGGACGCGGTTCGAAATTCAGTGTGCCACACAGCTACGGTTATAGCCAACTCCTTCATGCACACAGGAACCACAAGTGACCAGTTCCTCAGGTAACTGTGCTGGGAGGATGATAAAACACTGAAAAGATTACAGAGGGATATTGATAAACGTGTTGTTTTCGAGTGACTATAACCCCAGTGTTTTTTGTTCTTGTAGAGAAAACTTAGAATGGCTGGCAAGAGCAACAAACTGGGCAAAATTCACAGCGACAGCAAGTCTGGGTGTCATCCACAAGGTAGAGTTCTGGCACAATGATGGTAATACTAAGAAAACCAGAAAGGATTTTGTTCTAATGTTATGCTTTTCTAATCTTACTGCCTGCTCAGAATGTTTTAGACAAAGATTAAAATGTTTCTAATGTTCAAAATGTTGAAAATGCTTTCTTTCAGGGTCATGAAAAAGAGGCGCTCCAGTTAATGGCCACCTACTTGCCCAAAGATACCTCCCCTGGGTCTGCCTACCAGGAAGGAGGCGGGCTGTATGCCCTGGGCCTCATTCATGCCAACCATGGCGGGGACATCATTGACTACCTGCTCAGTCAACTCAAGAACGCCAGCAATGATGTGAGTTTTTAGGTTTGGTTTCATGCTTGGTTGTCAGATAAATGTTACACTTGTGCCCCAGCTAAAGCTTTTTAGAGAGCAGGAGCTAGTTTAAGTCTCTGTGTCAGTTTTATGCTCTCACTGATGGTGTGCTTTCTGTTCCACGGTCACAGATTGTCCGTCATGGCGGTGCTCTTGGCCTGGGCTTGGCTGCATTGGGCACGGCTAGGCAGGATGTCTACGATCTGCTCAAGTCGAACCTCTACCAGGATGATGCTGTCACTGGTACGTAGGCCCTGTCAGTGAAGGGGCTTTTTGAATTTTAAAGCCCCAGTTTGCTTTTTACTGTTCTGCTTACTAATAATAATGTTTCTACAAATATGACAAAGAAGGATTTGGTTTTTTATTTTTGTTTGTTTTGAGCATCTTTGCTACGTCCCTTATTAGAGTAGAACTTTCAGACGTTTTAAATATGTGTTTTGTTATGTTTTTTAATTGTATGTGGACCAAAAAAAAGCAGGGTTTTTTGTTTGTTTTTAATCCTGTGTGATGTGTTATGGAATTTTAATTAACAAAGCCTACAGACACAGTGAGCAGTAGGCCAACAACTTTTAATAATAAACACAAGCATGCTTGGAGAGAGCCGCCATCATGGGGCACTGACAGCAGTCTCTCTACCAATGAACAGCACAGCCCTGGTTTAAATACAGTCAGACAAAAGTACTTTCACAGCTGTTAACCCTCTCCAGAATGTGGGAGATTTTTTATAACCTTATCTCTTCTTACCGTGATTGCCCCTTGTCTCTTCCCCCATCCTCAAAAACACAGAACAAAAGGCTTCACACCTGTGGAATTTCCCCCGCTTTGTCACCCCCTTTCTCAGAGGCCTAGCTGTGTGTGTGCAATAAAGTTAGAGCTGAATGCTCTTCCACATGTTTATTGTTTATTTTTTCTGCTTCTGCGACCTCCCAGGTGAAGCTGCAGGGTTGGCTCTTGGTCTCGTCATGCTGGGCTCCAAGTCGGCTCAGGCGATCGAGGACATGGTGGGCTACGCTCAGGAGACGCAGCACGAGAAGATCTTGCGTGGCCTGGCAGTAGGAATTGCCATGGTCATGTATGGACGTATGGAGGAGGCTGATGCCCTCATTGAAAGCCTCTGTAGAGACAAGGTATGACTAAAAAACACTCAAAAATCAAATTATGTACACCATCAGGTTGAAACTTCTGTCAAAAAAAGTGACAATTGTCTTTGCCATAGGGTCAACTTACCAATATCTAGAAAATAATAGAAGTTTGATTCTTTAATGGAAAGAATCTCAGTCTGCTTCATAAAGGTCACTACTCTCCGTAAAGCTCACAATTCACTGTGCCGATATTTGATGTATCAAATCCCGTCTGCACTTACTGAACCTCAGGTTGTGTGTATTTCCCATCACATGTGAGACTCTTCCTCTGTACTTTGTGCCAAGATCTAGATGTGGGAAATTACTCAAATTATGTTGATCTTAGTTGTGTATCCAGACACAGTCTTAAAGCTCTGCTTTCTTTCACTGTCTACGGTAGGACCCCATCCTGCGGCGCTCTGGTATGTACACTGTGGCAATGGCATACTGTGGCTCTGGGAACAACAAGGCCATCCGACGCCTGCTACATGTCGCTGTGAGTGCTTCCTTTTTTCCTTCTTTACAACACTGTCACTGAAGGGAGTGCAGGTTTATAATGATGGCACTGAAGCGGATGGAAGATCCACTAATGGCCGGCCTCATAATAGCTGCTAGTCATAATATTGTCAAAAGTATGATTGTTTATTTTCTCCCTTAATCTGTCTTTTTTTTTCAAAGCTTTAGTAGCTGCTGTTATTAAACTAGTGCCAGTTATTTAAAGCACTGTATTCTTTCAGGGATGATCTTGCAAAACTCTTTGCTAACAGAAATCACTGCAGAGGTGTGAACCACTTTTGTCCTGCAGGTGGCACTTGGTGCTAACTGAATTTATTAGACAGCTTAATAGTAGAGCATATTTCTTTTACTCTGAGTAGTAGGGGATGTGCATTTTTAAGATTAAATCAAGTCCCGTTTAATTGACTGCCTTTCTTTTGTCTATTAAGGTGAGTGATGTGAATGATGATGTCAGACGGGCTGCTGTCGAGTCCATTGGCTTCATCTTGTTCAGGTAAGCCAGACCCCATTCTTTAAACTATGAACGCTCTGTTTTGGTTTTTTCCGCATGCACCAAAGGCCTTTCTCTTTAAAACCTCAATACTTGTGCCAAAATTCCAGCTTTATGCAAAACACAACCTTTGAACAAAGAAATACTTATTTGAGCAGATCAAATCATGCATCTGGTAAAAGGAAGGTATTCTGAAGGGTTTTCTAAATATCATTGTTATTACAAATGATGCTCCTTTATGTTAATCTTTTGAAGAGTTTTAAAAAAAGTTATATAATGACAACCAACCAGTGCTCAGTTTGCTGTCCGTCCGTTTATTTTAAACAGTTGCACAGTTATCTTTGTTTGCTGAGGGGAGGTAGAATTAAAGCTAGATGGTTTATGGTTGTTGATTTCAGTGTGTGTCACATCTGCCGCTAACTGGCTGTCTATCTTAAACGCAGCTGGCACACGAACAACAACCTCCACAAAGAGGCACGTGCATTATAGTAGAAACTCAGTGTGATTTTAGATGCTAGTTATATGTAAATTAATAAATAAAAATCATTACCTTAAAAAAAGACTTGCAGAATGCTTACGGCAAAAGAAAATGGCACAACTATAGCCATCCGTATTAAGGTTAATAGCATTAGCTGCCACAGTAACTTTATAAAGCCGATACCTGTGGATACTCTGGTGTCCCCCACAAACTAGAAGGAGAACAGGGAGTTTACCAGTTTTTCCATCATTACAAGCAGCTGATCTCTTGGTTACTTGTGGGAGTTTTATTTAGCTTTACTACAGTTAGCTTGTTTGGGATTTTAACTTGTGAAGTGAAGTGTTGTTGGTTGATTGGCTAACACAAAAGTGTTAATGTAGCAGCTGGCAAATGAGTGAAACCAGTGAATGTCATTTTCATGCAGATGTCCTGGAGCTTAGTTGGCTTTAACCAGTCAGGTTCTTGTTATTCACTACGTCACTACTGACACAGAAACAGTTTGGTTTTCTTTCTTTTTTGCTTCAGTTTTCCTGGCTGACCTTGTGTTTTTTATATTTTGTGTAATGAGTTGTCAAAATTTAGTTTAGTAGTAGTTACTGGTCTTCATGAATGATGTTCCTCTGTCAGACAATGACACCACTGAGGTCCTTATCACTTTAACTGTCTTCTCCAGTTATTTACAGGCATTTATCCCACTAACATCAGTGTTTACCCACCATAGAGCAGGGCTCGTGCTAAACAGACTGCCTGGCCACTTCACAAACATCAGGGTGTGCATTTTTAAGCCCAAAAAGGCCATGTGATATCCTGTGATCAATCGGCCGCTACATAAACCTTGTGTAAATTTTCTCTGTGTTTAGAAAGACTTGTGAACCAGAGCTATTTAGTTTGCCTGCTCTTCTCTGATTTCTCACCCTAATGCCTTAAGAATAACTGCATGCACTCCGCCTCACAAGAAGAGCCAGGTTTGAATGCCTTACGTTTCAGCTTTTTCATACTAAATCAGCAGAGTTCCAGTTTGTTTGTTTGTTTGTCTTTTGTTTAACAGTGACACAGTCTATACAGGAATATAACTAATTAGGATTTTAGTTTAGTTGAATGTTTTCCTGGATATTTTTAAACAGAGAAATCAGGAATTGCTCCTTAAATATGCTGTCGTTACAGTATTCGTATTTTTCTTTTTCAGTGTAAATAGCAGTGTTTTTATTGCCAAACTCTGTTATCTGCTTTGGTGTTTATGATTTGGGGAAAAGTGAATAGCCTTTGTTTTGTTTTGTTTTGTTTGTCTTACTGTGGCTGTTATGCTGTGTTTTGTTTTGCCCAGCCCTTATTTATGATAGAGGCCATTTTTTCCGATCACATTACAGTAACATATGAATGTGGAGATCAACAGCATAACACACAGATAGTTAGAATTTGGCCTTTTTATCAGGAACACAAGAAATATTTTATTAAACACATGTAGATTTCCATTTAAAGTGAACATTTTCTATGTACAGTCTTTTTAAGTGGACATCTTTTTAACATGTCAAAACAGCAGGCTGCGATACACGTACAAGAGTGCTTTTCAAAGGTCCAGCAAATACATTAAGTATCGTTTCAAGAGTGCAAGGCGTTTATGTCTGTCTGTGTTGTCTTGACAAAATATAAGCATGTAGATGGTTTACAGCATATTTAGACAGCAAAAGTTGAAAGCATCAGAATAGGAAATGTACTGTATGCTGCATTCAGGGAGTTTCCAGGTCATCATGATGTCCTGAACTTTGTGGATGTAGTGTTCATAGTTGAAAATAGATCCTTGTGTAACTGATGTAAACAAACATTAGCGATCACTTACTAGTTTCTAAGTGAGGTCACCACCTTGAACCCTGGAGGGCAAAACAAGCCTTCCTTAGACTTCATGTGCTTTACTTTCACCAGAGTTATTAAACCAAAATGCCAGCTAATGTTCACAAGCCGCTCAGTTGTTTACAGCTGCTGGGCAAGTAAAGATAATGGCACTAAATGCTAACACACCTCTCCTGAGGCTGCCGTACAAAAACAGCAGCCAAATCCCACCAAAGGCTAAATTATATTACATTATTATAAGCTTAACAGATGAGTTTCACCTTCCAAACGTGGCATTAGTGACCCATCTCAATCAAAAATAGATAGACCTGCACCTACTGTTGTTTTTGTTTTGGGGTTTTTTGTGTATGTGCTGGTGGCAGTGTAAGTGCACTGGGGGGATATTGTTACATATTGCAAATATTGCCAAATGGACTGCAGCTTGTGCAATGTACACTTTACAAGTATGGAAAAACATGCAGTATTTTAAATATCAGTGTTTTTGAAAGTTGATCTGGACATTTGCAGCTTGTAACATATTAAAAACGAGTTCTCTGGTGCTCTGATGCTCTGAGTTAGCCAGCATTTTGGTGTTTTGCCCTCTAGGTGTGCGCTACAAAAGACTATGAACAGTTTGGGGTTTGTTGTCTTGCCATTAAATGTATCCAATTGACAGAAACATCTGTTCGTGACAAGCCTTTGTCTTGAAAGAACTCAAATTTGCAACATAAATTTTATCCACTTTAAGTACCCCCCCCACCCCCACCCCACCCCCGATTTATATTCATTTGCTTTGCGTGTCCATAGTCTATACACAGCTAACATGTTCCTCCTGCTTATCATCTTCATTTTCAGTCAGAAGTATTGTGTCTAGCACAACACCACTAGATGACTGTACAGGTGGTTGCCGACACCTCAGCGGACTTTGGTAGGCCACAGCTCCAATGCCGTTCTTCATTCCCCGTTTCATGAATAGCTTAGAGTTCTCTGCCATGGAAGATTTGATTGAAATCCTTGTTAGAGTCCACTCTGCAGTTGATGGCCTCAGATGTCCTCCTGACAGGTTACTGGCACAGCTCCTGTAATTACAGGTGATGTAACGTGTGAACGCCTGCCTGAAAGTTTTGTTGAATAGGGTGTAGACCAGCGGGTTAATACCTGATGACACGTAACCCACCCAAACAAAGATCTCCATGAGCCGGGCAATGACGTTGGGATCACACCCTTTGCATAGCACTGAGGTGATATTTGTAATAAAGAAAGGGCACCACATGACTACAAACAGGAGGAAGACTATGCCCAGTACCTTGGATGCACGCTGCTCGTTGCTCAGAGTCTGCATGGACTTCTTGCCCATAGTTGACATCCTGCGAAAGGACTGTTCGTATGGCGTGTGAGCGATCGTGGTGCCTGCATTTGGCTTTTCCTGCATCCGGGGAAGTCTGCTGTCCAGCACATTCATTTGCTCGGCTTCAGTTGAAGCCATAGACTGCTCCCTTTGAAAAACTGTGGACACCGCCGGAGAGCTAAAACGCTGAGTGACCTTTGACCTGAGCAAATAAACCTTTTTGCGCAACACATGGACAGTGAGTAGATAGATGACCATCATGATAGTCAAAGGGATGAAGAATGCTGATAAAGAGCCAAATATGATAAAATCCCAGAAGGTGGTTGGTTTCAGCAGGCACGTGTGGTTGCTGTTGAAGGTGATGTTGTTGGGAAGGTGGTAGTTCTTAAGGCCCCTAATAGGAATTGGAATTGCAATACCTAGAAAAACGACAACAACATTAAATACTGGGAAACACTGGTTATTACCACACTGCTCCCCGGGCGCCTGCTTAGTGGGCTGCCCACTGCTTCACTGAGTGAATGGGTCAAATGCAGAGAAAAACAAGTAATTTCCCCATGGGGATCAATAAAGTATCCATTATTATTATTATTATTATTATTATTACTCATTGGATGAACAGCTTACTGGCTTGCATTTGTTTTGTTTTTTCTGCAAATGCAGTAATTTTTCATTTGAGAGAAAGAGCTGCTTTTACTGAAACGTGTCTCCAATAACAAGGCATGACTGATTGCAGCATCTTTGTGTTTACAGCTTACTGTAAAAAAGTCACAGTGGACTTTAAATCACATCAGTGCTGTTTATATATATGTTGCTGTTTTATGTCATCTGGCATGCATTTCTGAGTGTAAACCAGGTCTTGTTGGGGCTTTTATGTTTTGAGTTTTGACTTTAAAGACTGCTGTAGAGCTGAAGGCTGAACTGACAAACTTACAAATGGATATGAGCCACACCAGTGCGATCTTGACCAGCGCTTTTGCTCTGGATTTGTACTGGCTGTGTTGAATCGGCTTCTTGATGGCAATGTAGCGATCCAGTGAAATGGCACAAAGGTGCATGATGGATGCAGTAGAAAAAAGCACATCAAGGAAGAGCCAGATGGGGCAGAGAAACTCAGGAAGAGGCCATCCAGAGTCTAAAGAGAAGATGAGATGGAAATTAGAGTTGGCAGATAGTTTAATATACTTGTGGTGTAACTCGTTTTCTTGCCAAAAAGAATGCGGTCATACTCTCTGCCCGTTAGGGTAGATATCAGACAATGGCAACGGGTTTGAAGTAGCACTCGTGCAAATGATTGCTGTTTGTTTATCTGTGAGGAATCACTTTACTGGAAAAAGGAGGGTTCGCCGAGTGTTTATGGAGCTCGGAGCTCTTTATGTAGATGTGGCAGAGACTGCGCTCAACAGTAGTGTTTATTTTGAGTTCTGGGTATAAAACTGGCAAGTAGTTGTTCTGGCTTTTGTCTCGTCATCCATTAACATAGTAAAAGACAGTTGTTGGAATTTTCCTGTGTTATGCCCGTCTCCTCCGCCTCCTTACTGCGCTGCTTTCTCGTACTCTGTTTTGATTAAGTTTGACATGGAAGCTTTTCTCCCCCCAAATGACAAATGATTGACACTTTTGGAAAGTGTTTATTTGTTATATTAGTTTTACAATGTTACTAAAGCAATCCTGCCCTTGTAAGCTTATTTTTTTTTTATAGTTTTTTGTTTTATGGTTGCCTTTGAAAACATCCTAGTTCCACCACGTGGCAGCCCATTAAAAACTTGGAGCATAAAGCAGAGCTCTCCTGTAGTTCCTAGTTATACAAGGCTCGTGTCAGCACCTCAAAGTCATTTGCAATGTTTTTTCTTTTCTTTTTTTTGGTTTATAAGGATTACAAAACTGCTATTTGAACAGATGTGGGTGTCTAAGAGTCAACAGTGCAGGACTTTTATTAAAAAAATATGGGGATGAAGTGTTATTACTTAAAAAAGAATAAGAATAATTTGCATTTCTGGCAAGTATAAGAAAGAATGTGTTTATAGCACATTGCACAGTAGAAACAGCTACAATATCCACATCTCTTTAAATAAAAAAAAATATATAGAATAGAGGAGTTCAGAAAATCTAATGTATTAAATTACCACATTATTGGTTAGTAGAGAGCTGGCTTCTCACTTAGGCTTTTCTTTTTTCTTTTTTGGCTACAAGTTGGTTTATTTTAAGTTTACAAGAGTTTCTGTTCACATAGCTCATATTTTAAACAAGAGGACCTCTTACATTTTCCAGGTGTCTGTATACTTCTGCTCAGCAGATGTGGAAGAGTGGCTGAATACTAGAAACATTTTCTGGATTGGGTGTGTTGCATCATCTTTTCTTTGAAACCTATATATTTTAATTCAAAGTAAAGTGGGTTTCTCTGCCAGCTGCAGCCAGCTCTACCTGCCCTACTACTTTACTCCACGAGCAAGTCTGAACGGATGATCAAAGATAAAAGGAGGTTATAGCTGTTCAACTGGAGACACTTTGGTTAATAGAGAAATCAATTTTGTTTTATATGTGATTGGATCGCTAAAGGTAAAGGCCTAATAATTATAGTGACATTGTATAGAGCTGAAAAGAAAAAGAAATGTAACTAACTAACGAACTTCAAAGGACTAGCTGTTAGCCTCTCTGCACCTTCCTCACCTGTTATTAGATTATAAGAAGGGGGATAAAGGTTAAAAAGATAAATTGGACTTCAACCACCTTCATCATTTGCACACGGCTACAAAGCAAACACCTCTGGACACCGGACCAGCACATCTCTAGCCTTAATTAACAATGATAACAGTCTTAATTTACACAACACACGCACAGCTTTATTAGTCTGTCAGCTTACGTGTGTTTTTATTGTTTCTGATTATTTCAAGCCCAGCACAGCTCATCGACCCCACCTTACAGTTGTATCACTGATTTCACTGAAATATTTAGTTTAGTTGTGTTGACATTTGTGGTATTAGTGTACCAATGTACTATAACCTTGTCTATGTGACTTTGTTTATTTCGCTAAAGGTTGTTGGCACAGCATGACTGTCCGCACCGTCGTTAGCTATCCTTCACACTAACACACTGTTTCTGTCTGTGTCCTCATGACCTCTTCCAGTTCACCTCAGCACTTCATCTCTCTCTAAATAGGAGAGGATGACAGCTGCCTGGGTCTTAAAATATATTTCACAAAAGCAGAGAATATTTTAGGAGTCTGTTTTTTGTTTTTGTAGACCTTTGTAACCTTTTAGCAGATAGAAATACTGCTGGAAAAATTAAAGAAATACATTTTAATCACAGTTGGTGTTTTCTCTCAGTTACGTGACTGGACTAGTTCTTAGGACTAAATATTTTCGGCCTAGATAAATTGCTTTAGAGGTTGCCGTATTGAAGTGATGGTTTGAACAAAGAAAAAAGAAATCAATACCCTTTCAGTTTCTTTTATGTTTCAAAGCCAGCTGCTTTTAGCTCAATACCCAGGTTTTTCATGGATCAGAATGGGCCTTTCGGTGTCTACTGAAGCGCGCATACAAAAATGAATGATATGAAAGGACAAAATCTGCACAGGCTTGTTGAACAGAAATCTGTGAGTTTTGTTGTTATATGTGGCTGTTTGATAAATTAAACTGTTTATTATGCTTGATGATGAACCCAAAATAAGTGTGGTTTAAAATACTAATTTTACTGATGATTTCTCCTTTGGCTGTGACTAAAACTTCTTTGGAGGGTTTACTGGGTGAATTTTGGGCTCAGTGTGCTCAATTATAGCAATGTGAAAGGGGATTAAGCTTCCTGGTAGACTGATGAACAGGCTTTATATGTTTCTAATGTGGAGAGTGATGTAAAACCCTTATAGCTGGTATCCTTTTCAATCCAGCGATCCAGTCAGAATTTAAATAGCATGTTTCCAGACACAGATTTGTTACAGAAATAGATGCAATGGCAGATTAATTGTAAAGCCCTTCTTTAATTAGATTCTGCATTAAGGTAAGCGCTTAAGCAGCATCTCTGAGCAATCTTACTTGTGCAGCTTTCAGTGTGACACATCCACATCTGCGCTCTTGTGTGTTAGGCATAATTATAATCCAGCTCATTATCTTTCAATTGAACTAATGGAGAATAATGCGTAGCTTTGCCATAGCTCTGTATTTTGTTGTGGTATGAAGAGGAAAAAAAGATGATACAAGTCTAAATCAGTTCCTGTGCAGCTGTATTTGCACAACACTATTAATGGAAAAATGGCTTTCCATTGGTAATAGTCCCAGAGGCAAGTCGTTCAGTCCAAGCTGTGGACCTGGCACCAAACCTTTGCCAGAGAAAGTAGACTGTTCACCGTCCACTATCTCTTGTTCTATTTCATCTAGAATAATTTGTTTAGAGATAGTCTTGATTGGATCTAATACTGCCTCTCAAATTGTTTTTCTCCTCTTCTGTTATCCCCAAGTCTTCTGGTCGTTATGCAGATATTAACGCCTAATGAAGGTTTAATACAAGTTTGCTGTGAATTAGGGGACATTCTTCATTAAATCACTTCGGTCACGCTTGAACTCACTTTAAAAAATTGTTTTCAAAATTTGTTGGTGGTTTGGACATCAATTTTCAGTGTTCTTCTGGATATTATGACAGATTATGATCTGTCGGGGCGATCGTGGCTCAAGAGTTGGGCGTTCGCCTTGTAATCGGTTCGAGCCCCGGCTTGGACAGTCTCGGTCGTTGTGTCCTTGGGCAAGACACTTCACCCGTTGCCTACTGGTGGTGGTCAGAGGGCCCGGTGGCGCCAGTGTCTGTGTGTGTGAATGGGTGACTGGATGTGTAAAGCGCTATACAAATACAGGCCATTTACTATATTAAAGAAAGAAATATAATCATTCCAATGGTGCTTTGTTCAGAGTCACACCTTAGACATGGGTGAGGTAATGTTGGCAGTTGTTTGCTGGGGGAGCGTCTGGAGTTTAAATACTGTTTATTTTGTAAGCATAATAAAAAATATTGTGATATTTTTTTTTTTTTTTTTTTTTTTTTTTTTTTTTTTTTTTTAAATAAATGTAAACGACCTTTTAAAAGGGAAAAAATAAGAAATGTTATGCTTGGGTTTCTAGGATTTTTACCTGTGCAGCTTTAATACTACCCATATAATGTAAAAAAGCATATGCAGTATATGTCCAATGAAGCTGTCAAAGCCAAAGCTCCGTGCTAAACTTACTGTAGAGAACAGTGACCAATGCAATGGGCATCACTAGGAGTCCCACCAGCAGATCGGCTACAGCAAGTGACATTAGAAAGTAGTTGGTAGCATTCTGCAGCTTTTTCTCCAGCGACACAGCGAGAATGACCAGGATGTTTCCTCCGATCGTGGGGATGATGACCATGACAATGAGCAAGGCAGCCCATTTCAGCTGAAGCTCAGACACTTTGCCTGCGTGTGAGCTGTTAGCCTCGAGCTGTGCCATGGCTGGCTGAGACAGGGTGCTGCTGAGCATACAGCGGGCTTGAGTGTAGGTCGGGGCTCTAATCTTTCTGGTCTGGGAGACTCGGTCAGCATGGTCACTGGGTCCCACAGGCAAGGGCACAGGGTAGGGTGAGACAGTTCAGGGGCGGCACACAAGATCCTGCATCCCGTAAAAGCCAAACGAAGATGATCTTTGTTCTTATAAAATCCAAAGCTGGCAATAATCCCAACACGATTAGTAGCTCCACAGTGCGATGTTCCGCAAGTGAGCAGGGGTCCTCACTTTCCCAGGCAGCTGACACTCTTGACATCCACTTCAAAGAAGAAATAGGTCTGTTAAAGGGGTAGTGATTAGTCATTTTCTTTACCCGAATAATGACAAAATGCAGCAATGGTAAGTAATAAATAGAGCAAAGACAAGTCAGATCATGAGTTATGTGAATGCCAAGCTGGGAAAACAGAGTGATGGCTTAAAAGCTTTTCAGATTTCTTCTGTTATACAGTTAAAGGTTAATAAAAGATGCAAGTTGTTTGTACACAGTGTTTCAGCTGATATTTGTTGATTAAAATTAGTAGATGAATGTGTAGGATTTTGAATTTATATACCTTCCAAAGCAGTGGTTTAAATGATGTCGAAACCCATTTTCAAATAAAAAAAATAAACTAGTATTGTGATAGTTTTGCAAAAGTTTCTTACCTGTTTCCCAAGGTAATGTTAGCTGTCCTTCTCCTTTTGTGTTTTCAGCTCTTTAAGTCTTTTCCCAAACCTTTACGTCTTAACGCTGTTGAACACTAAAACAGTATTCTGAGCTGGGAAAAGAGAGCCGCTTGACACCCCGTGCATTTCACTCTTTGCACACCTTGTAAGGTGGGACAGCTTGGTCTCTTTTAATGTCTTCTATCTCATCTTTAAATTTCTTCCCTTCCCATAGAAGAATGTGACAGAGAACGCCCTCCCTCAGCAGCGAATCCTAAATCTGTCTTAGTCTGAAGCGGTCCGTGATGTGGAATTTATTCGCTTCCACATGTTGGAGGAACTTCCAGTCTCGCTGCGCGTCACCTACCGCGATCACAGGTTTAAAACTTTCAGATGTTGTTGCTCCTCTGGTGCTCTCCCGTTCTCACTCGTTGCCTCTCGTCTGCAGCCTGCGATCAGCTCACGCTCGCTCTCTCTCGTCCCCTCCCTCCCCCTTCTGCTTGCAAGTGACTCAGACTCTATACAAAACAGATGAATGTCTTCATGATGGCAACATGCCAGTTGTTCTGGGAGGTAATTTCCTTCAACACCGCCGTCCTACTGTTTATATTTGTCACTTTCTGTTCACTCCTCTGCTCGAAGAAGAGGGGAGGTAGGAGCACTGTATGGGGGGAACCTTTTGTGTAGAGGTACATGCTTGAAAATGTACTTATACTACATAGCTGTTAAAGCCTTTTGTCCTCAGTGAGCTCACATTGAGAAAATCTCAGGAAACCTTTTTTTAATAGATGATATAGATTTTAAGAAATTATCCCCTATTTATGTATATTTTTGTTTTCTCTATAGATTTTTTTTGCTTGTAGTCATGATGTTGCTTTGATTTTTTGCTTTTAAAAGCAGATTTATTTATTTATTTATTTATTTTTTAAGTGAGAAGTTCAGAGTGTACCCTTGGATATTTTAGATGATACATGCCCCTTGTTTCTGTCAAGGTGGCAGTACATGCATAAGATAATCTGCTCTCTTTTACTTTGCTTATCCTTTAATGAAGTTTAATCTCTTCAGTCCCAGAAGTTGAAATTTTTTAAATG
The DNA here is from genome assembly GCF_963969265.1 of Rhamphochromis sp. 'chilingali'. Classification (NCBI taxonomy): domain Eukaryota; kingdom Metazoa; phylum Chordata; class Actinopteri; order Cichliformes; family Cichlidae; genus Rhamphochromis; species Rhamphochromis sp. 'chilingali'. Next base: position 40,699,150 of record NC_137932.1, on the reverse strand, counting down.
CTTAAATCATCACATCAGGTGTAGCACTGTGATTAGAGGCAGCATCTATCTCTCCAACAGCTGCTTTTACCCGAACATGTTTTCAGTATGATAACTAATCTTGTTTCTTGGGATCTGCATGTTTGCCAACTTTTAAACTGCTGCAACATTAAAGGAAATAAAAACATTATGTACCATTAGACGTGACACTTTTTTTTTTCTCCCAGTTTAAGCAGTTTAACAAGTTAACAGTCTGCCCTTTGGCAGCTGCTTATCACTTATTATTATAGCAGTATACTCACACGTGTTTGTTTTGTTTACTCTTTGGATGAATTTTGATTACCTTTTAGCGTAAACTATAAAAGCCACATGACCTCTTGTCTAAAATTAACATGTTTTTCATGATGTATTTTACAACTGCTTCCTGTAACAGACAGGAAGCAACCGAATGTGATCTGCAGTCATACAGCAAGACCACATCAATGACTGCCAGTCACATTTCATGCAGAAAAATTACATGTTTTAAGATTTTTTTTCTTTGCTCTACACCTGCAACTTTGACTTTGAGTGGAGTCATAAACTTGGTGCTCGGTTTTTTTTTTTTCCTCGTCTCTTTCCTTTGAGTTAATTCTGAGGTTTTTAAGTCCATCACGCATTACCAGGATATTGAACTTGAAGTCGAATTCCAGACGTCACAGCTTCACAGGCTTTCATGTGAAACAAATGCTGAATATTGATTTCTTCTCTCCATCTCACTTCTTCTATTTTGATGGTGGTTAAAGGTAATCTTTTACTGAAAAAAGCTGAAAAGGCTTCAGATTGAGCTATTCAGATAACCAATCGCCAAAGTTTTCTCAAGGTGTCCTTCAAGCTATTGTGCAGTCAGTTTCAAAAAAGCATCATAAATATTTTTATTTAACCTAAATGCTTATTCTGTGTGAGCCCTTTACAGTTTGGCTCTCACCCAAATGTAGATTGAAGGTCACCGTCCGTCGGTCTACAGGAATAGAAAAAAACCCTCTGGAGGTGACACTGAAATCTGATCCAAATCTCTCAGTGATTGCCACTTGTGATCTCGCTAAATCCTAATATAATGGTCGAGCTGAGCTTTTAATTCCAGACAGACCAGTGCAGATTACTCACTGCGGACATGCCTCCATATTGATGGACAGTTTAAGAGTTTGTGGCTTTTTGTGTGTGTGTGTGTGTGTGTGTGTTAATCTTATTATGACATATTTTTCTGAAGGGGCAACTTATTAATTCCAAGATGGAGTTTTTCCAGTCTATAGTGTTTTCTACTTCTGTTGAATAGGTTATATATTCTGTCCATTAACACGACTGTTTTTAATGATGAGTAAAAAGACTGATTCAAACATTTCTTTCTATGCTTTATAGTTGTAAGGCTCATAACGAGGTGATTATAGCTTCAGTTACTGGACCCAGTGTAGTTCATCCAGTCAGTAGTGAAGTAAGTCATCTTTGTGAAGCTTTAAAGCTTCCAAGACTGTTTTTACTGAACTTATACCATAATTTTCATATAATTTGTGAACACATTTGTAGAATAATTCGGCATATACACAAACACAGTTTAAAGCCTTTTTTTTTTTTTTTTTTTTTTTAACGAACTAGAATCCAATAAGCACCACTGTTTCATTCTCCTGCTTTTCTATTTGTTCTGTGGATCATTGAGCTTTTAGTGTTATGTGAGAAACAGGGACAGCCTCTTTATTTCCACTATAGCATTGCTGGGTCAGTTAGTTAAACGTGGCCGTTCTCTGTGATTCTTGAGTCACTGATTGGCATCTGTTTGCAGTTTAAAGCAGACCAACTCTTCATGCAAAACTCTGCGTGATCTCACCAATCAGCCTACCAATTCAAGCCCGGGCAGAGCCGTTGTTATCACAAGGGAATTATCAGATAATGTTCAACATCATGTTTTTGTTTTTTCCCTCCTCTTTTGTGCGTTTGCGTGTGCCCGTGCATAATTTGCTTCAAAGTGATTTTTGTTTAGTTTTGTTTTTTTTTTAACTAAGAGAATTTTTACTCAGAAAACAATAACGACTGTCACCCGCTGAGCTAAATTTTGATATGATCTTGCAGGTTGTGCCTATATGACTAAAGCGGTGCTGGTAAATATGTGTTTATTTAGCACATTCCTTCACATTTGTAGGAATTTGTAATGTTTTTACCATGTGGTTAATATTGTACAATTTACCCAAACCATTTGGTTAGGATGTCCTCACTAAGATATGAAGTGTGTGTGTGTGTGTGTGTGTGTGTGTGTGTGTGTGTGTGTGTGTGTGTGTGTGTGTGTGTGTGTGTGTGTGTGTGTGTGTGTGTGTGTGTGTGTGTGTGTGTGTGTGTGTGTGTGTGTGTGTGTGTGTGTGTGTGTGTGTGTACGTCAATTTTTTTTAATCAAAGTGAGAACCAAATGTAAAGATTTGGGGAAGTTTGTGAGAGTTTCTGATTGTTTAATTTTTCTTTGATAAATCACAGCATCCAGAAAGCTGTGATTAGTCCAGCAGCAATCTGAACTGATTAATGACATTTGTCTGTGATTAACTTCAAGTGCCTCTTCTTTCTACCCCTTTGTGTCTCCAGGACCCCAGAGCAGTGTCCCAGTGTGGTTTCTCTCTTGTCAGAAAGTTACAACCCTCATGTACGCTGTGGGGCTGCCATGGCTCTGGGCATCTGCTGTGCAGGGACAGGCAACAAGGTCAGTGTCTTTTCCTTCTTCTGCTCCAAAAATCTTTTCTGTCTTGTTTCTGAGCAGCTGCTATCAACACGTACTGCAATACTTCAAAATAAAAAACTGGCAGGAAACATTGGATTTTGCTAGCCGGACTTGCACTAGAATATAGACTAATATGTTATCAACAACATGTTTTTTATAAAAAAAGAGGAAAATATCTTACAATGGTGTCGCTGGTTTTCTCTTTACTTGAGGTTAATAGAGGGCTTCAGCCTTTTAAAAATTGTCCAGTCTTCCAGCTGTGTCTTATGAACTATATTGATTTAAGCATAGAACTAGACCTGAACTTTTTCTCTCTTTTAAATATGTCTTTACAAAGCACTTACCCCTCCTGGAGTTGGTAATCACAGCTAGAATTAATATTTTTTTTAAACTATGTGTCAAAGAAAAGCTTACATAGTATTTCCTTTACCACAAACGCAGCATTACACCTGCTGACTTCATTTGTCCCATGCGGCTTCTTTCTCCTCTTGGCGTAATGTGCATCAGCGATGCAAAGATTGTCTATGCTGAATGAACAGTTTCTCTTTAAATTGATAGCTTCCCTGTGGGGCTGGGGTGAGCGAGTACAGACTGACGTCTGTAACCTCTGCAGGAGCATCTACAAGAGCTTGTCTGCTTTCTTATGTCACACAGAATGATGGCAGAAGACGAAATGCTAAAATTTATGGCATTGTCAAAAAACTAATTACACCAAGATCATGGGAGAAGACTGCATTTGAACTTCATTTGTTTCAAGAGTGCAGTAATGTCCTGCCACAATTTCCTTACACTGCTTTGTAGATACTCCTATTCAGCACAGAGGGAAAAGGGTTAATTGCAGATGAGTTAGCATGCATTTTGTTTGGCTTCTCCAAAAAGAGGGAGGGAAGAGGACAGAAGACAGGAGTGCTGTCGCTCCCTGAGATGTTGGCTGCTCAGTCTTGGGTGACGCAGCCACAGCAGAATGATAGCATCCTCTTTGCACCCTCTTCCTCACTGAGACTCGAGCGTTAAGGAGAATATTTTGGACCAAGTCAGCCCAGAGGCGTGCTGCAGGCGTGATCGGCTCCGAAGCTCCACCGCTTGGTTTTTCCCTCGAATAAGAACTCGAGTACGTTAGAGGAGTGATGATGTTGTGACCAAAGAACTGGGTCACCTATTTAGAGGATGCACATTTGTTTGCTGTCATTTACAGCTTGGAGTTTGATGATATTTACTGGGCTGCTGCTCCTGATCTGTTTATATACTTGAAGGAGGAGATATGAACTGGAAAGTTGAGGAATGTTTTAACCGAGGCTGTTTGTGATTTTCTTTAAAAAAAAGAAAAAGTTCACTTTGTTTGGTGGACCTGATGGAAACACCGTTCACCAAAAAAATGTGTGGAAATGTAATCTTAACACCAAGCAGACTAACGAGACCTGTCATGTGATACTGTTTTATAAGTGTGTAATAAACTGGAAGTTACGTGGCGTTAGACCGTGCTCTGCGTTGCTCTATTTATTTGCACAAGCCTGCAGACAGTTATTAGCAGAGCTCAAATGAATCTAATTTAAAGACTGAGCCACACTGGAGCTCAAACATGAAGAAAACCCTGGATATGGATTAACGTGATCTTAAGTAACCAGTCCGCTGCACTTGATTGGATCTGACAGTAAATACTTTTAATTACCCCGCCTCCACCCCACCACTATGTCCTTCCAAGAACATATCACGGGCAGGATGTGGTGGACTAGTGTTGGCTTTCCACTCTTAACATATCATCCTGGTGCACGAGTGTCTCACCCAGCTGAGCTGAAGACATTCATGAAACATGGTTTATTTTACCTCCACTGTCATCATCCTAGTTTGTTTCTCTTTCCTCGGTGGAGCTGACGCCTCCTTCTGAGCCTGCTGGTGTAGGTTACAGTCATTTCTGTTCAGGAGAAACAAAAGTAACAATGATAGACTGTCTGAAAAACACAGGGGAGAGCAGAAAGGAGGAGGCAGCGAGGTAGTCCTGCCTCACTCATTCATTCACAGTAATCATGGGAGGAGACTGATTGTTGGACAGTTGTCAAGGACAACCAGATATGAATGACACTAATGTCATTAATTTGTGAGGTCTGGTTGCCTCTGTTGATAATTGCCTCTCCCGTATTTAACCAAACAGAAATATCCCTGTTGCACTGATCTTTCCTGTTGGGATTTTTTCCCTTTTTCATAATAAAATACATTTAAAGTTTAAAATAAAAAGTTGCATGCATTTTTTCCAAAAGAAATCAGAGAGGTGATTTTATTGTTGTTGGGTTTTTCTCTGGAAAAGAAAGAAATACTGCATAAATAATGTCACAGAAGTTCTCTAAATTGTTTTAGGAAACGTGGCTCATTTTTTCCTTGTAAATATTTGATGTCATCTACTAGCGTGTTAACAAAAATCACTGTATTTACTCCTCTTTGTGAAAAATGATGTACTTCAAGTTTACGGCATAAAAATATGCTGATTGTTTGGGCTTTAACAGATAAATGAGGCATTTTCAGCCTGATGACCTAAAACTTACAGTGAAGTTCTACAGATCATTCTGTGCAAGAGACTGAATTATAAAAGACCTTCAAGATTATGAAGGCTCGGTCCATTGATTTTTGAAAATTGTCTTATTATTTTATAGAAGCAAAACCGTCACATCTGTCTTAACAGTCTAATCTTCAGTACCAATCTTCGAGAAATGCTTAAAGCTCCTCTAAGAACATTTTATCATTTAAATCGTGAATTTGAGTTAAATATGAAGGAATAATTTCCAGGCCTGCAGTTTGAAAAAAGTGAAAATGTTGTATATTTAAACCAATGTTTCCTACTCTTCTGTGTTTCTTGTCACAGGAGGCCATCAATCTCTTGGAGCCCATGACCAACGACCCTGTAAATTACGTGAGACAAGGCGCCCTCATCGCCTCTGCCCTCATCATGGTCCAACAGACTGAAGTCACCTGTCCCAAGGTAAGTGAGCAGGCGTAATTGGCAGGACCAGCATTCAGTGAGACTGTCTGCACTCTTCAGTATAACTATAAAACAGAGGAACTTCCTTTTGGATGTAAAATGTACACGAGTAGAAAAACAAAACTGCTCTGTTATTGCACGCCGGTCTTGGCTGATTCATAATACGATACCAATGAGACAGAGGTTTTGTTGAATAAACCGTGAGAAGGAAAAAAGGTGGGAAGACTTGACTGAAAGCAGAAAGTATTAGTATTGTGAATGCAGAAGGAATAAGGTCTGTGCCATGGAAGACTGAAGAGTGACTAGTCCCAGCATAACTGCACGCACTCACCCTTGAATCACCGCATACTTTGTCATAGACGGTTAAGAAATACCAGATGCATTTTCAAAGAGTCTTCATCTGCACAGCAAAGGTCTATAAGCCTCGAGGCAGTATGCAGAATTTTGCAAGAGGTAGTTGTTTATTTCTTTTTTAGCAGCTGAATATCTATGACCCCACCCCCCCCAACACAACCTCCTACCATTGTAATTTCCAGTTCTGCTGTGGAGTTGTAGACAGGCCAATAGTTTGCGGGTGGTGAAATTAGGCCAAATATGTTGAAAGCAACCTAGCAGAGCATTGACTTAGCTTATTTGCAAAAACAAAACTTTATGTTCTTGATGTTGGAACTCTGACAGGTACATCATCATCACCGCAGGTGTCACAAAGCTGATGTGCTGTTAATATTCTGCAGATACTGAGTGAACCTGATAAATGCGTTAAAGCCTGCGACGACTGCGTTTAAAATCTTTGCTCTTTCCTTTATATGTTGAGCACCTCCTGCTTTATTGCAGTGTATTTTTAAATTAATTTTCCTAATTTCATCTTGACTCTAGGTGAACCAGTTCAGGCAACTTTACGCAAAGGTGATCAACGACAAGCACGATGACGTCATGGCCAAGTTCGGCGCCATCCTGGCCCAGGGAATCCTCGATGCAGGTCGGTCTCCAAACAGAGTTGCTGTGGGTTTATCCATGTCAGTCACTGAGTGAGAGAATGAATGGGTATGCGGTCCCGCCTGCCTCACATGCCTTCACCACTTAGTGGAGTACAAAAAGATGTGTAATTCTTAATTACACGGTAAAACAAGTGAACGGCTCTACATGTTAGGTGGGTTTGTGGTTTTGTGTGCGCCTTAATTGGAGTTCCTTTGCACTCGAGCAAACAGTAACCCCCTCCTTTGGCTGACCACCCGTGCATTGCGTTTCTGGAACAGATCATGCTAAAGGTGCATTAGCGCCTGCCAGCCCGTACCTCAGCTCCGCTCTGCTCACAGCCATATGGCCCGTCGGTCTCCCTGCGGTAATTATTGTTTGTCTGATAGTCTCTGTGTTTGTGTGTCTGTGCGGCTGTTTGTAGACACAAGCAAGCAGCTTGTGTGTGTGCGTGTGTGTGTGTGTGTGTGTGTGTGTGAGGTCCTACAGAGCTGCATATCATCACATGGAGAACTCGTATGTATGCAAAAAGAAAACCCCAGTGTAAGGGTTTCATCTAAATACAAGTATGTGTGTTAATAGCAGGGAAACACACTGAAATACACTCTCAGGTGTTGCATTCTTCACAAAGTGAACCCGAGCACCTTTACATGACACTTTTTTCTTTTCTTCATTAAGCACAGCATTGGCTCGCTGTTAACTCGGCCCCTCTTGCTCTCTGATTAACGGTCATTTTGTTCTGGGTAGATTATCCATGTTGATGACCGACAGGATTTCCATCATGCTTCAGATCAGGCGCAATAAATTCAGGCCAGGATGTCCCTGCTTGAGACCAAAACCCCTGATTCTTCCCACCCTCAGCTCTCTTTCCTGCACAAGCTGCTTAGCCCTGTTTTCAGTGCAGAATATACACTACTCCCGTTTGAATGTCAGACATGCTCAGGCTCATGCGGTACGAATGTTTAAGTATTCTCGTCCTTCCAGGGCCTTGGGAGTGTTTGAGGTGCAGGGGTAATTGTATTTAATTTGACTGGCGGAAGCGATTAGAGCTCAGTTTCATGATAACTGGTGCTCATTACCCTGAAAGCCGTCAGTCTCCTGCTTTCCTTCTCTCACTTTGCGTCCACGTCTTTTCCTCCCGCCTGTATTTTCAGGCTTTCTCCCAGTATTTGATGCAGTCTGAATCAAGTGTAATTAGCTTTCGCATTCTTATGTAAAAAAAGAAAAAAGAAAAAACAAGAAGAAAAACCAAATCATGCCACGTCTTGTTGTTTTTATTCGATGGAGCTGTTTCTTCACACCCAAACATGCAGGCCGGCTGTTGATGTAGTCACGTTACACCTTTTTAAGGGATCGCAGTGGTTCTGCGCACCTCCCTCACCTACTCCTTGGAATGAAAATTGGCCCACCAAAGTGAGAGTTGACGAAAACAGCGGGTGGGGGAGAACCTGTTACTGAAGTGCACTCAAGCTCTTCTAAGTATTTAAGAGACTCTCAAGCACACGCTCGTGGTGCGTTGAGCTAGCCTCGTTACTCATTCTGGCCAACATTGAGCCCATGGGACTGGAATGTCTCGTACACCGGCTCAGATTTGAAGATAAGGCCCCGTAATTAAATCATCCGAGTGACCTCAGGTTAGAGTCGCTGTAGGAGAAGAGGGCAGCAGATGATTTAAGTGCTATTGTTTAGGCTGATATTACTTTTAGTTGGAAGGGCTACTCCCTAGTAACCTTGTCATTAAAAAAAAGAAGTGGTTTTCTCTTTATCTCTATAGAAATGATGAATTCATCCTGGTTGCGCTTCCTCTTCCTCCTCTTTCTGTCTTCTGCCATCCCTCCCTTCTGTTTATCCAAGAATTGCTTGGGTGGGCTGTTATTCTTTTGCTCTTTCAAGTTACACCCTTGACCCCTGTTAATCACCCTTCTAGCCATTTTCATAGATAAAAATAAAATACGATATAAATAGATGTCTTTTTGTTGAAGTCAGCAGAACATCTTGATATTTTTGAACCTTCAAGCTGAGATACACTGCCTGCACAAAGAAAAAATTTTTAAAAAATTATATAATATTTCCTTTCAGTGTTTCTTTATTTTTTGTTGCCAAGTTCTTGTGTTATTGATGGGAGAGTAGCACCTCTGAAATGTCCTCCAGAACAATGCAAAAGATTCTCAGTGGGGTTAAGTTGTGGGCTCTGTGGAAACCGGTCCATGAAACCTGGCGTGAGGAAAATCTGGTCATTCACCATATTCGGACAGTCAGGTGACCTTGTTTTTCGCCACACAATGCTGCTGTTTAGTCTTTGCATTTTACGTGACCCTGCTAGAACAAATTGCATCTTTCCCACCTCCTTGGGCGATGTCTTCCAACATGGCTGTTTAATAAATGAGAAGCTACTTGCTGCATGAGATAATAATCATTGTAGTAATTACTCAGGGGAAGGCTCTTAACTCTTTGCTTTTATTATTTGGTGAACATTAAACTGAGCTGTGTATAAACTGTAACTGCTCAGATGTAGATGGAAAAGGCATTTGGGATCTTTTCAGGATGGCAGACACCTCTTTGGATGTAGATCACTTATTAATGCCATGTCCAGCTCAAATCGGATGATAATGAATGAGCCTGTCATGCAGGATGCTTTAGACAATGCATTCCTGGATGTAATTGTCTTGCCATGCACATCCTCATATTTTATATTCTGCCCTGAGATCAACGGATCACACAGAATGAAGCCAGAAGGACAAAGCTCCTTTGGGTGGTGAACATCCTGGTCTGTACCCCTGTTAACCTCTTACTCCCTGATTACTCTGCCAAGTCTCAAATAATGTGTTTCACTATCAACTGTAACTGTGTCACATGAAAGAAAAAAGCTGTTTTCGCCATCAGCATTCTGGTTATTGTTCAAAGCACAGTTTCCTTTTCTTTTCCGTTTTCCCCTCGACTTAGCCCGTGACCTGGGTTTCAGTCTGTTTATGTTAGGTGTTGACGGCCAGCGGCGCTCAGCATTTCATTTGTATCATTGCGGCTTGCTTGAGGTTTGCTGCTTTTCAGTGCTCTCCTTGTTTTCAGACCTTCAGATATTATGCAAGAGCCTGTAATTTAGACAAGAGCTCCCTCTCATCAGTGGTTAGCACATAAAGCAGAAGTAGGTTCAATAATAAATGAGTGTGTCTTTTATGTTGTGGGCACCGATAAATGGGGTCTTTTTGGAAATGTACGACTGATAATTTTGGAATTAGCACTAGGCTATGATGGTAGCAAATTATATCCAGTGCTGCGGACCATGTTATGTTTGGCCCATAAGAAACATTAGAGATGATTGTAAACACGTGGGTCCGTCTGAAGATCAAAAAAGAACCAGCAGCTTAAAAACGTATTAACTCCAACATAGAGAAACATCGGAGTCCAGACCAGCTAAATCAGTGTTAACATAATCAGGGGTTCTTCCTTAGGGGGTCAAAGGTGACAGAAAATTTGAGAACCTGCCATCATGGTCTTTAAGCCTTTCTTGTCTCATTTTACTGAAATGCTCTCTAACCTTTGTGCTTTCTGTCGTCCAGGTGGACGTAACGTGTCCATCTTCCTGCAGTCCAGGACGGGTCACACTCACATGCCGTCAGTGGTCGGCCTGCTGGTCTTCACTCAGTTCTGGTTCTGGTTCCCTCTTTCCCACTTCCTGTCCTTGGCCTTCACACCAACCGCTATAATCGGCCTCAACAAAGACCTCAAGGTACCGAAGCATTTTATTATTTACAAGCCTCAACCTCAACATGTTTAAAGTGGGCTATGGTGTCTGGTAGATTAGTCCCACCTATGTGTTTATTATGTGTTTATAGGTGAGCCTTGTTTTGTATGTAGGAAACAGCAACATGAGGTCTAAGATATGGCTGCTGAGCTTGTAGTTATTGCTGCATGTCGTGCAGGAAATATTTAGCCTCTTGTCTTGGGAACAACTGTAACCAGCAGCCGACTCTTAACAAGGCTCTCCTGACTTTTTGCCTGTTCTGGCCGCCTGCCACTCGCACTATGGTGCCAAAGGATCAGCGTGACATATTGTGGTGTTAAACTGGTATTAGATGAGCTTAAGCTCTTCTGTCCTACCCGAATCAGCAGCACCGGACACCTGGGACACTGACACCCTTTTGAGGTTTTGTGAATTCCCAACGTTACAAAGCATTAGAGAATATACTCTGTGTAAATCCCTGAATAACCAGGGCCGGGGACAGCGGGGTTTAACAGACTCGCCGCACCCCGGAAAGGTTTGTCAGGTCGAGTTCTGCTGCACAGCACAAGCCTTCACAGACGTTGAGCCTTACCATAGGTGAAAACAACATCCTTGTCACTTGCCCTGTGTTTTTCAAATGGGTTCAGACCGAGCTAATGTAAGCCAGGCTTTCTCCAGCTTCAACCTCTCTGCAAGCATTTTTTTTCAGGTAACAGAGGATTCCCTTGCTTAAAGGTGTCTGTTTTGAAGTAACTGAAGGAATAGGAAGTGCCAAGTCCTTGAACATCATTCAGGAAGGATTATAAAATACAGCCTGTAATAGATGACGCTAAGTGGCTGTCTCTTAGAGGGTGCTTCAAACAGGTGCTCTGTACTGTAGCGAGAACGTCAGTCAGCTCATTTTCAGTTACACTGTGAACATATGAAACATGTTTACAAAGTTTTTTTATTCTCCTCTCTTTTTCAGATGCCTAAGGTGCAGTACCGCTCCAACTGTAAGCCCTCCACCTTCGCCTACCCACCAGCTCTGGAGGTTCCCAAAGAGAAGGAGAAGGAGAAGGTGAGCACTGAGGCGCCGCAGCACATCAGCTTGTTTTGCTTTCCCTTTTTCTGAAATTATTAGTTCAGGAAAGCTGATCCCGCTCCGTATTGATTTGCAAATAATTTCGAACCCTCCCTGTAAAGACTCATCATCTTCCTGCCCGTCGTGTTTATTATTGTAGAATCTCTGGCCTTTTTTTTTTTCTCTTCTCAGTTGTTCATTTCACAATCCAATCCTGCCCTTGGAGAATGTAATGAAAGACATTTATTTTGTGGTTCACTAGTTTTGTACATTTTAAGCCATGTTTGTAGAAGGTCTTAATGTCTGTGGTAACGTCTGACGTCGTGGAAATGTCTGTGCTCTCTCTCTCGCTCTCTCGCTCTCTCTCTCTCTCATGCCAGGTATCCACCGCTGTTCTCTCCATCACAGCCAAAGCCAAGAAGAAGGAGAAGGAAAAGAAAGAGAAGGAGGAGGAGAAGATGGAAGTGGTGAGTGGGGAAAACAACCCAACTTTCCTGATTCATTGCTAATAATCGTATTGTGTTTTTTTTCCCTGTTTAATATTAATTTTTAAAGATATTACTATTTTTTTGTAGTTGTTTTGATTATTATTGGAGAAAGCAGCTTTACCTCCAGGAACAGAAAAATCCAACAAAATCGAACCGTAACCACGCTGAGGTTGCTTTTCTTAAATGAAAACAGAAGGATGGTTGTTGGTACTCAGGTCCTTCATTTCTGCAGTTGAAGTTAAAGCATTTATTATATTTTATAATCGTGAAACTCTTCAGCTGTAGCGAGATGTGCTGCAGCCGCTGTCCACCTGTTTAGCTGCTTGTTAAAAAGCTAATCAGCCAATCAGATGGCTTGTAGACATGGTTAAGATTAAAATGCTGAAGTTCAAACCAACCATCAGAATATCGAAGAAAATGATTTAAGTGACTTTGAATGTGGCGTAGTTGTTGTGCCAGGCAGGCTGGTCTGAAGCTTATTTACAGAATCTATTTGGATTTTTCTACTCAACCATCTTTAGGTTTTATAGATGATTCTGGAAAAAGTGAAAATGCCTTGTTTATGTTGGAGGAGAAAGGCCAAAGTGGAGCTGATAGGAAGGCAATAAACTCATTACAGCTGAGGCATGCAGAAGAGCATCTCTCAACACACCACACGTTGACCCTTGAAGCAGATAGGCTGCAGCAGCAGAAGACCGCACCAGGTCCTACTGTCAGCCAGGAGCAACAAACTGAGGCCACTGGGGCTGGTCAAGTTTAAAGTTTAAACTTAAAAATATGGCCTAGACTGAGTCTCAATTTCTGCTGCCTCATTCAAATGGTAGGATCAGAATTAGTTGTAAACAACATGAAAGCTTAGCCAAGATACTGAACTCCAGGTTGCTCTCCAATATTTTCATCAGAGTGCGACTGTTAGAAAGCATTTAGGTGCAGGAAAAAGTGCTTGTAATGACGGGGGGATTGAGGCATGGTGTGTGAAGCACTGTTCTACTTGAGCACTCAGTTATGCCAACAGTTCAGGTTGGTGCTGGTGGTGTAAGGGTGTGGGGGATATTTTCTTGTCACACTTCAGGCCCCTTACTACCAACTGAGCATCATTTAAACACCATACCTGAATGTTGTTGCTAACCGTGTCTATTGTTTTATGACCACAGTTTGTCCATCTGGTTCCAGCAGGATAATGCTCAGAAAGATCCAGTCATCTCAAACTGGTTTCTTAGACATAACGCTGATCCCACTGTACACAACTGGACTGCAGCATCTATGCGGTGCTTGTTGAATCTTTGCCACCAAGAATTAGGCAGCTGTGAAGGAACGAGTCCAGCCTGGTCCTTGTAAGGTGTACCTACTAAAGTGGCCAGTGAGCGTATAATATAGTGTCTGTCTTTGCTTTTCGCCTTTGGCTTCAGTCACCACGCAGCAGTCCATCTTTTCTACTAGTGTGTTTTTTGCACTTAGAGTATTTGTGCTTTTTTTTCTCCTGTAGCTTTTGTTGTCATCAAACAAATGAAAACTTTCCTGTTAGTCAAATCAAATGACAGCTGTATGAAAAATGAATGGAGTAGCGCAGCATACACCCAGTTGTTTCTTTTCTTAAAGTCTCTTGAGCTTTTCACTCATCCACAGCCAGCGTTCAGACACCCCTGTCAGTAAAGAGCCAGTATGACTTTCATTGGGATTTTCTCTGAGTGTAGGCCGTGTGTTTGATCCTCTCTGCCACGCTACATCTCAGCTCTGGTGCTGAGAGACGAGCCTGGAAACGTCCTACGCGCTCACATCTCAGGCTTTTGATTTTATTTGGCTTAACTCGAAGATGGTGGTTGAAGGAAAGGTACCCACTAAAACTGGGGTCAGACGGTTCATTTGCTTATTCATAATCCATCAGTACTCGTTGTGCCTCATTCGTAGTTTTCCAGCATTTGCTGAGCAGCCCGACAATTCATTTGCCATCAGCGGTGCCAGAGCAGGAAGAGCAGGCTGATTCACAGAAATGGAAAGATGGAGGGGGGAGGGTAGAATTTATTACCCATGACACCTCAATAATGTCCAATTCACAGTAGAAAGAAATTATTCCGAGTCAGGGACTAGATCTGTTCAGACAAAGCAGTAAATGAATATACTGTAAGTACTTCTAGTGGCCCTGATCCTCATTCTTCCTTCGCAGGAGGTCCAAGAAGGTGAGAAAGAGAAGAAGGATGAAGAGAAGAAAAAGGAGGTGGAGCCAAATTTCCAGCTCCTGGAGAACCCAGCCAGAGTGATGCCAGCTCAGCTCAAAGTCCTCACGATGCCAGAGACCTGCCGCTACCAGCCCTTCAAACCGGTAACTCAAAATCCACCAGATGTGGACCGAGATCCACATTTTCTGTTTTTTATGAACTTGATTGTTCAGATTTTACATGACATGCTTCAGAAAACAAACAAAACAAATCGAATTAAGGTCAAAGCCCCTTCGGTCCGTCACTCCTGTTAATATCTGAGTCATTTGGTTTTAGGCCCCTCTCAGAAAATATGAACATAGCTTCTTTTACTGATAAAGTCAGCAAAGTCATTATTTTCATGTACAGATTTCACCAAAATTTAATCCAGTATAACAACATGAGGTCTCCACCACAACACAGCACCCAAATAGATTGTTGAATGTACTTATTCTGCTCATTTTTTATTGTTTACAGCATCGGTGCTTCTGTGACGTCTCAGATGTCCCCTGAGTCACAGCATTTACACGTGATATTTCTAAATGAGTGCTAAGCATCAGAGAGCAGAATTTAACAGTGTAACAGTATCTCTGATTATTTTCCTCTAATATAAATCGTTCAAATTAAGATCCAGGCCGCGGGTTGATTTTGGCCTCGTTCGATTAAAAAGTGCAGAATCTCCCCCGTCCAGGCCCATAAACCCGAGCGCTGCGGTTCTCCTGTAAACGCTGACAGTTTTCCACAGTAAACGGCAAGACAGCGTGCACTCACCCCAGTCCTGTAAAGAGGAAGTACTGTTTGATTTTTCTGTCCAGCGAGCGAAGCTCGGTGTACTACACTGTACATGTGTCCCTGCTTGTCTAAGGTTTTGGTAATGCTGCTTTCCTTTTAAGGGTTTGTTTTAGGTTCCAAAAGCAGGTTTAGGAAGTGAAGGGAGGTTTACAGGACTTATCTTGAAATCTGCTCAGTGTTAAGAGGCTTATTATATGGAGATTAATACAAGACTTCCTGTCTTTGGGTCTCTGTTTGGCTTGTGTGTAATCTTTTACTTTTTTGGGCGCATATGTAAACCTTTAATTTGAATTATGCAAATCCTCAAAAGTATTGCTTATTTAGAAATACTTCTAATATACCTACACTTCTGTTATAGATGTACTGTTACACTGAATGTAAATATTTCATTAAATGTGTCTTGAAGAGAATTTAAAATACATTTCTGTGTCTGACCCTCTGTTTGAAACTGGATGCACATCTGTAATATGGACTTGCGTACATAACTGTGGGACTCTGTCATGTACTGGGCTCCTGCGTTTAAAGACAAAAAATATGTAAAAGTGTATTAAGTACATATAATGCACCACATGGACAAAAGTACTGGGTCACATGTATGGTCATGGAAGCCGATTCCATGAAGCTCCAAGCACACAGTTTTTGAGCGGCCGGGAATCAAACCACCAACCTTACCCCAAATGCTAGCTGAGATTTGGAGCTCTGCATGTATTTGGTGGCTCTGCTCGTTGCCATGGTAGCCTCCTATTTGAGTTTTTAGTTTCACTGAGCTTGACCCATTTTTTAATCTTTACTAAGAGCTGTGACCCAATATTTTTGTCCATAAAGTGTATACAAACCTTAAACCTGTTACTCCAGACTTGTGCTAATTTCCCTCCGTATGTCACCAGCTCCATACAGGCGGGATCATCATCATGAAGGACACCAGCGAGGAGGAGGAGGAGCTGGTGGAGCCCGTCTCAGCTCACGGCCCAAAAATTGAAGAGGAAGAGCAGGAGCCTGAGCCGCCCGAGCCTTTCGAGTACATTGACGAGTAGAAACGCTCCCGAAGTGACGGTATGCTGATCATTTCTGAACTTTGGAACTTTTCGAGCGTTAAAGAATGACTGACAAAGGTGGCTTTAAATGATTTTAAGAGGCAACGCCTGTCCATGCAGTGAGCTAACAGCTGACATAGACCAGCCCCAAACCCTCCAGTGGGTTTTTAAGTCATGTTTCTTTTTGGCATAAGCAGACGCAGAGATCACAACAGCATTAGTTTAACAGCTAGCAAATCAAACCGCTGGACTGAAATGCAGCTGCTCAGAGTAAAAAAAAAAGTTAAAACTACAGTTAATTTTGTCACTGCTCTCTAGACAACTTTCTGGCTTTGGCACACTCCCACATAGCTGTCTGAGTGTTTTCGTAGGAAGTAACGTTGTGTGATAATAACACACAACGTAGGTCTGCGTTTCTGTCAAAGTATCACAGAGTTTCACCCATCGCTGCCCGAGGAATGTAAACATCACCGCCTCCTTCCTCAGAGGGCAAACCCCCTCGCTGCACTACCCAGTGAACCTGGACGCCTAATGATCACTTGCTGCTTGTTGTGTTAGTGTTGGATTGGCTGCAGGAGTGTGCGCGATTTAGTGCGATGAGACCGATGAGGTGTCACTGACCAAATTAGGGCCTCTGTGCGTATTATGTCATGTCCCGTATGAGGTCTGAGAGCTGTGAAAGATTAAACGCTGCAGAGGTCCTTGTCAGGCCGTCCTTGTTGATACGTGCAAAGTCAATGTCTACTTTAACTGGAAGTAGGTGTTGTGATGTTGCTGGTGCTGCACTGGGGCTTTTTCCCCCTGCTGCCTGCAGTGAGCTTTGGTCACCATTTCTCCCACAACTGTGTTATAGATATTCGACTGGCTCACCAGCGTGGTCCGTCACTAGCATACTTCTCCAGAAGTATGTGGAGATTGGTCTTGGCCTAATCTGTGTAGCATTCCTTTCTTCCCAATGCCGATGACATGTCCCACCTATCAAAGCTAAGGCAAAGTTGCTGGTTGACTCAGTGATGTGGTCCTGACGTTGGAGTTCTGGTATGGAGCGAAGGGCTACATCCATGGACACAAGCGTGTGAGGGCGAGGCAAACACAGGTGCCTGTTTGGTGACTTAAAGTCCAGTTTTCTCCTATTAAAAGGGAGTTTTTCCTTCCCTCAGTCGCCTAGTGCTTGCTCATAGGGGGGCATCTGATTGTAGGGTTTTTATTTTACAACATAAAGCATCTTGGGGCAGCTGTTGTCGTGATTTGGCGTTATATAAATAAATTGAAAGCCTACTAGGAGTAAGCCTTGAAGCTCTCTTCTAAACTGAGTGGTTTCTGTCATATTTCAGACCTGCTTAAAGAACAAAATGACTGAGTTTGAATCAGAGGTTTGCAGGAAAACCCAGAAACTGTTCTAATGGTGGTCAAACCACATCTTGGATAAAAGCTGAGGTGTCGAAACTCGTCCTTAAGGGTACAGGGAGGTCATCGAATGTCGTACACCTAAAGGCCATCTCAAGTGTAGCTTTCTCCCTCAGGAACGTTTGCTTCCACGTGTTTGTCGTCATTCTGAAATTCCTCATTTGAATAGGCACGCTCCGATTGGGTCCGGTCCTACACACATCTGTCTCACAGATGTTTTATATCATATACTATTGTTGCTGACAGTGTGTTGAGCCCACCACATATTATTTATCATCAATCTCATCAACTCTCCACACTGAATACAGTTGTTCTGAACCCAAATGTAAAGGATACGCTGCTTATTGTGCATTTATCCCTCACGACAAGCACGGAGCTGTTCAGTGATGTGAACATTCACATGTTGTAAACACGAGAATCTTTTCAGTCTGCGTGTGATATGATTGCAGCTCTCTGCAGCTCCACGGGGAGAGCGCTGGGCAGTGGTGTCATTTCTTACTGCTTCTATGGATTAAATGACTTCAGCTCAATTAATAAAGCCCTGAATTGTCTTTGATTGTCTAACGTTGTTTTATTAATCAAAGGACGGGGGCGGGGCATTATTGTGACGTACTGGTAATGGCTATTTTTCCTTCCTCCTCAGGCATCAGAAGAGAGATCCCAGCATGTTGGTTCAGCGTCTCCCCTCCACATCCATGTATCCATCCACCTCTCCGCTCGACTGCTTCTTTGACACGTTCCTTTCCTGTTCTAGCTCCTCATTTGCCACCCGAGGAATGTTTTACAGTCTCGTATTGTATAATTTTCAGTCCTTACAATAAAAATAACATATATATCAAATGCTGGAGCGCGTGTGTTTATTTGAGCCTGTATTTCACTCGGGGCTTGGGTCTAGGGACTTGCTAATCCCATACATTAAAACTGGTTTACATTTTGTGCACTCAGCAGCTGCTGCTACAGTCTGTCTGCTGTGCAAATGGTAAACGCGAGCTGGGGGTGAGGAAGTGTGCTTTCAGGAAAAAATTAGCTGCTGCCTTATTTTGTATGATAGTGTTTAGCAGGGAAGGCAAAACTGTAAGTCAGACTATGTTTGTCACAGGATCAGTTACAAGCACAGAAAAGTTTGAGTGATCAGTGACCTCGTCAGACTCGCTCTACACTCAAACAAACACGGATTCATGCAGCTCTGATTTACACTGTGTTGAGCATTTACTGCCTCGGTGAAAATCGCTATGAGTAATTGATAAATCTGCAGGGCATGTGATGTGAGAGGAGGTAGTCGCTGCTTCTAAAAATGTCCATAATCAAGTGCATAAATTTATGAACCTCATTTGGTTCTTTTTAAAAGTGTGTGTGTGGAAAGTAGGACTGCTGTGCTGCTGTGAGTACAAAATATGCAGCAGTCCAGTTATGAGTCAGTGACATTCAGTCCACAAAGCTTTCAAAACCTGCAACAATCAGTTTTGCAGCAGCATTGAAAAGAGAATTTTAGCTCAATCTGTTGATGTATTAAACATATTTGGGTAAAACTTTATAATACGGCTGCGACTAAGGGTGTAATTCCCCTGTTATTATATTGAATTTCAGTTCATTTTATTTGAAATTGCGAGATAATTCTATTTAGATACAAATATTTAAAGGTTGTACACTAGAATAAGGAGGTAACAAGTCAGGTTCTTACAGGAAATTGTCATTAAATTTAAGTACTGTATAGTTTCCTGGCAATGTAGCAGAAAAACCAACAATACTTCATCTTATCTTTTTAGCATGCTGTACCTTTAAGGTGTGGGCTGTGTTATGGAGTGGCTGGACCCTGTCTAACCTCTGGGTATTTTCAGGGAAATATTTAAGTACAGTGTAAGTAAGAAAGGACAACTGAATAAAAGAAAACCCACCATGCACATCATCGACTATTAAATAACGATGTAAAAAATCATGGTCAAGTCACTTCATAATATAGCCCCGCCCCAAAACATACAGCATACTTACAATGTAGAATGGAGAAATATTGTTCTTCCACAAAATCACCAGGTAATTATGCACTACTTAAAATGTGTTACGCCATACATACTTACAGTAACTTACAATTACTTGCAGTATAATTTGTCACCTTTCCTGTAAAATACCTGGAAATTAGGCAAGATTAGGACACTCCATAATATGGCCCACACCCAAGAAGTACAGCGTACTTACAATGTAAGAAATTACCAGGATGTCACGCAGTACTTAGAATTACTTATAGTATTCTAATGTAATACTTTCACATGTACTTTCAAATAAAATACATTGAAGTCTTGGCTAGTAATGCCCTTAGTCATGCGCCGTATTATAAAGTGTTGCCCCACTGGTTTATGTCGCCTAATAACACTTTTTCGTTGGGTTTATTTTTTTGTTTGTTTTAAATTAAATCAGTGGAACTGCTTGATTGTTTGACAAACCTGAAATTTTGTGTGTCCCTAAACATCCGTAACAATCGCACTGATCCACGGATCAGCTGCTAACCTCAGGAATGCTCCGCTGACACAGGAACAGCAGGATATCAGAGTCGTGTGTTGAAAATCCGTTCCTTTCCACAGCCCAGAGACTTGGAGACAGTCGGTGAAGTTTATGAAAAGAGAAAGACAAGATGCACCATCAATCAAGTACAGAGTCCTTTAATTATATTCCCTCAGGAAATCTCATTCAGATGGCTGAAATAGAAATGTAGAACAAACATCTGTTAGACATTTTCAGCCTCACGTGTTTATTCTTGGACTCTGCTAAAGTAGCTTTACACGATTCACAGTTCAGAATAATCATTATTTATACTCTGCCTCAGTGCAGCCGCTGAAACAAGCTGTGTTAGCTCCTCTCCCTTTAAGCAAACATTTTTCTTATTGGCTGCCCCTCACAAACAGAAGGTTTGAGCAGCAGGTGGGTGGAGCTTTGTGTCTGAGGTGACCACATATTTTGTTTAGTTTTTTTTAAACTGTCAGAGTTTAGAGAGCCATTTTCTCTTAACTACAAGTTATTATTGTTTTTTGGGAACCCCGGAAACAACAGACAGCAGCGCTCACTCAATGACAAGTCATCGCATTTCATTCCTTTTTCATCAAACACTTATTTTTCACCCGTGTTGTTCTTCATATTGAATACATCAACCAAAAACCATTAAATAAAAAACTTCCAGTTTGTGCAGCTGTCTTCCTAGGCAGACTCGAGACTAGAGAAAACACTATTAGGTACAAATGTGCAGCTGATTGTTGATCCATATATCTAATCAGCCAATCATGTGGCAGTACTGCAGTTTAGGAATGTAGACATGGTCAAGATGACCTGCTGAAGCTCAAACTGAGCATCACAGTGGGGAAGAAATGAGATTTAAATGATTGTAAACATGGCTGGTGCCATGCCACGTGCCACTGTCCTGTCAGCTAAGAACAGGAAACTGAGGCTACAGTTCACACAGGTTCACCAAAATGGGACAACAGAAGACTGGGAACTGATCTGAGGACTGCAAAATTCAGATGACACGTTTTGGCCCAGTGGTAGCAACTAAATGCCACAACCCACCTGAGACCTGTGGCTGCCCATCCCTTTATTGTCACAGTGTATCTTTTACACTAATGGCCTCCACAGTCACCAGATATCAATGCAATCGAGCACCTTTGGGATGTGCAGCCGACAAAGTTTCCAGCTCCACGTTGAGTCTGTGAGGCAGGTCTGAAGAGTGCTAACACTGTGTACTTAATAAAGAGGCCACTGAGTTTATATTTAATTTTAAGGTTCCTTTTGTTCTCTAACACAGATCAAGTTTGTGATCTTTAACTGTCCAGTTTCACCAGTGTGATTGTGTTTGGTAAATGAAGCTTTGTGTGGAAAGTGGTTTGGGAATCCTCTGGGAAATGATAGCGCAGGCAGTCGTTTTCTGCATGAAGTCTTGTTGGAAATCCACTCTTTTGACTCGGAGTGTGTAAGACTGGTGGAGGGGGAAAAGTGTATCCAGATATGATTTGCTGCTTGTCCACTCCCATCAGAGCCTATGTACATTCTGGCGAGACATTTAGTCTAATCAGTTCCTCCTCTCACATTCCCAGATACTTTGTCACAGGAGGCTGTTTAACAAGTTTCCACACGGTTTCTCAATCTTTCCTCGCACTGAGGTCTAACTTTGACCTTAACCACCAAATCCATCATCGCCATCGCTCAGCATGCGAGCTGGATGCAGAGCTCGACCTGCTCCATCACATCCACAGCTTTCTATTAGAGGATGGCGTTCCTGAAGATGCGGTACAAGGAGAGAACGATTAGTCACACTGCACACTCTTCCCCCACTTTTCCACCCCCAACCTCTTTTTTTTCCAGCAAAGACGAGATGAGGTCTGCTGCTGCGTTCACTTCCCGTATGTCCTGGTGAAGCACAGGTGGGATGAGATTTATGTCAGTTTGTGGATGGAACATATGCCCCTCTTCAACGCCACACTTCATTCTTCTCATACTTTTTCTTTGATGCAGGCACTTCCTCCTCATTCCTCAGGTTCTTTCCCTTAAAATCTAACAGCCGATTCAAATCATTTTCTCACCTACACGGGAATACTCTGAAGCTTCCCGTCATCGTTAGCTGTTCCCGATGGAAATATTCCTGTTTTCAAAGTGCTGGAAGTCAGTAAAAAGCATGAAAACATGCCTGCTGTGAGGGACACAAAGCCCACGCTCTCATCAGGACATTAGCAGATCTTCAAATAAGGTAAGGGCAGCCTCAGAAGAACTACAAAACATGCCATCATTTATTTAATAAAAACGAAGGCAAAACACAGATGTTTATGTGACGCTTCTTCGAGTGACTCTTCACAATCATTCCGTAGTTTCCCAACATTTCCCACAAATTCAGTAATGTTCAGAAAACTACTTAAGAGTAAGTGCAGAAGAATAAGGACGTAACAAATGGCTGTTTTAAGGAAAATTAAAAATATTATATCATGATTTTAGTTTTAGTTTATGAAGGCCTCTGAGGGATTTTGAAAAAAGGCAAATCATTTTCTTCTTCCCACATTATGATTAGGCGGTGCAGGCTGTATTATAAAGTATTCAAACCTCCCGTCTTACATTGTATTCACATCAGATCAGAGAAATTCTATTAATCCCAGAGGGGAAATTGATTTGTCATAGCAGCATGCATGCAGCAGAAGTATAAAAACAAGTGTCGCAATAGAGATACAGACAGATTCATTTACTATTAACTCTAATGTTTATGAGATATTAGCAGGTATCAGGTGCTTCAGCAGCCCCAAAGCACTGATTCTAGAATCGCCCCTGGCAGGTATTACAGGTGTACAGGTGTAATACTTAATAATTGAAAAAAAATATACAAGATATTCAAAAACTGCAAGCTAAGAATGGGAGGTTATACACTCTATAATACAGCTCTAACACTGCTGTGTAATTACAGTGTGAGAAGGAGAGCATTGTTTGTTCTCTCCACTTAAATAAATAAATAAAAAAGTTTAAGACACTTGAAAAATGGCACAAAAAAACAAACATATTTTGCATGTTTGGATCTTAACAAGATTCCAAGTAGAGCTTCAACATGCAACAAGAAGAAAAGGGAGTGAGACATAAAAACATGATTATGCAATTTATTGAAAACAAGCTTAAACTGAAACAAGTTGTTTGACAGCTGATCAAAATTTTAGGACCACGCCTCAAAAAAACCCTGTAAAGCCCCCAAAACAGAAATCAAAGTTCCAAACATGAACTCAGTAATGAACAGCTCCTCCGTTATTGTAGATCACTTTAAAAATTCGTTGCGGCAGTGGGAACATTTCTCCAAGTGGTGAATTGGATTTAGATCAGGGGAACATGCGGGATGGTCCAAAAGAGTGATGTTATTCTCCTGGAAGAAGTCCTTTGTCCTGCAGGCATTGTGTACTGTAGCGCTGTCCTGGTGAAA